>NC_052525.2:18375000-19000000 GCF_016746395.2 Drosophila simulans | reverse complement strand
CACCACAACACCATGAATCGCTATCCCCAGGTGAGTTAAGCTGAGGCCACTTGTCCCTTTGGTCCACCTACCTTATAGCACTGATCTCTTGCAGGACCTGTTCCAAATGGGCGCCTCCTCGTATCCGGGCATGACGCAGCCGTTCTCCATGGCGCACAGCACGAACATGGGCTCCGTCGGGGTGCGTCAGGACTCGATGGGTGAGTTCCACGGTACGATATGTCTTATACCCATAGCCTCGCACCAGACTCCTTGCCACTCCGAGCTGCACACTTTCACTTGCACTTCCACTTGGTCTTGGACCTTTACTTCACTGGGCCACTTGGCCAACCGCTTCTGGTCGCTGCCTGACTTGGAATGATCAGCCTGCTCTGTAGATCGCACCTTGATCGATCGATTCTGGCCAATTCCCGGTTACCGATTCCCGATTTCCATTTCCCGATTCGCAAATCCCGAGGCTCCAAGCTCGGCATGTTCGCGGACCCGAGTCTTCAGTCTTCGCGACAGCAGCTCATGTTGAGTGCAAGGGCGTGCTCCCCCAGCCCCCCAGATTGGCCCCCTCCAAGTCCCCGGTGCGTAAGGAAATTTCCGCTGATGTCCGACGTTCCTTATCGGTGGCCAGGCCAGAGGCGCCCTCGCAGATTGGGTTACTCGGCTGATTTCACGCAATCCGGCTGACGACGAGGGGGGGGATGGCGGGTGCGATGTGTGGAGGTGGCGCCTTCAAGGTGACCTGCCGGATATGAAGGAGCCGAGCAGTGAGATGAAATTCCGGGCAAGAAAGCAGATCTCAGGGTCATGTGAAGATGTGTATCTCCTCGGAGTTTCCGCAGCACGGAAGTGCAAGGCGTCTGGATGAATTCAGATTGTGGACTAGTCGTAGAGTGCGAGGTAATTGACTAAATGGCATTTTCGTTTCCCCATCTTCCACGCAGGCATGTCGCCGGAGGACGAGTGGTACAACAAGAGCCTGTCCGCCCTGCGGATGAACTCGTCGCATCATCCCAACCTGTCCGCCCCCATGCTGCAGTACCAGACATAATCAAAGACCTTTGACGACTTCTTTTAAAAGATCGCGCCCTAATGGCCCTTTGGGGCGCGGTGTTTTAGGATGGAGTGCGTCAATCGATGTCCAGCAGCAGCCACACATCTCTCTGTCTATATCTATGCATATATATATATATCGCTGTATATACATATGTACATAGTATATATACCAGTCATTAGTCTACAGCCCATCCGGGATGCACCATCGGATCGGATCGGATCAGGATCAGGATCGCAATCAGGATCGGATCGGATCGGGATAAGGATCGGAATGAATGAATGGAGGAGCGCCATCGTTCAGCTCTGGGCGGGATTTACTCATAAGACTTGTTGATATTATTCTGTTTTTTCTTTTTTTTTTTTTGGACAACCAGATCCAAATCGAATAATGGGGTAAAGCTAAAGGTAGAGATACATATGGGTGGTACATATAGAGCCAGAGTCGGAGGTAAACAAATGCGAGCGGAAGTGGATTATGTAATAGGCAACTAGTCATAGTATCTAAGCAAATTGTGTATTGAGATTTTATCGTGGCATTATAAAAAGTAAAGTAACGCGCGCATCAGGCGCATATATAAATTTAAATAAATATACTAAAATATGTACTAGCGATAGCATAAGTCAGGTTGCTTGGCCCCTCCCCCCTCCCCCCTGGCAAGACGTGGAAATCGTGGCAAGTGGAGCCCAGTCTGATCTGATCCGATCCGGTCTGGTTGGATCTCTACTCCTAGCTTCTAGCTCCCAGCTCCTAGCTCCGGGCTCCATGCGGCAACTCTTTGGTTGCTTCTACCGACTCTTCATTGCCTGCTCACTACTCACTAATATAGCTTACTCAACATACGACGTACATATAGCAACTCCTGCTCCTGCTCCCACTCCCCACTTCCCACTGACCCACTGCATCCCGGACCCACCACTACCACCGCCATTCATCCACCATAGACCCGAAATGCACAGGAATCCAAAAGCAGGCAAATCCGCAAGCCGAACCCAAACGAATTAAACTACAAACTTTCTAACTAATTCAAGGTGTGTCGAACTAATTATAAGATGATTTTTTTTAGCTAAGCAATGCATTAACGAGTTATATTTAAAAGTAATTAGAAACCAAACCAAAAGTGAAAAAAACACACACATGGAAACCAATAAAATACATCACCTATATATATTTAAATACGAGAAAAACAGCCAAACGAAAACTACAAGACGCATGTTTAACAAATTATGCCAGACACAGCAAGAATGGAAATAATAAAAATATTAAAAAAAAAAAACAGACACTGCCATTAAGAAACTACCAATGGACCAATGGACGTGTGGTTTTCAGGTTGCCCAGGAGGCGATCATACTCCACTCACACTCAAACCAACTAAACTAAACTCAACTACACGTATTCAAAAATTCAAAGTTTGCTTCCCAACTCCTGACGTTCGTGGAGACCAGTGAGTGGTTGCGATATCCGATTTCAGTGTTCCTCAACCGTCAAGTGTTCCTGAGTGACCTGAGAGGGATGCCTTGCCTGGGCGGCGTCAGGGAGAGCAGTAGCGAAGACATTCGGCACAGGGAGCCGGTGGTGCTCAACATCTACGATCTGTCCACCAGCAACGACTACACTTTTCCGCTGGGCGTGGGTGTCTTCCACTCCGGCGTCCAGATGTACGGACGGGAGTACGCATTTTTGGCGATCAACCTCTCGATATCCGGCATCTTTGAGATTCATCCGCGTAATGGGCAGGAGGAGCTGGGCGAGCACTTCCGGTTCCGGAAGAGCATTCTGCTGGGCTACACCGACTTCACCTGCGCCGAAGTGAAGCGCGTCATCTACCTGCTGGGCCTCGAGTTCCGCGGCACCAGCTACCACTTGACCAGCAGGAACTGCAACCACTTCTCCAACTGCCTGGCGCGCCTCGTCTGCGGCCGCAAAATTCCGCGTTGGGTCAACCGCCTGGCCTACCTCATTACCTGTGTTCCGTTCCTCGAGCGCTTTGTGGTCGCCAGGCCAACACATTACCCTCAGTTCAGTCGATTTCAGCTCTAGTCATATATATCGCCTTAATAATACTACATACATAATCAGCGGCAGCTTTCTGTTAATGGGAAAGGAAAATGGAAAGCATCTGGGTTCTCATCATAGTGGCCTCAATCCTAGTAGTAAACCCACCCAATGGAAAACATGGAAGACAAGAGTAATGTTAATTATATTTATAGTATATTTATTGTTAACAACTCGTTGGACAGCGACTCAGGCAAGTCGAATCCGAATCCGAGATGTGCGAACTTCTTATTCAGACCTCTTTTACTAAGAACAGGGAAATCGAGTTTCATAGGCCAGTAGATACTTAGGATACTAGGGTTTAGGTTTAGGTTTCGGTTTCGGTTTAGTACGATTCAGTTTCGTCTGCCACAACAGGCATCCTCCTATTACATTATAGACTGGTTTCCTAAGTGGATACCGCTGCTTGTTTGTATACAATGGTGGCCAGGTGGTGGCCACACCATTAGCCATGCCATGCTGCTAGCCTAACAGAAACTACTCGCCGAAGTACCGAAGTGGTGAGGCCGGATGGGTGATATTCCAGATTGTATTAGGCGGGGTAGCTGCGGTGGCAGCAGGGCTACCCCAGTTACTTGTTATATGCTAGGTAATGTCACGAAAAAAAAAAAAATGATGAGTTTGGTTATTAATTTACACGCGTACAACTCTCATTATCATAGTTTTACATACATAAACTGCGCCAATGGGGCGCACTAATCCTTAGCTTTGTGTGGTCCGCCGTAGGACAGTATCTACCCGTCAAACCCATTAAAAATATCTCTGACCTATACATTGTTGTGAAAGATACATGGTTCCTGCGTCAGCGGTGCTCGACGGAGCTGCTTCTCCGTGCAACGGAGTCAAAGATTACGTACGTGAGTTGCAGAGCTTATGTATGTACGATCCCCGGGGCTTTTGGAGTTGTGTTATGTGTAATCGAGCTGTCTCAATGTTACCCCAAATACAAACGAACTAATCTCTACAAGCCTAGATAAAGCCGTGATGCTTTCTTTACGATAAATGCGTCCCAAGTTTAAAGACAATTAAGAGAATAAAAAAAAGAACTAATCCGATGATCAACCGCATGGCCGGCTGCACAGTTCTTGGACGTCGTCCCCCAACATCAATCTATGTTATGTATCGGTATATATCTACGCGTGCATATATATCGCCAGTGAACACGTCGCTCCTCAGTTGGCCAGGAACTCTGCGACGCTGCTTCCGCCTCCGCTGCTTCCGCCTGCGCTGCTGAGCGCGATTTTCTTGGCCGGCGGCTGCTCGGCGACGGGCTGTGGAGGAGGAGAAGAGACGGCTATTAGAAATGGACCAGCTCTACAGCTGCAGTGCGATGAACCCACCAATGCAGAGCTATCCCGCTTGCTGGCGCTGTTGGCAGTCTGGCCACCGCCCGTTGCAGCTCCTGTGGCGGCGGTCCCGCTCGCGGGATTGGACTTCTGAGCGGACAACTCCTCGCTGCTGGTCTGCGACTTGGGTGCGGGCGCACTAGTTGTGCTGGACAGTGCGGACAAGCCGGTGGCTGCGGCAAGTCCAGTGGTGACAACGTCGCTGCTCGAGTTCGTGGCCGTGTCAGACTCATCTATAATGGTGATTGTAGCACTGGTGCTGGGCTTGCTGGCGGAGGTGGCGGCAGCGCTGACGCCAGTGGCTGTGCTGGATGCCACAGTGGCCACGGTATCTACTGCCTCGGCCGCGCCAACCTTGGGCACAGCCGCTGCCAGCTCCGGCTTCTTTGGGTCCTCCTTCTTGGGCGACGATTCCTGCACGGCCTCAACTCCGTTGTTGCTGTTTTCGGTGGACTGCTTCCTGTCTGCTGTCGCGCTCGTGGCGGATGTAGAATCAGCCGCGCTGGGCGCAGATGCGGTTGCTCCGCCAGCCGCGGCTGCGTCGCCAGCAGGCTCGGTCTGCTCCTCTGCGCCCGACTCCTCGGACTTGCCAGCCTCGTACTCCTTAACGATCTGGTCGAGATTGTAGCGGCGCCGATTGTTTAAGTAAAAGGTGCGCACGTGCGCCTCCGTTTTGGTGGCCACCAACTTGGCAATCATCTGCAAGCATAAAAAGCGAATTAGTCGCCATGCGGACAATTCGGGAGAACGATGGAAGTTTCACTTACAGGAAAGTTTTTTCCGTACTCGCGGATCGCGAGCAGAGCCACTTGGATCTCGTCCGGCAGCCAACGGGCAGAGATGCGTGGCTGGGCAGATTCGGTGTTGGCTGCCGCCGGCTTGGAAAGCACATCATCCACATTGATCGTTTCGCACTCCTTGTCTAGCTGCTCCATTACTTGCCTATTCTTCTGTATCTGAAATGGGTCAGGGTGCAGGGGAGCATTCAGTTGAAAGTTGTCAGTGGGTCTATTTGGATTGTGAGTGGTTGTGTGAGTGGTGTTCGATGATATGGTGCAGTGTGTGTGGGATGTGGTTATGTGGTGCCTCTGCTCGCAAGGAATGCAGCTCAATACTTTACTGTGCAATATAAATTGAAAAGCTCCTCCATTATTCGATAATTGCTTATGAATATAGCTTTGACTGACTTCTTATGATTAAGCGCATACGAAATTGATCACTAAATAAACCTAAAAAATTCTAGATAAGGGCACACTGCACAAACTTACAACCATGTTTTCAACCAGTGTTTTCTGCATTTTAGCAACACTGTTTGATTGTAAGTACATACATCATGGGTGCAACCAGAGACCAACATAATCATATAAATATTATAAATATACAATTATAGTGGTCTTTGGCACAAAATAGCTTGCAAGCTCCCAGCTCAGATCCATAATCTGGATCATGGGCTATATGTTCTAATGATTTCTTTGTGAGTCTTAGATATAAAACGATTTGATCTAGGAAAACATAATTCAAATAACCGAAAGGGCTTAAACGACAATCGGGATTTCAATTTAGGTTTGAGGGAGTTTTTCATCATGGCATTGATTACTGAGATCCCTGAAAGACTATTCTACTACATCCTGACTCCATATCTAACAAGTCGCAGCAAGTCCCAATGTCACTCCTACTACGCCTTAACCACTTTTTAATAAATGGTATGATGGGATTCCGCCCCATCGCGCTGCTTACTTCGGCCATGAGGGCTGTAAGCTTCCGCTCGCGTTCCGCCAAATAGAGACTGGGATTCCTGCAGCTGGCGAGGGCCGTGAGGTCGTCGTGGTTGATGTACATGCCCTTGGGCGGTTTGCGCTTGGATCGATCGGCAGTGGCGGCGCAATTGTGTGTGGACCTTCGGGGAGCATTGCCCTCCGGCCCGGAAATGGGTCGCCGGTTGCCCGTGCGCCTGCCGATCGCCGGTGTGTGTAAGTAGGTGTGTGGGTGGTTTTTGGTGTGTTTGGTTGGGTGAGTGTGGATGGTCGCGGGCAAAACGACAAAGTTCAAATGAATGCAGCGTTTGGTTTGAATTTGTTCGGGATCGTTGTCGAAAGTGAGGTTGGTACAGGGGTTGAGTTGGGAAGAGAGATAGAAAACTTGGCATTAGCTTGGTGTCTTGGTTAACATCCGGCGCTGGCGTCATATATCTACCTCCAGTGGGTGTGACAGCTCTTGCACATGCGCCCCAGCGGCGAGTCGTGCAGCACATGGCAGACCACGTTGCAAATCTTGCAAAATCCTCCCACCACCATGCGTCGCATTAGGCCGGGATCGCCGCCCATCTCGCCGTTGTTGTTGTTGCCGCCATTGGCGCCGATGGCTCTATCGGCGGTTAGGCCGAGTGCCAGCATCTCCTCGATCTGGGCGTTTCCGGCGAAGAGGGACAACTGCTCGGCGTCCGTGTCGTTGTTGCTCGTGTTGCTGGTGTTGCTTCCGCCGACGCCCTGGATGTTCTCCTCCCCGTTGTTGTTGATGTTGCCACCGCCGCCGCCGCCGCTGCTGCTGCTGTGGTTGCTGTTGATTGTGTTGGCAATGGTGTTTGCGGGGGAAGTGGTGTTGGAATTGGTGGTGTTGTTGGTTGAGGTCGTGGTGGCGTCGATGGTATTTGTGGTGCTAGTGGTGCCATGCCCCTTCTGCCCAGCCAGGATTTCATCCGCAAGTGCATTCCAAATGGCGGTTGCAGTTGCAGCAACAATCGTTTTGAATGCGAGGCACGTTTTGCGAATGGACACCGAGCAACACAGGGTATTATACGATTCGATTCGATTGGGGTTTTGCATTTAATTTGGGTTCGACATTGGTTATTGGCAGTTCGTTTCGTTAGGTTTCGGTTCGTTCGGTTTCGGACATTTTCAGATGGGGTTATTGTTTATAATATGGTGTGTTTTGATTGTTGGATTTGGTTTGTTCGTACCGTGAATGCAAAGAGAAGAGAAAAAAAATGTATGTGGTTGTTGCTTTAGTTCAGTTGGTAACACACTTAAACAAGTACAAGATTGCATTTGGGTTGTTTGTTGCTGTTCTCCGGGTCAATTCCTAATCTCACCAACTGCACTTCAATCGATGCTTTGCCACGCTCTCTCATCCCAACATCCCCACAGCCCAATATTCCTCCTAACCCATCCCAGTCATGATTATTCCCTAGAACACCCATCCCGCCGCTGCCGAGTATATCTGAATGGGATGCATTTGTCACAGTATGGAGCCAGATCCAGAGGTTTCTCTACAGGATGCCTGTGTATCGAGGGCATCAAGCACTAATGTCGTGGGTTCGCTTTCTAGCAAGTGTCTTATGTTTAGGTGAAGTGGGTGGGTCCTTAAAAGTATATTACGCATTTGGTTCGATTTAGCCAGACATATTCGCTAGCCAAGGACGCCGGAGATCAGTGGACATGGCTGATTAGTTCGAGCAGGGAAAGAGGGATCAAGTTTCAAAGTGGTGCAGTGATAAAGGTGGAAACTTAAGGCATAAATGTGTACATAGCGATAGATACATAGATTATACATAGATTGTTGTGGGGCAATGTGTGGGTTTATGTCGTTGGATGAGGATGAGCGATTGGGAAACAAAAAATTTTAATGGAAACAGAAACAGAAACGGAAAGGCGAAACGAAACGAATCTCTATGAATAAGAAACACATATAAGTTGTTGGTTTTTGGGTTGTTGTTTAATCTCTTCGCAAACAAGATATGCATTTCTTAGGCTTAGCATTAGGTGTTGTGATCCATTATGATTATCGTCTGTGGCAGGATGAGTTTGGGAATAGAAACGAGTGTTTGCATTTCTCCTTTCTTTCCACTCACGGTATACAACTATGTATGTATGGATGAATGTACAAACTTTTTGGGCTTTGCTTTGTTTAAATTAATCAATCTCGTTATATAAATAACTATTTTAAGTTTAATAATTTACGATTCTATTTATAATAATTAAAAAAAAATATTTTAAGTTGTATATACTATTTATATAGGTGTACGTGTTGTGTGTGAGCAAAGAACAATCTGGTTGTTGCTATGCCCTAGTCGAGTGTCAGTCAACCTGATTTGGCGATTCAACGCGATGCAAAGAACTCCTGCAGGCAACCAAACCAACCAAATCAGGCCAACCTTCGCGGAATACATATTAATTCGCAAGTGTGTGCGGCGCAATCTCTGCGGTGTGCGAACAAAATCGTATCATTACTGCGTTTAATTCTTATGGATGCTGGTCAATTATTGTTTTTGGTATTCGTTTGTGTGTGGGTAGTGATTGAAAATGTTATGAGATGTGTGCAGGCACGGCGATTATCTGAAAAATAACGAACCAGATTTTCAAAACGACATACATCGCTGGCTGAAAATGCAGAGGGATCCCTGGGGGAACAGGTACAGTCCACACCACCAACCATTGGCAAGTCGGGGATTAGCCCGATATTCTGTCAATCCCGCCTCTCTTTTAGCCTTGTGGTTCAACAAGCAGACGGCTACTGATCACAGCTTCTTAGTGCAAAACAAGGCTGATTGAAAGGATTTGAGAACCATTGTAGCGGCTCCTCAGTTTCCCCGCGCCTGGATACACTCAAAAGTTTGCACTTAAGGGGTTACATGGGTTACCCAACAATTTATGTCATTTAAGTACAATAAAATGCCTAATCAGTACTTGCGCAGATACGGAAACTAAATCGAAATGTAATCAGATTTTACACATATTCAAGTTATGCTGATTGTTTTGTTTTCATCGGCTAAGTGCAAGTGTGGTTTTGTCTTAATTTAAATCTAATTGTTCGGTTTCCATAGATATCAGCGAAAATGTGTCCAGTGAAAGAGTGGTCTTGAAAATATCCTTTTAAAGGCGACCGATTTCGGCTTGTGCCACCCATGTAACCCCTTGGCGGAGTAAAGAATACATTTTAATATACATTTGCATAGCCTAATCACAATCCTTTGTCGTGGACAATCTTACACAATTACTTTGGGGCACAATGATAACCAATTCCAGTAGCCTTAGCCTAGATTTACATACGTTATACTAGCCCTAATAGAAGTAGTCTACATTCTCTTTGTGATGCGATTCTTTGCGGTAAAAGCTGCCTACTTTGGCGATTCCTGGAGGCGCCAGGGGACGTGGATCTACGGGGAGAGGCGAAGGAGCCGTCTCTTTTTGGATGTGGTTTGTGTTTTCGAAGTTTAAAACAATTCGAAGCGATTGTGTGTGGATGAGCGAAGTGTGTGTATGTGTGTGCGTGTTTGTGGGGGGATTGTGGAAGGGATCTCTTGGCTTTTCGCTTAGCTAGTTCTAACAGATAATTACCTTGTCATCGTTATCAGACTCCTCGTTGCTGCCCACCTCGCTGCCGTTCTCGGAGCCATCCTTGACCACCGCCTTGATGGCCTTCTCTTGGCGGTCCATGGCGCTGCTGCGGTGACGCGTCTTCTTCCACGAGTAGTAGTACTTGACCAAACTGGCGATGGATTTGTCTGGCAGCTGTGGTCGGAGTTTCGATTGTATTTAGGCGGTTCAAAACAATATGCGCGGCTCACTCACCATCTGGCGGATGCGGTGGAAGCTCTTCCCGTGGAACTGGAAGGCCTGTTCGAACAGCACCTTGTCCTCGATGGTCCACTCGTCCGGGAAGGGCGTGAAGTTGGCCAGGTCCATTACGGCACGCTCCAGATCGTGTTTGTGCCAGAACAGCATGCCCAATGCCTGTTCGCCGTTGTAGCCGTACTTTTCCTTGGCCACCGAGATGTACTCCTCCACTGCAAGGTGACAATACGTGTCTTAGTATTCTATTCGATGGCACAACCCAGAGATCAAAGGGGAAGTAAGGCACTAATACGTACATTTCAGGTCGGGGATCTCCTTGGTGGGCGACCAGACGAGGAGGGCGCGTTCGTTCATTTGTTCCGGGCGGCGCTCCGCCTCCGCAACGAGCGGCGGACAAACCGCCTGGTAGTCTCGCCCAACGCGGATTTTCTCTGTGAAATAGACATTTGTTTAAAGACCACATCGTGCGGACAAAGCCTCCAGCTACTCACCTTCGTACTCAGACTGCTTGGCCTTGCTCTTGCCATTCCGTTTGGTGGCTGGAAAAGGGAGAAGGTACAGATAAGTGGGCTGAAGTGGCAGGAAGGTAATTCCGAGGCGTTTCACTTACAGTTGTCGTCGTCGGAGCTCTCCGGCGTGCCTGCACCTGGCACAGCTGTGGTCTTCTCGTTCGCATTGGCGTTCCCAGCGTTGCCGCTGTTGTTGCCGCTGCCCACGAGGCTGGCGCTGTTGGTGACGCCGCCCGTGGTGTGCGTGTTGGGACTGGGGCCGCGCGAACGACGCCCGTTGCGCACCACATCCGTGGTGTTGCGCTCCGCCAACACCATCTTGTCCCGGATGAGCTGGGCGCGCTTGTTATGCTTCTCCAGGATGGTAGCTTTGGTCAAACACGTGCACTAGCGAACACGAGCACTGCGGAGCTGCAATAACAGTGGGGACATGTGTTAACGAATGATTCGGACACAGATACTCTGCTCTCCGGATGAAAAATCCAGCAAATAGAAACTCTGCACCGCGTTCGTCGAGAGTGTGCGCTTGGCGAGAGGCACTTTCCCGCAACGAGCGCAGAAGTGCGCTGTCAAACAGATACATAAGTGTGCGTGCGTCCGTGTGAGCGTATGCGCGTGTATTGCGTGTGCGAGCGACGCGTGCATAGGTGTATGGGTGAGAGCCAAGCCAGCTGAGTTTGGAAACGGCAATGCATTTTGGATTTGGATGCAGGAATCCGAATCTGGCTGGGCGGAGGCACACGGAGGGACTCGGAGGGACTCGGAGGACGCCTACCTGGTACTCTGGTGCCCCACAAGCACACAAACGAAGACGCTGCCACACGGATCTCACTGCACGCACCGTTTTCGCCCGCTTACGCAGTTCGGCCTGCCGGACGCGGAGCTGGGGCTACTGGAAATGGGTACTCTTGTCCAGAAACTTCAGTTACGGAACGTTGCGAACGGCTGGCCAGCGGAGTTGTTGCGCGCAGGTAACTGAAATCCAAACTGAAACGCGGAAAAAAAAACTCACTCGCGTACCGATTCTCTCTGGTCGTCCGTGGGCACAGCGCACTTTGTCGGCGACGACCGCAGTTCAGCTTTGTCTGTCGGTTGATCCGATTTTTTGCCCTCGCCTGGGTCCTCGGCAGGCGGCCCCTTGGATTATCCTATCCCCGTTTTCGTTGGAGATCGAGAAACGGCTTCGCTTTCCCCTTTTTAATGCACACTCTCAGCACTGTTTCTAGAATATACGGCAGAAAAACTGAGCGAATGCTCAAATTAATTTAAACTGTGGCTGTAGCAGCCACGGTTGCAAAGGATACACAAACTATCGATTACGCCGCTTCGATATTTCGCTTGTGCCCTGCACAGGGATGCCACACGTCAGGCTGTACTGAATTTCGGGCAGACGAAATCGATATTCGACATCTGTTTATCCACAGCCAACTTTAATGTGGTTTAACGCCAAACATATCATGCTGATACATCAATTATGTGCCTGATGCAAGCCAGTGCATACAAAAGCGCGGATATCGGTGATTTGTAATTCCACCCCCATCTGAGCGCAGTCCAGGTGGCAACGCCGCTGCCCCCGCATGCCTATCGGCCGATATACCGCAGATTCGCCAGTTTTCCGCAAGGTGGCGACTACGGCGGGCGCAGACTAAAAAGACAGACTTTTTTCTATATAATATACGGCAGGAATCAGTGCAAAAACCGATCCATCGCAATGGCTGCTAGATTCATACAGAAAATTGTAAGACCCGTTTAGACTTAAGCGACTTTACCCGCCCCGCGTCGCGTCTCTTCCCCCGCCATACAGCGACCAAACCAATTCTGCAGGACAGCAGTTGATTACGTGCTGGCCAAAAAATACTGGCCAACTACCACTAACATTGCGATTTTGTTTCTCGTCCGACGCTCCTGTCCTCCAACTCCACGCCCGCTAACCAACCCTGCAAACCACCGATCCAATGATCTGCGATTCCCAACGACAACAACACATTACGCAAAACACTTGCAGCTCAATCAACTGGGTTTGATTGCAGCGCGTGATGCTCCGGCGGTGACTGCGACGCCAGCAGTGAGCCAGGTTGGTTCCATAACAGCGGCGGCAGCGACGGAGCCATCCGGGATCCGCAGTGGGGGCCACCACCTCCTCCGCCAGGACATCAGCTGTCCGTCCGGCGAAAACGAAAAGAGCACAGCATTAGAATTCGCATTCACTTTACATAACACTCTCTCTCTCGCTCCCTCGTTGCGTGGCCGAGATATCGATAACGGCGGGCAGGGCGGGTTGCTCAGCCCCTCGAGAATCCCACCCCCTCCTCGAGTGGCGGAAAAATAGCAGTTACCGAGATTGGGCCCTGATTTGCGGCCTTATCAGCGCCGTGGGAATCATTTGTGCACTCTAACCTCAACGCGACGAACTGTTTGGCACGGGGGGAAGGCGGACGGGATTTGTTGTTTGGCATGGGCACTTATGTAATCCCGCTAGATGCTGCTGCTGCTGCTGCCCATCTATGCGTTTTCTTGCATGCCATTTCTGCAGACCACTCTGTAACCCGCCTATGGTCTCGCTATTTTCCAGGTCAACGCGACTCCCGCCGCCAGCCGGTCCTACTCCTCCGGCACCAAGAAAGTCACCCTCATCCCTGGCGATGGCATCGGACCCGAGATCTCTGCGGCCGTGCAGAAGATCTTCACCGCCGCCAATGTGCCCATCGAGTGGGAGGCCGTGGACGTGACCCCCGTCCGGGTAAGTGTCGTAATCCCAGCAAGAGTTAGTTGTTCAACTTGCCATTTCAAATCCAAGTTGAGCGCCATCGCCTTCGTAGCGCATGGCCGTTTGACAACAGGTGGCAACTACGGTTGGGCGGTAAATTTGAAATGCAACCAGCGGCTATAGTTAACATTCCATTTGCATATATTCGATATAAATGCCAAATCAATGGATTCGAATGCATGCAATATTTTTGCCAAATATTAGTTTGCGAATTAGTATTAGACCCAAAAAAAAAACTCATATATAAATAATTTGCTAGCTAGCTTTAATTATTTATTTTTTTTTTAACAAAATCTAAATTAAATAAAAATTAAATCAGAAAAACATAGCCCATTAATTGCTCATTTTTGTGTGACATGTAAACAGGGACCCGACGGAAAGTTCGGCATCCCACAGGCCGCCATTGACTCGGTGAACACGAACAAGATCGGCCTGAAGGGTCCTCTGATGACGCCCGTGGGCAAGGGCCATCGGTCTCTGAATCTGGCTCTGCGCAAGGAGTTCAATCTGTACGCCAACGTGCGTCCCTGCCGCAGTCTCGAGGGCTACAAGACGCTGTACGACGATGTGGACGTGGTCACCATCCGCGAGAACACCGAGGGCGAGTACTCCGGCATCGAGCACGAGATCGTCGACGGCGTCGTCCAGAGCATCAAGCTGATCACCGAGGAGGCCTCCAAGCGTGTGGCCGAGTACGCCTTCCAGTACGCCAAGAACAACAACCGCAAGAAGGTCACCGTGGTGCACAAGGCGAACATTATGTAAGTGGGCCACGAGAAGTACTTGTACTTTTTTTTTTAGAAACTAATCTTCCTACCTTCCCACAGGCGCATGTCCGATGGCCTCTTCCTGCGCTGCGTCCGCGACATGGCCCAGAAGTTCCCCGAAATCCAGTTCGAAGAGAAGTATCTGGATACGGTGTGCCTGAACATGGTCCAGAACCCCGGAAAATACGACGTGCTGGTGAGTCGAATTACCCAGTCGCCAAAGTATAGTATCGGCGCTAAGCTAATGCCGTCTCCTTCGCCAGGTCATGCCCAATCTGTACGGTGATATTCTGTCTGACATGTGCGCCGGTTTGGTGGGCGGCCTCGGCCTGACGCCCTCCGGCAACATGGGCCTGAACGGTGCCCTGTTCGAGTCCGTGCACGGCACCGCCCCCGATATTGCCGGCAAGGATCTGGCCAATCCCACTGCCCTGTTGCTGTCGGCGGTCATGATGCTGCGCCACATGGAGCTCAACACGTACGCCGATAAAATCGAGCGTGCCGCCTTCGAGACCATCAAGGAGGGCAAGTACCTCACCGGCGATCTGGGCGGCCGTGCCAAGTGCTCCGAGTTCACGAACGAGATCTGCGCCAAGCTGTAGACGACGGATCACGGACCATCCGCATAAGCTGTAGCAAGTATCGCCAACCATAACAACAACCGATGAGAACAGAGCAGAGAACTACGCCAGGAATATTGCGCAGAGGAGGATGATGCAGTATGAACAACAGCAATTAAACACTCGCCCCAAACCAAAAAAAAATATCTAGCAGCAGCAGCAACAACCACAACAGCAACAACAACACTCACTAAACTTTGCCGAAAGTTTCCTACGTTTAACCTTTTACAAATCGTGCCAGCGCACCCCTCGCCCCGTAAACAACAACAAAATTTCTATATAGCTAACACTACCTAAAGTATTTTATGTTCGAATACCTAGGTATATTATTTAATTTGCTTAGGCCAAACTTGCAAGCGTTAAAATTCGTTAAATTGCCAATTTTACTTGCGATAGTAAAGTATTTTTGTCGCCATCCAGCCAACACCTTGAGTTATTATTGTTTATATAATTCGTATGCAAAAGGATATTCTTAACTAATTTATTGATTATTAATTCTCTAATTTGTTTAGCCCCTTGAGTTGAGTTCAGTTGAGTTAAGTGAGCTCCTTGTGCTGTGCAGCGTGCAGCCGACCCTCTTAAAAAAGAAAAGAAAGCAAATTTTGTCAAATTCGCGGCAAAACGTGTGAAAAGTGGAAAGTTGAGTGCAACGGTTACAATAATTTAATTCTAAACAGAACGCAAGTAAAACTTATTCAAACCAAGAGAGAAATACACAAGTGCTATGAAAGCAATTGTTATTAATAGTTAAGCGAATTGTAATGCAAAGTCATCATGCAATTGTTAAAACTCAATAAAGGAAACAACCAAACTAAAAACACAAATCGCGTTTTAATTGCAGTTTCCAAAACGAAAAGGAATGCAAAATATATTTATAAGGTTCGCAGTTTTTGGTTTACAAAAATAAAAATATGAAGTGTATACATATTCAGGCTTTCGGGATTCAGGATCCGATTCTTGTAGGATATTATAGTTAATACTTAATTCAACACTTGTGGATTATTGGTTGACAAAAGTAAAATAGTGTTGATGTTTCTGATGTGTCTTAATTAAAAGTATTTGACAAAAGCGAAATCGTTTTGACAGTTTGTTCCATTCTTTTGGATTATTTGTTGACAAAAGTAAGTTAGTGTTGATGTTTCTTATGTGACTTAATCGAAAATGGGGTATTTGACAAAAGTAAAATCGTTTTGACAATTCGTTCCATTCATTAGGTATAGATAGTCGTTTCTTACAAAAAAAAAGCTGTTATCAAAAATTTCTTCTCATTTGCGTACATTTCCTGCCTCAATATGTATATCCCTCCTTCATAAATTCCTATGTTGCGTGTTCTTGAGAATGAAAACTGTACAGATGATCGATCGACTACTACTACTATATCTCTACGTATGAAAGGCCGTCGCGATGAGGCACTGGCATGAGCTTGAGTGAGTGTGCTGCTGCAGTGGCTCCGTCCAATAACACCAAGGTGCGCCCGTTGCACATGTTGCATTTATTCAAATAGCTGCCCCAGCTGGGCAGCTTGGTCTGCCCAGCCCGCCGCCCGCCTCGCGGCTCTCTTTACACATTCATTAGCTTAGCGACTGGACTGGCGTATGGTCTTCTATGGTATGGTCATCTTGCGAAAGTGTGCTTCCTTCCCGCACACAGGAGCGTACTTATATTCTGTTCTGGTTGTCGTTTTATGTTGTTGCTTTGGTGCCGCGCATCGATTCGCGATCGAGCTTATCCTGGTCTGTTGCGTTCTGTTCGCGTGTATGCTATGGTTATTACATCCCTACTTGCAAGTGGAACTCCACTGGCTACCGTACATTTGCAATGCAAGGGATAGGTGAAGTTCACGAATCTAACTTAGGTTAATTAAGCAAATATATTTACATTGGCCGTGGCGCAATGTCGTCGTCGTAGTCCATTTTCGTGTCAATTCAACTAACAAATAGGGGCATTGGGCTTCCGTGCCAGCCGCTCAAACTTAAATGCATACGCTGCATCTTCTAAATTCTTACTGAAACTCCTTAGGTGTAATAAAAAAAAAAAAAGTAATAAAGCGAATTGAAATGTTCTTGGACTGAGCTGATCCGCCGCTCCTACTGGAAAGGAGCGAACTGCAGCATTTCGGCGACGGGCGCCCCCATACGGGATGCGATGGCCGGATTGGTCACGGTTATGGGCAGTTCCAGCGAGGTGGGCACGCCGCTGCCGTTCGTCACGCCGATCACGGCCAGACTGTCCTCCAGGTTGCCCTCGACCAGCGGCGAAACGCGGCGCAGCTGCATGCCTCTGGGACTCTCCAGCGTGGACATGATGGGCGTCTGGTCGAGCAGCGCGTTCGTCTCGTTGGTGCGCGCCGTGATCGGCGGCGTGAGGTGGACATTCTGCGTAGGCATGGGATGCGAAATGAACACCACGCTGCCCGGCTCGTCGTTGCCCATATGCAGTAGGCCAGGGCCGTTGCGAGTATCGATGTGAAGTATGCCAACGCCAGCGTTGGCTGCGTTCACGTATTCCGAGTCGTCCACGACCTGGCTGCCGACCAGCGCTTGGGAGAGCAGATCAGGGCCGGGGGGCACAGCCAGATCGGCTGTTGACACATCGCCCTCCGCGTCGTCCAGCGTCATGTTCTCCACGTTGACCAGCCGCAGATCGCGCTCCTGCAGGTATGCCTCTGCCGCATGTAGGATGTCGCGAGCATTAAGCATGGCTGTCATGCTGCCACCGGCAGCAGATGTGCTGGATCCCGAATCCGTGACGTTCACCTCGATGCAGGTGTCCGGCTGCTCTGCCATGCTGAATAGCATCGAGGTATCCAGCTGCAAGTGGAACCCGTTAACGTTCAGCTGCATTATTTGGCCAATTAGTTGTTCCCCGTGCAGAGACAGTTCCTCCTCCTCGTTCACGTAGCTGCCGGCGACCGCCAAGGCGCCTCCCTCGGCCACCTGGCTGAGTGGTGTCATGATGCCCATCGCGTCCACAGCCTCAACGTCGTTCTCGTTATTGTACTCATTATCGGCCTCGCTTAGCAACATTTGCGGCGACAGTTGGCGCGGCGACACTTGATCCTGGACGAGTTCCTGCTCAGTCTCCATTTCCATCTCCATCACCATCTCCGCCTCAGCCTCCGCCTCCGATGGCTCCACCACCTGGGCCACCGCGTCTTCGCCCAGAAAGTCAATGTCCGCAAAGACGGCGGACAGCGGATGGCCGTCGGCAAGGCGCGGCGGCTCCAACAGTTTCTCCCGCGGCACCGGCACCAGGTGGTTCTTTTCGTTGTCCAGGTACAGCGCCACGTTGTTCAGGGGCGTAAAGTTGTTGTTGTTCAGCGCGCACAGCATGAAGGTGTGGCTGTAGCCCGGGATCGGTCGAGTCATCACCGCGCAGATGCGTCCAGCGCACAGTTGTGGCGGCTGCAAGTGTAAACAAGGAATGGGTCCTTCAGTTATATAGTCCTGTATCGAAAGTCAATATTAATGTGCACCATAAACAAACAAAAAAATATATATTAATATACGATAGGGATGATTTAAAATAAGACAAGTACGGGGTTTCCTGGAGATTTTTGTTTCCATGGGAAAAATACTCCATTAACTTTCTGAAAAGTGCAGAAAGTTCAATTATATTTTATTTTTATTTTTTTAGCCTTGGAAAGACAAATTATATAATTTATAAATCAATTTTTTAAGATGCACGCCTGTAGGGGGTCTTCATGCACTCATTTCTACGTGCAACATGGAACAACTTACGTTCTCGGGACTCTCCTGACCATCCTTGGCGTCGCTTGACGATTCCTCGCCGCCATCGCTGCGGGAGCCGCTCTCCGCGTGGTCACCTGGTGCGTTCTTCGAGCGGCGACGCTCCTTTCTCTGGCCACTGGCCTGCAGCAGTGTTGCAGGAGGAGTCAGGACCGCGGGCGGCGATGGCGGGGTGAAGCAGAGGCGCTGCTGCTCGCGCAGATCCACCAGCTGCTGGTGGGCCTTGGCCATGTCCTCATCGCTCAGGGCTCGGGCGCAGCTTAAATGCCTGGTGGGCCGATTTAAGCCAATGGCCGACTGGGTGGTCGCCAGTGGAGTGACTTGCGGGTAGCTGGCAGGACGGCGGGAGGTCTGCAGCAATGAAACCGGCATTACCAGCTCCACGGCATCCAGTGCGATGTCCATGTCCATTGACATCTGGAACCCCCTGTCGTCAGATGCTTCTTCTTCATCCACAGCCATTGCTGTGGACTGTACGTCTTCGGAGCCGACCCCAGTCTCGTTCGGTTCCCCATCCCGTTCTTGCTCCTCTGATGACGACGCGGCCAGCAGCGTGCCATCCAACTCTGACTCTTCGGGGAATGACATTGTTCGGCTCAAGCGCGCGCGGTCCTGGCGACACTTCTCTGCACTACGACCACTGGGCACGGGCACGTCGGCCTCGTACTGGCGCAGTACGGCCTCCTCCTGTTCGCGCTGAATAAGCAGCAACTCGCCAGCCTGCAGATCGTAGTGGACTTCGGGGATCGGAGACAAGCGGTCCAAGTCGTTGTCTGCCTCGGACTCCGGCTTACCCTCCGACTTTTGGTCCGGCTCCTGTTCCTTCTCCTGCTGGTCGTCCTCTGCCGACTGGTCATCCTCTGCCGCCTGCTCGTCCTCTTCCACCCCTTGCTCCATTGGCGCTGCGTCATCAATCATATGCTCCACATCCCGGTCTTCATCATTTGTTTCCGGCTGATCTGCCAGGTCTTGCGACTGTTCGTCGCCCTCATCCAGCGGGTGTGAGTTCGTCTGGCGGTTGCCATTGATGCCTGAGGATGTGAATGCCATTATTTGATTCCAGCGCGCGCGGACCTCGCGAAACCTCTCTGCACTACGGCCACTGGCCACGACGGCCTTGTACCGGCGCAAGATCTCTTGTTCGCGCTTATTAAGCTTTAACTCACCAGGCTGCAGCTGATAACGGACTTCGGGGATCGGAGACAAGCGGTTCAAGTCGTTGTCTGCCTCGGACTCCGGCTTACCCTCCGACTTTTGGTCCGGCTCCTGCTCCTTCTCCTGCTGGTCATCCTCTGCCGACTGGTCATCCTCTGCCGCCTGGTCATCCTCTGCCGCCCCTTGCTCCATTGGCTCTGCGTCATCAATCAAATGCTCCACATCCCGGTCTTCATCGTTTGTTCCCGGCTGATCTGCCAGGTCTTGCGACTGTTCGTCGCCCTCATCCGGCGGGTGTGAGTTCGTCCGGCGGCTGCCATTGCTGTCCGATGACTGCAGGCTAGAGGGTTCATACAAGTTCGGCAGCCTAATATCCTCTAGGATAAGCACGCCACCACGCTGCACCGGTTGCGTGGCGTCAACGATGGCGGCGTGGATGAGACCGGCGCCCGAGGCGGACCGCTGCAGCTCTTGCGCCTCTTCTGCCGAGATCACTGCAATGTTGGAGGCTATGGAGCAGCTGTTGCTGGAGCTCGGCTCCGAGGACAGTGTTCCGATGCCGTGCGAGTCCGAGCTAGAGCTTGAGCTGCTCGTGTTGCTGCTGCTGCTGCTACTGCTGCTGCTGCTTCTGCTGCTTCCGCTGCTGCTGCTGCTGCTGTGGTTGCTCAGCTCCTCGTGCTCGCGCGAGGGAGTCTGCTGACGTGTCATTGGCCTGGAGCGTTGTGACGGGCGACGGGACGATTCAGTCTTGGATTTGTTGCGGCGCTTCCTTGTCATGCTGTCACCCAGCACTCCCTTGCTGCTATATGGGTTGCTGTTGTTGGCGCTGATGGCCCTGCCCGTATCGTGATTTGAAAGCGGTGTTCTGACGCAATTCGCCTCCTGGAGAGGACTATAAGACATGGGCGCAGTCAGCTCATCTTCGTGGCCGCTTGGCAACGTGGAAGTCATGGAGGCTGGTAGCAGATCCTCGTCAGGAGGACATGCCATTGTTGATTTGTTTCGTGACTTAAAGATGCGTTTTTGAGGCTCCTTGATGGGCAGGAACATGTGATCTCCCGCCTCGCCCTCAGGGTCGTCCTCGGGAATCGCTTCATCAGGCTCCTCGGCATAGGCTGCTACCTGCTGCCACGGCTCGGGCTCCACATCAGGCTCACGCTGTGCCTCCTCTAGAGTCTGCTTGCCTTCCTCGATTGTCGGTTTGTGGACATCTTCAAAACCCTTGAAGGCATAATCGTAGGAGACGTTGTCGTCAAGTTCGTCATCATCGACAGGTTGCTCCTCAATCCTCTCGAGTATGTCCTCCTCAGCGGGTCCTTTGCCGTTGACATCAGGACGATTGGTATTTGTTCCGCGCCTATAGCTTAGACCATTCTGGCCCTCCTGCTGCTGTACATCATCCTCCTCCTCGAAGTCAAAGCAGGACGGGATGTTGCTGGCCACCTTCGACGAGGAGGCGGCCTTATCACTGACATTGACATTGCCATTGGATTGCGAATAAACTCCCCGTCCGCGCTGCCTCGGCTCGTCCTCCACGAATACGACGCTGCCGTTGGAGCTGGCATCGCTATCCTGAATTAAAATCGGCTCGTCAACCTCCGGGTCATCGAGGTCTTGCTGGCTGTCCTGCACGTCGAATTCCTGCACGACTACGTCGCGCCGATCCTTCTTTGGTATGTTGCGTATGCGCTTCTTGGCAGCACCGCCGTCAGTCTTCTCCTGCTCCTGTTCTTCCTCATCCGCATGTTGCTCTGCCGCCGGCAGTGATTTCACGATTTTGGTTTCCTTCTCAACCGGCTGCGGTGGCTCCTCCATCGACTCGTCCGTCTCGTCGTCACCCCACTCCGCCATCAGACTTAGCTGCAGCTGCTTGGAGGCGTCAATGCTGCTCTGCATATGCTGGAGATTCTGATTCGGCTGTGCGATGTCAGCCATTGATGACGTTGGCTCTGGCGATGGACTGATGGGCAGATTGGGCTCTGCCACCTGTTTTTCCGATTCATTTTTGTCACCTGCCGCACGATTGATTGAAGGCGATGTGAGGAGCGCAGGAGAAATATGCGCATCACCAGCTACGGTCATTCTAGTCCTAGAGAGCGCAGTAGAAATATGCGCATCACCAGTTACGGTCGTTCTAGCCCTTGAGAACGGTTGCTTGCGCCGACCTGCGCTTCGAGGCGAGACGGTGCTCGATGGCGATGTCGTCATCGTTTTCCGTAAGGGATGGCCCCGTCTGGGCGGAGTAACTGGCGCACTAGTGGTGGCAGCCAGTGTGCAGCGTCTGCGTGCATTACGACGCGAATTTACCTGCACGGGTGGCGGCAGAATCTCCGAAGAGACGGCAACTGGCGAGGCACCTTGCAGACGCCTGCTCATGGAGCGTGTGAGACGACGCTGCTTTGCCGGCGGCGACTGTGGAGCGGGCATGGTGGCACGCAGTTTGTTTGAGCGCTGGCTACGCGGATCTCGAGTGCTCGCAGTTCTGCGTCGCGTGTTCACCGCAGCGGGCGCCTGCGACGACGCGGAGGAGCTCTTTCGCGTGGGGGCAGACTCTGAAGCGGCGGAGCCCGCGGAGCTGCCAGCATTGGAGCCCACTACGAGCTCGATGCTGGCCAACGTTTGGTCAACGATGCTCATCACCTTCTCATGCTCCTCGTTTGTCAGCGGAACGTCAATCATAATGGACACGTGGCGCGAGCTGCAGCGCACTGGGGGGTTGTTCCGGCTCTTTCGGGAGTTCACTTCGTGAACGATGGTGGTGTGGGCACGACGTGACGCTCTTTGTGGACTGGTGGCCGGACTGGTGGCCGATCTGCTGGCCGTTCTGCTGGCTGTTCTGCTGGCCGTTCTGGTGTCCGTTCTGGTGGCCGGACTGGTGTCCGTATAGGTGGTGCTGTTGCTGCTGAAGGTGCGATAGCTGATTCTCGACTCCATGTGCTTGCGACGGTGGATGAGCAGGACGCTCATGCTTTTGGTGTGAAAGTCGCACATGGTGCACTCGAATTCATCGGCACGGGGCGGAAGTGCAGAGCAGCGCCCGAGGTCCATGATGTGGAACGTGGACTCCTTCTGTCGGAATACGGGTTTATCATTGGCTTGGAGCGATGCCAAGCTGCTTACTCCACCCGCTGCCGAAGGCACTCCGCTGCTGCACGCAACGCTGCTCTGCACGCCGCTGCTGTTGCTGTTGCTCGAATACCAGGCCTTGATAATGCTTTCCGGGCGAGGGGCGGGTCCCTTTAAGAACTCCTCTAGGGATGACATCGATGAGCGATAGACGCGACCGCTACGCGATTCGGCGATCGCCACGTCGTCTGAGAACTTGTCGGACATGTGGATCCCTTCGGCTTTCTCTGCAAGGGAAATAGATTTGGGCGCTTAGCGAATGCAGAGCTATCAGAGGCTAACCAGGAGTCTTATAAGAGGCGCAAATCTGCTCTTTTTTTCTTCTACTGTGTGTTTTCGATTTTTAAAATTCGAATACCAGGGAACGGCCCACATATGTAACGTTGCCCTATTCCCAAATATCAAATACAAACAAATTTAAGTCTTTCCGAAGTCTCAGGCTACTACTCCAACATTAAATTACATTAATTTGGTCACCTACTTTATAAAATGATTTTTAAAAATGGTATATTATCCAAAGAAACAACAAAACGTTATATTTTGTACAAGAAAAACTAGTTAGGAAAAACTAGAATTTCGAAATAAGGCTAAATTATTGGCAAATTGACCCTTTATTGTCGTTTTTTATTTATTTTGTGCAATATTTGTGTTTTGCTTTTTGGGTTATGTTTGCAGGTCGCACGCCAATATTTTAGCAAAAGCGAGAGAACGCGGTTATATTTTAGTCAAAAATCCTAAAGCAATGTAATATGTACACATACATATATAAAATACTTTTACAACAGCACATTGTTACATGTGCAAAGCATTACTTTTACTCGCTAGAGTTTTCTGATTCCTGCAAAAGAGCATAACGGAATAAAGCGTTCCCCTTCGATATAAAGTACACATATATTTGTCCCACTCTTTCTTACTGTTCGTCCGTATGAACGTCGAGATGTCGGAGACCGAAAGAGCACAAAAGAAAATAAGCATGCACGTTCTTGGCCGCGTCACTTTGAACGCACATTTTTCGCCAAATATATGTTAATAAAAATTTGACTTACTTTTGCCGCGCTTGATGAACTCCTCCTTGTGCTCGCACTCGAAGGGGTAAATCAGCTTCGGGGAACTCACTTGCTCGCTGCGGAAAATGAAGAAAGACGAAAAGACGAAGATGGTGGGATTAGAAAAAGGAGGCCACGCTACAGTGGCAATGGGCAAACTCACAAGGTTTTCTCGTTGAAAAACGCCACAACTGCGTACGGCGGGCGCGTGGTGTTCACGAACCGAAAGTCCTGCGACGAGGTCACTTCGCCGGGCCACCAGATCTCGGTGTTGTGGATCTTTACCCAGACCACTTCGCCATCGCTGTACTGCGGCTGCTCCGGTGTCTCGTTGCGAAAGCGCGGCATGGTGCCAAATTCAAGGCTTTCCTTGGCCTGCGATTTCTCCTGGAATTGCCGGTGCGTAGTCACTCAGTGATATAGTTAATCCTAGCAGACGAGGATGAGGAAACACCACAAAACACTTCGCGGCAGCTGAAACCCAATTGAATGAATTGAAGAGTAAGAAATTTGCCAAACACGTCCGTTGCCAGAAATGGAAAAATTCTAACTAGCGAAAAAGACGAATTTCGGCGAATAGCTTCACTGGATCTCCGTTTGAACCGATTTTTTTTTATCGGAATCTCTGGTTCATTTTGGTATTTTTAAAGATGTCGCCAAATTGCTTAACGGAAAACTTTGGTACTTTAATGGCTAAGATATCCTCACTTACATAGTATGTAAAATGAATTCGTAGTATGTTAAATGAATTAGGTACGAACGACAACTTTGGGTAACGGTTTTGTTGTCAACCGAATGTAAATTATGTTAAGTATTAGTACCTAAAACGTATTTAAACGATTTTAAATGATTAAATTTAAAATAATAATTTTAAGAATTTCGTATGCATAGTTTATATTCATATGTGGGTATTTAATAGTTTACGTTTACCCTCGTATTACTTTTCCTCTATCTATTCGAAACTTTTCTTCTAATAAGAATGAAACAGTGTGCATTTGAGCATGGGTTCTTTTGATAAATTGTATTTATTGTTGATTATTTGAAATAGTATTTATGTAGTTACAATATTTATTCCACACAAACATTTACGAGCAACATATACATAGGGTAAAAAGTGTGTCGGGCAAGTGGTTTCAGTTAAACAGAGTTGGCAAATGGAATCCGTGAGTTTGTCCTCTCGCTTAGCTATAAAATTCGCTCAAAACGGTTATAAAAAATAGACAACGAATTAGATTAGAGCACATTTAAGTATACAGCGTTAGAATTAATAAGTTTTTAGTGGCTGGAGCACTCAGCATGTGGGATGCCAACCGCCTGCATGTGAAGCCAGGGGTAACTAATCAGCAGGACTTCTCCATTCGCAGGAGAAGATGTGTAATGTGTAAATCTAGATAGGTGTTTAAGTCTGTATTTTGCTTTTATCAAAGTATATAGATGTTCTAGAAAATTTTAAAAATATTTAATCGTTCATTAAAGTACATAATAAAACAGCACAATGGATCAATCACAATTTCATACGCAGTCCTTCGACGCCACGTTAAGTAGAGATGCCACCACATCCTTGGAGCAGGTGCAGGAGCAGTTGTCAGTGTTGCCCTCGCATGACCACGTCCGTGTCTTTGTCCGTTTCGGTTGGGCTGTCCGGGATGCGCTGGGGGAAGAATTAGTGCGGGATCTGTTCTGGGATTGGGGGCGGGCTAGTGTATTGGAGGTTGGGGCAGCCGTAGCCGTTCCAGCAGCCGTGCTTAGATTGTCTTGGATTTCGGAGGTGGATGTGGATGCACGGGGTGCAGGCGACGCCGTCATTGGTGCGCCTGGACATCGACGCGCCCGCCATTGCCGTTCGTGGCCGTCGCCACATCGTCGCCCACAATGAGCACCTTGCCGACGCCATCGGGTGCCACCAGCTCGCCGCTGAGGCCATCCAGTCCTGGCTCGCTGACGTCGCCGGGAATCTTAGGCTTGGGACGATGCGTGTCCACCGCATCGATGGGCAACTTGATGTGCTCCACCTTGCAGCCGTAGGCCACCGGCGTCAGCTTGATGACCGTGTGCAGCGGCACGTACAGGTAGGGCAGCTCGTCGGCGGACTTGTCCAGGAAGTAGGCAAAGAGGCAGCGCAGCACCGCCTGGTGCGACACAACCAGCACATTGCCCTGTCGCTCCAGCTCCATGATGACCGGCTCCAGTCGAGCCACAAGATCCTCATAGCTCTCGCCGCGCGGATAGCGATAGGCGAACTTGTTAACGTCGCGCGCCTTGAACTCCTCGGGGAACTTCTCCTTGATTTGCTCGTACGTCATTTCCTCGCAATGACCGGCATCGATCTCGTTCAACGCCTTCCAGCGCTCCTGCGGCGCCTTCACGTCGGCCACCGTCTGAATGGCACGCTTCATCCACGACGTCCACACGCGCAGACCGTCGATCTGCTGCTGGGCGATGAACGTGGACAGCGCATTGGCGTACTGGTGGCCACGGGCGCTCAGGTTTGAGTCGCCGCCGATGAGGCCGCTCAGATTGTACTCGCTCTCGCCGTGCCGCGTCAGGTAGATAGTGCGCGGCGTTATGTGGATGTTCATCAGGTAGTAGACAATGCGCGACTCCACGTGACCCTCGTTGTTGTAGACGACCACCTTCTTGCCGGCGTTGTACACCTTCATGAAGCTAAGGTGCGACTCGGTAACCTCGTCGATGGGCTGGTAGCGCTCCTCGTAGTGCTCGATGCGCTGCAGGAAGTCCCGCACCACCAGCTCGGTGTTCATGTTAAGGTAATCTGGCGAGCTGACCTTGACCTCCAGAATATTCTGCTCGATAATCTGCGGATCGTCGCAAATGGACTCCACGAAGAACAGCCGGAAACCATGCTGCTTCACCACAATGTCGTGGATTAGCTGGCGACGGTCGCGCGTAGAGTTGGTAGCATCGAACACGGCGATGCTGCCCTGGCCGCTCAGCAGCCAATCGCAGGAGTCGTGCAGCGCCTGATTGGCGCACCGGTTGCGGATGGCCATCGCCTCCTCGTTGTCGGCGCGGAAGAACTCGTGCGACTTGTATGCGGTGGTTGCATGACGCCTGTACTCGCCCAGATTGAAAACACGCGTGGAGATTCCGATCCAGTTGAGGTAGCGCGCTAGCTTCTTGGAGATGAAGGTCTTGCCGCGCGCCGGCAGGCCAACCATGGCGATCACATGCGGCGTGGTGCAGTCGGCAATGGTGCGTTCGCCCCGGATGGGGAAGGGCTTGGTCATCACGGTCTCCGAGGTGGGCGGCAGCAGCTTGCGCAGCTCCTCGGACATCACCGACGGACAGACGTGCAGCTCATTCTCGATGGCCAGGTCGGCGGTCTTCTTCAGCTGATTCAGCGAGGTGGTGCGCACGCGTAGCGACGGCGAGGTGTTGTACGGCATGTCCATGATGCTGGTGGCGGTCACGGAGCGTGCTAGCTTCTTGGCAACGGCGGATGCGGCTGCTGATGCTAATGCTGTTCCTGCTGCTGTAGCGCTCGAGGATGACGAGGATGTGGACGAGGCGGAGGAGGAGGAGGATGAGAAACTGGAGTACGCGCAGTTGCTGCACGTGCACAGGTCGTCGTTGTAGGACGATGTGAATCGGGTCGATGATGGTGGAACGGGGCGGGGGAGCAGGGTGGGTGTCCTTCTATTGATGGACAGCAGGGGCAATGGCAATGTTCCTACTTGATCCTCGTCGTGGTCGTCGATTGAGCTGCTGTTGCTGGCTGAAAGTGTCTGGTTAGGGTTTGCTTTTGTCCGTTGGGCTTCTGATGATGCTCCTTTCACTTCTCCCTCTCTCTGCAACTTTTGGGGCTGATCAGCTGTTCCTTCTGCTGCTGTTTGTTGTTGTCGTAGCGTGGCAAGACATGAAATTAGTGGAGTATTCGAACATAAATGTTTGTTTTACTGGGTTGTTAAATTGCCGAATGGAATGATAATGTTGTGATTTGTGGAGATGCGAGGAGCTGCTTTCAGATGCAATCCAACAATAATTGGGTACTTTGAGTTGCCGAATCTCGAGAGGATCTGGATTAGAGATTGAAAAAATCAAGAATGTGTCGAAAATAAAGTGGGTACCTACGAGGTAGCTACAATCCGCACAAAAACTAAATGTGGGTAGATACAAATATGTATGTATGCAAGTGCACAAATGTGTTTGTGCTAATATTTGACTTCTTTGC
This sequence comes from Drosophila simulans, assembly GCF_016746395.2. Classification (NCBI taxonomy): domain Eukaryota; kingdom Metazoa; phylum Arthropoda; class Insecta; order Diptera; family Drosophilidae; genus Drosophila; species Drosophila simulans. The sequence continues at coordinate 18,972,053 of NC_052525.2, read as the reverse complement.
TCTTGACGATCGAAGACAAATGAAAGTGAAACTAAAGCGAAACAGAAACAGAAACACACACGGAAGGAGGAGAGGAGGAACACAAAACGTGCGTGCTGCGTGGGCGACGCTCTTTTTCAGTGTGAGAAATCGGGTGGGAGAGAGAGAGAGCAAGCACGCGGAATTAGCACAAATAATAAACGAACGAAGGAAGCACACACTAAAAACAAAACGAAACGGAAAGAAACCAGTGAAAACAGCTGACGAATCGTATCGAGTCCAATCGAATTGAATCGACTACTTCTCACACTGTTCGTTATCGATAGTTTGGTGCTCGGTGCAGTTCGATGGCAGCAGGGTTGCCAGCTCAGCCGATTATGGCGGGACTACCTGGAATTATTGCCAAATTCCCAGTTACTTTCAAATATAAAGTATCTTTGATCCGATTTGGATTAAATACAAAAAAACGAAACGAAAAACACGCACACACAAACTACAAATGGAATTCAAATGCGCTCATTAGCAAGTGGACTATTTATGGGTCCACTTGTCGCCGTATCGAGTATTTTTATATGGATCCGCTGTTAATTATTGCCCCAGACTATCAACAATACAATGCAAACATACCGACCAGGGGTTCGTCGAAATCGGCTTGAAAACCAGGGGAACTTCGATGGAAATTTACAGGGGCCGTGGAAATGATAAAGACGGGGCAGAAATTACAGGCACCGTGACCGTCTTAATCGCGGCCCAACCAGAAACCCGGTAATCTAACCACAAGCCCCACAAGCCGAGCAATCTTTCGGGATGGAAAGTCTCACACGAATCCAATATCTCTCAAAAATCTCACTCTCGCTATTCTCAAACACATTTACCACGTTCCCGCAGTGTGATCGTTTAATGTTTACAGATATATACATATGTACTATGAGCAAAAAAATAGCAAAGCAATACTAACTTCTAAGCTCTTTTTCCATGTCGCCTAAGATCTGAAGATAGACATAATCAATGTTCCATATCATAAATGATAACTTTACTTGCCAAATTTGTAAATATTAATTGTTTTGTATGTATGTATACTTTTCGAAACTCTATTTGAAATGATTTAAAGAAGTCCATTAAAACAAATTTCACGGTAGGCTATAATTCACTAAAAAATCAATTAAATATGATATAATAGGATTATAATCGGACTTTTAATATCTTTACCAAATAATATCGTACCATTAATTGTCGGGATGTATCTTTATGTTATAGAAGTTTAATATTTTCTAAAAGGCAACTGATTCTGCACTTGAATGGGTATTTTTTGACTTTGGCATGCCCGTAAACGAGATTTGTTGTCACAGCAAACTGAATTTAGGTGTTGCTGGTTCGATGTTTATTAGTGCCGAATGGGCCAATATCGATGGGACACAAACAAAAACGAGTTCCACTCAAATCTCACTGGCAATGGATATCATAGTCTAGTATTACTGGCGGGGGACTCAAGCCTCATGGCTTCGTGGGAACTGGACGAGTTGATAGCGTTTATGGTGGCCAATAATTTGTGGAATGTGTGAGTTTCTGCGTCGAATTGTTACCTGGATCAACTGGCGAAGACGGAGGACGGAGGCTTGGATCCGTCGAGGAGCCGGAGCGAACACAACGAATCGTAAAAGGTGAAGCAGACACTGCGCTGAACGCTCAAACACTGAAAAACTAGTGCCGATTTCCGAGAACCCCGATCGTCGGCGGGCAGAGAAAAGCGTCGTCGACGCCGGCGCTAATGGCAAATAGCTAATGGCATATGGCATATGGCACATGGCATATAGCATATAGCATGTAGCTAATAGAGCTATAGGCACGAAACGTAACTGTAACAACGACGACGACTGGGTTTCCAATTCGAAATGAAGAATCATTGCTTAACTGCGCAGCTACAGTCAGATTTCTCGAAAGGAACCCGTTTTTCGAAAACATGGACTATAACTTAAAATAATAATTGGATTCATTGTTTACTATTAGGGTAAATATCATTAGTGCTTAAAAATTCAGCATGGCACATTGTCACTCTTCGATAAAAACAAAACAAAACAAGGGAAACCCAAACTAATTAACATAATACTACAGAAATAAGTAACGTTTACCCAAGTAAGAACTGGATGTCAAACTAGAAAGTTGCACCACAAATGCCCACTAAATCTTTAATTTTTTGTTTAGCACCATGGTGCATGTTATCAATGCTCTACTGCATCTGAGAATTGGCCATGACAGTTGCGCACATTCGTATTGACCACTGCACCCACAACGAGAATGAACGACCGTTGAATTGTTTGCGCTTCCTGGCGGAATTGACATTGCCGGGCGGAATGCAAAGATCACCCCACAAGTCTTACCCTTAACTCGAACCTCACGTGTTCCGTCCACAGGGCCGCCCGACGCAATCCAGCTGGCTGGACTGACCATCCAGCCGACTGGGCAGTTCGACCGCTCGGCTCGGATGTGCGTCATTGGCTTACGGAGGCAATCGATTCGATCTGCTCTGAAGCCATCAGAGAGCCGCTTCCCCAGCTGGACCACATGGCCAGGCCAGCTCAAGGTCGAGAGTGGCGAAAACAGATCCGATTGGGTTAGACGATCACGCATTCGGGACGTGGATCGTCAGGTGCAGCTCGTCTGCACTGCACTCCCTTATCAACGAGGCGAATGGCCAGCTCAAAACCTGTTCCCGTTTTCAGTTCCAGTCTAGTTTTGGTCGGAATTAAGCCAACATGCAAATTTCATTTCTAGCCAAGAGCCACACCTATTAGTTCGCAGTGTAATTGTGGAGAATACTGCGCCATTTCATTTTTTATAAATTAAGTTTTAAGTTTTAAAACAAAGATTCTTGGAGCTTTTCTCAAATGTCATTGTTTGTTGGTCTAGAACGAAAGGCTTTTACTTTTAGAATTGAAAATTCGTCTGAAAACACTATTAAAGAACACTTTCTTATTTATTTGATTATTTGACAGAAATATGCAAAAATGTCTTAGCGTATTATAGGATTTGTAATATGAAAAATATGAATATGAATTTTACACTAATGAGTTTTGTTTACTAGTGCTAAGTGCATCTCATTGGCTTTTCCCCAAATCTTTTGGGGGAAAGTAATCTTTAAAGAGATCAAAAACTGCAATAATAATAATAAGATACTGCAATTTCATATTCTCAATCACATTTAATCGCATCAAGGGGTGTAAAATGAATCTCAGACTGTTGGTTGCACGTTGTTATGGCTTAGGATTGATTGAAGATGGTGATAATGCACATGATCGCCACCTGGCACCGCCTAGCCCACATCCGAACCCACAGATAAGTTTCAAATAATGCCACGAAGTGCTATTAAACTAAGTTAACAGGCGCCTAATCTCTCCCCTACACACGTATGTATAATCTAAATGGAAATTGGCTGCAATCATCTCTATCTGCTACTCACTATTTAAAGCTATTATTAAAGCCACAAACAAATCGCTATCAAAATGGAAGTAATTCGTCTGATAAAATGTCGAAGAAGGATGTTTGCAATCAGTAAGTGTCAAAACTAACATTTAGTTCCTTGTTGAGGAACGGAGTATGTAAAATTCGTCATTTGTTCATGTTCTATATCTATCAAATAGATATAAGTCTGAATATCAAGTTGTTATCGGACTTGTTTTGCTTTTATCTATATTAGATCTACCTATATATGTATATACATTGCCAAGTGCGTGAATGTTCAACACAAACATTGCGTTGTGTATGAATAAAATCCATTTTAAGTGAAAAGTGTGACAATGGTACACAGTTGGTGCCTTGTGTCTGCCTCGTGGAATCCAATCGTCATAGGTGGACTGACTCATCCGCAAGATCAGCGACGCAATCGGAGAAATGGAGCAATGCAGAAATGGCGAATGCGACCATGCGGACACAAGTGGTACAATCTCCCACCGACTGGCTGATAATCTCGCCCAGCTGTCGCCCTATCGGAACCACCGAAAATAACGCTCAACAGCAATAACAACATTGTCAGCGGCACGAAAGTCCGGCCGGACAGGGCCTGATAACACTGATAATGGCACATTGCAGAATGGAACGGCGACTGAACTGAACTAAATGGAGGAGCGTAGGGCGCAGAGTCCATCGGCGTATGATGGCGGTGTTTAATACCGATTATGGTCGCCTCGTCGGTTATCAGCGGGCCAGAGCCATAGATCACTGCCACATTTGGATAGCGGCAGAGTTCATAAACGCCTCCACCTCCTCCATCCATCGCCTCCACCATCCATCGCCTCCCCCGAACAGGCGCCTTTTATCGCTCCTCCAGGTGGCAATTTACGATGCACGGCATGTGTTCACGTGAGTTGCGAGTGAGTGGTGCTGCTGCCGATGGCGATGCTGCGTGGGTGGATGCTAAATTGGGTCTGCCAAGCGGCAAACTGCAAAACTTTCCACCTCACTGGCGAAAAGAAACCACTGTTGCCACTCGATTTCTAGCCCCTGCCTCTGACTCAGCCGCATTGAGTCATTACAGCCCCTTTTGCGGAACCATTTTACCATTTTACAAATGTGTGACATCAAAGCCCATCATCAGTTGAGAGATCGAGATTTTTCTGGGACTTGCAATATCTACGCTTCACAGTAAAGGCTAAACAGTGAGCCCTTGATATGAGTGCAAGAAATCCATACAATGTTCATGCACTCTTTAAGATTCTTCATCGTTTTTGGTTCTTTTAAATTCCAATTCAGCATCCCTTGCTTAGGTAAATGATTTAACGTATTTGCGAATTATAGACATCTGTATTCAAGAAACTATCATTCTATGGCAGACATAGTTCGCTTGAGTGGATTTTCGCACTATAATACTTTAACTTTGCTCAACGGCAATGTTTGCATGTTTTCATCATTTAACAACTGCGATTCCATCTAAAAACCAATTAGAAACTAAACAAAGACGTTTGACTTGATCGCAAAAGGGTTATAAGTGGGCGCAACCCCATAATACCGATCAGACCACCTGACCCGGGTTCTAATTGCGTTTCGCGAATAGCTCCAATGGGACTCGTGACCACCTTGCTTTCATTTCCACTGTAGTAGGGTGGCGCATTTGGCCAGTTCGCGCAAAGGCACGTCATAGTTATTGTCTAGTTTCGATATTGCAACTTTACGCCCCTCATTAAACAATTTATAGTTCTAGAAAGCAACGAAAAGAATAGCATAATAAAAGAGCTCTTCGCTTTTCACATTGTATACTTCAACTAATATAAATAAATTTTACAAAGCAAACATCATGCATTGCTTATGACAATGTTGTTTTTGGATTTTTCAATGCAGTGCAATTTCTATAGATAAAGTGCAACATGCAGCACACTTCTGAATTCCCAATGCAGCTAAAAGTTTTCTGTAGTTCAACTATCTAATATGGAGACACCCTGCTGTGTGGGATTCACTTTCCACCGCCGTAGGCACAGATAAGCCCCAACTTTCGGTTTCAGTGCCATGTGCTGGCTGCACTGGGCTCAAAAGGGATTGGACTCTAAGCACCGGAGCCTAGGAACACAATGTCATGTGACTGGTAGTCTGGTCTGGTAAAGTGACTCCCGATATCCGAAGTTTGGCAGGGCACTGAACTGAAACCGAAGCCGTAGACAGCTTCCGATCCGCCAGGTGCTAGTCGCTGGGCCCCACCAGACACAAACAGACAAACAAACAGGAATTATAAATAACGGACCCTCAAGGCCGCCGGAGGGGCGGAAAAGGGGCGCAAAGCGGGTGGGAATGGGGTGGCTTGTGCAAAGCGGTCAGGTGATACGGATAGCAAGTGAAAAAATGACCAAATCACAGCGCTTCCTCGGTCCCGCTGTCGTATGTGCTGCTGTATTCTGGCTTATTTTTTCCGGTTCCCCAAAGAAAAGCGAGAAAAATGAAATGATAGAAAATGAAGGCGACCGCCGACGACTACTACGTGGTGTTGCATATAGCAAAAGCCAGAAAACTGAAAACTAGCAGTCGTAACAACAATAACAATGCGACGCAAGGCGGCGGATAGGAAATTCACAAAATTAGCAAAAATAGCAAAATGCCAGAATACACTTGAAAATAAAAACAAACAAAGCGTTTCACTGCTTCAGATTCTCATTCTTCATAGGATGCCGATGACGATGATGACGAGTGGATGGCGATAATGACGCCAAGATGAGAGGGGAGCCAAGCGCCGCATAAACAAACGACGTAAATGGCAATGCTGCGTGCAATCCCCAATAGAAAACCCATACAGACAGAAGGAGAGAGAGAGTGGATGCCCAAGAACTGACACTCTACTCCCCACACTCCCCACACTCCCCACTCTGTGCCATCGTCGCTGTGTTAATGAGCCGAAGAATAACTGCTAATCAAGGTGGTGGTGCCCACAGCGCCGACAACCCAGACAACCCAGACACCCCAAACAACCCAGTCAGCACAAATGGAGTGCAACGTGGGTGAAGTGGAGAGACTCTGGCGGGAATCCACACTAAATAGCATACGTACACAGGGAGGGGGCCATATCCGGATCCGGATCCGTATCCGTGGTTACCGAGCTGATCAGGGGTTTGTAGCCGGCGTAGAGCGGCGCCGTTGCCGTCGACTGAGCCATTGCCCTGGAATGCAAGCAGTGCAGGTGCCGCGCTGAATGCAAGCAGTGTGCAGAGCGCCCGACCACCGACTTCTGGCCACTTTATCACTTAATCACGCGATTTGCTATTTGTTTTGGATCGTTACAAGCCAGAGGTAAACAAAACAGAACAGAACCAAAAATCACAGATCCGCTTTTGCTAGAACGCTAATTTCTTAGTACGCAAATAAAAAAAAAAATACAAAATAAAAAGAAAAACAGAGAAAAAACACACGAATTCGTATTTTGACTTGATTTCAACTCGATATCGATTCGGCGGGGCGCACGGCACACAGAACAGCACAAGAAACGAAAGTACAAAGCGAATCCGCCGAACCGCGTATCAATTCAGTTCGGTTCAGTTCAGTTCCGCACACGTCGCTTGGCAAAATCGAAATGAGCAAAAAGCGCAAAGCGGAGCGAGTCAAGTGCGCGGAGCCCCGGACCAACGTTTGCGAAAGCGATGCGAAACGAAGCGATACGACACGAAGCGGCACGCGAGCGATCCGATCGCATACGATCCCCCACGATACGATACGATCCGATCGGATCGCCGAGCGAGTACCGAAAATCAAACAAAACAGCATAGCCGTAAGGCGAGCACGGCACGGGGTACGGACACCGGCGATGCCACGGATGTCGCTGACTCTCGGAATCCGGGAGTCTCGAGTCCGCACCGCTTGGCTATTCCTATGCAGGGATTACGAAAGGTAGCGGTAAATAGCACAACAGCAGCGGTCGAAAAAACAGCACCCATCAAAAGCAGCTCAATCTGATTGGATTTACTGATAATAATACTATATGCAATGCCCATTTAAAGTGAAAAGCCAATAAGACAGATTGCAAGAACGCACTTTTTACAACAAATAGTTTATCCAACTTTGCCTGAAAAGCAAAAAAATTCTAAATATTCCGTTCCATTTATGACAAACTTATTGGACACGAAATTACATATTTGAAGTTACAGGGCATTTCAAAGTGTATAAAAGAGATGCAATATTGCAACTTCTAGCCAGTACCAAGTTTGCTTGCTTGGCAAATAGCACGATTTGTAACATTGTTTTAATCTTTACGCGTGTCATTACACGATAAGCTTTTATTGCACTTCCGTCCCTTACACCTTGAGAAACTATGGCGACCTCTTTAAATATAGATAGCCGCTTGTGGAACTTTGGCAACTGGCATATGATATGCAATGTATTTAATTAATAACAATAAATTTAAATACGTAATTAGATGTATTAAATATGCATACATATGGTAAGTGAATCTGTGGAATATAATATTTAAAGCCATGCAAAGGAATTGAGTTAAAAATATTCCTCAGCCGCAAAAATGGTAACATTCAAAGCCAAGGACATTGCATATTATCACAACTTTACAGATGTATTATTATTATTATTATATTATAGATACAACTTGATGAAATTAACAGAAAGAGTATATAAACGTCAGCATATACTCTTAGTAGATATACTATTAATTAAAGCTAGTTGTAGAGGACGGACTTCTAGACGTTTAAGGTTGTTTTAGCTGGCAATATGAGTTAGATAAGTTACAGTTATAAAATATTGAATAATGTTTGTTTATTATTGATTCCATATTTTCCGCCGGTCGAAAAATGATATAAACAAGCGATAGTCCAGGTATCGCATAGAGCGTAAGGTGATAACAGAATGGCAAAAACATCTGTACAAAACGAACGAGGGGCACAAAACAAGGGCCGAAAAAGCTTTCTCGGCAGCAACAACACTGCGCGGCAGAATGCAACACTGTAAAAGCTGCGCAGCAGAGCAATGGCGGCCTACTGTAAATGTGTGTGTGTGCGCTGTGGTGTGTGAGTGTGAATGCCTGTGTGGTGGGCCACCGGCCAGCGAGAGAGAGCGAGGGAGATGGCGAAACCACAAAAAGAACCTTTCAGTGTACAGCGGAAAATTCACAAAACAATTGCGTAAATGCTCCCTCATTCATCAAAACAAAAATCAGCTTGAACAACAAAATATTGATTGTTTACCGTTTACGAATCGAGGCACACGCAGCGATTACCGACTTTGCTGGAAGAGAAACCGATAACAATGAATGCACCCGATGAATACAGAAGGCAGAGTGGAGCGAAACTAAAAACAAAAATAAAGAGCGCACACTAGAGCGCGACTTTTTTGCATTGCATTGGTGTGTTATCGGTGTGGGTGGCGCTCTGCGCATGTGCGTAGTGTTTTGGTGTTCGCGGGTGTAGTAGGTCCGTGGGTGAATGTGTCATGAATGCACTGGAAGAGGATATAATAATGCAACTCACCTTCGGCTCGCAGCACTCTAATCCGTAGCACTTAAAAATACCCTCAATTGGGGGTGGGGTTAAAAGAGCATATACTGTTTATATTTTACACTTTTCACTCACGATTTACCGCCACTCGAGTGGGGCATTCCGATAACTTTGGCACGGACCTATGCGAGTGGCCGTCACTGTGCTGTTAGCAGCTAACAGTGCTGTAATCGCCGACGTCAGCGATACACACAAGTGCGTGTGTTGGGCGCGCGTGCGGGTGTGTGTGTACTTACATAAATACACATGCAAGGAACCGATTCGCGGATCATAGCTTAGCTTAATACTGCAGTCGGGAACTTACCGCTTTGCCAGTGCAGCGACTGAAAGTCATCGCTGCTGCTGCTGCCACAGAATGTTTTTGTTTTTCTTGTTGCAGTTCCTGTTTGCCTCTCTGTTGCTCCGGCTGCTGTCTCGCTCGTGCTCCCTCTCTCTTGCTCACTCGCACTCAACAACAAACCCCAGCGCGCTCGTCACACACACTGTATTACTGATTTAAATACACACGCACACACACCGACAGGGGGGGGGCAATGAGAAAACGTATCCGATTATTATATATACATGTATATCTAAATATACTTTTGATTTTTATGAGCGCGCTCAGTTACAATTGCATTGGCAGCACCACCGTATTCACAGACGCACACGCACACACATGGGGGATGCACTCGGTCGGGAGTCTTCGCTCCTGCTCCCCTTCCTTCATCCCCTCGCGATTCCAAGTGGAAAACGAAAACGGGCCACAAAAATGAAGAAAAGAGCCAAGGAAAACGCAAAAGCACGGGCGGACTTAAAGCCAAATCGAACGATTTACTGACGCTCGCCGAGAATTGGCCAAAGCTCACCAATCGGAACAGCAAGACACTGATTTGCCAAGCGGGCGATCGAAATTGATCGGATTATATGTAACAACAAACACAAAAAAAATACCCGCAGCGAATTAGAAGTTGCAGACAAATTGCTAGAGCTGGCCCACTGCGTCAATGTTTATGCGATACTATCGATGTTACTGAAATGTGGCCCCATCGATTGCTGTTCCGCGCCAATCGATTGAATTCACTTGACCTAATAGCCCGATTCCATTGCCACATATTTCAATTGGGGGAAGCTCCACTGCCAACGTTAATTGAAACAAATTCAACTTATTTCATTTACTTTAGACACGGTTGGATTGCAATACAAGTTCCGAAGCTATCGAAATTAAGCTTAAGCTTAAGTTTTTTTTGTATACGATGTCTTTTGTAAACTCTTGCACTTTTCAATACTTCCTATGGCGTTATAATGCTCCCTGTGGGAACTTGGCCAAGAGCTTGTTACTTTCTATTGTAATATATTTATCCAATGTCAATCCCAGCTAAAGGAAGTAGGCCGTTAAAATATGTATTTAATATAAACATATTTTTCTATTCATTCCTAAACATTCTAACATTCCTTATCATTCTAACAGTTGATTAACCAGCTATCGAACCAGTCGAAACGTGAGAGTCCGATATTGGAACCAGTTCGCCTGCGTCGAGCGGATGGCACGTCACTAGTTTACCGCTTGTTGTTATTCTATCGCCAAGCACGGATTTCGATTTGCTAAATCATGGTTTGAAACCCACTCCTGACCGATACTCCTCCGACGTACACTTAGCCACGTTTCCCTCCACAGAGCGCCCTGTTCAACTTCCAAAGCCTGCTGTCGGTCATCCTGCTGCTGATCTGCACCTGTGCCTACTTGCGCTCGCTCTTCCCCAGCCTGATAGACCGCAACAAGACCGGGTAGGTGTCCGGTCTCGCCCTGACCGGTCCACTGATTGTCACCGCACTTAACACTCGTCTGCTGTCTGTTTGCAGATTCATGGGCACCTTCTGGAAGCTTGCAAGGATTGGGGAGCGCAAGTCACCGTGGGTAGGAGCCGCCTGCCTGATCATGGCCTTCACCGTTCTCTTCTGGAGCTGAGCTCCTGCATACCGCATCCCGCATCACCTCCAGGAGCCGAACGGCACCATAGATTAGATATTCCAAACTTTCTAGGACTGTAAATACACGCTGCGTTCTGCAGCACTGGCCGCACATTTCGGGCTTTCCCAACACTTTCTGTTCTGTTCGTTTCGCGCTGGCTAAAAATGTCTGGCGAAGATGTGGACGAAAAGCGAGAGCAGCTGCGTCTCTTTGTGACCGCCAGCAGAAGGCGTCTGCACGCCATCCTGCAGCGCTTCGGTTGGAGCGAGCGGGGGGTAATGGGGGCGGGTAGCCACAGCCCACAGGACAAAAACGGCGCAACTACATCGGAGGTGTTGGAGCCATTGCCATTGCCGGCCTCATGCAGCAACGATCCCGCCTTTAGCATCAAGCTTGATGACTCGACTATTCAGGGCATTGTGGGCACCAAAGAAGCACGACGCCTCCTTCCTGCTGCCTCCTTTGATGATCTGCAGGCAGGACTCGACGCGCGTCAGCGGCTGCTCATCTACGAGCACGTTCTGCAGCACACCAAGAAGCACCCGCAGTTCCAGGACAACACCGCCTTCGCCGAGGTGGTGGGCGAGACCCGGCGGGAGCAAAAGAATCATCGGCGCCACCGCAAGAGCAAGCCCACGCTCAACGAGGAGCTGCACCAGCTGGTCAGCCTGCAGATGCAGGCGCTAGAGAAGCAGTGGGAGCAGGAGCACGGCGGGCGGCACCATAAGCAAGTCGACCGACTCCAGGAGCACCGCGGTCGGCATAATGAGCAATCGCAGCACAGGACGCGAACGGAGCGGCAACAGGATCACAAGGGACGACGCGATAAGCCAGTGGAGCAGTTTCAGGAGCACCGATGGCGGCACGAGCAAAAGCAGCCCAGGGAGCGGCACCAGGAGCACAGAGAGCGGCATAGCGACCAAACGGATCGTTTTAGGGAGCACAAGGACCGAGGACAGCGGCAGGAGCACCGGGACTGGCGCAACGAGCGCAGAGATCGGTACCAACATCATGATGGCAGCCGGAAGAGAAGCCGCAGTCGGAGCAGGAATCGCCATGGCGATAGGCGTCGGGACGAGCGAGAGCCACACGAGAAGCAGCACAAGCATCGCTCCCACACCGCTCGCCATTAGAATATTGATTCACTCAACTGGTGCTGCTTCCATTGGCAGCGAAACTGGTGGCCATTTCATGGTGCTGTGATCATTTGAGTCCAGCCGACTGTTTATTTGGGTTGTATTTGAACAAAGCAAAAAAAAATAAGATAATTGTGGTCTATAATCCTGGCTAGCTGCGGGGGGCGTCTACTTGGTGGAGACGCGCGTGCGCTTGTTCCAGGCAAAGTTGATGCCGTAGTTCTTGACGCGCTCCTTCTTGGGCTTCGCGGCGCCGTCGACGTACCAGCGCCATCCGTTCCGTTCGCAGAACGTGATGGCCTCCTCAGGGGATCCGAACTGCACGTTCATGTTGGACAGTGGGTCGCCGCTGGAACACGAGATGTTGACCAAGATTGCCATGGCATGGTGGGCGTGCCAACTACTCACCTGGAGGACCAGCCCATGAGCGGATTCTCCCAGCGCTCGCGGTTGTCGAACTCGATCTGCCAGGTGTTCACGTTATCCGTGCCGCTCTGCATGGCATTCTTGGGCGGAATATGGATGCGCACACGGCGCTCCCGCAGGTGCTCCTCCGGAACGCCGCTGATCGGGCCGAGGTTGACGGCCGTCGGCACGGTGATCTTGCCACTCAGCTTGTTGCGCTGCTCCAGCTCTTCGGGTCGGGCCAGGGCCGTCTTGGGGTCCAGCGGACCGCCGTCCGTGGCGGTGGATGCCCAACGGGCAGCGGCTGCCCTGTTGGCCTGGTACCTGCGGTAGCAAGAAGCGAAAGTGGATTACTAGGGGGCTGTAGATTTGCCAGGTCGGATGCACTTGCTCCGGCCAGGCGGGGGTACCTACAGCTGCAGTGAGGCGGTGCTTCTGCACATCACTTGGCGGATGGCCGACATTTCGCTAGGCGTTTGGGGCTACACGGCAGAAGTCGGCTTCAAAATACGAATTACGTAAAATTTGGAACACAAGCGCTTTTCGATTGGGAAAACAGCTGTTCGCCAGTGCCAGTGCGACCAGGCGAGCGGTGTTTTAATTCTAATTGGAAACAGTGTGGCCACTCGTGTGGCTGCCTTGGGTGCGAGCCTTGGCTATATGCAGTGGAATTAGTTCAATTGCCAGCGATGGCACAATAGTTCAAAAACATAGTTATTTTCTTTTTCACTTCGATCTGCATTTCGCAAAAACTATGAAATGCTGCTCAAATGGTAAAGTGTACGCACTACATCGACGATGAACTAGAGAACTACTTAAACCTATTATACCTATGATTATTGGCAAATAAGCCCTTTTAAGCTTATCGATTCGAATATCGATTTGAATGGGTCAGGGCCCTAATTTATCGAAGCGGAATGCCGCCGGCCCTACCACACGGCAATTGCGAAACGGTGTGGCAACGCCTCACCTACTTGCAACTTTTGTGTCAATCAATACATGTTGAAACAGGTAAAGGCACAAATTTTTCAGTTCATCTAAATTGCCACAGATCGAGGCAGCACAGCACGGCAGCAGAACAGTCCCATCCAGAACAGCGACATGGGCGTTCCCAAGTTCTTTCGCTACATCAGCGAGCGATATCCGTGCCTCAGCGAGTTGGCGCGAGAGCACAGCGTAAGTAAAGCTGCTAGGTCACGTTATGAGTTCCAATGCACCCTACGGTCCCTTTGCAGATACCCGAGTTCGACAATCTGTACTTGGACATGAACGGCATTGTCCACAATTGCTCGCATCCGGACGACAACAACATTCACTTTCACCTGGAGGAGCAGCAGATATTCCAGGATATCTTCAACTACGTAGACAAGCTGTTCTACCTGATCAAGCCGCAGCGCCTCTTCTTCCTTGCCGTCGACGGGGTGGCTCCCCGGGCCAAGATGAACCAGCAGCGCAGCCGGCGATTCCGGTCGGCGCGCGAGGCGGAGCAGCTGGAGACCAAGGCGGCCCAGCGAGGCGAGTGGCGGGAGCACGAGCGCTTCGACAGCAACTGCATCACGCCGGGCACCGTATTCATGCGGCGTCTGCAGGAGGGACTTCGCGCCTTTCTCAAAACGAAGATTTCGACGGATCCGCTGTGGCAGCGTTGCAGCGTGATCCTGAGTGGCCAGGAGGTGCCCGGCGAGGGCGAGCACAAGATCATGGATTACATTCGGTACATGAAGGCGCAGCCGAACTTTGATCCCAACACTCGGCACTGCATTTACGGCCTGGACGCCGATCTGATCATTCTGGGTCTCTGCACCCACGAGCTACACTTCGTGGTGCTGCGCGAGGAGGTCAAGTTCGGGCGCAATGTAAAGCGCACCTCGGTGGAGGAGACGCGCTTCTTCCTACTGCACCTGGGTCTGCTGCGCGAGTACCTCGAGCTGGAGTTCGACGCCCTGAGAACCGTCGAGCACAAAGTGGACGTTGCCCAGCTCATCGACGACTGGGTGCTGATGGGCTTTTTGGTCGGCAACGACTTCATTCCCCACCTGCCGTGCCTGCACATCTCATCCAACGCACTGCCGCTGCTCTACCGCACCTACATCCGAATTTACCCGACCCTCGGCGGCAACATCAACGAGAACGGCAAGCTCAACCTGCGCCGCTTGCAGATCTTTATGTCGGCCCTCACCGAGGTGGAGCTGGAGCACTTCAAGGAGCACGCTGACGAAATCAAGTACGTGAACTCCAAAACAGATACGTTCGACACGGACGTCGACGAGATCACCGAGTCACAGAACCACGACTCCGACCTCGGAGCCCTCATCAACAAGAGCATGATGGTATGAACTCGCTGCACTGACCCCGCATTTCCGTCCATTGAATGCCCCTTCCACAGCTCTACGATGATGACAGCGAGGAGGACTGTTCCGACGAGGCGGTTCTTCTGAAGGAGTTCGAGAACTACAAGCGAAACTTCTACCGCAACAAGTTCAAGCGGGATCCGCAGAGCGACCTGCTCGAGGAACTGGGCCACCACTACGTCAATGCGCTGCAGTGGGTGCTCGACTACTACTACCGTGGCGTGCAGTCCTGGGACTGGTACTATCCCTTCCACTACTCTCCATTCATCAGCGACCTCAAAAACATTGAGCAGGTGGAGATCAACTTCCACTTGGGCACGCCCTTTCTTCCATTCCAGCAGGTGAGCTGAGCACATTTAGCACCGATCGATTTTTTTATAAGCTTATCATTTATCGGGCTTATCATTTCTTAAAGATAAACCAGAGCCACCAATTTAGACTATCATCTGCGTATCTCCTTCCTAACATATATCTGTCTCCCTCTAATCCAATTGTGGTGCTAGATCATTTGGTTAAAGCAATCTTCTTAACCAATTAAACATCTTTCCATATATCTGCATACATACTAGATTTACTTAAGCAATCTGTCCAATCTTTCGAATACAGCTTCTGGCGGTGCTGCCGGCGGCCAGTGCGAAGCTGCTCCCCGTCGCCTACCACGATCTCATGCTGCTGCCGAGCAGCCCGCTGGCCGAGTTCTATCCGCTGGAGTTCGAGAGCGACCTCAACGGCAAGAAACACGATTGGGAGGCGGTTGTGCTGATACCCTTCATCGACGAGCGTCGGCTGCTGAACGCCATGCTGCCATGCGAGGCGCAGCTGTCGCTGGAGGAGCGCGAACGCAACCAACACGGCCCCATGTATGTGTACAAATACAGTCCGGAGGCGCAGGGTCGCATGCCAGAGTGTCCTCCGCTGAAGGCCCTTCCCGTGCTCTACTGCTCGGAGGTGGCCAAGTGGCCGCACGAAATCGCAGTCAATCTGCCGTACAGCGTTTGCATCGAGCTGCCAAATGCGGCAAGGAAGGTCTTCTTCCCGGGATTTCCCACCATGCAGCATCTGCCCTTCGACGTGAGTGTCGCCTGGACGCATGCATAACGCTCGCCATGTCTAATATGCTTGCTATTTTCCAGTTCGAGCTGCGCAACGACCGCGTCAAGGTGTTCGAACAGGTCAGTCGCAACCAGAACATCGTGCTGAAACCACGCAAGAGCCAGCTGGAGGACACCCTGGAGGCGGTGGCCTCCCAGTACCTGGGGCAGGTGATACACATCGGCTGGCCGCATCTCGTCAAGGCGATGGTGGTGCGCGTGGCCACGCGAGATCAGCGCGTCGACAGCGATGGAATCGCGCCAAACGATTCGCGGCGTTTCGACTCGGAGTGCAAGGCGCTTCAGGAACAGTTGAGTGTGAAGCCGCCGTCTGCACCTGCAGTCTCACTGCTAATGCTCCACCTTCTCTTTCTTCTCTTTCCTCCCACGATAGCTTTATCACTCGTATGGGAATACAGTTTGCCAACTATGATGTGCTCGTCTATGTGCGCACCTTTGCCGGCAACTCGACGGAGTTCCACGCCAAGGGGGACCTGGTAGTGCGCGACTCGTGGAGCAGATCCGTCACCGGCCATCCTGCCCAGGGCGTGGTGGCCAATCTAAATGTGTGGGAGAAATCGAGCAAACATATCCTCAACGTGGAGCACTACTTCCCCGTTGGCAGTTCGATCTTCTTGATCACGGATCCGTATTACGGCAGCGAGGGAACTGTGCAGGACCCACGCCTGGCCTACACCAATGGCCGCATTCAGGGTAAGTCCGTCTCGCCATGCAATGTCACCCCATCATCAATTCATTTTTGCAGTCAGCATCATGGTGCGACCGGAACCGAAAGTAAAGGCGGCACGTCAGCTGCAGGAAGAGCGGGACCGGGACTACCTGTCCACCTACCAGGTCTGCCACTTGCTCAAAATCAGTGGCCGCACCCTGGGACGCCTAACTGGTACCGTGTGGGTGGTGCTCGGTCCGCGGCGTCAGAAGATGGAAAACGTGACCAAGCACAACATTGGCCTGCAGCTCAAGTATCCGCGGCAGAACGAGGAGCGTGCCGGGTACTGCTGCCGCTTGAACAACCAGTGGTACTACTCCAGCCTGGCCCTGGATCTGATGCGCGACTATTGCCAGCGTTACCCAGACGTTATCGCCTTCTTCGGTATCTCCAACGACCGCGCCGAGTTCGTCTTCGAACAGGACGTGTTCCCCACTGCGGTTGGCCATCGCCGCGTCGAGGATCTGGCCAACTGGGTGCGCCAGCAGCCGCACATGAAAGTGGAGCGCGTCTCCTGCGGCTCCAAGACGGTCTGCCGCGAGACCGTCGAGCTTCTGATAGCCGCCGTCGACGAGTTGCGCTCACTGCCCGTCAAGCACGTTAAGCTGCAGGTGAAGCCGCACTTGCTCCTCAAGCCCAATGTCACACTGCCAGAAGTCTACCGAAAGCGCGCGGTGCGTCTCTTCGATCGCGTCGTAATCGTACGCTCCATTTACATGGTGCCCGTGGGCACTAAGGGCACCGTGATTGGCATTAATCCCGTTACGGACCCCAACCCGGTGCGCTTTGAGTGCGTCCATGTTGTCGACAACTTCTACGAGGTGCTGTTCGACAAGCCCGTTCCGAACTGCAACGACATCCACGGCATCGCCGAAGACCGAGTCTACAAGGTGCCCGAAATTGCCCTGGTGATCATCAAGACGGACGGTAAGTGGCTTGTGCGGCCTAGCCTAGAGAATCGGATAAGGCACACACATAGCAATGCTCCCACTCTTTATTGCAGAGGAAGCAGAGAAGCAGAACGACAACGCACTGACTGTGAGGGATACTGAGCCGAACCAGGCACAGGACGAGCCAGTCCGTGCGACCAGCAGTCGCTATGTGACTGCCGCAGGGTCCACCTGGGTCCCGATCACGATGAAGACCCAAATTCGCGACGAATTCGTCAAGACGCGCGGCGACCCGATAGCCCGTACGGATTCATACAAGTCATCGCCGGAGCCAAAACCGGTGCCGCCGGAGCAGATTACCAACTGGCGGGAACGCGTCAGTACGCCAACAACCAAACCGCAGTCTTCGCCAAATAATTGGCGCCAAAATCGGTCATCATCACGTCAACAGGGCGGTAGTTTTATGGTTGCTTCGCTCACAAAAGCTCCTGATGCATCTGCAAGCACAGCTTTCACTGCATTCACCGCAGCCACGTCCGCAACGGTGGCTCCTCAGGATCCGACCTTGGCGCTCATGTCGGTTTTGGGCGTGGGGGAGAATAAGGACGCGACGACACCACAGGAGGCGGTGCAGCAGCAACGTCCGCCACAACTTCTACAGCAAAAAGCTCCGTTTCCCGGACAAATGCCCGTAACTGCTTTCAGTCCAGTTGTGCCACCCAACCATGTGTTCACATAACCACTTTTCATTGCAGAATCTACCCAAGCCACCGCTTTTCTGGCAGCAAGAGGCACAACAACATGAGGCGCAGCAGCAGAAGGCACAGAAGCAGGAGCAGAGGCCGCAGATGCAGCAGCAGGCGCAGGCGCACGTGGACACCCAGCATTTCTACAGAAGCGGCCAGACAGGAGCGGCGTTAAATCAGCCGCCATTGGGTGGTCCACCAAAAAGGCAGTGGCATCAGTGGGTGAACGGGCGCACGCAGCACGCCAACGCATTCCACGCTGGCGTCGACAATGGAAATCATATGCGCCCCAACAAGAATATAGCTGCGCAGAGCACCTTTAACAACAACGTGCGCATGCATCTCCAGCAGCCATACTACCCGAATCAGCAGCAACCTCTCCAGCAGCGGCCGCTCCAGCAGCAGCCACTCCAGCAGCAGCCATTCCAGCTGACGGAGTTCAACAATGCGCCACCGCGATACTCAACGATCCAAGATTTTGTGCCCATACAGGCGTACCGTCCCAAGAAATTTAATCGCGTCCAACCAGCCGGTCGTCAGGACGTCGATGCCGCCAAGAATCTTTGTCCTTCGTCTGTGTTGCAGCAACCGACGAACGAGACCATAGACACAAAGAACAGTTCTAGTCTTCCTGTACAATCAGCAGGCGAACAGGCGACCGGTCTGATGCAAACGCTCAAAATTCAGGTAAGCATTGGCCGCAAGTCAAAGCCATGATTCCCGAACTAATGCTTTCATCTCGGAGCAGCAGCCGGCTACGTCGCAGTCCGAATCTGATGGGGTCTCAACAGGCGGTGCGAGCGCTGCCACAGCATCGACATCATCCCAGGTGATAGAGGAGATAGAGATAGCTATTCTGCATAATTTACTCATTCCATTTACTCGCTTCTGTTGCAGGCGGTCAAGAAAAGGAAGCCTCGAGTGCCTCGCATCGGAGCCAAGTTCGACTTGGAATACATACTGCCCGACGCCCCGCGTCCCACTTAAGAGCGAACAAACGCCTGTTTTGAGGTTCAAATCCCACCCACCAGCTGAAGAAACGCAACGCTATTTGGACCTTATATCACCTTATTTCCATCTCCTAGTCCCCGTGCGAGGCACTGGAATTGCCGCACACGATAGACCTTTTTTTAAGAGTTGCGGATTATGTGAATACTGAAATGAGACTGACTCATCTTTATATTTTTTTCAATAAACTCGACTTTGCCCATATTTTGTTGTTATTCGGCTGCATTGTGTAAATTAGCTTCTAATTTATAAGATGTATTATTTTCTGAATAAAGCTGTAAGTGCCACGCAGTCTGTGGCTAATTTCAAATGTATGGAGCAATCTTGTCCGTGATTTGTTCACAATTTTTGAATGGCTTGCTGCTTCTTTGAAAATCTATCAAGTTGTGCTGGGCGGTTAAAATTCAAATATGTTCTTTCGAATTCAAATCGAAGCGCGGAACTCCTGTTCGTGGACAGCCATAAATTCAGATTGGCACGTGTTGTGAGCGAATTCTCAAGAAATCAATGACCTGGCATAGTTTTTTCGCTAGTTATCGGTCGCAGAGCCTTCACCTAGAGAATTGCCAGATCACGGAGGATATTAGCTAGCCCTGCGACAATCCTGCTGTGACAGCTATCGTCAAAATGGCCGCCCATCTGTCACTTGACCATGACATCGTTAAATCATTGCGAGCAGGTTATCCCCAAAACGTTGCACAGGAAAATGGCAGGTAGGGAAGAAATCTTTTCCTCAAGTGTATATGTGGTCATTACTCCGTGGTTTTCTCCTCAGAACAAGAGCAAAAGCAAGAAAAATATCAAGAAGCAATGCAAGAAAAAATGCAAGAAAAAAAGCAAGAAAAAAAGCAAGAAAAAATGGCAGAAAAAAAGGAAGAAAAAATGGCAGAAAAAAAGCAAGCAAATAAACAAGAAAATAAGGAAAAACAAAAACAAAAGCGCCGAGCAAGCCGTGAGCCTTCACTTGAGTTGAAGCTGCAGATTGAGATGAAGCTTTCCGAGCCAGGATGGGAGGGCCAGAGGCGCTACATTACCTCAGCGGGGACAGCCGCAATGGCAATCACCACTAACGCAAGGATTCCGGAGAGTTTCGTCAAAATCTGCCGGCACAAGGACGCCGTTGGGGAGCAGACGACCCCGCCGCGGGCTCACTCGAGGTTCTGTCGTTTTAAAAGACTCACCTATAAGCCGCGTGTCCTCAATCTGACTGATGAACCCGAGGATTGATAGCTCCTGCTTGGTCCGGCTTGCCAAGGTCCCCCCAATAAATGATGGCGTCGTTACGCTAACTTACTTAATCCTTAGTTTTAACTGCAATGGTTGGGATGGAGTCAACCGACTTCTATAGGCTGCTATACCAGCGGGGAAGGTCGTTAGTAGATATACTAAATGTAGGCGGCCCAATTGTGCTGCTTCTTAACCAGCGCAAGCTGCTTGCTAAATCAGAAATCTAGACTGGGCACAAGGACACTCAACGCATCCAGTGGAGGCAGTCCTGTCGCTCCTACTCTGCTCAATACCATGTGGTTTAGAATTAGAAGACTTGTCGTTGTGTACGAATTAAGGTTTTGATTTGCGTATAATTAATTACGACTTCATATGTACATACAATGCATTCGTTAAAAATAATAAAAAATAAGGTGTTGTTAAGAAAGCCAGCGGGTGTTGTCAACAAAGGTTCGTTCCGTTTGATTCAGTTTTCGAAATCCCACAACAGTGGATACAACAACTTGGATAACTACATGGTTCGCGGTGCCGGACGTCCGACGTGCGCATCCCACATATCACCTCCGCACCATTTCGCACCGGATTCCTATTCCTATTCCTCATCGACTCGTCCTCGGCCGAAACCATTTTGTAGGATGCTGTGTGACGGATGACGGGATGTGTTCTCAGGTGGCAGACTGGTGGTACATGCCACGCACAAGGGCACAGCGCCAAGCCAACCGCCGCCTCAGATCTGATCCGTACCGGTCCAATCCGTTCCGATCCGATCAGATAAACGCGGCCATGCCTAGAGCGGCGTGGCGTCCTCCTCATCAGAGCACTTGGTTTGTTGTTGTTAATAGTGAATTTTATTGTGGTTGCCGTTGTTTATAGAGCTAAGCTTATTCCTGTTCATATTGTTGGTTGTTAGTTAGGTTCTTCGCTTCACTTCTCGTTATTGTTGCTTTTGTTGTGTTTGATGGTGTGGTGGCCGCAGATCTGTTCTTGCTGTTACTAACTTCTTGGGCCCGGGTATTAGTTAGTAGTCTTGTCTGGTCCTAAGACGCTGCCGCTGCCGTGGCCAACACAGACACCGGTTCACTAGAATCAACGTGAATCAGCTGCTGCTGCTCTTCCTCGGCGCGCAGCTTGGCGGCCTCCTTCTCCTGCAGCTGGGCCTCCAGCTCCTCGACATTGCGAAAGATGCGGGCGTACTGGAAGCGTTGGTGGCACGCCTGCTGGTAGGAAGCGGCCTCTGCCTCGCAATCGCCAAACACATCGCCGTCCCGCAACGCTGTGTAGATCTTGGTGGCCTCCTGCGGAACATAATTCAAATAGCATGGATCAACAGGGGTGTTGCAATGGGCTTGGCAGTCACTTACCTCCAGCCGGAGCTTGGCCAGGTTGAAGCTAGTGACCAGCTTGATGGCGGCAGCCTTTTTACTATTGTCCAGTTCGTACAGACTGCGGGCGCCCTCGTATAAATGCAGTATGGAAGCGTTGTGTTTGGCAATGAACTCATCGTTGAGCTGCTGGGGCGTCTTGCTGCCTATCAGTTCTTTGGTAGCCTTCTCCAGCACCTTCTGCACGTGCTCATTGAACGGCTGCTCCTTGGCGGCGCTGGTCAACGACTTAACGAAGCGAATAATGCAGCTGTGGATTACGGGGTGCGTGGCGTCGACGGCGCGAGCGCGCCGGATGCACTGCAGCATTAGGAGCAGTTTGTTCTTGCGGTAGTACAACTCGAAGGCCAGTAGGTGCGTCTCGATGCGCTCCTTAGCCAGCTGCTGCAGCGGTTTCAAGAAGTCAATGGCCTTGTCCAGCGGATCGTCCGTGCGCTCCAGCTTCTCGGCCACCAGCTCGTCCAACTGCGGAGCATCGGGGTCGGTCTCCTGGTTCGCCTGCTGTTTCGATTTCTGGTGCTGCTCGCGCTTCACCTGCGCCTGTGCGGCCTGCGCACTCTCCAGCTCAGCTTTCTTCTTGGCCTTGCGCTGTTTGCTGCGCAGCTTCTTCAGTTCTGATGGCGGCAGGTTCTCTGTAACGAAGAAAGGCGGTCATACAGCTGAGTAAACGAGCAAGGGAGCTAGTGGAGTATGGGTGCACATACCAATGTCAATCTCCTCAATGGTTGTCTCCGACTTAAGCGGCTTGTCGTACAGGCGAATGTACACCTCGATGGCGCACTTGGCCGCCTTGAAATAGAATGGATGCTGGCGTAGCACGTCCTCCAAACGCAACAGGCCAACGTAGGCGCGCAGCGTCATTTTACGCATGCAGTAGGTGTGGAAATCGAACTGGTCCTCGACGATTTCGGCAAAGTGGCGCTCCACCTCGTGGCACTTCTTCAACGACTCGCCCCAGCGACCCATGCGCTGATAGGCCAGGGCACACTCCGTCTGGAACCACATGCACTGCATCTCGTTCAAGTTGTCCATGGCGGAGACACCCTCGCGGGTGAACTTGGCGCAGATCTCCTCTGCCTCCTGCACCATGTTGGCGCGCAGCATGTACTTCGCGCACTTCGAATTGATGTAGCTGAGGGGAAAACATTGATGGTTACATTCAGCAGATCTATGCTAGTCAATGGGGCTCACGCACCGATCCGCCGTGTCCATGCTTTGGGCCTCCTCCAGCCAGACGTACGCCTCCACGGGATCACCGGCATGCTTAAAGATGCGACCCTTGGTGATAAGCAGCTCAATGAGTGTTGGCGTATGGTCGATCGCCACATTGATGTACTCCAGAGCGCGGTCCGTATCGCGCATGTAGTCGTAGTGCTGCGCCAGAAACAGTGCCGTCCACACCAGTGCCGAGGCCGGCTCGACGGGAATCCCGGCGTCGGCATCTTCGCGAGAAAAGTGACCGGAACGGGTAAGGTTCTCGAAATACTGCAGCGCCAGCTCCTCGATGACGGCCGCCCTCTCCGGTATCTGGTGCAGAGTGCGCACGTTGACAAATAGCGGCGGAATGCCCTTACGCAGACCGCGGCGCAGGTACTCGTCGGTCACGACGCGGAACTCGTCGCCGTTGGCGATGTTCAAAGGCAGGCGGCGAGGGCACAGGGCGCGCGGATACTGCTCCTGGAACACGCGATAGATCGACACCACGGCGCTTGAGTCGGTCACCTGGCGGGCAGCAATGTACTGCTCGTAGTAGAGCACGTTCTCCGGATTGCGGCGGATCAGAGACTCAAAGATGGGCACTGCCTTCTCCTGCTGCTGCAGCTTGATGTACAGATCGCCCATGGTCTCGCGAACGGCCAGCTTGTCGACGATCTGGCCCTGGTACTTGGTCAGGTGGTCCACGGCCTGCTGCAGACGATTCGACTCGATGAGTATCTGGTTCTGGTAGAGCAGCAGCTCCGAGTGACGGTAATCGTGCGCCTCCTGTTCACGGAGCAGAAACATGGAACAAGAAATACGAACATGTTATTTAATTGAAATATACAATGGGGAATCGGCAGGCAGCCGGGTACATACAATCGACGTTTGCGACTGGCTGAAAGTCTCCAGGATGCTGTTGGCCATGTCGTAGTCACCCAGCAGATGGTAGCTCATGGCGAAACCGATCCAGGAGGCGTGCTGCGAGGGACGCAGCGTGAACAGGTGATGGCGCGTCTCCTTGTAGCCCTCGAGGTCGCGCATTTGGATCTGGAGAAGCGACAGGTCCTTCAGGATCTGCAGGTTGTCCTTCTCCCACTTGAGCGCGTTGCGGTAGCACTTGATGGCCTCGTCGTACTTCTTGTCGCTGCGCTGGAGCAGTCCGTAGACGTGCCAGCAAACGTGGGAGCGCAAGTCGTTGCGCAGACCCAGACGCACATACTTGTAGGCCTCCTCGCGGCGCCCCAATCCGTTCAGAGTAAGCCCCTTCATGGCCAGCGTCTCGCCGTGCTCCATGTACTTGGGGTTGGACAGGATCTGCTTGGCCAGTTTAAGGCCATTTTTGTACTGCTTCAGTTCGTAGCATTTCTGTGTGATAAGGAAGCACAAAGAAGAAAGGTTTTAGTCAAAGTTTCTCGCATCCCGCGCAGCGCGAATTTTGAGGTTATGCGACCAGCGGGCCGAGCACAAAACTCGGCGGTTAAGCAGAGCTGTGCAATTGCCCGCTGAAGCCGCACATCTCGAGCAGCGGAGGAATCGCCTCCGGATTGCTTCTGCCAAAAATAGGCACTCTCCACCTGACTTCAGCTAAAAAGCACATGGATGCCGAAGCCGGCCAAAGGCAAGAACGAAGGGAGGGGGTCTGCACAGTTGCGGTATTAAGGTGAGGGGAAGGGATGGGACAGCAGGGGCACCTGGACCGGCTTACAAGTAGCTTGCGGAAGAGCGCGCCCTCCTTGGGCGGCAGGGGATCGCTAGAAGGCATCTCTGCAAGGCTGCGACTGCTCCTCTCTTCGGCCTGCTTCTGCTTGTTCGTTCTTGTTCTTCCTCAGCTGCTGACTGGGACTGGGTTTTCGCCTGGCCGTGAATTGCACCGGACTGCGGGATCTGTGGATCAGCGAGCTGAGCTGAGTTGCGATGCCTCTTCTGCTGCTGCTCGGAAGCGGAGCTGGACTCGATTGGCAGTCTATACGGAGTAGACACACCACACACAAGGCGAAAACGGCGAACGGCGAACGGCAAACTGCGGGCACGAGCAAATTTCTAAATCGACGTGAGACGACCACACACACCCACACTGGCAAGCTCGACTGTGCACATACACGCACTGGCGCACGCACACTGGCACACGTGTGCACGCGCTTCGCGGCGAATTTCAACAGCCACTGCGAATGGTTATGAACGCGCTCGTTTTGAATCGCGCTGCTTGGCGGTTATGTAAAGCGAGTGAATTGTTAATTAAAACTTATTCCCAGAGGTCGAAAGTCAGCCGCCTTTCCATGTTTTACCCTTATAGATTCCACCCCGCATGCTTCGCCATCGTATTTTTCATTTAAATTACCCAGTTTTCGTATACGAAAATAATACGCAATGAATTTGCAATTCACTGTATGGCTCATCAGCTGTTGCCTATCGATAGACCCGCGCGGTAATAACCGACACTATATCGAACAAAGTAAAGAGGCAAAAAGAAGAAGAACACCACCGAAAGCAACAACATGAACTCTCTGGCCAGGATCGGGGGTTTTGTGTGCCAGTCTGTGCAAATAGCCGGCTGCGGAGTAAGTAAACATCGTACTCCCAACTGAGCGAACCTAATACCCAGCCCATTGTCCCAACAGCTGCAGCAGGTGCGCACCAAGTACGCCGATTGGAAGATGATTCG
The DNA here is from genome assembly GCF_016746395.2 of Drosophila simulans. NCBI lineage: Eukaryota > Metazoa > Arthropoda > Insecta > Diptera > Drosophilidae > Drosophila > Drosophila simulans. Next base: position 18,946,323 of record NC_052525.2, on the reverse strand, counting down.
CGACGTAAAGCGGCGCAAGTGCGTCAAGGAGAACGCCGTGGAGCGGCTGCGAATCAACTCGCTGCGCAAGAACGACATCCTGCCGCCGGAGCTACGCGAGGTAGCCGACGCCGAGATCGCTGCCTTTCCTCGGGACTCATCGCTCGTCCGGGTGAGGGAACGCTGCGCGCTTACGTCACGGCCGCGCGGAGTTGTCCACAAGTACAGGCTCAGTCGAATTGTGTGGCGCCACCTCGCCGACTACAACAAGCTGTCCGGCGTCCAGCGCGCCATGTGGTAGTGCCTCCTCCTGTTAGCAATCTAGGGAAATAAACCTTGTTAGTAGTCATCCACATTTCAGAATTGTGTTATCGGTTTGGGTTCCTGCACAGCTGACCGTCTATCGGTAGCAGTATTATCGTTTGCAGTCGGGAGAAGTAAATACAAATTCTAGGAGCTATTTGGCTTCGGTAAAAATGTCCCGGATATCAAAGAAGGCAGATGAACATGCCTCCAGCCGCCGCAGGACTCAGATCAGTCTGATCGAGTTCAGTTTCTTGGATCACAAGGCGGAGCTCGTAGGCCTGCTGCAGGCCAAGAGCCGCCAGGCAGGCAGGAGTCTGGTGGAGAACGAGGCTGACTTTTGGAAATTCGTGGGCAAGTACGAGGCCATGATGCGCTCCACGGGTCAGCCCGTGCTGCCGCCTCGACTCGCGGAGGCGGAGCTGAGCAGCATGCAGCCGTATCACCGCAGCAAGCACTTGGCATTGCGACTGGACGCCGATGAACTGCTTCAGGAGGCGCGCGACGAAATGCAGTCTCAGTTTCGGCATATCTTGCTGGTGTACTTGGACTTCCGCCAGACGGAGAAGTTCCAGCGCATCCGAAAGCTGCGGCAGACACAACGCAATCTACCCATTGCTCGCTTCCGGAAGGACTTGCGCGAGGCACTGGACACATCCCGCGTGGTCATCGTGGCCGGTGACACTGGCTGCGGCAAGTCCACACAGGTGCCCCAGTATCTCTACGACTTTGGCTACCGCAGCATTGGTGAGTATGTTGCATCCCCCTGAGGCTGCCTTGCTAATGACCGACCTTTTGTTGCCGCCTTAGCTTGCACCCAGCCGCGCCGCCTGGCCTGCGTCTCCCTGTGCAAGCGCGTGGCGCACGAGCTGCTGGACGACTACGGCAGTCGGGTGGCCTTCCAGATCCGCTTCGAGCGCAGCCGTACGAAGCTCACCAACATCATTTTTATCACGGAGGGCTTGTTGCTGCGGCAACTGGCGGTGGCCGCCAACCTAGACCAGTACGATGCCTTGATTTTGGACGAAATCCACGAGCGCAACTTATTCGGCGACTTCCTACTGGGCGTCACCAAGTGCTTGCTGAGGGCGCGGCCGCAACTGAAGCTGATACTCATGTCTGCCACCATCAACGTGGAGCTCTTCCACGGCTACTTCGGCGAGGAGGGCGCACGACTAGTCCAGGTGCCGGGACGTTTATTTCCCATCAAACTGCGCTATCTGCCGCCACCTGCACTGGAACTAAAGGCGGGACAGGCGACCTCCAAACGCTCTCAGAGAAACCGCATCGATCCAGCTCCATTTGTCCAGGTGCTTAGCCTTATTGACCAGCAGTATCCGAGTGAGTTTAGTTATCATGTTCTTTTAGGGCTCGCCTAATAATCATCTTACCCAGCCAGCGAGCGCGGTGACGTGCTCATCTTCGTAAGCGGCGTAAACGAAATCGAATCTGTTGTGGAGGCCGTCCACGAGTACGCCACCGAACAGACTCATTGGCTCGTCCTGCCGCTGCACAGTGGCCAGGCGATTGCGGACCAGAGCAAGGTGTTTGACTACGCACCCGAGGGCATGCGCAAGTGCATTGTGTCCACCAACATAGCCGAAACGTCGCTCACCGTGGACGGCGTGCGGTTCGTGGTCGACTCTGGCAAGGTCAAGGAGATGAACTTCGACGCGACCTGCAAGGGCCAGCGCCTGAAGGAGTTCTGGGTGTCCAAGTCGTCTGCGGATCAGCGCAAGGGTCGTGCAGGGCGCACGGGACCAGGTGTAAGCTAGAACCTAACCCACGGTTGCTCCGTTTCTCATACATTCCCACTTTCTGAGCACAGGTCTGTTTTCGGATCTACACTGCGGAGCAATACAACTCCTTCGAGGCCTATCCCACTCCGGAAATCTACCGCGTGCCGCTCGACACGATGCTGCTGCAGATGGTGTCCATGGGACTGCCGGACGTCCGGGCCTTTCCATTCATAGAGGCCCCGGAAACGGAGCGCATCGAGCAGACTATTCTGGCGCTAAAGCAACACGTGAGCATTTCACCGATACCCAACTGTGTAGACCCCAATTCAGCCGGACTTCTAATCCCTATTGCAGTGCGCACTCAGCGTGGAGGAGAAGATCACACCGCTGGGCAGGTCGCTGGCCAACTTGCCCGTAGAGCTGTCCATCGGCAAGATGCTGCTTATGGGCAGTGTGTTCCCCGAGGTGGAGCAGCTGCTGACCCTTGCCGCCATGCTGAGCGTGCAGAACCCGCTGACGAATCGTGCCCACACAGACCAGCGCTGCGTGCGCGAGCGGGAGTCGCTGGAGTCCGATCAAGGCGACCTCTTCACCCTGGTGCGTCTCTACAACGAGTGGGTGCAGCTCAAGATGCGGCGCGATGGCACTCGACAGTGGTGCCGTCGCTTGGGCATCGAAGAGCAGCGCTTCTATGAGGTGACCAAGCTGCGTCAGCAGTTCCAGCGCATCCTGGAGAGCTGCGGCATGGTGGTGGCCAGCGGTTCGGACTCCCAGTTGACCAGTGCCGAGCGCGCCACGCGCCATGGTGAGCTGCGGCAGCTGAAAGCCATGAAGCGCCGCCAACGATTTGAGCAACCCCGTCAGCGCAAGTTGCTAAAGCAGAGCGCTGGACGGGTAGCGGAGGACGAGGAGGAGGGAGAGGAGGAGCAGGGCGACGACATGAGGGACGTGGACTTCCGGCTGCGGTTCGATCCTCGACAGCTGGCGCTGCTGGAGCGTTCGTCGCGTCTCGACCGACACAGCGTCGTTGTGCTAATGAAGCTGCTGCTTGGCAGCGGTTTCTACCCACAGCTGGCCATCAGCGACGAGTTCAACTACTGCAAGGGTGGTGGCCAGCAGTTCTTCCACACGCGGCTCAAGCCCTTCGTGCTGCAGCACCCCAACTCGCAATTCGCCAAGTACTTCGAGCAGCTCAAGCTGACCGAAAGCGATCTGCTGCCCAAGCCGGACTTCTACACGCCCAAGCTTCCGCTCAGCAAGCGCCACCAGTTGCTCTGTTACCAGTGAGTGCGTCTGTACGGAATTGTAGCCCCATACTAATCCCCAAAAACTACGTACCACAACAGGTCGCTGCTGGAGACCGCCAAGCCCTATCTGATTAACTGCATCCGTCTGCCGGCTGCCCAGACGCTATTGCTCTTCAGCTTCGCCATCGACACGAACGCGGGCATCACACAGATCGCCTGCGACGGCTGGCTGGGACTGGATCTGCCCATGCCCGGCAGCGGCATGGAGCTGTTGAGCCGGGCCATCGAGTTGCGCCGACGTTGGAGCAGGCTGCTTTACGGCAAGCTGGATGGTAAGTGCGCACCAGATTGGTTGGAATCATTAAAACTACTAGGGGGTTTTTGAGTTTTGTAAGCTTAAGTAGATTGTTATATTTCCTTGCATCTCGTCTCGATTTGAATAGTAATAGTAATATAATAGGGATGATAATAAGTACCCTAAGCACAAATGAATAATTTATCTGGTTTTTTATATTGGGAAAGTTCTGAAAGGTCAAAACCTAATTGAAACATCATAGATATGTATTTCATTCTATTAAGTATCGTTACAAGTATTATAGTCTTAGAATTCCTATAAGAGATTAGACAAGTAATTGGAGTGACTAAAGATGAAAGCCTTTAGTGTCGCCGCCAAAGGATCTTCTCCGCGTTGACCGGGTTTCCAAGTCCGCGCCCCGGCGGAAGCTATCAAAAGGCATATCCGACTGCGATTTGTCCGAAGTGCTGACAGAGGTGTTCCAGGCCTCCTGGAACTCCGGCGTATGGAATTTCTCACCTGCACTGCGCCGGCGCCTCGTCATCCTCTGCGCATTCTCGTGATATGCGATGTAGGTGCGTAGTTCGGCGATTCGCTTCTTTTCCTCCTCGACCTTCTGGTTCAGCTGCGCCTCCATCTTGCAAAAGCCCTCCAGCTGGCGCTTGTTCTGCTCCAGCTGCTGCAACTGGCGGTAGAAACCCAGGTTGTCCGATGCCCGTTGGTCCGCCTGGAACTTGGAGATCTTGCGGTAGATCTGCTGGAATCTCAGGGGATCCTCGAAGTAGTTGGCCACGCTAGTTGGCATGTCCCGGTTGATCTGGATCGCTTTGAGCACGCGGCCGCACAGCGGGCAGTTCTTTTCTAGCGAGGATTGGCCCAAACAGGGCCCGCAGATCACGTGCCGGCACTGGGTCAAGTGGAAGGGCACGGCCGGATCAGTTTTGCGATGACGGAAGCACTTGTTGCAATGCACTCGAAACATATTGACCAATATTTGTTTGTTCTGCGCCTTGTATGTATTCTTCTTAAACAATTGTAATTTCGATATCCGAATGGGGCTAACGGCTCTTACCTCAGAGGTCTGGCCACGCTGTCGGGTGAGAACACTCGCCTTGCAATCTGTTCCCAAGAGACCTTTCACCACACCTTTCCTGCAAGGTGGTGTATTACAGTTCAAAGATTTTCTACCGTTTTAGGTATTTACATATACAATTCTCGATATTTAAACTGTTCAGTTATAGATAATTCTTGTTGTTCTTGGCATTCTTAGAGCTTAGTTATCTAATACGTATGTACTTAATGCTGTCCATTTTGCAGACCTCAACAGCAAACAGGAAGCACCTTCCCATTCAAGTGACGATAGGAGCAGCGCGCTGTGGCAAGATCTTGTGGAATATATGGCGCTGGACGTGGCCTATGCGATACGCCGACTGCTTCCCGCCGACATCAAGAGGCTCTACACTCATCAGGCGCCTTCGGCGCTACTGGCGGAGCTCAAGGAGAACCCCTTTGCCGTCGACTTTCCCATGACACCGAACGAAGAAAAGGGCGGCCTCAACGTATCGGAGCACGTGGTGTACAGCTGCTTGGTCGAACAGCAGTGGACGACGGCCATGGACGCGACTCTTCGGGCCGAGCCCTGGCAGTGTACGCGCTGCGATTTCGAGCTCAAGGAGTTCGATGTGCTCGAGCAGCTGGTGCACCGACCCAAATGCAAGGGTCGCAAGGCGCGGGAAAGCCGCATGGCGAAAACAACTAGCACGGAGTCCTCAACGGACGCAGCCAGTAGCTCCAGTTCACACTCCTCCGGCGGCTTTTACTGCAACTCCTGCAAGAGGGAGTTGCGACTGACAAAGATCGACATTCTGCGCCACAAAAAGCAGTGTCGAAATAGCAAGTAATCGTCTAAATAAACGTATTTAATTATAAAAAAAAAAACATATTTGTAATGCGCTAATTTAACGTATTGAAAAATTGCTAAACAAATTAACTTTTGGGTTAACCCCTTTGGAAATCAGATAAAAGTTATGGGAAACATTTGCTTTCTTTAATTGAGGGACCCTTCAGCGACGTTACAATGAGAAAAAAACGCACCGAAAAATGTTGGGCGGAAATTTTTATTCGGATTTCCCACCAAAAATATTTCGTTTTTGGGCCAAAACAATGGAATTTTTAATTAAAATCAATTATGCCCCGTTCAATTGCCATCGAAGCCGCCGGGAAATTTCCATTTTAATCAAATTGGTGAAAGAATGAATTTATAGAATAAATTATTCGATACGAAATATGGGATTTGATAACTATGCCTGTTAGCTAGCTAAACAATAGGTCGTTGCTCAAGCTGCGCTGCTTATTTTAACTGAACTGCAATACGTAAAAATGGTCAAGAGACCCGATTTGAATTTGCCACTGACAACAGAGCTGGCTGGATTCCTCACACTTTTGGGACTGGCAAGGATTGTTTTTTATCTCGCACAATTTTGTAGCTTACAAAATAGTTTTTAGCTTAGGATGATGACAAAACGGATTTAGAGATTTGTATTGGATCTGCACCTTAGTGCGGCGCTCCTTTCGACCGTGCTGTGTTGTCCTAATCTCGGGACACAGAAGCTACGCTTGTTTATGAAAAGGTCTTTGCCTGTCAAGCTGTCCAATTTTCAGATATAGTTGTGCGCTTCCTCGGCAGGGCAGCAGCTCCTTCTGCCTCGCCCGATTGTCTACTTCTTGGGAACTACATTGTTGCTACTGTCGAGTTTTGTGCTCAGCTCGCTTGTCCGCTTTTTCGCAAGAAAAGAAGGAGAATGCACTTGGGTGTCCCGACTGCGGGATGCCCATTGCTTACTTATTACAAAATGTAAATGGCACAAAGCACAAACAGTCCAATGCGAAAATCTACGGGAATGCGTTGCGTTTTCTTAAATAAATATCTAGTTATCTGTTGGATACCCTCGGCTGATTCGTTACATAATGCATTGCCTACTTAAGTGGGCCAACGCAAGCAATCAAATGCTTTCAAATGCGTTGTGATTTTCAAATAAATATCCATTAAGTGCCTCAGAAAACAGTAGACAGTGCTCTACTTCGCGCGGTGTCCCAGAAGTCCTCGTTCACTTGGCGGAGGATCCTTGTGCTTGTTCCGGAGACCTAGATTTTCCGTGTAACATGGCTACAACGACATTCCCGTTAATGCTGGTCAATTATATACATTCGTGCTGCACATTTGTGCTGAAAAACAGCATGCTCTTTGCCGATACAAGTAAATGGAATGATAAAAAACTTTTGGGCAACATTTTGTGATGTCTTGCAAAAAAGTGTTGCATGCTTTCGGGCGTGTGCAGCATGCTGTCCTCCACACACACACACGCACACTCGCACAGACACTGGCTTGTTTAAAAGTTGATTTCAATTTAAGTTTTATGTTGCGTAATATTGAAAAGGGCGACAGCACCCTGGCGGGCATTAACTTTTGAATTTTCTATCATGAATCGAAGTGCTTCGATTAGGCGGACAGCTGTCGACATTTGTACACTGCAGGAAATAGTTGTATAGCTAAAAAGGAAGTTCCATTCGGGTAAATAACAAACACCTGCTTGGTTGGATTCCTTTTATTCATAGTTTATTTTAATATTTTATATGTTAGGCAAATTATGCAAAATTATAAAAAAAAACGTATATATAAGAACCCTTCTATCAATTACAGTTAGATTACAATTTATAATTATAATTGTTTTGATTTTGAGCTAATTTGAACAAATTGTTCGCAACGTTACAATATTTTTTGTTTTGTATTTGTATTTGTGTTTGTTTCTGTTTTCTGTTTTCTGTTTCTGGTTTTACAAAATGCCTGTATAGAGCTTTGAATTTCTGAGATATTTATTACAATCATGTTGCGTTTGTCCAAATTCGAAAGCAAACTCTACAAATAATTACTTGGTAAATACACACAAAAAAAACGAGCACGATAAAAAAGGTAAGGTAAAAGGTAACTTATGATGTACGTAATACTTTTGCTTATTTAAAACCAAGTATGGGTCGGATGTACACTCGTAGTTTCGTTGATTCGCCTAGTAAATCCGCATCCAGTAACGATTTTCTAGGGGCAAGTTTGGGGCGGTACTTTACACGTCTACATATATACCTATTGAAAGCACTGGCTCTTAGCTCCCGGATCTCTTTCAGGCCTCCCCATTCCATTTGGAGTGTCCTCCACTATTTCCTCCCGCTCCTCCCTTGCTCGAAATAATTTAAGTTTGGCAGAGCCTGAGCGTGCATTTTTATTAAATAAAAACGCAACTGCATGGAGATCGCCAGTGCGCTGCTGCAGGAAACTAATTGTATAGTGTAAAATTGATATAAATAATGATAGGAAAATGCGAAGTGATTTCGGAAATATCGTACAGCATGGCAAAGAATGGTAGGCGTGGTCTGGACTGGACTTTACTACTGGTTTGGGTAGCTAGTAGCTGGCATTCTGGGCTGGGCTGTCCAATGTTACCCATTGGATTCCACGATACTTTGCGGGTATATTCGTACTGCGAATGCTTGGCTTGGCTAATAAATGAGTCGGCTGAGGGTAATTAGAGGGATTGTTTTTCTTATCTCGCGGACGTGCACACAGATAGGCCAACATATATGCCTATAGATCTTCGTTTCTGCTCAGCGGCAATGGGAGATTGGGTGTATATTTAGTCCTAGAATGTCATACGTGAGTCCATGTACATACAATTTATTTAATATATATTTATAACTAGTACAATCGTAATTATAGCTGCGCGCCCTCCTCTAGACTATATGTATACATAGAAGTTTCAATTCATTGTTTTAATTGCGAATGCAAACTCTTTATCCTACCGCTAAACGCACTTAACAAACTTACCCGCTATAAATATACTTTCATGTAGTTTAATTCCCGAATCGCGTGGTGGCTTTCGTAAACTAAAAAAAAAATTAAGGATGCAAGTGGTTGCTTACGCTAATATAAGTATATATCATTAATATATATATATGTATATATATATATATGCATATGTACCTATGTAATATATATATGTATGTAGCCTAATGCGATTAACTGTATGCCTTTACATGTACAATTTTAAAAAAATTTGGAAAAAAGTGAGTGTTTTAGTCCTCCTCTTCATTGCGCTTAAACAAACTGTCGTTGATTTGAAAGTTCTTTATGTATACTTGTTCATAATAGGATACTTGTTGTTCTAGGGTTCATATAAGTTTAAAATTGTGTGTGTGTATGTTGGTGTCGGTGTATATATATATATATATGTCTCTCTATATACGAATAATGCATTTTGTACCGAACTAGCTATAGTCTACACAAAAAAAGGTGGTTTTAAAATTGGGTTTTACGTATATCCGCCTATACGAATTTTGGGATTTGATGCTCCTAAAAGCGACTTCATCGCCCCATACGGATTTGTATCTCTGTCTATTTGTTTTCGAACCAACCATCATCCAACTCGCCGAAAATTACATATTTCCCGTCCCATTTTCCAGGCCAGAAGAACTGGTGTGTTGCATGTTCATCGATTTAATTACTAAAACCTACATCAGTCGTTTGGCACACAAGTCACGCAGTGGCGTGAACCACGGAACAGAATCCTTCCGCCGGCTATTTTTACAAGCCGCAACAGCGGATGTTGACGTTCATGTTGATGTTGATGTTGATGTTGTATTTTGTTGTCGACTGGGGGGCAGCATCCCATCCCATCCGCGCAATAATGTTATCAGCTCTCCAGCTCCAGCTCCAGCTTCAGCTTCAGCTTCAGCCCGCCATGGATTCCCCCACTCCTCATCATCCAACTGGTTACGCATCTGCTGCTGCTCGCTGTCAGCAACGACATCACAATGCATCCCATTCCATTCCATCGCATGCAGTGCATCGCTACATTGCATCACATCGCCAGCTGCCGGCGATGGCGGGAATCGCCGTGGGTGCCAAACTAGACCTCGGTGCCGTCCTCGCCCTCGTCGTCGAAGAGCTGGCTGGTGCTGCCCTGGCCGCTGCGCGTCGTCGTCACGGACATCTTCTTCTTGGGCTTCGGTGGTGGGCGTGGTGGGATCTTGGCGGCCTTCGGGGAGTCGCCGCTGCTGCTGGCGTGGCTTGGCGACACGGCGGCACCCGAGCCGGGTGAAAGGTAGGCGGCGTGGCCCAGTCCGGCCCCGCTAATGCTCGAGCCGGGCAGTATCGTGATCCCCTGTTGCCGAACTCCGTACAGGGGTTCCGTGTCCATGGAGCCCAGTCGCTGCTGCTGCTGCTGCTGCTGTTGTTGCAACTGCTGTTGCTGCTGAATCAGCTCGTGTATGGGCTCGTAAATCTTGCTGGCATTGGTCGCCGAGGACACCGATGTCAGGCTGGGCGTGGCCGGAAGGGGTCGGTCCCGCATCGAGTACTGCTGACCAGCGCCCCCCTGCGAACCGGCGATCTTGGTCAGATTGAGGGTGGAGTTGCCGCCGGCAGTGGTGCGCAGTCCCAAGTTGTCGTACACGGGCTCCGCCTGCAGTTCCGCGGTGGTGGCGGTGCCAGTCTCGCTGGGATTCGGCGATGTGGGGCTCTGGAATTCACTTAGCTGAATGGATCCGTGGCCAGCGGCGCCGGAAGTACTGGGCGCCCAGCTGGGGGCGCGCGGCTTGCGCGGAATGGTCATGTATCCCTGTTTCATGACCACGCCCGTGGCCGGCGAGTAGACGACGGGTGCGGGCAGGAAGGGCGATGTGGTGGCCAGCGGATGGTGCTGCTGCTGTTGCTGTTGCTGCTGGTGGTGGTGCTGCTGCTGCTGCAGCTGGTGGTGGTGCTGGTGCTGGCGACTGCTGTTGGCGGTGGCGATGAGCGCCAGGTTGCGCGACTTGGGATGCTGCAGCGTCATAAAGCCATTGTGCGGAGCCGTCATCGTCTTGGTGCCGTAGATGCCGTGCGGCGTCATGTGCGTGTACACCGGACTGGTCAGCGACGGCGGCGAACGGATGCCGTAGATCACCTGGTCGGGTATGTTCGACTGCGAGGACTGCATCGAGGGCGAGGTGGGCGGCACGCGGGCGGGAAAGGCCAGCAGGTCCGGTGGCAAGCTATTGGCGTACGCATCATCCACGTAGGTGTGTCGAGATCGGGGCGTGGTCGTCGTATCCGACATGGCCACTGAGACGGCTTCTTCGTCGCGCGAGTGATTGGCCACTGGAATGGAGAAGAAGAAGATGGAGCATATTACTAACTGGCCGCATGGCTATTCCATCTATCGCATCTGCCTGTTAAGTTCTACTCTACCGCATGGCTGGGCTAACAACCACTCCTCCATGGAGTTCCTGCTGAATACGGCGCATTTCACTATGCAATTACATTTCCATCGAATATTTCGAATACATATTCCCCAGGAGCTGTGTTGCGTGGACAAAGAGGCGGGATTAATTCTGTTTGATTTTTCTACTACGCTTTACGTATTCGAGGGATTTTCAATAGTTCTGTGCCGCGCCAAAGCCCTCTGTGGCTTAATCCGGCATCCGCGTCCGCGGGAAATAGTTTTGACAGCCATTTCTTTTGAAAAATAATGATTCTTGGGTAATCCCTCGCCCTGGAAGCGGAGCACACTTGGCACATGTCACTGCTCGTTTGCACAATCGGACGAGGAACACTGGGCATAAGTGACACACGAGTTCTGTTCATCCCAGTCCATGTCCATGTGCATGTCCATGTCCAGTCCTGTTCAGTCCATCAATTGCGTCTTCAATTGTCTTTCCCACTGTCCACATTTCAACACCAATTGGCTGGTTTCTTGCTTTTTTCTTTAGTTTCTTTCAATATTCTATTGAATTTTATAAATGTGATAGATTACAATGCAGACCATACTTCTTTATGTACTAAATGTATCCAAACATCGCCAGATTATTACTTTAATATATACAAGCTGCTAAAATGAAACTATAGTCCTTCGGCCTACATAACGTTTATACTAAGCCAAGTATTTCTACCTACTTAGCTCATCATAAGGACATCAGATCGGTCTCAAGACATCACATTTATATGATGACTGATGCCCATCGAATGTGGCACATGAACGGCGAGATTAGCTAATAGATTCATCACGAATCCACGTGATTTACGAGGCCAATTTAGTTTGACAGCCTCGCTTAATATCGCCATGGATGTAGGATGTAGGTGCTGCCGGGTGTGTTTGCCAAACATTGTTGGTTTTGTGGCGTTCCTCTGCTCGCCCTAATAGTTGATGAGCAAATTGGAAAATTTCAACAAACAAGCGATGGCCTGGCTGCCTGGCCCCAGGAGAACGTGGCCAGGATACCCATTTGGGATCCCTGGGCAAATGAAATTTCGATGTTGCCTTTTGCGCGAAAATACAAGTGTGTTTGCATTGCCAGCAGCAATTGGCATGGTGGTCATTCCGTCGACAAACGTCCTGGAGTGCCATCCAGATGGAAACTCTGGCCAAATAGAGATGGACAGACAGTCCGTGTTGACAGGAGAGTTTCGCATCATTTGCTGCTCAACCGCCATGATGATGACGTGAAATAAGCCATCTAGCTCGTTATTAAATCGCGAAATTACTAATGAATTCCCTATGAAATGTACGTTGGTATTGTCAACTAATCCCTTCAAGGAGAATCCCCCCTTTTTTTATTGTTAAACTTTGTCATGTTATTTATTAACATTACACGGCAATTTGCCTGTTTTTCTGCTCAACGAAACAATGGCAATTTATGATTTTTATGGCAAAAGCCAGGACATAATCACAACTGCTGATTGAAACAACTGGCGAGGAGCGAATGCATTAGGTGCGGAAAAAGTGGATGCAAATGGAGCCACACACTTTGAATTTAGTGGCTGGCCACTAAATACGCTGTTTTTGCAAATAATAAACATTAATGACGACATAAAACATGCAATCATGGCCAGCCTGTGTGGTTAACATTTTGTCTGGCAATAAAAACTTAAATCCCTCACATTTTCGCGCTTAAATCTAGTAGATGTGCAAATGCATTGCAATATTAAAATAGTTCTGATTGGCAGAGTTAGTTTAGGTAGCCATAATTAAAACATAGCCTCTCATTCTTTTTAAGTGGAATATATATATATTGTATATGATATATACTACTCACCATAGACGGGCTCGTCGAGCAGCGTCTTCTTGATCTCGAGCACGTCGTCGCCTCCATCCACGCTCTCGATGTCCGTGCGCCGCGGCGGCTTCTCGACGGGATTGACCTCGTTGAGCAGGCTCTTCTGCATCTCCATGATGACGGAGCCCTCGAGCATGGAGCCGTTGTGCGTCTTGTCCATCTTGGAGGAGATCAGCCCGTCGCCGCTCATCATGGTGGTGTCCTTCTGGTAGGTCTTGATGCGACGGCAGTACCAGAAGAGCGTCAGCACCGCCACGAGCAGCAGGAGCAGCAGCGTGGTGATGATCAGGCAGATGATGAGAAACATGTTCGTTTGCGGATCAATGGTTGGCGCCCCAATGGCGCCCATGCCCATGCCGTCGGAGGCGGATACCGCGCCGGCATAGTCGCCGCTCACGAGCAGCTGGAACTCGGCCTCCGCCCGTCCGCCCCGGTTGTCCGCCACACAGGTGTAGGCACCCTTGTCGGAGGCCCGCACGCCGACGATGCGCAGCTCCGAGGTGAGCACCTGGGAGGGCTGCTCCGGCAGCTGCTCCACGGAGGTGAGGACGCGCACACGCGGATCGTACTGCTGCAAGGGCCGCTTGTTGTACACCCAGGTGACATTGGGACGCGGACTGCCGACGATGCGGCAGGGCAGCGAGATGTTGTCGTGATTGGCCTCGATGAAGGAGCGCACGGAGCCCAGGATGCGCGGCCGGCAGGCGAAGTTCTCCGAGGGCACCTCGCTCCACAGCTTGCCGCGCAGCTGGGGCGGCTCCTGGCAATCGGTGGGCGGTGTGTAGAGCCGCTTGCTGATCGCAAAGTCGCGGAAGTCCTGCAGCTCGCAGCTGCAGTTCCAGGCGTTCCCCTGCAGCGAGAGGTGCATCAGCTTCTGCAGATCCTTGAATGTCTCCTTGTGCAGATGTGAGAGGCGGTTCTGCTCCAGCGAAATGGCGCTCAGCGCCATCGTGCCGGCGAAGACGTGCAGCTGCACCTGGCGCAATCGGTTGTTCCGGAACTCGATGCGCGACAGGAAGCTCAGGTTGACGAACAGGTGGTTGGGCAGCACCTCGATCTCGTTGTTGTTGATGATCACGTTGCGCAGCTTCTCCAGGCCGGCGAACGTGCCCGGATGCAGTTCCCGTATCCGATTGCCGGACAGGTCCAGCTCGATGAGGATGTGCAGGCCCTTGAAGGCCTCGCGGTGCACCTCCTGGATGGTGCAGTTGCGCAGAAAGATCTTGTGCACATTGGGCAGCCCGGCCAGTAGGAACTCCTCGCGCCGCAGCTCGGGTATTTGATTGTGGGCAAAGTCCAGCACCTGCATCTCGTTGCTCATGTCCTGCGGGATCTTGGTGAGCGCCTTGTTCTTGCAGTCGGCGCTCTTCTTGCCCGAGTTCCACTGGCAGTGGCACGTACCGCAGCTCTGCATCCAGTCGGTGGTGCCTGCGGTGGGCGGCGGCAGGGCCATTAGGACCACTAGCACCCCCAGCAGCAGGAGGATCCCCAGTCGTCCGCTCCGCTCCGTTCTGTTGCCCATCATCGCTGGCTGTGGCATCGCTAAGTCGGCGTCTGGGGATGATGGGGATGATTTGTCGTTCGTTCTGGCGCGGCTGTATCGGGATTTATCGCTAATCCGCGACGACGAGCCGCCGAACACGTGCCCAAACAGGCAGCTCCGCAGCTACGAGCTGCGAACGAACTCCAAACTCCAAGCGCTGACCCCGGAATGCGGATCCCGGGTCGGTTGGTTTGGTTTACTCGCCTCGCCGCGTGCGCTACGTGCTCCAAACTCCTGCCCTTGGCTGCACGGGATTAATCCTTTTGACGCACTGTTAATTTGATTTCTGCACCCTTCTCCGGCTCGCTGTACCACTCCTCGATCCGTGCGAATGACAAGGCCGTGATTAATTAATGTCCCGGCGGACAGTGGTGGGCTCTAAGCTCCCGAATAGCCGTGCTTCTCCTGCTCTGGCGACTGCTCTTTCCACCTGAAAGAAATGCGAAAAAATGCACAGAGTTTGTCAATTAATAAAGTGTTTCGAAAAGTGTGTGGGCTTAACTCGGGCTCTCTGCCTGTCCAAAGGGACGAGGACGAGGACGAGGACAAGGGCGAGGACATGGACAAGGATACGGATACGGATGCGGATGCGGTTGGGGTTGGGCATAACCGGACCCAGGGGTTGCTAACGAGGCAAAAGGTGAGACATTAGCGGCAAGGCCAGAAGGATTTACCTTATTGGCAAAAGTTTGTTGTGTGTCATCAATGGGATTGGGTAATTAGCGCGGCATTCGCAGCTCCCGCATAGCGCAACATATGTATATACACAGTATTTATATATATATATATATATATATGATATGGTGTGTTCCCGATATAAGAGGATTATGTTTGCCATGGCTCGCAGGAGCAGCAAGTTTTATTACAAATTGATCGCATGGCTCCCATTTGCATACATGTATGCAAACTCCGCTCAAAGAAACATTAATTAAAGATACAAAATCTGAGATACATTTAATTCAGCTGTTTAATTTAAGATTAAGCGTTGCATTTGTAAGTTGCTTGAATGCTAATCATACTTATTCCACTTAAGATTCCTCAAATAAAATATGTTTATATTCATTCAGATTCATTCAAGCGAAGAACAATTTTGTATTGAGCATATTCAATAAAATATTCAAAAATATAAATTAAGGCATTACTATTGATTATAAATAATAACGTTTCCTCATTAAGTATTTATTAATTCTCCAAACACTTTTAATCGTATTAAAATGTATTAATTTAATACACAGTAATTGTTTAAATACCACAATTGATTGTATTTAGCTGAAATGACTCGTTTTTTATTTGAAACATTTCTAAATATATAAAATCTGATTATATTGGCATAGTGCGCTGCCCATTTAGATAATAATCTATCTTATCACGCAGTTTTTGTCACTTTCGGGGAATTTCTGCGCGTAAATGTGAGTGAATAAATCAAATGGAAAAATGCTCGCCATAATTAAAAGGGTTTCCGCTGGGGGACGGGGGCGGAGGAAAGTGGAACTCGGAGCAGGAGGAATCTTCACAAAAGATTGACAGCGGGACGACAAAGGCAGAAACAAGGATTCGGATTCGTCCTTGTCCCCGTGCCCGTCCCCTTAATCTGCTGCTTAGTCCTGCCAGCTCTTCAGGTGGCAGAAGAGCAGAGAACAGCAGGGAAAGGCCGGGAAAAACGGGGAAAAGCGGGGAAAAGCGGGGAAAAGCTGGGAAGAGCGGAGAACAGCAGCGGCTTGATTAATGAAAATGTTGTTAAACTGTGACAGTTTGCGGCTTCTAACTGACTTGCGGCATCGCTGCCAAGCTGGCCCGCCTCCCATTTTTCGCCATCATATTGGGATGAAGATTGGGGTTTGGGAAATGGAAAATGGGTAGTGGGAAATGGGGAGTGGGTAGTGGGCGGCTTTCCTCTTAAGCAAGTGCAAACAAGACACAAAAAATGGTGAGTTTGTGCGGCTGAAGAGGACCGCCTCTTTAGCATTGAGCCGGGTATTCCGCTTTAATTAAGCGCTATCCGTGACGTCAACACTTCCGAAGGCCCCAAAAAAGCGCCACGTGCTCCTTGGCTACCCAGTCGATCCATTTTCCGGCCACGGCGGCTACGAGACAAATATTGGTTCAACGTGGCTGCAGCGCTAAGAAAAACTTTATTTAATACCAAAAGCCTCACCGCAGGCAACGGAATATATTTAATATTTAAGAACTTGTAGTTATTACGTGGAAAGAATCTGACGCACAACATTCGTCACAACTCAAAGTTGAGCAAATACTTTTGGGCACTGGAAAAGCCGATTGAAGATTACTGCTACTATTGATTTTATGGTGAGTAATTTAATTGAAGCATTTTCATTTCTATTTCCATCTACCGAATATCCTGAACATCTCGAATAACCTGAATACTCCACTACTTGCTGCGATGCCTTTATTGCCGCCCCATAATTACAAATATTGGAAAATAAATAGAAGGAAATCCATATATTTGATGTGAGTTTGATACATTTTTAGATTGGCCAGATGAAGGGGGGAGGGGGAGGGGGCTTTGGGCCTTCAAGTTCAAGCCGTCAGGAAAATCAAGGGGCGGAGATAAGTGGGGCTCTCCATTCGTGGATTCGTACACTCGTGTATTCGTGTATTCAGTTCAGTTGGGTGAATATACTTTGAGTATGCCCGTGTGTGCTGTTTGCTTTCCTTTTGTTTGTGCACAATTTTTGTAATTTTTTTTTCCATTTTTTCTTTTTTTTTTTTGCTTTTGCCTGTGTCAGCGGTTTTTTGCTCGGATAGAAAAAACCTCAAAACAAATTAAATATGCAAATAAAAGAAAAGCGGTGCAATTTTTCGCTTTGTTAAATATTTTCTCAATGGGTTTTCGTTCGTTGTTTTGCCACTGCGTTCTGAATGTTCTGGGTGTTCGGGGTGTTCTGGGTACTGGATGATTGGCATGGGTTTGGGTTTTAGAAAGCTCCTTCAGCCAGCGAGGTTGGAATTTCGTGCGGTGAGTTGTCGGCGAAAAACCGCCAAACTTGGATTAATACCTCAAACTTTTGGAATTGAAATCGCAGCCATTTACAACGAACGACCCACAAAACTTTTGAGTTACGCTCTGTGTAATATGTGCGGCAAATTCGTGGGGCTGGAAAGCCACCCAGCCAGCCAGCCACCCAGTAAATCCTTGCCTTTGTCCCCGTCGGCCAATTAACATATTCACTTGGTTATGCGCGTTGTTCATCGCGATTAGATGAAACTAAACAGTCTAGCATGGCCTATAAATACACCCTGTATTAGCATAAAGCTGAATTTGCTCACATAGTGACGAAGCGCACCGCCATACATTACTTTGCTCTTCAACTTCACATTGATAAACTTTCAGCAGTCCATTAGGCCTAAAAATGGAATGCATTGGCATGCCAAATGTAATCTACTTGCTTAAAATATATACCATTTGGTTGACAAACAAACCAGTTGGCAGCCAAATGAAATCAGAGCTTCTAAATCTAACTCAATCCGCCGGCAACGTGCTCCCAATGCAAAAATATGATTTCAATTTCATCTTTTCATCACATTTATAAATAGGGGGCAATACAAATTGATTGCTTTATAAATAACTTAAGTCCGTTTCGTTGGATTCGCGTTCTGCGCTGCAAACGGGCGTAGAATTTCGAGCGTTGTCATTTTATTGGCAATTGCGGTTGTAATTGCTATATGCCGGGCAAGCCCCAATATTCAAATGATGCGAACTGAAGTGAACCCGAACTGCTGAATGTTCCGCCATGAAAGTCCAGCGGACGGACACAAATCTACGGACAGCAAATCCACGGACGGACGGACGGACGGGCGGGTGGTCCATTGTCTATTGTCAGATTAAATCGATTTAAACAAATTTAATTGCTTTGGTTTCGGTTTTCGTTCATTTTATGGCTCCCAATTCACTTTTCCCTGGCTCTGCTCTACTTTTTTCTCTTTTTTTTTTTTTTTTTTACTTTTTTTTTTGTATTCAGCTCGCTTTGTTTTCCCGTTTTCACGTTTTCCGCTGTTTTCAGTGCTTTTCTTCTCTTGTCGTATGCCAATTGGCAATGGCATTTTAAGTGTGTCTATGCAACAAAAGTTGCTGAACCGTTGAAAGCGGACGAGAATTCAATTTTTTGTTATTCTGTCGTCACAACAATTTGTTGCTAAATGAAGCGCATTTATTTTTCTTTTATGATTTGCCCCATTTTTCCGATCCATTCGCGTTAAAGTAACAGTAGCAATAGCAATAGCAATGTCTATTTCAAGGGTTTTCACCACCCAGACCCAAAGCCTCGCTCCCTTGCGTATTTTTACATCAAGGTTATTATAATTTTGGTCTGAATGTTGGCAACTGAGTAGGAGCCAGTGTTTTGCTTCTGTACATCTACATATAGACTGGCTTTTTCCACAAAAAAGGACGAAACAGAGCGAACGCTTCAAATGCACTTAAAGTATAATTCACCTTTGGCTAGGAATTGTAATATTTAAGTGGTATTACTATCAGAATATTACGTTATTTTTATTAAATATTTGGTATTTATAGCATAGTAATTGGCTGAATTTCAAAATTTATTTATTTATTTGCTAACCAACTTTTCTTAACTCCTCTTAACATAAATTAATTATGTTAAGAAACTTGTTCCATTGCATTAAGTAGTTAATGGGTAAGGTAATCAAAAACTGATACTAGCCAATGTTTAGCACGGAATCAATCGATGTTAGGGCATTCAAACTTCGGCTATGCGGCGCCAGCATGACGCTCTTGTTTGTAATTGCTCTTTGAATGCGATTGTTAATCTAGCTGCTATTCAAAGAGCCAGCCATAAAAGCATGTGCTCGGTGCTTTGGCGCTAAAAGGGGACAAAGGAAAACATTTTTATACACATATTAGCTTTTCGTCGCTTTTCGCCACTGATGGCGACGAACGATGCAAGAACACTTCCATTACACACACATGTGTTTTTGTTTCGCAAAAGTTCTATTGGTGTTTGCTCTTTCGCCAGCAAACTTCTGCGCACTCCTGCCAAATATGTACAAATGTATGTATGTACGTATGTATGTATGTATGTACGTATGTATGCATGTAAGCTTATTCGTCCTTCTGAACGGCGAATTTTTGTGGTCTCAGTGGGCTTGGAAATTAGTAGTTTACAAATGAAACTCCATTTAATGAAACGTACATACATACATATGTATGTACATTGCATCTTAAGAAAGTGCTTCAAGGAACAATACCAATGACATATGATGTAAGCTCTGAGTTCGCATTTAACAAACACAACTACTTATATGTATGTACATATCTTTGTACTGATGAATTTTTCAATATTTTTCCAATTTCCAATGAAATTTGATATGCATATGTTACATACATATGTATGTACTTATGTATTTTTCGTCTGTTTTGCCCAAAAGTCAGCGCTATTTGCCCACAGTGCACTTTAAGCCTATTTGCAAATTACTCTGTGTCGAATTGGCGCCCAAGTGTTGCTCGGTTAGCCGCGCTTCAATGGTCATTGCAATCATTTAGCTGAATGGAAGTGGAAATGGAAGTGGGAGTGGCAGTGGAAGTGGGATTGCAAATGGTGGGCACGACCGAAATTGCTATCTTCTCCCGTCGCTGGTCAGCCATTTCTTTTAGTTGGATGCTTTATTAAAAAGCGTGCATGCCAAAAGCGAAGAATGGAAAGCGGGGGTCAATGGAAGGCGGTGGTAGATATCTGTAAGATGCGAGTTGGTTTTCCATGAAAGGGATAGATTTCATGGAATTCGTGGAATTCCACAAACTTTCTGTTTATTATTTCTTGATTTAAGGGGTTTTATTTCAGGAGCTAACC
This sequence comes from Drosophila simulans, assembly GCF_016746395.2. Classification (NCBI taxonomy): domain Eukaryota; kingdom Metazoa; phylum Arthropoda; class Insecta; order Diptera; family Drosophilidae; genus Drosophila; species Drosophila simulans. The sequence continues at coordinate 18,926,248 of NC_052525.2, read as the reverse complement.
AAGCGCGCAAAAACAAATACCAAAACCAACGAGAAGCGACTGTCAGATACCCTATAGTGCGAGGGAGATGGCCAGAGCAAAGCGATTGTTTCACACGTTGCATGTTGCATTTATTACTTGTCATCGTACCTCTTAAAATCTCCATCTATAAATAAATATCCCTTAAAGTAATAGTTTGATTCGTACAGTTTTTGGTTTTTTTGTTGAGTGTAGAAATATTTGCTGCCATTGGTTTTGTAATTTTTGGGCTCTAAAAAGTGGGCGGGGTGTTTGAAATGTTTTTGGTTTACCAGTTGGTTGGCAAGAAAAACAATAAAATGCCGGATCAGAAACGCATTCAGCAAATCAAGGATACCCCCTCATATTATACTTTTAATCTGACTTCGAACCCCACATTTTCCATACTTTAGCTGCCTGAACACAACTTGCAAGTTACGTAACAGAGGTCATGATGAAATGAGCCCGCTTCATATGCACTTAATGGCTTCGTGGATGGCTCCTTAACGGCGCCATAAACGTGTGGCCACAATTAAGGCATACAATGTCGGCAAATTCGTGGGCATAATGTATATATTTATGTTATTTTTTTTTTCGTGCTACATATGTACAGGTGCGTTGGCCAATCTGCGTGGATTTAAATCGCTGACAGGTGTTTGGCGGCCAGGTGCATTTCCATATCGAAAATTGGCAAGCTGCACGCGACGGCTCAATAAGTCGCGGTGAGTCGCGCCTGTCAACGTGTCGCCTGCCAATCAAGTGCCGTGTGTAGCAGTGGGCATGCTGAGCTGTGGCATCCTTGGTGCATCCTGCTGCATCCTTGGTGCATCCTGCTGCATCCTGGTGCGTTCTGGGTGCGCCGCCAAGCGAGCTCATCGTGGCACAATCAATGCCACATTACATTGGGCATGTTGCAACATCATCATCGCCATCATCATCAGCATCATCATCAGCAGCATCATCATCATCATCATCTCTCGCTTGTTGCCACGGACACAGCGACATTTTAAGGTTTCATTTGCTTAGCAAGTAGTGGGCGGTCCGGCTCGAGTTCGAGTTCCAGTTCGGGTCCGGGTTCAAGTCCAGCTGACATTTGCCGGCGGCTGAATACCAGAGCAATAGTTGCTGGCGAGGATGCTGGTGGATGGACTCAACTGTCATCTGGCTGCTCGCCTAATCAAATATTCAATTTCTTGCTCCTGCCCGCCGCAACTTCATGGCTCCCTTGGCTTGGCCTCCGCCTCCAGCTTGCCCTGCTGCAGTTTGTTTTTCAATTTCAGTCGAAGCTGCGACGACTTTCGCCTTGCGTCCGCCACCTGCCACGTGGCCACGCCCCTTTTCAATTTGCTCCACATCGGGCGCAGCCAAGTGGGAAGTGGAAGTGGGAAGTTGCAAAGTTGGAGAGTGAGCCGGTGGGCAAGTGGGGAATCCCCTCCATCAGCGCTTCAGCATGCATAGTGCCAGTGGAGCAGTGAGCAGGCAACAGGCGACAAAACTTTCGCTATCGAGAACGCGGCAGAGCAATGGTGAAAAAATCGCAAAAAAATAAAGAAAAAATTGAACTTTCTTGATTAAAGTCTCTCCGCTGCGCAACTCAGTTGGCGAAGACGGGCGTGAAGGCAAATGTTTGAGGTGGCGAAACTTTCTGCACAGCCTTCGGTTGCGAAAGTTAAACTTTAGCTCTTGCTTTAGTCTAGACAAGATTGCCCTGTGGATTTTCTTCATCTCTTAACACCACACTGGCAAAAACAAAAGCCATAACTTGGCGAAGTGCATCGTAAAAAATGTGTGTCATTCGAGAAGAAATCAATTTTTGCATGTTGCAAACTCTTTAGTCTTTTAAAGTTTAGAAACGAACATATGCGATGGTTTTTATTTCATAATAGCTATTGATTTTATTCGAGTGTACTTCATGAAAAGGCTGGAAAAGTGTTGGACTTGATTGCTGCGATTATGATAATTTAGGCCCAAAGCTAGCAAGAAAGTAGTGAATATTTCAATTAATTTAATTCACCAAGAAATTGACGAAATTTATTTCGACGCATTGGGGTCCTTGGCACTCGTAAAGTACTTTGCGCATTATTTAAGCTTTTTATTTTTCCTTTTAAATAATATCAGCATAATTTACCATCTGAGCTCTATATTCTGCCCCGCAGATCGTCGCTTGAATAATTGATGCTTGGGGAGTCCTGTTCGTCCTGCTTGTCCTGCTTGTCCTGCTCGTCCTGGCCACCCTGGCATCCATCCTCCCATCCTTCAATCCTCCCATCCTGCTGTCATGCCACGCAAATGGCCCTGACGTTATGAATTTCTATGCTTAAATCGTTAACGGGCGGGGCGTTGAGCTCAATATTGTGCCACTCATTTACGATGCACTTACTCACTCAACCGCCGGACGGGACACACACACACACACACACACTGAAGCGGTGGGATATTACACGCAACTGCGTTGCCATTTTGCGTTGAGCCCCGCCAATCGCCATTTGCTATTCGCCATTCGCCATTCGCCATTATTCGCCATTCACCGTGCGCCATTTTTGTAATACAATTTAATTTGTTTTGGGTCCGAGACACGGCGTACACTGGGTATCGCGGGCTAACGCTTACGTCATGTGCCCTGACCACACACACACACACACACAGAGCGACCTCCGACCTCTGAACTCCACTCGCAGCCCGGACAGCTCGACGAGCTTACCAAGCAACGCGCATTATGCCATGTGCTCAGTGTGCATAATAATAAAACACGTACATGCAAACGTGGCCAAAAGTGAGTGTGAGTGCGTGTGTGTGGAAGACCCAGCGAACTTTGCATCAATCATATCGTATTGGATATGGACAGTCGCTGTAATTTCCACCGAACCACGTCCTCACATCGTCCCCATCCCGCAGCACATATTCTTTATTTATGAATTCATCGCCAGGAACAACGCCTATTAATGGGTAATTCCAGTAGATCCAGCCAGTGCTCCCAGTGCTCCAATACCAATACCAATAGCCATAGACCCATATACCCATAGACCCATTTACCCATATATCCACATATCCACATAACCAAATACCCACACCCATATATCCATTTGCAGGACCCAAATTACCACCAACCGCCGAGATGCCCAATTGTCTGTCCTGTCCGATAAGTCCATGGCATTATGTGGACTCGTGGCAAAAAGCTGTGGGGGGGGGGTTCACATTTTGTCGACAGTTGGGTTTCGTGCATATGGCCAACTGATCCGAGGGGCGTATAGAAAAGTACAAAAAAAGTGCACTTACCAACGAACGACTCTTAGCCCAAAACGCCCACAGCTCATTATGCTGTCCGCATTTGTTGTGTGTTTACGTTTACCTTACAAATGTGTCGACTCGAATCGAATCGAATCGAAACGAATAGCCCCATTACAATGGGCAATTTCCCTTTTTGAATCGATCATAATCGATTGACAAGTGTTCGCTCATTATGACAATTACGCTGGGGGGTAAATGTATATATATGTAACTATAAATTGATCCGAGCATTTCGAGCGGATGAACTGATAATAGCATTAAATTACAGCTTGGCGCATTGCAACATGGATCATCCGTCTGTGAGGTAATCAACAATAACTTATCGATAACTTCAAAATGAATCGATGGACAACTACGCTTGGTATATATACTCATATGTTAAACTTCAACTTTGCAAGTTCACAACTCCGTTGATTCTGTGTGGTGGTTGTTAGGTAAATGGGGCATGATGTCTCTTCTCTGCGCCTGCCACTCGACCTTTGCCAAAATAAAGTCGGAGGGGGAGGGGGCTTTAAAACCACTGGATTTGCAGCACTCGGAACAAATGGCACGCCATCCAAGAAATTAGAGGGCCTGCTGAGCAATGGCCACTCTGCAATTGCAATTGCAGATGCAGCTGCAGCTGCAGCCAACATGGCCAACACTTTTGCCAGAAACTGGCGAATTGTTAATGGGCCTGGCTAGGCTGGGCCCAAAACCAGGCCGGGCACCATTTATCTGTGTATCTGCTAATTTCCGCACAACGGCTTAGTTGGACTGCCACGGCAAGACGGTCACTTGGATTCGAGGAAGCAGGAAGCAGGCTCCCAAAAAGTGCCCTTTATTTTCATTAGGCAGCAGCGAAGCAGCAAAGCAGCAAGGAGCAGTTGCTGCCAGATGAAGGTGAATGCGAGCCAGAAAGAGGATTTCCATCGCAACTGATTATAAAATAAATCCCTACAAATTTGCAATTAAAAGAGATCAAAAGCGAGAGATAGGAATTCATGAAAATGGATAGTTTTCATATAAATGCAAAGCTTGCTACTTTTTATAAGTAATCCCAAGTGAGGTAGGTTCTCTCAAGATTATGGCTCACGATCGACAATTTTAATGAACACGATTATCCTCCATTCGGTTGCTTGCCATTAAAATAAATAAATAAGGACTTAGCAAAAGCACCTCTATGCCCATCATACTTGATCCTTTATTAGCGCAAATGGAACGCCAGGCGAACAGAGGAAATGCAATTGAGCAGGCCCGTATTAAAATGGTGATTGAGTGTACCGTGGATACTGCGAGGATGTCGCCTAGTTAACTCTTCAGAAAACAGATTTGCGGCTCGAGCTTGAGGTGGGACATTTTTAACGAGGGTGTTGGCCCCATTTGGCCCAGACGATGGCTTCGTCTTGTGGAGCTCGCACTGAGCCATTCAATTCAATTGAGCCACCCTCTTACAGTCGTTTGCGCAAAATTAGGAGAACATTTAACGCTCCGTTGCAGGCGTTTGGATGGCTGGATGGATGGAGATGGGTTGGGTTGGAGGCACTGGGCCTTGTGGACCCGTGGGCGTGGCATCCACGGCTCTTTGTCGACAAAGCTGATGCTGAATACTGAATAAGAAGCCCAACTACGCACAGCTTATTACTTAGTGTCGTCTGGCATGCCGCATGCCGCTCCTGACCATTGTTGTTTGTCTTAGCGTGGCAACACTGGCACTGTAGCCCAAACTCCCTGCTTCCTGACCCACTCCCGGTATTATTTTTTCGTCCATTTCCCTTTCCGCTGCGAGTATCAAAGGAGCGCCGTCTAGACGCGACAAATGGCTGTCGCAGCTCTCGAAGCTCTCCGAACTTCAAAGCTCTGTGGCAACAGCGAAACTTCTTGCTCCTTGCCAGCACTGAGTAGGTATACACTGAGAAAAACGGCGCGGCATGTTAATTCAGCACTGGATGTCATTTAGAGAAGCAAGTGCTACTATTTTGCATACTATTTTAATACAATAAAATATATATCTAAATAAATTCCAAAAATAACAAAGTAACTTTGTTGCAGTTTAAAGCAACGCTATAATTCCCAAGTGCTTGCATTTACTAGTGCGTCTTTCCTTGCTAAGTTAATTCGATAACGTGTTACTGATATAAGTTTTTTGCTCTGAGTATCCCAACGTGGATTGCATTCAATTGCGTTTCGTGACACTGCTTTTCTTTCAGTGCACGACCAGCCAGTTAGGCGGGCCAGAACTGTGAAGCTAAGCTCTAAGCCCCTGACGCAAGCCACTTGTGTCACTTTCCTGCCTTGCCCCGACCAAACCAGCCTCAGGCTCAGTCCCAGCTTCAGCTGTCCCCCAGTCCCAGTTCCAGTCCCATCCACAGTTTCATCCTCATTCTCATCCTCAAAGCAGTAAAAAATAAGTGCTTAGAAAAAATGGCAATTTACTTTGGTTTTACATGGCGACAAGGCACGATTGTCCCTTCCTTGCCACATCCCCCCACCATGCCAGCCATTTCACCCATTTCAGTCGCAGCACGGCAAAGAGGAAAAAAGTTGGAGCAGAACTAAAATTTTATGCCATAAAAATTATTGTCTCGAGATTTGAGCACACAAAAGGTGGAGGCAGGAGGCAGTGGTGGAGCGGCGATGGAGTCGAGCGTCGGCCAAAAGGGTTAGCTCCGCCCTTTATGTACGCTCCTCCGCAGAGCGAAGTGTAACAAATGCGAGGGGGTCGGACCTAACAACTATAAAATGACTTTCAAGAAAATTAAGACGTTCTGTCTCGCAGGCGAGGGAGGGGAGCGCGGCTACAGGAAGTGTGTGAGTTCGCCAAGGGAGCCAGCGAATGGTACTATGTTGGATAATAACGTAAATATCTCAAGGGTTGTCAAGGGATGTTATGGCATTAAAGGTAAGGTAGGTCCATGGCGCTGTGTTGACCAAAGCTTGAAGCTTGCGATTTGTCATCGAAACAATCGAAATTGTTTGGATATCGATAATTATCAAGCATAAAATCGTAATGAATTTAACACATTTATTTCTCTGTTTCTACCACTAAATGTAATTGAAAACTGCTTGATATATGAGATATAGCTATATTATCGATGGATATCCACAATTCGATAACAACTGCAACCCCGAATCCTGTCTAATGGATACTACACTCATAGTTTTGGCGACTTCTGTCGCCCAGCCCCGTCTATTTAATCAATTCCTCAAACAAAAAATGAACTTTCTCCCCTCTGCCATGAAAGCTGCATGTTTGGATCGAGGAAACTGACAGTTTCTTGCTACAAGTGAAAATCGGTAGATGGGCGGCGCCAGGACATTGGGCGACAACTCTGCTGTCTGCCCACTCCACCCAGTTGCATCTATTGCTCTTTCTGGCCAGGGACAAGTTTGATGGCAAACTGCAAACTGCAAAACCACCCACATCCGGTCTCCAGTGTAAACCGGACCAGGGGTGCCAAAAACTTGCTTATTGAACAGAAAACACCGAAACACATGTGCAAAAGTGTTGCTATTGGTGGCAAAAAGCAACGGAAGGCAGTAGGGACACATGCTCTTACGAGTAGGAGCTGGAGCTCTTTGAATGAATGGAACTGGGATGGAACTGGGATGGAACTAGGATGGACAAACGTACACCGAGAGCAATTATAGGAACAAGGGCGAAATGAGACTAGGCAACCCCAAAGTAGACCAATTCAATCGATTTAACATCCTGTTGCAAGTTGCAAAGGCACCTGAATGGGAATGGACATGCTCCTCTCTCCAGCATCGCTGCAAACTCCAGAAACTCCCGCCGACCCGCCTCCTTTCGTATCCTTGCTCCGTGCCTTCGTGCGCTTTGACGCTTCCTGCAGTTTTAATTTATTTTCGCCCAAACAAAGTTTGATTGTATCAGGTGCTTTTGCCCCACTGGCGTAGCTCGCTCATTGTTCTCAGCTCCTGTGTATAATTATACCCTTGCAAAGAGGGTGTCACAATTTGTTTCAGATGTTTGTCGCGCCGAGAACGACGACTCCTCCTCCTCCTCCTCCTACTTGTTCCTTGACCCTGCACACTTTTCATTCTTCTGTGGATTAAAGCCGTACACCTAGAGGTCTAAGTTCCAGAGATATATATCTTAATCCAGTAGAAAGGCAACAGTTCATGCTGGAAGCTAGTGGATAGCGGGTATTCAATAGTCGAGTTCTATACTTGCTTTTATTTTCAATTGCTGTCGTGTCTGTCCTGCTCTTTTCGCCACACACTCGACTGAGCAGCAACGTCGTGTTTTTATCGAATTTAAAATTTATTTTATGGGATTTTTCGATTAAAACTTGCCAGGACAACAGAGCAGGGCGACATTCCTGGCCAAGAAATTACTATGCTGTCTAATAGCATTAACGCAATGTAGGCGTTGTCCGCTTGTCCTGCTAGAAAGTAAACTTTTGGTGTATTCACATGACCCTAAAAAGGATATATGTTGGCTATGCTGCGTCCTTTTCGATCCTCTCAAGCACTTATGTATGCCATAAAGGCATTAAGGACATATGCTGAGTGTTTATCAATTGCGAGTGGTGCTGCAACAAGGCATTACATACAACTCACATGCCATTGAGAACCTGTCGACACATGGTGACTTAGCCCAGTTAATAGAACTAGTCAAAGGTTTGTGCGCCCAGTGAGTCTTTTATGCCGGGCCAGCCCCCCAAATCCTGCAACATAATAAAGATAGTGTCATGGAAGGCTCAATTATGTTATTTCCAACTGAGCCAACCAGACCGACTGACTATCCAACCAAACACACCCCTCGCCACCATACCGAAAGCATCTGGAGCGTCTTTGGCTTCGTCTTCATCTGCCAAAGTTGAACTCCAACCCCTGCGGAATATGTTATCTTTCCCCGCCGCTCCGTGTTCGATTTATATATTGCTGCACGCTGCGGGGAAGCGGAATTGGGCTCGGATGCAATTGTAATGGACAAATTCGGTTGGTTTACGTGCACGACAAGCTGCTAGACAAACCCACTAAAATTTAGCCCAACGCAAGTCACTTTCCAGGGCACATGCAGTCAAGTGATGTGTACGTACGCCATGCCGGCTCTGTTTGCCATCCTTTGAGTGGTTGAGAGTCCGCCTCCTCCTTTCGGCCCCGGCCCGAGCCAGTATAGCATTCTCGTTGTGGTGCTTGGAGTGGTGCCCGTGGTGGTAGTGATGGTAGTGATGGTACTGCTGCTTGTAGAAGTACTATTAGTCCCCGAGCTCTGCGCTGGTGTGCAATACTTGAAATGCAACAAAATTTATGTGCATATGCATACGGCTATGGCATATGGCATATGGCATATTGTAGGCAGGAAGCCCGGCCCAAGAACGTAGCCTTTGTCTGCCATGCCCCATGCCCCATGCCCGGCCACCCCCCCATTTTGCTGGGGCGAGCCTGATACAACAGCAACCACCGCATATTCTCGACTTGGGCTGCCAGCAAACTTAACAAATGAGCGCTTGAGAGTCCTGCCAAAAAGGGAAAAGCTGAAAGTTGAGCGCCGCTAAGCTGGCGCCAAAAGTTTCCAGTTTCTCCGTTTCTCCGTTTCTCCATTTCTCCCAGAGCCTCTGCATTTCTCAATTTCCACGGAGCAGAACAAATGTTGGAAACAACTTGGAGCAAACTTAGCTGCGCGAGGCCAGTCAAGGAAGCAGCCAGTTTGAATGGGAGCACAGTTTGCGAAAGTTCACTAGCACTAGTGCCAGTGCTAGCTAGCACTTCTACTCCACTCAGTACTTAGTACTCGGTACTCGGTACTTGGTAGTGTGGCCAGGGCAAACAAAGTGACTGCAGTTTGTTGTCCTCGCCTCGTCAGGAGCGACTGAAAGTTTGAAGGCAGGCACTCGCGAGGGCTGAGCCGATGTATTGTGCGAATCATAGAATAGTTATAAAAAGCAAAGGGAAACTTTTTAGTCGCACCCACTGGGGAAAAGCCCTATTTATGTATAACCGTTACTCATTCAGTAAATGGTAGATGGATTGCATCGTCTTTGGTCAGCATTTAAAGTCCATCCAACATCAAGTTGTATCACATACTTTTTAAATAAACTATGTTACTATTGCGAGTTGTGTGACCAAAGATCACTATGCTAATGTCAATCTACAATATTGAATGCTCTTGGTGTGACCATATTTTTTATGTAACTAGATCACACCGTAAAACGAGTATTTGCATACGTTCATTCGCATACCGATTAGCAGCCGTAAATTTGATGGCAGAGATAAGTTTTTGGGGGGAAACGCTCAAGTTTGTATTGTCAATATCTACCTTTGTTCTGGCTCTGAATTTAATTTGGTTAGCGGATGAGCGCTTACACCTGGGAGAAAACCGAAGTCAGAGTTCAACCTAACGCTCGTGTGAGACTGCTGAGCCTCTTTATAAAACACATCGGGGTTTAGGCACCCACACTCTTGCACTCGCACTCAGACAATGCAGTATAAGTGCCTGGCTACACATAATGTGCGAAAAATATACATTCTTATATATACACAAGGAGAAAAAGATTGCAGCAAGAGAATGGCAAGCGAACATTGAACATAACCTATAACTCTTCTATTTGATTACCCGACTTTTTGGTGTGAAATTCAAGTGTGTTGTACTTATATTTTCGATGTAATTTGCCGAGCAAACGGAAAAATGTAAATATCTATTTGACTTGCGAATATTAAGTGGATACGAAGCAGGTGCCCCCTATTTTTTTTTTGCAGTGCACGGCTGTCTGCACGGCGTACATGCATATGCATCCCAGTGCTGCAAAAAGAATGCAAATAGAACACAATTTGCATGCAAAGTGCCATCAAGAGAGCGACAGAGTGCGAGCGTGCGAGCGAGCGAGAGGGCGAGAGAGCGGAGTGAATCTTATTAGCCGGGCCAAGAAGAAACCCAGCAGGTAGGGCTAAGAAAAGGACGAACCAGGTGGAGCCGATGTTCATCACGTAGGTTTTAAGTCGCGTTTTGAAGACCTTGTCGACCTCAGCAAGTTGTAACCATTTTTTTTTCTTTTTTTTCGCACATTTCGCTGTAAATTGGCGGAGAGTAGTCGTGTAAAATAAACACATATACTGCTATATGGGGCGGAAGTACATGAAACGATTTATGCAACTATATAATCTCAAATATGTCCTGTGCTGCATGTGGAGATAGTTATGTTCCAGCATGGCAAAAAGTAGAGATACTACTTCGTGATCAAATTCGATTTCGTATTAATAAACAGATTACAGAAGTTTGAACTTCTGTTTCAAATGCTGTTTCAAACTTTAAATTTAATCATATAAAAGGCATTTCGAAGGAGCTAGTTCATTTGAAATAACTACATAATAAAACATATTTGTTATTTAAAAAACATATCGAACTGAAAGCTCTTGCATTTACTGTGTATAAACAAATTCAAAATTCACTCTATTTGGTTACAAAATAATGCACTTTGATTCATTTCCCTCAAGTTTTATTCAATTTCCCACTGAGTTGGCCATTTGTGTGCGTCATTTGCGGTTTTTGCTCAAATAGATAAAAATATTGAAGAAATATTGACTCTTTACTGCAGTATCGGAATTCATGAAATTTAAACCGAATTTCAAAGATATTTCATTTTTTTCTACAAAAAAAAAAAGACTTTGTACAAACAAGAAGAAGGGAGAACTAATATTACAAATTGAGCAAATTAAATTTCTCATTTAATTACGCAACACTGCTCCGTACTTCATTGCATTCATTCCGCTCAAGTTTTGGCCAATTTTTGTACTTTCCTGCTGGCCATTTGTATACGTCATGTGCGGTTCATGTTCTTGTTCCTATGGATGCAATGAATGACCTCGGAACAAAGTGTTGTTGTTCTGTGCCTCCTTGCATCGCATGTTTTGATTTCTTGCGCATTTTAGCCATTAAAATGCAGGGCATTTTCTTTTAAAGGGAACTTTCCTGCCGGAATTTCGCTCGACTTTTTTTTTTCTTAAACACAACGCGACAAAACACTGGCGATTTTTTTAATTTTCTTTTTTTTACATTTTTATTTCCCACTTTTTTTTTTTGCATTTTTGTTGTTGTGTTTGGCTAAGTGTGTTGTTTGTGTGTGGGCGGAAGTTCGCGTGCCATTGTGTGTGTGTGTGTGTGTGTGTGCGAGGGTGTGTGCAAAAGTTTTACGAGCAAACCGAACTGACATGTTAATTATTTTCCGTGGAACTCCAAAGACGAATAATACGCCGGCAAAGTACGTGTGGCTTAGAAAGTGGGCGGTAATGAGCTAAAAAAAACAACAAAAAATTGCTGCCAATGTGGGCCACTTGCCACTGGAAAGGGGTATGTGGCATGTGGCACGTGGCATGTGGCGGTGGGGCAAGCAAGCGAAATAAGTGCAGAATGCCATGGCAAATTGGCCCAGAAACATTAATCAAATCGACTGGGCAAAGTGGCATCTAACGATCCGCAAAAGTTTTATGAGTTCGTTGGTTTTGCAGATAATTGCATTTGACTGCAATTGTGGCTGCTTTATTACAACGATTTACAACACTACAACAGAGTTTCCATTTCCGGTTGCAAGTTAACTTCCTTTCGAATAAGATGATGACTTACCCATTTAATAAAAAACCTGGCAATCTGCAAGAGAAGAAAACGAATTAGCTACAAATTTTTGGTGCACGGTATGAAAAGCTTTTAGGTTTGAACAGTATACCTGTTACTTGCGTATATGTATATATATATATATATATATATGGAATATTTTTAAACAAGACAGCTCCTAATGGCAAGGGAATTTCCCGTTTCGTGGCCGGGAAATTCTATATCTGTTTGTAAATCTGCCGCACCCTGGGGAGTGTAAAAAACTGCTATTTAGTTGGGGCTGCACGGCATCTAAATATATCAAATATTTTCCGATGGTCGTGGATGAGGGGGGAGGGGGAGGGGGGTGTGTGTGTTCTGAAATCGAAACTCCCCAAAATTGCTCTATTAGTTCGAAACTTTATTGTGCGGATGAATCATTTGTGTGCAATTCACACTGCGGGCTGCTTGATTTTCCTTTACTATTTGTGTTGCCACGAAAATTGGTGGATCCGTTTTCCATGTTTTTGTTTGCTTTCAATATAAATACTTAAAATTAAGCACCGTACATTCTGTGTGCAGTATCGAATATCTGGCCAAATCGGATTAGTTTTTAGTTTATCAATGCATTTATTATACCACCTTTAATACTATTTCAGCAATAATTTAGCAGTGGTTACCGAAACCCCCCCGAGATTATCGCCCAGAGCAGGGCATGGATTCGTTACCCAAATCCCCCGCTTGCCCGCTTTTCCCATCCACAGAGGATGTCAATCCAACTACATGGCGAAATCCATAAAGATTTGGTTCGCCCAATGCCCGGAGGCCCGGCTGGAATATAGGTGCAAAAATGATTGGGCGGCGGTGGGGGCGTGGAAAGTGGGTAACTGGGTGGTCTTGGGGGCGTGGCGGCTGCAGAATCAAACAATAAATCTCTTTTTGCCAGCGACGTTACACACACTAAGCTCATTTAGATTTATGTACCCCAAAACTGTTTCGGGAAATCCATTTGTGCGCTGCAAACTTTTCTGCTTACGCATTTTCCCGCCTCCTTCGCCTCACCGAAACGCAGCTCTTTAGGCGTTTTGACTGGGATACACGGAGCACACCGAGCACACCGAGCACACGGAGTACATGGAGTACCAGAGTACCAGATACTAGATTTGCCCACGCGGAAAATTCTGGCAACGCCTATTCCGCTTTTCCGCCCACACCTTTTTCCCCACTTTTCCCCATTTTCCGCCTCTCAAAAATCGCGAAAATCTGTTGTCTACTCCCCCCTCACCACACAGGTTTTTTTTTTGGTTGGCAGAAAAGTTGGCATTGTCAATATCAATATAACTTTTCTTTTTTTTGTTTTATAAAATTACCATAAATGTTTGATTCGAACAAAAGTTGCGCAAATGCAACATAATTTGTTGTATCCATCAAATCACTCAGCATGTAATGCCTATTTTATTATTTAAAATGAAATAAAAAGTTTCAAGCGTCACGTGAATTGCCTGAAAGGCTTAACCTTCTGCAAAGGCATTTCGAAGGCATTTCCTTTAAAATATATATAGTATATAAAACAAGCTCGTCGATATTTAAGTTTTTCGCTGCCGATCGAGAATTGCTTTTAGCCAACGCGTTACGCGTACAATAATATATTTATTTTTATTGCGAATTGCTTATAAAGTATTTAGAAGCCCGAAGGAGCTGATTCGATTGCATATTTATGGTTGAATTTGGTCGAGCAAGCAGAGGAGCCAAAGGAGCACTAGTTCCTTCACCGAGTCGAGGAGGAGTCGCGTTGTAGTTTTCTAGCTGACAGCACAGCAGTTGCATTTGCAGCTGCATTCGCCGCACAGGAAGCACGCTTCTTGTCCACGCAGCAAAGTCAACGTCAGTGGATGTGGATGTGGATGTGGAAGTGGATATGGGTATGGGTGTGCACTCAACCAGGACACCTGTCTCCAGTTCTGCGCCTTTCTGCCACACGAATAGATGCAGTCTACTATCGTATAGCATGCAAGCACACAAGTTTCCAAGTCCAGTAGGATGAGGAGGAGCAGGAGCAGGAGGAGGAGCAGCAGCAACCCAGAGATTCACTCGATTTAATTCAGTTTGTTTCCCCAGATCGGGCGCCCAATTTGGCTGCTGGTGCACAAGGAGCTGTGAAGCTTTTCCCGCTTACATTCCCGATAATATGTTAGAATAAGAAGCATGTAGCACATCACCTAAATAACGACATGCCAAACTGAGTTAGCGAGCATTCTGGACTGATGATTCCGGATTGCTTCCACTTCCATTTCCATGCGAATCAGGCATGTGCATCTGTAAAATTGACTCTCCTGTGTAGCCAAAGCCGCTACTTGACCAGCATTTGGCCAAAGTTCGCTCACTTAATAACACCAGGGAATACATTTCAAATTATTCAAAAGCAGCAGTGGAAATCTGTGACAGGTTGAAAAAAAAATAAATAAAATAACAACAAAAAAGGCAAAAACTGTATCACACAATGGAAATAAAAATAGGCTTCGAAGAAAAAGCAGAACACAAAACGAGGGGACAGTAATGTGAATCGACATTTGACTTGCGAAACCTCCATGTCGCTCCCAACAAAATGCTAGTATCTGTATCCGTATCTGTTGAATGCCCAATGCGATGTCAGAACCAATTTGATTCCTTTGTATCGCGCCCAGATCTTCGGGGCTTTTGGCAGCACAGTGTAGTATTAGCAGTAGTCAATAAAGAAATACTTTAAAAAGTCGAACGTAGCTGAATCTCTGAATCTCGCACTCTTTATGACTCCGGAGACTTAGATTTGGGTATAAATGAAGCATTTTGGCCCGTTTGGCGCGCTGTTGTGCCACATCCGCTCCCTAATCTCCCCGTGATTCCCACATTTCAACTTCCACTTTCAGTGTCCCCAGAATACAGGCGGCACAATCAGTTGTAACATTTGCAGGCTTATCGGTTCAACCCGAGCCGAAAAAGAGGCCCACGCTGACATGAGCTCAGGGGACCAACCAGGACGCGGTGGCCATGTGGGATGGATGTGGTCTGTAGGTAGTAGAAGGTACTACGCTGTAGCATGCTGGACGTGGCCTGTGTGCATAGAAGTGAACGGTCAAGACCGCCGGCCTGGCCTGGGCAACCGTTTTTCAATGGCTTTTGAGGCTTTTGTTATTTTTGGTCCCCGAGCCCCAGTGTTTTTCCCCATTCGCCATTCTATTTTTTTTTTTTTTTTTGCTCCCTAGCCCCATCTGTGCGCTGGATTTGTCAGCCCAGCGACGATGCAAGGAAGGTGGAAGGTGGAGGAGGAGGAGGAGCTGGGCGCTTTTCACCCTGTCATATTCTATACAAGGCCTGGCACCCCTTCGTTGTACTTTTTAATCGCCGTTTCGGAATTTAATAATTTTAGGCCGCAGGTCGCCGGAGGTCGGAGGTTGGAGGTCGCAGGTCGGAGTGCGGTGGACTTGGCCCTTGGGTCACTCGCTTTCCACTTCTTCCATGTCGAAACACATTTTGCCCATTTATTTTTCTCTTAACCATTTTTACACCTGTTTGCCATTTGTTTCGGGGCGAGTAAGTGGCAGAAGATGATCTCGTGCTCGTGCCCGTGCTCTTGTTTTTCCGGCTTGACCTGTTGGCCTTCATTGCGGTTTTTGCCAGCTTCCTTTTCGTTTTCAGTCCTGTGCTCCCAATTTCACTGCGAATAAGGCCGTGCAGTTGCTTTTCATTTACTTTTGTTGCGCATAAATTCATTATTGCTTACTTGGACTGGGCAACAAAAGTTGCAAAGGGGTTAACCCAATGGCGCAAAACAGCAACCAACACAAATTTTAGTGAGAAACACAATTAAATGCTGTTTTGACATCTTTACAAGCATTTTAATTATTTTTTCTTGCTGTGTTCCTCTGAAGCTTACACTTTTCTGCTTTCAAGAGCTACAAGATTAGGCATTGGGTAGAACTGGAAAATTAATAATTATATCTTTTGCACAGTCTCTTTTCATTTAGAGTTTTGTGAAAACAAAAACTCTTTGCCATCCAGTTGAATGTACATAAATTTATACCCGTTGGTCGTTGGACTAAAGGGGTATATTAGGATCGTTGAAAACTAAGAAATAGGTTTTCTAACCTATAATGTGTATCACATATATCCAGATCCGGAACTCGTCATGTCCGTTTGTCCGTAAGCGTGTCCGTCCGTATGCATGTCAAGTTCTCGCTCGCATTCCCTTCCACTGAGCAATGGGTAACCGTTAGTCGAGTGCTTTCGCTTAATATATTTTATTTTTCATACAGCCCGATATGCATATGCAGCATTATGCCGCAGTTGCATTGCCACTATTGTTACTACAGCCAACGGAAGAGGCGGATAAGCGGGTGGGGAGGGGACATCATTGGATTTGTATGCCACAAATGGGATCGAGATTCCGTGGGATAGAGGACGCATCCGGGCCGTGGGGCATGGTACACAGTTATACTTTTGCATTCACACACACAAACACACATAGTCATAGCCATTAAGATAAGTTAGTCTCTTGGACAATGGAAGCGGCACGTGCGTGACAAGTAAATTAACAACCAATCCCAATGTCCGCCCCCTGGGCCACAATTATCTGTCAAGCGACCATAAAAATGCTCAATTACACCAACGCACTGCGTTTTCCAATAGCCCAATACTCGCAATAGCCAATGTGGCACACGTGCAACGCCGCATATGCCACACATGCCACACATGCCACACACGCCTCACATGCATCAAATAAATTATGAACTTACTATCGCCAAACGATTTATCAAGAGTTCGAAAACTCGATTGTGCGATAAGCGAAACGAAAGCGAAAACGCAATCGGATTCGGCACACGCAAGTAGTAAATCCATTATCTCGCCAATTGCAAACTATTTGAAAGTTTCGAAATAAACAAGTCCTGCCAACTTGTGCAGCCAACATCTTTGGGGAGCTATATAAATTTCAAACTTATTGCCGGGGCCATAACCATAATGAATGATTGCTAATTTGAGGAGCACCTCCTAATGGCTGCCATGTGCACCGTGTGGGGTGGCAAAAATACATATTCTATTATCTGCTTTAATATCCATTATTGTAAATTGCTAAATCGTGACAACTCACATCCACTTTGGGGCCAAACACAAGGTTTCATTTCGAGGCAATGGAAGTGATTGAAAATTATTTGAAAAGTTCGTCGAAAGTGTGTGTAACAGGTGGGGGGATTTTTGTGTTTATTGCCCACCGGCAATACAAATATTTGGAGTGGAGTCCACCAACTAACCTAATTTAAAGTTAATTAGCACACCTATTTAGTTGTTTTATTAACTAAATACAGTATTTAATCCACTGTAACTTACCAGGCTTGTTTTGTGCACTTAGTTCCTTCGTCCTTTCGCAATTCACGTGCTTTGTTCAATGTTTATGCTCTTGGCTTGAAGGACCATGACGATTTGGGCAAACGAGGACACCCTGCAAGATGCAACAGAACAAAGAGATTAAGTCACTGAGTTTACAGGATACCCAAATTTAATTCTAATTAGCCCCTTCACGGTTGAGCCAAGTGTCGCGCTCGCACGTGAAGTGAAAACAAGCAGTCGAATTGGGCGCAGCACAAAGGGCGCCCTGAAATGGAAAGCTCATGGCGCTGGAATGTGTTGGCGGCGATCAACTGTTGGTGGTCGCCCATTAGGCGCCTAATCGAGCGTGCCACCCATCATATCCCGATATCCCCCCGATATCCCCCCATGGTATCCCCAAATCCGTATATATCCGCTTCCCTCGCATCCACGAAAGCAATGAAACCATCTATTCAATCCGTAACCGAATGCACACTAGTCTTACAGCACGCGAGGACGCGAGGAGACGAGGACGCGAGGAGACGAGCGATGCTGATTGACAGGCGCAGCCAATTAAGTGGTGCTCCTGGGGAACCGGGTTGGCCGAGTGCTTGGGCTCCATGCTGATTAGGGGGTTACCGCCGTGATACCCCGTAATACCCCGTAATAGTCCATGTTGCCATCCGTACCTGGTGCTCTCCGGGTGTTTTCGATGTGCCAGCTATAGCTGTGCAGTGCAGCCAGCGATTCCGGTTGTCCGACGTGTGCGAGTGTGAGTGTTTCTCTTGCTGGACTGACGATGGATTTATTTCAGCGCTAAAATGGCAAACAGGAAGCGAGCGAATGCAAGGAACGAAGGACGAGCGGGCAGAGGGCTGAGGGCAGAGACGAGGGTGCTGCGACAGCTGCAGCTGCAAATGCAACAGCAACAACAATAGCAACAACAGCAACAGCTAGAGCGAGAGTAGAAGCCACTGCATTGTCACGACGACAGCTGTCCTGGCAACGTGCAACGTGCTACGCGAACGGGGACAGAAACAGGAACATCAATAGCCATAGAGCAATAGCATAGAAACAGCAACAGGGGTCCGCGATTGCGGTGGTATCGCCAAAAAGCAACCCCCTTCTTCCGGCTCACATCCCATCCCATCCCATCCGCATCCTACCCTCTTGCACACTCGATTCGCCCGATACGATATTAATTCAATGGAACTCGGTTATCGAATAAACATTCAGTTCATTATGAGGCGAGGGTTCAGCTCATCGTTTTGGGGGGAGGGAGTGAAAGTCGGAGCAGCTGGAGGATCATCGTCGGGCACAATGGTTCGTCCACACATAGAGCACAGAAGGTTCGAGCGACTTGAAAATAATAGTTATGAATACTAGCGACTATTGCTTGCAATACACATCGTATGATTGGCTCTGGAGTCAGGAATTCGTTATCAACTTTCCAGCTGGATAGTTAAAAACGTTCGTGCTTTTATACAACTTTTCCAGACCACTTTAATATTGATATGAAAACGTTTGCCGCACTTTAAGACCATCATATTTGCGGGCTACAATCTCGGGCCAAAGATTGCTCCATCTGCGTGATGAACTGCGGTTGCTTTGCCAGCCACACAATTTGCAAACCGCGTTAAAGTGCCTTCTGCCAGGAGTCAGGGAATCAGATGCAGCCGGCGGTATCCTGGCCATCCCATCCTGGCTGGGGAGGGCGAACTTCGTCGGGCCTGGACGAAGGGGACGTCTCCTGGCACATCGAGCTTCACTTCACTTCACTTCCCACCTTTTCCGTGGGGGTTTGGCAATGGCTATGGCTTTGGCTTTGGGTTTGGGTTTGAGTTTGGCTTTGGGTCTGGGCTGCGAATTAAAGGTACATGGTACATGGCGCTGAAAACTGCAGCGAAAATTTGCATAAGCAATTACGGGCGCTTTTTGTGCGGGGAGGCAGTTGGGCGATGGGTGGTGGGTGGTGTGTTGGCTAGGTGGTTAGCACAAACATTGTCCTTCGCCGTCTTTCCGTCTACTTTGCCGCCGGGTCGCTTGACAACCTGAGTTGAAGATGATGGCAGCGAGGAGGAGTAGAAGGTGGACAAGGTGGTGGAAATTCAGTAGGGAGGAATTCAGGATGCAATTGGCTTGGCTGGGTGTCGCCATCGAAGCAACGAAACGACATCATCGTCGCGAGTCGTCGCCAAGTGCCTGCCACGAAATTTGTAATGCATCAAAACAAAAATAACAGGTGTTGGCAAAAAATGCAACATTGCACTTAAGCGGAAGTTGTGCCAAAGGGGCAAGGGGCAGGTGGAAACGGAATGAGTGATTCCAAGTGCCCTCCAATGGGGAACCCCGCCCAGTGGAAATGTGATCAAAGAACGTTTCTGTTGCCAAGGCATCATTAAATCACATATTTTGATTCTGCAAGTTATTTAATTAAGTACTTGCTTAATATACATTGTGTATACATGTTGAAAATTTAAACGAATAACTTTCTAAGTATACTCATTTGCTTAATTTACAAGTTGGGATAATTATTTTAGTAAATATCCCGAACTGCTTACTTTAAGCTTAGCAACTTCGACTGCAAGACGAGAACATATTAAAAGCTAAAAATTAATAAACTACTACTAGCGTTGGGATTAAAAATAAGTATTTTAAATTGCAATGTTTGCATGGGGGAATGATGCAAAAAACGACTATAATAAACTGCATCATGCGGGGGAAAGGTGAAGGGAAACGGAAGCGAAATGCTGTAGGGTTTCTTCCCGGACTGAACTTTTGAGGAAATCGGCTCACAGTTTGAGAGCTGTGCAAATTTCCCGGCAGCTAACAAAATTTATTTGTGTGCCCTTTTTCGGCGGAATTGCAGGCAATTAAAGTTGCAACTTAAAGGCACTGCCACCTCAACAAGCTGTTTGTCAAGCACAAAGTAAGTGGCCATTTAAATTGTTGTGAAGCCTTCAAAGGTAGCGAAATTCTGCAGGTCATGTTGACTTATGGCCAAAGGTGGATTTCTTTTTTTTTGCTCTTGCTGGCGGTTATGTCAATCAATCAATTTCGCATTATTACAGGTTTCACATGCACATAGCACAAATCCTTTCAAAAACTATAATATAATGTGTGTACCCACTTAAGAACTCAAGAACTTAAGCTTGCAAACCGCGGTATATGGAATACAGTTGTTATTGGTACGCATTATCTTAGCATAAATATTGAGTGTTACGACTAACTACGTCTATGGATTTATGAATTAACATAATCACTTTTCTATGTAACCCTATATATTTGGCCACTTTCGACGTCCTGGTCGCTGTTTCTCCTCTGGGGTCAGTAAAAACCATTTTCTAGGGTTCCGCTCCAACGAACGCGGAAGCCTCGAACATTAGCCACTTTATAATATCGGCATTATTCCCGTTGCTGTGGGGAGAGCGAGCGTGTAATGGCGGCTAGAAGCACCCTGATAATTTAACCCGCCTCAAAACCGAAAACTCCCAGATCCGACGGGGCAAAACCGCTAACGGGTTCGTTAGACGCCGGCCACTGCAATCAGTTAAACAATGTTGCATATTAACGCGTAGCCCAGCGAAATGTGGCGCCCAACGCGGGGCCCAGCCCACGCCACCCGAGCAAATATAGTACTGAACTTCACTTCACATTTCACATCTGCCAGAGTCGAGGAGCGCGGAACGGAAGTGAACGGAACGGAACGAAACGAGGCGGCCAGGAGAGGACAGGACAGGACAGGGCAAGAACGGAACGGACCGTGCCGGACCGCAATATCTTTGCATAAATAAAACATAAATTACCGACAGGCGGTGTCGGTCTTCGCTGGCCATGGCTGAGAGGCGGAGGAGGCATAGAAACAGAAGCAGAAGCAGAAACAGGAACAGGAACAGAAACAGGGGCACGGAAAGGCATCTGGTCTATGGAGTGGATGGTATGAGATGGTCTATGGTCTGGGTGGGCTAATTAAAACACTTGATGGCCTCTTCTGGCGTGCGACGTGCCGCCCCTCTTCATCGCCACTCGACTGGGCGGTCGTCTGGCGTCTGGTGTCAAAACCTCCTAGCTGCCGGCCTTGTTGATGGAGAATTTCGAATGGGCCCCGCGGCTGGAGAGGCTGAGAATGAGATGGAGCTGGTAGTAGTGCAGGAGGAGAAGGAGGAGGAGAAGGAGGAGAAGCAGGATGAGATGGAGACTTAGGCTGAGAGGATGATGTTGTTATTACACAGTGAAAGTTAAACACAAAGTGTAAAGTGCAGTTTGCACAACTAACAATTATTGACTATAGTAATTATTTACTAAAATAAATAATTATTCCATATTGTTCTGGTAATTGTTATATGTGGACTTAGAACAATGAATCAAAACGACATACGTTCTCAGCGACAATGTGAACAAGACGAGCGCCGGCTCTCTTTACAACGCAACAATGCATACTTTTCTTTCGTCTCACCGCAAATCGGTGATCGAGCACCCTCACCTTCAACTAACTCGAAACTTTTGCCCTCAGCGAACGACAGACCGCGTTCTTGCTCTCCCTCTCTGCCTGCTTCGGCTCACAAGTCGTGGAGCGAAGAGACCGCCTCTCCTACCCCGCTCCTCTCGCAGCGCCAAACGACCGTCCCGGGTAACTGTAACACTGCAATAACGAGTGCAGTGACCTCACTGGCAACTGCCACAACATCAACTTCGTCAGCGGCCCAACTAATTATCGCTGTGCCAGCTGTAAATAATTCAGCAGCACTGACCGTTTGCAACAACAATAATGCACGTAAAGAAGAATCAAAACAAAAGCAGAAGTCGATTTCGACTGTGCAGACTGGCATGGATCGCTACATCCAAATCAAGAGAAAGCTCAGCCCTCAAAACAATAAGGCAGGTAATCAACCCAAAATCAATCGAACCAACAACGGCAATGAAAACTCTGCAGTAAATAATTCAAACCGATATGCTATCTTGGCTGATTCTGCGACTGAACAACCCAACGAAAAAACGGTAGGGGAACCAAAAAAGACCAGGCCTCCACCAATTTTCATACGAGAACAAAGTACAAATGCACTTGTAAATAAACTCGTTGCTTTGATTGGTGACAGCAAGTTCCACATTATCCCACTTAAAAAAGGAAATATTCATGAAATAAAACTACAGATCCAAACAGAAGCAGACCACCGTATAGTGACTAAATACCTAAATGATGCTGGTAAAAACTACTACACATACCAATTAAAAAGTTGCAAAGGGCTACAGGTAGTACTTAAGGGCATTGAAGCAACAGTGACACCAGCTGAGATAATTGAGGCTCTGAAGGCCAAAAACTTTTCTGCAAAGACAGCTATTAATATTTTAAACAAAGACAAAGTTCCGCAGCCACTATTCAAAATAGAACTCGAACCAGAGCTCCAGGCACTAAAGAAAAACGAAGTGCACCCAATATACAATTTACAGTACTTGCTACATCGGAGGATCACCGTGGAGGAGCCGCACAAACGTATCAATCCAGTTCAATGTACTAATTGCCAAGAATACGGCCACACCAAGGCATACTGCACCCTTAAGTCCGTATGTGTTGTCTGTAGCGAACCTCATACTACCGCAAACTGCCCCAAAAACAAGGACGATAAGTCTGTGAAGAAATGCAGTAACTGCGGGGAAAAACATACTGCAAACTACAGAGGCTGTGTGGTGTACAAAGAATTGAAGAGCCGCCTAAACAAACGTATTGCCACAGCACATACATACAACAAAGTCAATTTCTACTCTCCGCAACCGATTTTTCAACCACCCCTAACTGTCCCAAGCACTACTCCAACAATTTCTTTCGCTAGCGCCCTAAAATCCGGACTAGAAGTGCCCGCCCCACCGACAAGAACTGCTCATTCCGAACATACACCGACAAACATCCAACAAACACAACAAAGTGGCATCGAAGCTATGATGCTATCCCTACAGCAAAGCATGAAAGACTTCATGACGTTCATGCAAAATACTTTGCAAGAGCTCATGAAAAACCAAAATATCCTGATTCAACTTCTTGTATCTTCAAAATCCCCATAATGGCTTCCCTACGGATATCTCTGTGGAACGCAAATGGCGTTTCACGGCATACACAAGAGCTCACACAGTTCATTTACGAAAAAAACATCGACGTAATGCTACTATCAGAAACGCACCTCACAAATAAAAACAATTTTCATATACCAGGATACTTGTTCTATGGTACAAATCATCCAGATGGTAAAGCTCATGGAGGCACTGGAATACTCATCAGAAATCGCATAAAACACCACCACTTAAACAATTTTGACAAAAACTACTTACAATCTACGTCCATAGCCTTACAACTCAACAATGGTTCAACGACTCTAGCCGCAGTCTACTGCCCACCGCGCTTTCCAATCTCTGAGGATCAATTCATGGAATTCTTTAACACACTAGGTGACAGGTTCATCGCAGCGGGTGACTATAACGCCAAGCACACCCATTGGGGATCTCGACTTGTGTCGCCAAAGGGTAAGCAATTGTACAATGCGCTTACGAAGCCAGAAAACAAGCTAGACTATGTATCCCCGGGTAAGCCTACATACTGGCCAGCAGACCCAAGAAAAATCCCAGACCTGATCGATTTTGCAATTACTAAACATGTCCCCCGCAACATGGTCACCGCCGAAGCACTAGCAGATTTATCATCAGATCACTCACCTGTTTTTCTAAATATGCTAACTCGCCCCCACATCGTCGACCCACCGTATAGACTCACAAATTTTAGAACAAACTGGCCAAGGTATCAAAAGTATGTCTGTTCACACATAGAACTAACGACGGCATTATCTACAAAGGAGGATATAGACAAGTCAACGGAAACTCTTGAAAACATTTTAGTTTCGGCTGCAAAGGCTTCAACCGCATACCGCCAGTGACGTATGCAAAACCAAACTACATCAAAACTAATCGCGAAATCGAGCGGCTGGTATTAGATAAACGACGCCTACGAAGGGATTGGCAGTCTAATAGATCACCAATTACTAAGCACATGCTTAAGATAGCCACACGCAGGCTTACCAATGCTCTCAAACAAGAGGAAAAAAACAGCCAACGTTCATATATCGAGCAACTCTCTCCCACCAGCACTAAGTACCCTCTTTGGAGAGCTCACAGAAACCTAAAGACTCCAATAGCGCCAATTATGCCACTCCGAAGTCCCTCTGGCACCTGGTTTCGAAGTGATGAAGAAAGAGCCAGTGCTTTCGCTGACCATTTACAAAATGTATTCCGACCAAATCCCTCTACCAACACATTTATTCTCCCTCCTTTAATAGCAGCCAATCTAGATCCTCAAGAACCCTTTGAATTCCGACCATGTGAACTAGCAAAGGTTATCAAAGAGCAACTGAACCCAAGAAAATCGCCTGGCTACGACCTAATAACTCCAAGAATGCTCATTGAACTCCCAAAGTGTGCTATTCTTCACATCTGCCTGTTGTTCAACGCAATCGCCAAGCTTGGATACTTCCCTCAAAAATGGAAAAAGTCGACCATAGTAATGATTCCAAAGCCAGGAAAAGATAAAACGCAGCCATCATCATATAGACCGATAAGCTTACTAACATGTCTTTCAAAGCTGTTTGAAAAAATGCTACTCCTTCGGATTAGCCCTCATCTTAGAATAAACAACACACTTCCAACACATCAATTTGGCTTTAGAGAAAAACATGGAACCATCGAACAGGTCAACCGAATCACGTCAGAAATTCGTACTGCTTTTGAACATCGAGAATACTGCACAGCCATTTTTCTAGACGTCGCGCAGGCATTTGACAGAGTGTGGCTCGATGGACTTTTGTTTAAAATAATCAAGCTGTTGCCCCAAAACACACATAAGCTACTGAAGTCATACCTATATAACAGAGTGTTTGCAATAAGATGCGATACAAGCACTTCACGCGATTGCGCAATCGAAGCTGGAGTGCCGCAAGGCAGTGTACTGGGTCCAATCTTATACACCCTGTATACGGCGGATTTCCCCATAGACTACAATCTAATAACCTCCACGTTCGCCGATGATACCGCGATACTCAGTCGCTCGAAATGCCCAATAAAAGCCACGGCACTCCTATCCCGACACTTAACATCTGTAGAACGATGGCTTGCCGACTGGAGAATTTCAATAAATGTTCAAAAATGCAAGCAGGTTACCTTTACCTTAAACAAACAAACATGCCCACCACTGGTCTTGAATAACATATGCATTCCACAAGCCGACGAGGTAACATATCTGGGAGTTCATCTGGACAGGCGGCTCACTTGGCGCAAACATATAGAAGCCAAATCGAAACATCTTAAACTTAAAGCAAGGAACCTCCACTGGCTCATAAATGCTCGCTCTCCACTTAGTCTGGAGTTCAAAGCTCTTCTATACAACTCCGTCTTAAAACCTATCTGGACTTATGGCTCCGAGCTGTGGGGCAACGCATCCAGAAGTAACATAGACATTATTCAGCGAGCACAGTCAAGAATTCTGAGAATTATCACTGGAGCGCCGTGGTACCTTCGAAACGAAAACATACACAGAGACCTAAAAATCAAATTAGTAATCGAAGTAATAGCTGAGAAAAAAACGAAGTATAACGAAAAGCTGACCACCCATACAAATCCCCTCGCAAGAAAACTAATCCGAGTATGCAGTCAAAGCCGGCTGCACCGCAACGACCTCCCAGCCCAGCAATAAACTTATTAGGGCATTAATGAAAAAAAAAAAAACTATCACTAAGTGAAAGTTAATTAAGTTAGATTAAGATTTGAACACTTATTGTTAGTCTCTTAACACAAAGGGAAGATTCAATAAATAATAAAAATTAAAAAAAAAAAAAAAAAAAATTACACATTTTTCCTACGCCCCCGTGATGAAGGGGGTGTTCTGGGTAATGGTAAGCCTTATCCTGGGGGCGTGTCGGCTTTATTACGCGGAAGGGACAGCTGTCGATGCGAAGTTTTTCGCTTTTCGGCCTCTCAGCAAAGCAAAAGCAAAGCAAAAGCATAGCAAAGCATAGCAAAAGCATAGCAAAAGCAAATGCCAGCTCTCACCTGTCACGCATTGCAAATAATTTATTGATATTAAGTGCTATTAATTATGATGCCATTTAAGAACGTATTCATTGGAGACTTGGGTCGGTTTTTGAGGCTTTGCCTTTGGTTTGTATATGATTCCTCTGGTCTGGCATAAATTGATTTCGTGAGCGTAGCCGCGGAATTTTAATGTATTTTGAAGAGGCGGAGAAATGCTGCGGTGAACTGATTTATTTCGTACACTCCAAGCAAAAATAGCAGAACGAGTGCGTTGAGTTTATACATTCGACAACAAAGGGACGCGTTCTCAGAACTTTCGAGGGAATTTTGTGCTATTTGGATACTCGTTTAGTTCTGGAAGTAGTAAAAATACGCATTTAAGGTGTGAAGAAGTTCTACCACATTGGTAGATAAAAAACAAAGAAAGTTCCTTGAAAACATGCGCGATTTTGCAAACAACTATTACACTAAATTCGAGAACCTACACTCGAAAGTATTTTCAACTGCATATTTGCACTTGCATCGAGACAGTGGGATGAAGAATTAAGTTTTTTAATTAAGTTTTTAAACTACAAAACCATTTTTATAAGTGGATAGAAGAAAATGTATGAAACTGAAAGGAAATCCATTATGCATACATAATATCTAATAACTACGTACATATTTCAACATCACATTTTGCATTTTAATTTAAAATTGCCTAAAACTGCCTTATTATTGAACTTGCCAAATTTCAAATTGAATTGTAAAATAATGTACCAAAATCGATGTTGGTTTTCTGAAAGTGTTCAGCCCACGACGGCTGACAAACATTGAGAACGAGCAAACTTGGTAAATGTTGTAAGTTGGCATCCTACCTACTCGTCCGTTTGGGTTTATAGAGGGTCACGTGCTAACTTGGTTCATTTTATGGATATTTCGCCAGTGCCTCCGACACGTTTACTTTTAGTGTAAAGCGTCATCCGGAAGGAAAAGAATCGGCGGACACGGGATCTTGTGGGCTGGCAAAGGGAAAGGAAAATGCTGCTGGTGGCGGTGCTGGTGACCATACTCGCTGTAAAAGTAGCGCCAACTTGTTTTAGTTGTCGGACACTTGCGATTGGGAAGGGCATGACAAAAATGAAAAGCAATAAAAATTTCGAACATAAAATTTAACTTTTGCTCCCACCATTGCATTCCATTCCGTTGGTGCGGGACATTAAAAATCTAGCGTTGCAGTCGCCGACTACAACTGCGAAAAAAACAGATAGCAGATAAGAGGAATGCTTGATGCGAAGTCCCCAATCCCCAAGAGCTTTTCGCCCGGTTTATCTTATTTGAGCGAAACGACGTAAGTCGTTAAAACCAAGCGGATTTCGCTATTGAATCTCAGCAGGACCTTTGCACTGCGCAAGTCCTGTCTGCTGGTTTATGGCATAAGCTGCTGCATACAATCTTGCAAGGAAGCAATGAGATCAACACATTTGAAAGTACTAGTGCAACAATTATGAAACTACTCATTTACATAGCTGCTTAAAAGTATGCAATAATACAAACTGACACTTATGATTAAGTATTCGAGCCATTTGCAATGTCCAAACCTATTTCATAACTAATTATTTTGGTGCATTGGTAACTGTGCTGGTTAGAATGCCGGAAAATCCCTTCTTGCCTCTGTGATTTGTTTGTGACAGCGAACAAGTGAAAAAAAAAAAAATAAAAATGAAAGCGAAAACGGCTTTTTTCCATTAATCCTAAACCCAGCAGTGCGTATTACCAGCTCACTGGGTGTGTTCGTAATTCACTTGGGGCGACTATGGATAGATTAGGATCTGACTTGGGCTTAATGGAGCTCGGCGCTCCATACAAGTTTCAGTGGCGCCATCGTCCAGCTGTGGACTCTTTCCCAGCTAAATTCATTTCGGCGATTTAATCAAGCGAGTCAGGCCAAACCGCCCATTTAAGTTACGTGCAAACCTCACGAACGGACCAACCAACCAGCCAAGCGATTCTAGGATGTGAAAAACGGGGGCGGGCACTACCTACATACATGGCACATGGGCACATGGGTACATAGGCACATGGGCACATGGCCATACAACGTAACGTTCCAAATAATAAACGAAATCAAATTAATGTAAATCGCGTTGTACCCATACACGTTTCTCGTTTACGTATACGGCACTACAATTTTAATAGCTACTGCGGTTTTGCGTGCAATTAAGCATTTCGTCTCAGCGGTCGGAGAGCTCGGAGGTGTCGAAGGATAATGGGGGTGGAGTTGTAAGGGTCGCTGGGTGCGGGATGTGGCGGCATTTAATGGATGGAGACATGATCCGGGAAATAGCTCAAAGAGCTTGTACTTCTTAACAGCACGGGAAATTAAGTGGAGTTTAATTTACTCGTTTTCATTACACCGGAATTTGAGATAGGTCGAAAGTCGGCGAAGTCAAGGATTACTAATTTCGCCACCGAAACAAAAATCGCTAAATGGGAAAATAACTCAAGCGAAAATCTCATACGTAGATTAATCGTTACTAGTGTTTGCGCTTTCAACATGCAAACGTTCTAACTTTGTGACGAAAGACTATATTACATTAGCTATTCAATAGCATTGTTTGTGATTAGTGATTGTTATATCCTTTCGATTTGTGTAGCACTCGTTATAATCTCCTTCGCGCCCTTTCCTGGTGCGCTTCGTCACTACCCGAACTTCCAAATTCCAAAATTACTTCTTTGCTCTCATAATTTCCATAGCATTACTGAATTTAAAGGTACACATCTAGCTATTAGAACTTGATCCACACAAATACCGACATGTCTGGCCGCCTTTGTTGAGCTGGCCAACAACACACTTCGTTTGGCCAAATTCCATCGGAGTTGACTTTCGCCGTCCTCCGTTCCAAAGTAAAAGGAGTACCCCATTGTGAGCACTCGAAAAGTTCGTCTCGTTGGGCACTTTTTTGTGACTTATCGCATCGCACTGCCAGGTCGCCATCATCGTCCCACAATGCAAGTCGTCCTATGTGTCCTTGGCTAATGCCAAAGATCTTTGTTTCGCTCCCGGTGTTCCCATTCCATTGTCGAGAATCGCTCGGTATTCATATTCCCGCCGGGGGGCAGAATCAACAGCAGCGGCAGCGGCAAGTAGAAGGATTCTTGTTGGCTGTCCCCGGTGCTGGGACACATTCTCCAATCTCCCAGCCACCCAGTTCCTTTCCCCATCGCCATGCCCAAGCCCAAGCCCATGCCCATGCTCATCCAGCTCCTTTGTGGGCCGAAATATCGGACAAGCACTTGTCACTTTTCACTGCAGTTGGCAACAGCATCAGCATCAGCAGCTGAAACAGGCAACAGACGAAAGGAGCGAAAGGCACTGGGTTGAACGTTGAACGTGGAATAACACAAAGCGGCGTGGGATGCGATGGGATGGGATGGGATGGAATGGGATGGGATGGGGCAGGCGTCTCGCATGGCTGATGCTAAAAATGCATCATACCAGATGCCACAGTGACGAGACACTCCTTCCATCTCTGAATAGGTCATTAACTTTGGCTAGCATCGTCACTTGGAGTGCGTTGCTTTTCAAATTGATTGAAGCGATTTAAAAAGTCCTCCGCTGGTCGAAAATTTTGATTACAAAAACCAGGTGGAGAAAATGGAGAAGTATGCATATATGTATATCTATCTATCTATCAAAAAGCAAAGAAGTGCGATGCGGGAAGCTGGCGGTTAAATCTGGAAAACGTTTTTCTTTTCCTTTTCGTTTTATTCGGATTCGTTTGGCTTTTTGCTGATACCTCGCACTCGCACTCACACTCGTGCCAGTCCACGTTTCACCATTCCATTTAAAAAGCAATTTGATTTATTTGCCATGCAAACGCCAAACAGCGACAAGAACAATGCCAGCGACAACAAACAGTAACAAACAACAACAGGCAACAACAAACAACCAGCAAACAACCATCGTTGATTGTTGTTCGTGCCTGGTGTGGTTGTTGCCGTGGTTGTTGCTGCGGTTCCTGCTGCTGCTGCTTTTGGCCAACTCTGTTTTTGTCAGGCGGCACTCGTGGCATGAAACATACCAGACTGACTCCATCCATACGTATACGTATTATACGTATACGTAACATATATAGCCAGCCAGTCAGACAGACAGACAGTCAGCCATTCAGTCAGTTAGTCAGCTAGTGCAATGTATAATTATAATGGCATTTTGCCAAAATGCTTTACAAAAAATGCAACACAAACACATGTTTCTATGTCAAGGCGATGGGCCACGTTATTTGGGGGCGTGGCCGAGTGTAATGGGCGCGGGCCATCATAGTTGGCCAACTGTAATGCAACATGGCGCATTGAGCGTATGGTAAACTTTCGGCAGGACGGCAAACACAAAACCAACATGATAGCACTGATATCATTGAGGATTGCACTGAAATTGAAACTGGGAAATGCGGCTTTTGGTCCCCTGAGTATGTAATCCAATTGTAAATGCCCTCGCAACGGGCATTTGTGCATCACGAACTTATTTGGCACTAACAGAAGTGATACAAAAATCTGTTTTCAAGTTGCTTTTTTGGCAATATAATCGATATGATACAACTATCGATGTTGTTATGAATCTTCATCGATAGTTTTGCTCATTTAAGTTTCTTCAAATGTTTTGTTCTCTTAAGAATTGTGCTGATCATACATATCTCAGAATATCTAACATTTATTGTACGATAGTTGTTGAATTCAAAATGATTTTAAATTGATTTCATATTACTCTTAATATACATATAATTGAAAGAAACCCCATCACTCGTCTGCCCCAGTGCGTTGCACATGATGAGAGGCAGCCAGAATAGAATATCGATTGGACTGCCAAGTCATAATTTTGTTAAGAATAGTTTAGCTGCTGCAAGTCGAAGGGCGAAGGAGCAAGTTCCTGAAGGAGACAAGTGAACGGGTTAACGATGGGCGTGGTTTGATGGGCTGATGGGCTGATGTTCTGATGGGTTGATGGAAAACTGGTGAGCAGCAAAACGGGGACAGGACATTATGAAAACGTCGTTTTCGTTGTTGTTGTTGTCGTTGTCGTGGGCAACATATAAATTGCATTTTCGAAAATGTTGCATATCATATATAAATGTAAGGGAAAATAAATCAACTTTGTTGACATTTGTCAGTGTTTTTTCTTTCTTTCCAGCATTTTCATACTTTGCCCGTTGCCCTGCTGCTGCTGCTGCTGTTGTTGCAGTTGCAGTTGCAATATATTTGTCGCTGCAATTGTTATTGTTGTTGGCGTATATGTTTATGTTATGTACTGTTCTGTTCCTGCTGATGTTTCTGCAGCTATTTCAGCTGCTGTGCTGCCTCGAATCCAAGCACAAAATTCAGTTTTTGTGTGTTCTTTCCACTGCGAAGCCCCTCGCCGCCGCCTTTCTCCTGGTCTTGGTTTTGTTTCGTTTCATATTTTTTATTTCCCCCCCCCCCCCTATTTTTTTTTTGCCTCCATTTCATATTTTAGCCCTGTGCGCTAGAGAAATGTCAAGCGCACTTGCACGACCTCCCAGCCACGCCTTTCAACTGAGTGCTCCTTATGCTTCTGCTGTGTTGACTGACAAAATGCTTCTAAGTGCACAATATTGCTCACATGGCTATGTGGGCGTTCGCCGAGCGACGGGTGATTCCCCGGATCTGCCCTGGATCTCCCCCGGCTCCAGCAGACTCCCCCGGATTACCCGGAATCCCTCGGATGCTCGTGGCTGCCAGGGGAACCAGACGACTGACAATAAGCAAATGACTGGAGCGGAGCAGACGAGCAAGACGAATATACGCAGCACCGAAAGCAGAGCGCCGAGCAAGACTCTTCGAAAACTTTTAAAAGCATCTCCATATCTCTCACACTCGGCCTGGGCTAATGCGAGTTTGCCCGGAACTCATTATCTGCTAGATTCACCGGGTCACCGAAAGCTACCTGGTGCATAAATACACTCGGAGAACGCAAGCTGCACTGCCGGGGGTATTTAACAACGGTTGCTTGCTAAAAATAATGCTTAACTTTTCTTTTAAGCACTCAGCCACACGGAAAAGTTGTTGGGTTCTGTAAGCTCATTTAGCATATTAAGGGGAACGCGAACGGTCGCTTTCGCCCCATGCGCTTGCCGCTGTGCAACACACATTTCAGTTGAAATGATAGAGCAACGCAACAATAACACTAATAATCTGATTAAAAATTCCGCGAGGGCGGGGTCACTTTCGTGCCGCATATGATTTTGAAAAATGCAATCACTCCCCCTAAGAGCAAAAGTACTGATTAAGTCACACTTTTCACCATCGCCGCAAGTAGAGAAAGTTAAACACAGGCAATAGCTAGTAAACATACATACAACATAAGCTAGTATAAACATACGATTAACCAGAGGGCGACAGGAGGTGGACAGGTGGACAGTTGGACCGGAGGCGACGGGGTCACCACCTGAAGATGCTGACAGATGCTCATTAGAGTATTCACAATGCAGTGCGTACTTATATGCTAGTTACCCCATTTAATTTGACTTTCGCCAAGTTAAGCAGATACATAGCTCACAACTGGAAACTTACTCGTTCTTTTTTTTTCAACTTACTCGCTGCTCGCTACTCGTTGGCACTTAAATTTGAGCATTTAAATGAGTTGTGCTGTGCGGTTGTTAAATATTACACAAAATTGAAGCATCGATGCACTGCACTGCCATCGCGGGCCATAAATCAGAGTCTTTAAAGTGCTCCAAAGTGCTCTCCTTTCCGCGCAGATAACTTATCTTGGAGTCACAGGGCTAAAAATAAAGTCGACGGAATGCCGCCGTGTCATTTTGAGAAGCGAACACGCCTCTTGCCGCCGCCCATCGCCACGGAACCCCCGTTAATGATAATATTGAATTCGGCTGATAAGGAACAAAGCCGCTTATCGCACACACACTTTCGATAAGTGGAAAGCTTTTCCCGCCGCCATAAATCAAGACTGAATGTTCAACACAAGCGGTTCGTTGCGCACACGAAGCCAAACAAAATGCAAAGAGCAGCAGTGCAACATTTACTGCACTTGGCCAACTCATTTCGATGCTGTTCAACTTTTCAGCTGGGTAAAATGTGCGCAATGATTCGATTCTGGTGCACATTGTTTGTGTTTCGCTCTGGCTTCTTGTCACCTCGTGCCACAAATTTCAACTTTAACTTAAATCGCAACTCTACGGGCAGCATACAAACAGCACACAGAAACTAAAATGAACTTTGAGTGCCAAAACCCCCATTATTTTTTTGGACTTTTCATTCATGTTGGGAGTTTGTTGTGCATAGAGTTCCATCAGATGTCATTACATGCAACTAAAAAGTAGTGCACACATTTGGTGCATGCAACTAACTACAATGGTTCTTGCCACACATGAGCCCCATGCTGATTAAGTTGGCTCATAATGTTTACCTTTCGGACAGTGGAAGACTAATGAATTGCTAGTTTTTGGCCAAGTATCGCAAATGAACGCATATGTACGCATATATGCACATACATATATGCCAATCTGAACTTTCTAACCGAATTTGAAAACATTCTGTTGACACAAAAAAGTTCAACTTGTTCCTGTGCAAATAATCATTTTCAAAAACAAATCAGTCACATACTTGATTCGCCAAAAAAGAAAAAAACGCGGTCTACTCCATTTCGGTTTGCACAACTGTTTGTATTCATTTGGTTTAAATGTATTGAACTTATTATCGCATATCTGCGTCCATTCAGCTGATAAAACAATATTGACTAAAAGTTTTTATTCAGCTGCACCAGCTGAAGGAAAAAGTGATTTAAATTCAAATTTAATTCCCAAACAGAACGGAACAACGCTCTATAGTTATATTTTGAGTTATTATTATTCGCTAAAAATCATGCTAAATATATTTCCCTTAATAATATTGCCAAATTCTTTAAAAACTTGCGTGACGAATGCCATACTTGTGCCTAATTTCAGCTCGAGTCATTTTGAATTTCTTATAGCCATCATTATCTTGGCACAAAGTGGCAAAAGTGGTCGAATTTGGCTATCATTTGAGGGTAGAAGGCCGTTTCATTTCAAAGGGAATGGTACATCAGTGGGGGCGGGGCACTAAATGGGTTTTCTCGGCCCTTGCTCAAATCTCTTATCAATCACAAGGGAGCCACATTTGATTTTTGGCTAAAAGAGACATTTGTGACACACACCCCCAGCTGGTAATTGTTTGTAAATGCCGACCTCTCGGGAGCCATTTCGACTTGGCCAAGAGCAAAAATCGTGAATGTAGGACAGCGTTTGAGGGCCCGCCTAATTAGTAGCGCCAAGTGGGTGGCAGTGGGTGGTGGCTGCCTTCTGTGTGCTTTCCGTTCCGTCTCGAACATGGAACATGTTGCACGGCCTTGAGGGGACTTGCCACTGTTACTGTTGCTGACGTTTTGGCTCATGTTGCTGCCACCGCTGCTGTTGCCTAATGAGCGTCAATTAAAGTGGCATTAACGCAGCTCGGACGGCCAAGTGGGACCCACCAAAGCGATCCGATCAATCAAGGCACAATGGTAAGGTGATTGTTGCCACAGGGAAGGAAGCCTTTTTGCCTTTTGCTTAGCATATTTTTTCTGTGTGTGTGTGTGTCGCTTGTGTGTGTTGTTTTGTGGGTGTTTTTGCCTCGCCCCGCTTTTTGCGTGAAAATAAATTGAGTGGAAATAATTTTTTTATGTTCTCCAGGCCTTTATCTGCCACCCATTTTTCTGTTTTCTGTGCGTTACGTTGCGTTGCGTTGCCTTTTTATGAATTTGTCGTTCGTCTCTCGTTTGCCTCGCCCGTTTTATTGTTGAACTTAAGTAGATTATTTGTTTATTAACACAAAAGGCAGTCGGACCCAAGACCCAAGACCCAAGGCGTCGTCGCCAGTCCATTGTTGCCAACTGGTCAGCAGCAGCAGTGGCTTTCGTGGGGAAATAGCCCTATTTTTCATATTTCGCCTAGAAAACAACAAGCGCACTTATTGTTATTGGCCGACTTGCTGACATTTTCATTAACAGGGCAAATAAAGAAATAACGCTTTAATCGGGCGGCATGACTTATGTAGAAAGTACTTTCACATCCAGTCGCTGATTGATACGAAGTATACATTCTATTTATATTGGTGTTTTATAACAATTAATGGCGTTCTTCTATCAGTTGGAAAGTTCTGTTGAAGAAGAAGCCGTTCTCAGCGAGAATTTCGATCTCTACAACTAGCCAAGATTGAATCATGATCAGATTGATCATGATTGAGAACGAATCATTCTCAGATTGCAAATGAGTTTGCTCTTGTTTCTCTCTCTCATTATTTGAGCCTTCCCTCTATTAGAATCCTAAACTCGTTACTTTCGCTACTCGTTATGTTCTTCTTCTTATAAGAATAATCGATTCCACTGAGTACGCTGAGCACAACCGATTTGGGGTTTTGCAATCACGATATTGTTGCATACTTCAAAACACCTTGGTAAGGTTTTGAAAGAAATTTGTTTAAATTCCTTTTTTATTTTATAATCTACATTGTGTGCTCAAGAAAACATTCTAGTATAGTTTAAAAAATAAACGATAGCGCCAAGTTTTCCTCCGCATTGCCCGGCGTTTTAATCAAATTAGTAATATACCTGTGCGTGTATATATATTGTCAATGCAAAGTTTTTTGGCCCCGAAACTTTAAATTACCAACGCTTTCGAATTTTATGGCTCACGGGAATGGGGCGGGGCGGGGCGGTGCGGGGCGTGGCGTACCGGAAGGAAGGAAGGAGTGAGGGAGATGGTGCCGCCAGATTCTGATTTCGTTCGTCATTTGAACTTTGTCGGTTCAGCGCGCCCATCGATTGCCAGACTCCAGCGTTTATTTTTGTTTTGGCCATCGCCGAACTGATGGCGGATGGTGATGTCACCGGTGATTCCTCGATGCTTCTGACAACCATCCCCCCCTCCCATACCCTTCACCCATCGACAAACACCTCGGCGGATATTATTCAGAGCCCCCCTTCCCCACCATCCTAGCTGCTCATTATCAGAAGTAATTTAACTTTGGGACCGCTCTTCGCTAATGAAGGGTGGTACCCCATCCCCACCCCGCCCACTGGTGCGCTCCACCTTTTAACAAGCAGCTGTTCCGGTCATCTGAAAGCTGCCATTTTCCGGAAAGGTTGAGAATCGCCTGGAGCCGCACCAAATGATTGCCGACAAAATTAAATTGCAGTCGAGCATCCGGCAAAGTTTCGTACCCTACGCACCCTAATGATTGACCACTTTTTCAAACGAAAGTTTCGTTTAATATTTGATTTGACCTATGGAAAAATCAAAGGGCAAGCGACGTTCAAACAATAAACAAGTTGCAAGTGTAGATTTTGATCACGACTTAATCCTGGCTGAATATCAAATGCTGAAAATGTGATGTAGCGAATGTAAAGAGCGCCAGCATGAATGGCTGAATAAAATGCGATATTTCTTAGAAATATGCATAAAAATCTCCAGAAAATGAATTTCGAAATTGATAAAAATTGTTTTGCTGCTACAAACGGCAAATCGTCTTTGGGGGTAAACCCAAATTTGAATATTTTGTTGGAGGTGCAACTGCAACTGCAACTGCACTACTGGCGCCGAAATATTGATGTCGTTGTTAGTGGCATTTGCATTTGCATTTTTAGATTCAGATTCTGATTCAGTTGGGAACTGAGCTGGGGACTGGAATGGTGGCGACTGGTGGTGGTGTGGCATGCAGAATGCAATTTCTATATTTGCTTTTTCTACATTTTTCTTCGTTTTATTTTTTTGATTTTTCTTATTTTTTTTGAGCAATGCACAAACATAAATATAAACGAGTGCCGCGGGCGTTGGAGGAGCAAAAGGAGGAGCAGGAGAAGGAGCAGGAGCAGGAAGAGCAGGTGGAGGAGCATGGCAGCACCATCACAAGTCGGTCTTTAAAGTCGCTGATGATGGTCGCCGTGGATGGTGAATAGTTACTGGTGCAAATGCTGCCGACGCTGACAATCGCAGCGATTTCTTTGTAATTCCATCGATTTTGGCAACGACTTGGCTGGCTATAACCCCCCTCCCCCCCGGATGCCTGATAAAATTAATGAACATTCAGAGCTCTGACCTGAAAAATGAAATGCACCAGCAGCACTGCAATGTCCTTTTGCCTTGGCAGTTGTGTTTTGCTGCTGATGTTGCAGTTTCACTTGATTTCCAAAGCGATTCGATTCGATTCGAAACGAAACGATTCGCAAAGGG
Source organism: Drosophila simulans (assembly GCF_016746395.2). Classification (NCBI taxonomy): domain Eukaryota; kingdom Metazoa; phylum Arthropoda; class Insecta; order Diptera; family Drosophilidae; genus Drosophila; species Drosophila simulans. The sequence goes on along the minus strand of NC_052525.2, from coordinate 18,888,778 downwards.
GCAAGGTTGGATGTGGGAGGGATGTGGGGCGGCGGCTCCTTTAACGGGAAGCCTTTGGATGATTGAGCAGGCGGCAAACAAAAACAAATCAATTTATTTGCGATTATTCAACGGCTGCAACAACAGAGCAAAACATCACAAAACATCACAGCAAAGCAGCTAAATCAATGGCCAGTGGCTATTGTGTTTCAAGGAGCAGCTACCGACTGGTGGTGTCTGGTCTTTGGGACCCTCGAACAGTTGAATGAATAAACGAGATATGCACTCAAGAGCATAGTGGCTCTGAATAAAGTGAAATCCGTTTATTGCAACTAATTGCATTCAATTGAACTTTTATGGACTCCTCAGTCCGCACTTTGCAGCTGCTAATAATGCATTGGATAACTTACTTTCTGCTGCTCCGTTAAGTAAACTCTGCCACGGGCTCAATCAACAATGCAATATTGCTCTTGGCATTCGACAAAGAGTGTAAATCGCCCGGAGGATGAACTGGGATGCACTTGGATGCACATACAGCATACTGCATACCAAAGTGTTTTCAAAAGAAAGGTCAAGTGGTCGGTTGAGCCAACAGATAGAAATTGCTTGGAGGCTTGGATAAATTAACAAGAGGGCGTACGTAAATTAAGTAACTCATTGGTGCCAACTTTGTATGTATCTTCAACTTATGAAGCCAATTTAGCATGGAATAATAGCAATTCCCAACAATAAATTCGGCGCATGAATATTATATTGTAGCAAACCTGAAATGAAGTTGGGTGCCATAAAAAAGTGTGTTGCACCGTGGGTAAATCCAATAAAAAATCATCTATAATCTTTGAAGGCCTATAAGCAATAAAGCTACGCCAACAACTTTCCTAATGTCAAGGATGCAGTAAAAGCGCTGAAATATGCTCCCTGCAATAAAACGAAAATATAGCATTTAAAGGAACATTTTATGGGCGTGTAAAATAATAATGAACCCGCATTTGTTGATCATTTAATGCGCTTGAAATTGCACCTTGATACCACAAAAAAAAAAAAGCACGCAACTAGCAGTTTTTTGGTCATTAAATTGGGTTTTAGCCAGCTGCGGAAAACCCTTCAGTTAGATTTTGGCCCATAAGCTCTTTAGCCATACCGAAAAGGTCCATAAAATTGCGATGAGTGTGGCTCGTGAAAGCATCTAATTTCCATTTCCATCTGCCTGCGCCACTCATAATCCTTAACTCAGCCAACAAATCCCGCACATTTAGCATAAATGATATTATCAGGCAGCCTCATCATCATCATCATCATCATTATCATCTACACCATCACCATCACCATCCGCACCATCACCATCACTATCGTCTACAGCAACTCATCGCACCCTCCAACTGCTCCAATCGAAAACTGTCAACAGCTGGTAGTTGCTTTCGACTAACCGCTTTGAGTCACCAGGACAGAAGCCGCCACAATACGGAATGGAAGGAATGGAGGGTGGGGGGCGTGGAGAGATTGACTGGATGGATCCGCTCCGGACTTGGTGGCACTGATCCCAGACTCCGCCATTTGCCTATCTGGGATGAGCGTACATATAATGCAGGTCATATGCTCGGTTGGTGGGTTTGCCTCGTTGCAAATTTCCATTCATCCTGCCACTTCAAATTAAATGCGCTTAATGTCTTTATGCGGTTGTTGCCGCTGCAATATGATGCAGTTCAGCCGGCGAGGAGGCGGAATTACATCAGGACACCGCATCTTTGCCATACATTATTGTGGATACGGATAGAGAGATGTATGTATATATATTAATATATATATATATGCGTAGTTGCGAGCGAGTAGATTGAAATTAAAATGGAAGGGAGGAACGTCCTCCTCATTGCCTGGCATAATTTCTATGAGATTCGCTTGGCTCAGCGAAAGTAGCAACACTGGCGTAAATTATTTATTTTGGGCCAAGCTAGCGACAGCTAAGTGTATGGCAACAAGTGCACAGGAAGAAATAATCCATACACTATTGTGATCTTTAACTTACACATAATTTTGCTAAACAAGTGCCAAAAAGTATGCTATATACAAAAAAAGAAGTACATTCCCCAAATAACACATCATTTGCTGCATACTTTTGGGCACTTGGGCTTTTGTGATCTTTTTCATCGTTTATTTGCAAAACAAGTGTCAAAAAGTATGCAGTGGCAAAAGAAATGAATACTTAAAATCTTTGTTGCATACTTTGCGACACCTAAATAATTGATATCGAAAACAAAGTGATTTCTGTGGCATTATTATTATTATTTGCACTTATAAAGCATCTAAGACAAAGTCACCACAAAATACATTTAAGCATAAGTACGAGTGTCAAAATGCTTTATGGCGTCATTTGTTTGGGCTGCAATTTCGCCAGCTCGAGCACTCAGCCATATTTCTTGGATATTAATTACTGATTAAAAAGATACAAACAATGCAAATCTCAATTTGACCTATAAATACGAAATTAACGCCGAGAGCTGCTTTTTATCCGTGTAGCAAAAGCGAGCAGTAAGGCAATGCCAACGACGACAACATGAAAATGTAGAATGAAATGAAAATTGTTTCATTCTAATTAGAGCAGCAACATTTTGCGCTGAGACAGCAAACAGCAGTGGGTGGTGGCAAGTGGGTGGTGGGTGGTGGCAACTGGGTGGCAGGTGGGAGGTTATGGGCCACGACTGTCGACTAGAGATAGACGACAATTAGGCAACGACTTCGCGAGAAGAAGGTGCTGGCTGGAAGATGGGCTTTCGTGGGTGGATGGATTCTTTTTGGGGCATCAAATTAAATGAGTTGGCGCTTCTCTTGCCTCTTGCCGCTTGCCTCACCCCCCGCCCTTCACCCACCCAACGCTGCTGCGTATTGCTGAAAGTAAAAGTGTTAAAAAGCTGAGCTGCTCACTTGAAGGTAAATCTCTAGCTCAAGTAAGCAAATGCATGTGTAGCTGTGTGTGTGATTATGACACTTATGTGCTCATTTCTGTCACGCCCCATTTTCGAGGCAAGCGGCAAAAAAGCATGGCAAAAGCATGGCGAAAGCATAGCAAAAGCAAGAAACTGAAGCAGAAGCAAAGACGCGGCGCTTTCAATGATTCGCCGGCTGTCGTGGAAGTTGTGCTTTGCATTTGTTGCTTTGTTCATTTCTCGACTTGAAATAGAGAGCATTTGAGACGTATTTAAAAAACAATTAGAGACGGAAAGGCTGAGGGGCGGGGCGAGCGGAGGGGCAGGCGTTACTGGTTACTCGGATTGCTTAATTTTGAAATTCCTGAGTGCCCCACCACACCCCACAATTCACGCCATCAAAATAAAATTAATTTTTAGCCCAGCGAACATAAAATGTATAAAAAACAATTATGTTCTTTCCTTCCACGTTGATGTTTTTCCACTTTTTTTTCTTTCGCAAACATGTGTTAATTGGCGAATAGTTGTTCTCGTCACACATTCACGTTGCTACAGCTTGATTAAATTGACTCGTTGAAATGAGATACTTAGATACCACCTGAATCAAACAACTTTTGACACTGATTGAGAGGAATTCCCTCGGGCAATGTTCCTTTGCCGAATTAGAAACAACACACAAATTTCAATACATTTCATGCTTATTAATGAAATTCTATCGCTGCAATCGATGCTACACGCTTTATAATTTATGATAGAAAGCAGATTATTCAATTACTAAATAATGAATGGCACAGTAAATGAATTTCAAGTGGAAAAATCATGCTTTGTTATTCATTTTTTTTTTGTCTTTTCTTTTTGCCACAAATTGATAATCAACCGGGCGAGGCATTTACTTAATCAAGTGGGCAGCACCATCTTTGACAATCAAATTGATTTCATCCTCAATCTGGGCCACTCGATTATCCCTCAAGGCTGTCACAAATTGTTTCCAAAGTTGCTGGTGAGCGTTGTGCATATAAAATTGCAATTTTGAATGCAACTTTTGCCAACAACGAGCAACGAGTAGCAGCAAAAGTGGCAACTATAGACAGGCGGCCACAAAGAGTGAGCCGAGTAAAATTATACAAGTTTTTGCCATCTAGCGACTGACTACTCCCCAACGCCCAATCCCAGTCCCAGTCCCAATCCCAATCCCAATCTCAACTGGAGAGTTTCAAACTCATCCCACTCACCTCTCTATTCTCAAACTTAATTAAAAACCCTCGCCTCGCCGAATCAGAAATGTTCAAAAAGTGCTCGAAAAAGTGTACACATAAAAATGCTAATAAATGCGTCGCGGTGCTCCTGCCATCCAGCTATCCAGCTATCCTGCCATCTAGCCAACCAACCTGCAATCCCAGTTGTAGAATCGGGAACTCCGGCTGCTTGCCACATGCATCGCCCCCTTGCCTGTTGCCCAATTTGGTGCCACTTTCCAATTGCAATCCTTGGCCGTGGCCGTAGTGTCAACCCAAAAATGAAAGTACCCCGGCGTTACAGTTTCAGTTTTGGTTTTGGTTTTGGTTTTGGGCCTCTCAGCCTGTAAAATCCCAAATAAGAAGACTTTACTCGTTGAGTTTTTGTAAGAAACTGATTTTATTTGGAAATATCTTCGGTTTAACTAGGTGACATGAGAATCGCATCTTAAAGTAAATGGCCTACGCAGAGGCCTAAGTAAATAGTCCCCGCCTTATCGAGGTCCCACGCTCGGGCACATCTGCCTATCTTGAGCGGCGAGGACCTTATCTGTGGTCTCCCACTAAGGGACTATTTTAGGAGGCGGGGAACGATCTCAAGTGACTGACTCATGTAGTGTGCACATGTTTTTGAGCAATGCACCCATGTCGCCTTAGATAACAAAATCCTAAATATAATTTATCGCTCTCGATTCATTTACATAAGATATGAACGGAGCCCAAAATTGTAAGTCTTTAAATATATTCGTGTTCATGTGTGAACATTCTGCCAAAGGGCCAGCAAAGCTGAGATGTACATTAGTATATTAGTTGCATTTATAACAGCAGTGGACTGTATTTATTTGATATATGTTCATTTATTTTGCAACTAAGATTTCAATGGGCCTAGTTTTTCTGGCTTTTAATTTTATTGGATTACAATTATGGTTTATATTATTTTTAATTCAACAATTTGTACTCAATTAACTTATTTTAAACATTTTGCTTTTTCTATGTAGAAGTACATTTTCTATTAAACAACGATATAGTGGACTGTATATTTTTATTTGTTATATTATTTTATTGTTTATTTACTATTGATATTTATAGTACTGGCAACGGACCTGCAAAGGTTATTGCTTGCATTCTTTGTTGCACAGCACATTTCCGTATGAAATATATTATTAATACTATCATTAGTATTAAAGCAATAATTAATCCAGCATGTCCGGAAATATGATGGAAATGTAAATCTTTCAATTTTTGATGGTTCTCTTTCATAAATTTAATTTCATTATTCAATCGTTCAAATTCCTCAGTATGATTTAATATTGATAGTTTCAGCGGATCCCAAATAATCTTCGGCACTTCACTAACTTCTCCTATATAAGGAATTTCCTTTTTCCATTTATTCCTTTGCTGGAGCGTATGCAAATATTCACTTTTCCACTTAACCCAGAAATCTTTCTTCATTTTTTGGATAAGTCTCCACCTATCCAAATTTCCGATTTTTTCATCTTCCATTGGTTCGACTATTTCTAAAAGTGGTCTTCCAATTAAAAAATGACCTGGTGTTAAAACTTCTTGTTGGTCCTTCTCACTAACTATAGTGTATAATGGCCTTGAATTTAAGCATGCTTCTATTTGACATAAAAGAGTTGACATTTCTTCGTAAGTCAAAATAGTGTCGCCGATTATACGCTTTAAATGGTATTTCATTGACTTAACTCCAGCTTCCCAAATACCTCCGAAGTGAGGTCCTGCCGGGGGAATAAAATGCCAATCAATCCTGTCCTTTTCAAGCTGCGCTGCAATCGTTATATTTTCTTGTATTGCATTAAATAACTCTTGATCTAATTTTCTTGCAGCTCCTACAAAATTTGTTCCGTTGTCTGAATAGATATTGGAACATTTTCCCCGTCTAGCAATAAATCTTCTGAGTGCTGCTAAAAATGCGTCTGAAGTTAGATCGCTTACCATTTCTAAGTGTATGGCTTTGGTGGCCATGCAAACGAATACAGCAACGTATCCTTTAAATGTTTTTTGGCCACGATTTTTTGAACATTTAACATAATAAGGACCTGCGTAATCTATTCCAGTATTAAGAAACGGGAATGTCATCGTCACTCTATATTTTGGCAAGTTACCCATTATTTGCTGAGCTGTATTTTGTTTATACCTTGCACACGTTACACATTCTCTTAAATACTTTTTCAACGAATTTTTCAACCCGAAAATCCAATACTTTCTTTGGATATAGTTTCGCATTAGGTTTCCTGAAACCGTGACTGGTGCCAACCATCCTAACGGATCAAATATTTTTGCTAGCGTTGATAACACAACGCGCTTATTTATATTTTTTGATTCATCATTACAATTTACGCTGAACTTAAATAAATCATTTTGAGGTTCCCATTTTAGTCCTAAAGTTTTAACACATTCATTTTCGATAATATTGAGAACCTTATTGTCCCCTGTGTCCTCCACAGTGGTTAATATTTTGGAATTGTTGGAAATCCATTTCCTTAAGTTGAATCCAACTTTCTGCAATTCATGGGGAATTAATGTTATTAATTTATTAGCTTCTTCTACCGAATCAGCTCCAGTCATTAGGTCATCCATATAGAAATCATTCCTAATTATTGCACTAATAACTTGGTTTTTACATTTATCTGCAATATCTACCAGAACCCTGGTAGCCAAATATGGTGCAGATGCAGTTCCGTAAGTGACTGTGGTTAATTTATATGTTTTAATTTTTTCTTTTGGAGAATTTCTCCATAAAATATATTGATATTTTTGATCATTATTATCTATTTTAATTTGTCGGTACATCTTTTCAATGTCTGCCGAAACAACAAATTCCCATTTTCTCCATTTAATAATAATGTCAAAAATATCTTTTTGAACTCGTGGCCCAACCCACATTATGTCGTTCAAACTTTTGTTATTCGTAGTTTTTGCTGAAGCATCAAAAACTACTCTCAATTTGGTCGTAAGGCTTGAATCTCTAATCACTGCCTGGTGCGGTAAAAAATATTTGCCTTCATCACTCACTTCAATCATGTGTCCTAAATCCATGTATTCATTCATGAATTTAGTGTAGTCAACCTTAAGTTTTTCATTTCTTTTTAGTTTTTTCTCCAGATTCATGTAACGAGCTATCGCTTGTTTCTTTGAATCTCCTAAGGTGACATCCTCCTTGAATGGAATTGACACAATGTATCGCCCATCTGAATCTTTTTTTGTCGTTTTGATAAATTTATTTTCACAGATTTCAGACTCGATATCATCTTTTTCTTCTTCTTCCACTTCCCAGTAGCGATCTAACTCTTTTATTTCTATTGTTGTGGCTACAATGGTTTCTTTTCCTTTGGATTTTTTACATCCAGAAACTATCCACCCGAAATCAGTTTTTTGCCCAAGGAGACCGTCTATTTTTATAACTCCATTTTGCAGAATGTGAGTATATACGTCTGCTCCAATGATTAGATCAATGCGACCCGGTTTATTAAAATCGGGGTCGGCTAATTTAAAGTTCTTCCATTTTTTCTGATCAACATTAATCGTGTTGACTGGAAGTGCCTTCATAAGTTTTGGGAGAATAATTGCTTCAATTTCTAAATTTTTCGGAGAATTTCTTATCGAAATAACCGCTTTGTGCTTGGAGATGCACGTTCCTGTGGAAGATACTCCACTTATTTCAGTATGAGACCGAAATTTTTTCAATTTTAGAATCTGTGCAGACTCTTCTGAAATAATTGTGCTTTGAGAGCCACTATCAATCAATGCTCTTAATTGTTCAAAGCCTCCATACCTCGACTTTACTTGAATCAAGGCCGTGGCCAACAAGGCTTGACCTGTTGTTCTACACGTATTCACTTTTTCTGGATTATGACCTGCAAAGTGAAGTAACGTGTGGTGAGGTTTACGACAAGTCGAACAAAGCTGCTCGCTTATACATTTTTTACCAAACGGATGCCTCAGACATCTTAGGCAAATCCCATTTTTTCTTACCCAGTCAGACCGTTCTGCTGGATTCATTATTTTAAATTTATGGCATTGAATTAAATAATGCCCTGGTAGTTTGCAATATGCACAATTGTCACTATAATTTTTATTCTTGTTATTATTAATCATTTTCTTTACAGGTTTTACTTCCTGTGAGAATGATGATATAGAATTGAGCCTTTGCTCTAAAAAGTCCATGACATCAGAAAGTGCCTGTATTTCTTTTGTCTTTTTAACATGGCTTTCATATAAATTGAGTGATTCTTTATTGAATTTCCGAAGAATTATGTGAGCGAAAATTGCATCCACATCTTCTGGTAATTGTGCCTTTAATTTTATAATATAAATTGACTCGTTAATCGTGTCAATAAATGTCTTTATTTGCTTATTGGATTCTAAATTTAAATTTGGCATATCCATAAGCCTATTCATATGATCTGAGAATATGTTTCTTTTATTCTCATATCGCTTGGTCAAAAACTCCCAAGTGGCTTCATAATTTTCTCCAGAGCCGAGCAGTAAATGAGTAACCACATTTCTGGCTTCTCCTTTTAATGCTGACTTTAGATAATTAAATTTGAGAGAAGGACTGAGATCCTCTCTCACATGTATGAGCTCTGTAAAGAGTTCATTAAAAAGATCCCATTCTTTGGAATCACCAAAGAAAGTGGGAATCTGTATTTTAGGCAGGGTTGGTAACTCCTCCGCCTTAACAACCGTCGACATTTCAGCTTTATTTATTGTGCCACTGAGTCGACTATTAATGGCTGTAAGAATATTTTGTTTGTCAAATTCAAGTTCGCTAATTTCTTCTTCGAATAGCGAGCTCTCAAAATGACTATTCACCTGTTCAATCAGGTTATCTATTTTATGCCATAAAAATTCAATTTTATTTTTCCTTATTTTAAGGAAATCTGGACTACTGTCTATTAGTTTAGACGTATCTTCTAGATATACTCGAAATTGGCCAACATTATTTCGAAATGCCTGCTCTACTTTTAAAGCGTTGTTTTGTGCTATACCCTCTTTTTCAGGGTGACCACACATTTCAAGGTTTAATGTAGGGGGAGGGTTTGATTTAGGGACAGTGTTTGATTTAGGGAAAGTGTTTTCTACCGACTCGCCCTTAATTTTTTCATTTTTATTTTTAATTTTTTCTAACACCATCATTATTAAATCATACTGCTTCGTGTTAAAATATTCATGATCGACAACGCCGATCTTTAACAAATTGCTATGATTAGCAATGAAACATTTTTGAAGCTCATTTAATTTTAGAATTTCTTCATCTGTTAATGTTGGTTTTACTTCCAACTTTCTAATTTCCAAAATAATTTCGGACTGCTTCTTAAGGAATTGAATAGTCTTTTCTGACATCATTTTGAAAATTTTTTGTAATTTCTTAATATATATAGTACGTGTATATGTATTTTATATGTATTTATATATATATGTGTGTTTGGATAAACAGAAAATTCTTGTTTTGACTTAGCTGATGTCGTTGTTGTTGCTGCTGCTGTTGCTGCTGTTGTTGCTGCTGTTGCTACTGCTGTTGCTGCTTCTGCTGCTGCTGTTGTTGCTGCTTCTGCTGCTGGTAGAGGCTCCTTTGAATTTGACTTCCTTCTCTTCTTTAAGGCTCCGTCGATGTTTAAAGATTTTTTTTTTATTTGGCACGTTTTATTATTTTTGTAGTCCAGTCAGATTTTTTGTTTTTTAGCCATTTATTTCGGCATTTATGCTCTTTTGGCATATACACTGCACTCTATTTATGAGCTGTTTTAATGCTATTAGAGCATTTATAAGGCACTGTTTTCAGGCACTTTTTATTTAATTTATGCTCTTATGGCATATACACTGCACTCTATTTATGAGCTGATTTAATGCTATTAGAGCATTTATAAGGCACTGTTTTCAGGCACTTTTTAATTTCACAATTGCTGATGTATGGCCTCAAGCACGCCTTACCACAATTTATAATGGTACACAAAGCAACCTTTAGCTATAGACTATAAGGTGCTTGTTTTAAAACATAAAAGATTCTTTTGTATCTTTTTGCTTTTTATATTTATACTCTGTTCCTTACCTTTGGTAGGGGGAAACAAGAGTCACTTATTTTTGCTACCTTTAGCTGTAAGATGCTTAAAGGAGCTGGCCTTTCTCTGAGTTCCTTACCTTTGGTAGGGGGAAACTACAGAGTCGATTAAAGGCTCGAAGGACCAAATGTAAAATCCCAAATAAGAAGACTTTACTCGTTGAGTTTTTGTAAGAAACTGATTTTATTTGGAAATATCTTCGGTTTAACTAGGTGACATGAGAATCGCATCTTAAAGTAAATGGCCTACGCAGAGGCCTAAGTAAATAGTCCCCGCCTTATCGAGGTCCCACGCTCGGGCACATCTGCCTATCTTGAGCGGCGAGGACCTTATCTGTGGTCTCCCACTAAGGGACTATTTTAGGAGGCGGGGAACGATCTCAAGTGACTGACTCATGTAGTGTGCACATGTTTTTGAGCAATGCACCCATGTCGCCTTAGATAACAAAATCCTAAATATAATTTATCGCTCTCGATTCATTTACATAAGATATGAACGGAGCCCAAAATTGTAAGTCTTTAAATATATTCGTGTTCATGTGTGAACACAGCCTGAGGAGTCAACTCAAGGCAACTTAGCCCTGGTTCGATGCCTTGCAATTTGGCCGATTGTGCACGTAACATGAAATCAAGTAAAATACACGAATTACATTAGCCCTTTGCGTGCCATGCGCCATTTGTTGCAAACGTGACACTCGAAGTCGAAGTCAAAGTCGAAGGATTCGCTCCGTGCGAACTCTCAACGCTCCTGCTCCATCGGACAGGACACCCCATTCTCATTACCGGTCATATTTTACGCTCCCTGCGGCCATAACCAAAAATGTGGAGCACTCCGTGCTGACACTGGAGTCCAAGGAGCGGAGCCTGGGCAAAGGACACTCCGTTTTGAGGCCCATTCGACAGCTGGAGACAGCTAACACACACACTCGGAAGAAAGAAAACAACCCACACACGCAAAGTTAAGGATTCGGACATGACTTGGATTATGATGTCGTGATAGAATGTTGATTTTCTGACCCACTTAAATAGCCCGATTTAATATTTTAAACTACAGATTTAACCCAACATCTGCATCGATGGCCGTTGATCAGTCAGGCATAATCTTAGCCTGGTTTGTATTTTCCTTTGGGCTTAAACAAGATTGATGACTGAGAAGTTAGCTCTGTTAAGGGGAAAATGTACAATGATAACCCTACAGCCTAATTCTTGATTTCCTTGAGAGCCTTAGCTTGTGAACTGTCATTAAACATTAAGAACTCAGTTGTCAGTTGGAAAGAACAATGTTTACAGTTTCGCTTGTCGCACAGGCAATGGCTCTATAAAAATACGAATATTAATGGCATACCACCCATGTGAAGCTTAATTTATTAATATTTAAATTACCCGGATTATTTACATGAGTAAATAAGAGCGCGTATGTGCATTTTTATGCCATATGACCTGCGTGTGGACTAATGGTCAACAGGCGGCTACTCTCATCTCCATATATTGCACACTGCATCGAATTAAGGACATTCCTGCACAGCAACTTTATTAGCCTTAAAACGAAATATTTATATAAAAAATTAACAATTTGTTTAAACAGAATATACACACAGCTTCACTATATCTGCAGAGCATGACAACTATTTACAATTTATGAGAGAATATGCATTTGCATCATCAACTCAACTTAACTCGCGACAGTGCAAGGGCAATGCAGGTTTTGCTCCATTTTCTCGCTGATCACGATCATTTGTCAGACGCATTAAAGTGTCCAACTCCAGGAGCTCCAGCTCCAACTCCAGCTCCAACTCCAGCTCCAGCTCCACTCCGTCTGGGGTGGTCGTAAATTGTGCCTTTGCATGCCGCAGTGGCGGATAATGCAGCTCAGAAAATATTAATTAAAAATACAACGCGTGTGGCGCTAGTGGGTGAATGTGGGCGAGTGTGGGTGTGCAAATTAGTGCCGAAGTAAGCATTCGGCGGGGGAAATGTGTGCGGAGTGGCTTAGTAGCAGGACTGCGCTACGCAGGAGCTAATATAAATGGTAATGGTGAAGTGGGGAAGAGCGGCGAAAAGTTGGCAGACAATAAGTAACCCCAGCTAGCAGCAGAAACTCTTGAAATTAATGAATATACATTGTTAAATGTATTTAATTAAAGCTCCAAAAAGAAAGCGAAATTTGCGGGGCGGTAGGTAAAGCCACTAAAAGCCGCTCCAACTGCAGATGAAGTTTCAAAGCAACCAAAACAAACAAGCACTCTTGGCCACAACAACCTTTGCCTAAATAAAACGCCATAAACTTGATAAATACCCACCCATTCGAACTTTTCGAAAGTAACTATGTACTTCATTGCCCCCATTTTCGGTTACTTAAGGTATGTATATGGTTACCACATTTTTAAGAATTTTTAAGCCATTGGTTTGTGCTGCAAGATGGCGTTGTGGATAGAATTTGAAGGCAATAGATTACGTTTTCTGAAGCTCAGCTCAAATAAAAGAAATCTGCTTTTAAGAAAGCTGAAATTCTAGTGACGATCGCACTCCCAGTATTGTCTTGTGACAAAAATGTATTTTGCATTCGACTAAATATTACCCAGTTATCCAATTACCGCATTAGCAAAATTTAACATAATTTTCAATCGTGCCTCTTTTGGTGTGCTTCGTCACTACGTGAACTGCCGTTCGCAGAGATTGTACAGGTACAGGCATACAACTTTTCTGGTCTGAGGTTAGGGCTTTGAAAACCACAGTCGAAACATTTTCGAAATTTATCGAAAGCTAAATACCCTATTTAGAGCAATAATTTTTCCAAAAACCCGCGCATGAATTTCTATTTTTTTTTTTAGCATTCCACAAAATTTGTATTTGTGGCCAGCACTCGTGCGTGTATCTTGGCATAAGATTTATTTGTTCGCATTACAATATTTCATCGATATGTCAACAAAGTTTTGGCTTCGATGCTGCTTATGCACTTATAGCTGTCGTTATCATTTCATGGAGGAGCAATTGCCACAAATAAATCAATGTTATTAAACGCTGTTAACGCATACCGCTTATTTATACTGTTTGACTTTTTGTTCGCCAGCCTGGTTGGTGGCCACTTAAACGATTTAAATTTTACTATTTATTTGGAGCGAGGGCGTTAGTAATCGAAAGGGGGCGGTATCTGGACCATAAATAATGTCTATGTGTACGCATTTGTACACAAAGGTGTTTTTGGCTCGACTTTCGTTCGTCACTGAATTATTTAATGTGTTGAATATGACATAATGTGATGTTTTTTTGTTTTTAGTACTAAGCAAACTGTCACTGAAAAATACATAAGGTTTGTTCTTAAATAAATAAATGAATTGTTAATTTTTTGCAGCATTTTAAGAATATGCTTTGTATTGTGTAAAACTTATAAAGAAAATTATCAATGCATTGTGATTTAATATATATAAATACCCTTTCGATTTGAATATCCCGATTATGTTGAAGATGCTTTCTTACCTGCAAATATAGAAAACATCGTTGGTTAATAATTATGTATTGTAAGTAAGAAGAAGCAGAAAAAAATAAATGTAAAATATATGCCATACATAATACATTTTTGCACGAATTAATTTAAGCGTTATGCCTTTCGAGGCAAAATGAACATTGTCAAAATCGATAAATCACGCGGTGAAAGAGTGCATTGTTTTCGTGAATAATATCTTTAACGCTTTAATGTGATGCACGCATATGTGTGGCTAATTGTTTGATTTGCGGACACTTTTCCCACGGCCAATTACGAAATTAAATTAATGTAAGTCCACTCAGCGGAATCAGAAACAAAGGCAACAAACAGCGTGCAAAGAGTAAACGGTCAATATCGATTTTCGTCCCCACACAACAGCGAAATGCACTTAAATTAAAATTATATCGACGAAGGGGTCGACCAATTTTAAAATCCAAGATATAAACACATCATTTCCCTTCGTGGCGAACATAACTTATTAAAATATAGTATCTAGGGTGATGAATTATACCCTTTAATTAAGTAAATCTAATGTAATGGAAAGTAAATGGATGAAGTTAGTAGAAAAATAAGAATATTTTGGGTGAAAGAAAGAAACGCTATTTTGTTTATTTATTTTAATACAATCTGAAGTTATATGGTTAACAGATGTGTAACTTATTGATGCTTTAATTTATATCATTATATATTATATTTTTTATATCAAGTTATTTTTGTTAATTTGTTTGTAAATATATCATTACTTGCAGGGTTACAGGGTATTTAAATCTCTGCCCGCCAAAATGAACTCCTCCGCCTCGTTTATTTTCTGCGTGACCATGTCGGGTCACCAACCACGTGACCCATCTTTTGTCTCCACGCACCCAATCAGATAACCGCGAAGCGGAGCAGTCACTCCCCCCCACCCTCGACCACTCCCACAAATGGGATTGGAGATTGGAGCCACGACCCGACTCGGAGCTCGGAAGAAGGCGCCACTGTGCACAGTTTGGGTCAGGAGCAGCACTTGGTAATGGTTTATGCAGCGATGCCTGCCAAAAAAATATTTATAACGCCGTGTATATGTACATCATGTGTACATACAAACGTACATATGTATGTTACGTATACGCCGTGGTGGCAAAAAGTTTCGGCCCAGGGCAAGCGTATTCACACTACGTGGCGGCATCGAGTGGCCATAAATAAGATACTAATGCAACTTAAATAAGACAATAATATGGGAAATCTGCCGGGAACTGGCGCCAATGATATATATTCAGCATAAGTAGACTGGATGGCGCAAAAAACAAAGAAGGGCAACTGAATTCATAGTCGAAGATGCGATAATTTATTTAATTTCGGCTTAGTTTTTCACCTGCAGTCGGCTCTGGCTTATCCCCCCACCGTAGCTTCCAATTTCACCTGGTCCTGGGCTCCGATGTTCAGTGGCTCTGCATGTCCACTTCCCTATGTATTTATTCAAAGGATACTCCGCCACTCGACACTCGCCACTTGCCACTCGCATCAATTGCCAAATCCTTCTGTCGACAGTTGCCCCACCTCCTGTGCCGCTTAAGCAACTTTTTTCACTCAATCTGACTGCCTGCGTCGCATCCTGGAGATGTCTAGCAGGTCGATGAAGCGTTCGATGGATGATTGGATAAATGGATGGACGGTTTTGGATGGATGGATGGATGGATGGACGGTTGGTTGGATGGATGGATGGGTGGACGTTTGGCTTGCATACACTCATCTCTTACTTAAAACATTCAAGAACAATCCAAGTAAATCTGTTGTCTTAACACATAATAAATCAGCCACATTTTGAATGGCCATTTCGGCATTATGGGCCTTGACTTTCACTTGGTATGAAGCGGAATGGATGGATCGGAATGGAGGCGGTATCCAAGCAGCCAAGCACCCAAGCACCTAAGCACCCACCCATGCCAAATTAAATATGCCGCACTTCAGGCGATGCCTCAATCAATCAATCACGGCCAACAGCTGCCGCTTCAGTTGATGTTGATTCGTAGACTTAAGTCCTAGCTTCTTTTGCCTTTCGTCCTTCTTGGTTAATTAAATACGCTCATAAATTCAAAAGCCCCATCGTCAACGTCATCGTCGTTCCTGTCGTCTTATTCTTATTCCTAGTCTTGCTCTTGGTCTTAGTCTTGGTCTTAGTCATGAATATGCCTCGACAGCCCCCCTCCTCATTGTTGTTTATTGTTGTATCATTGTGTCATTGAAGCCGCAGAAATGTCAGAGAATTTTGTGCTTCAGTTTCTGTTTTGCGGACGAAAGAGCTACAGTTGCAGGGTCATAGGTTGGGTGGCTCCAGTTTCAAGTGTCCGTTTGTCGCCCCGAATGCGCCAACAATGAACCTTAAGACCGCTTTTACCTTGGCCCACTCCCATTCCCACTGCCCACTTTCCACTCCTTTCGCTTCAGCTTCAGCTTCTGCTGCTGCTGCCCCTTCTCCAGAATCCCGGCCAGAAGTCGCCGCACTGGGCCTATGAATGCAGCCGGCTTACAGCTCGATTGGAACCCCTTTCAGCTTGAAATCAAGTGTTCTGTTGTTGTTAATGTCGCTGCTCAGACATTGCGCGGCTTATTGATTGATTGAATGGCCTTGAAAGGATTTGCCCTCACCCAGCCCGCTCAAGTGCGAGGCGAAAATATTGATCAAATTGAGAATTGAGTATCCGAGCATTCGAGGAATGGAGAACGCAAAAGCGCCCCAATTGCACTTTACTTTACTCTGAACGTAGGCTTTTAAAAAGGGGAAGCCCCGCGGATGAGCTGCACAGATAAAAACAAAAGCACAAAACGATATCAACTTAATATTCGCAGCACAAAGGAACAAAGGAATGCGCTTTACACTTTCAACTTATATGGAGGTATATTTGTGTGTTATATATTATATATATTTTAAAATTCAAATCAACTAGTAACGATTGTATGCTAACTAGCTATCTATCATTGTATAGATAGAATTATGATATAAATATGAAATAAATCCTATCAAATATTATATACTTCAGTCTCTCCTTTTCCTTTGTTTTTATGATTAACAAACGATCGATTAACTTTAGTATATGTAGTTAATGTGTTTTAAGGAGCTCGCATTTCCACATCCAATTTCTTGCCGTGCGTCCATTAAAATCGTGTGCGCCCTGTTAATTCAACAGTACAAGATTATTGGGGCAGTGAGGCAGTGCGGCATTGGGGCAGGCAGAAGCCAAATTGATTTTGATTGACCTCGCGCCCTGCGTCCGCCACTTGTCGCCAATGTGTGTGCCAAAGTTTCGGGTGACCCCCCAACAGCAGGTTGCTTTCCCTGCTGCTCCTCCTGCTCCTGCTTCTCCTGATTTTCCCGCTGCTCTCTCCTCCACTATGTGATGACAACTTAAGGAGGGGAGTCTCAACTTTTAAATCGAACTATCGACTATACTTTGAGCAAGCGTAAGAGTGCCAAATGCTCCCTCAGCTCACTTTAAACCTATAAAGCCCCCCACAGACCAACCCGCTTTTACCGCAATTTAACATTTTGCAACAACTCACACAAAAGTTTTCCACCAGAGCCGCAAATTCGTATTAATCCAACGAGGAGTGGAGACACAGCGGATCCAGGCATCCAAGGATCCAAGCATCCAAGGGGAGGAGATTGACAGTGACGGCGGGCTGGGGAAGGAAGCTGGTGGGACAAGGGGTTGGGTAAATGGTGGTCAGAGTGCAAAGTGTCTCACAAGTCCACTTGACACTAATAACAGATTTTGCGGTCGCTCGAAAAGTTGAGTAAGCACTACAACAACTACAATGGGCGACAGTTTCCATCCATTCGATTCGATTCAATTGCATAACCCCCCTTCCCTTTATGGATGAATTTTGGGCGAATCGAACGATTTATATACTATGACAGCCTTAGGAAAAATCCTGTCATTCATAATGGTAATTGTATCCACAGTCTTTACCAAATTTGTGGCCTTCAATGGCAATAAGGCTGTTTGTATTTACAACGAGCTTACAGTATTATCCTTTCGCATTACATTTATCATTACAATTATGTATTAGTTTATTTACTTTGATTAGTTTAAACAACCTTTCGTTTATTGTGCAGTCTGCCTGAATTAAGTTTCGTTATGATGTTATTTTTTTTTCGATAACTATAGTACGTTAGCCCGATTCTGGCCATCGTTACGCAGTTACGCGGCGTTAATTAATTCGTTACATAATCGGCAAATAACTCAGTAGCATCGCTGCCGGCTACTTTTTGACTTTTGTGGCGCCACCGCTGCGACGGGCTCCATGTAAAAATGAAAACTTTTGGGCCTACGGCTCCGGCGGTCATAACTTCGGCTTTAACGGCGCGCAACAACCCGCAGCGATGCGATGGCAGATAAAGAAAAGCCAGATATTTGCACAAAGGTTGAGGGGGCGTGGGTCCGAAAACATTTACCACCCATTTACCAATTTTAGCCACCAGCAGCCAGTAACCAGCCAGCAGCAACCTTGAAACTTTCCACAGGCCACGTTCACATCCACCGATATCGGCGGCATCGCATCTGGCGAACAAATCTCGCTCGCAATTCGGAAATGTCCAAAAACTGTTTTGCCGCCCATTGCGTGCGTCTGGGCAGAATGCTCCAGAATGCCCCAAAATGCCTCTGAACCCGGTCCCCCCTTCAACGCGTGCATATATGGATGGGTAGCAGATAGTTCTCCTCTTATTTTTTAGGGGCAACTGGTCGTTAGGATGGCAGGGATGTAGGGATGTAGGGATGTTGGGATGCTCGGCTGGAATGGCGGGTGCTGCCTGCGGGCCAAAACTGTTAAATTATTTTTTTATTACCGGGCAGGCGGAGGAGCAGGCAGCTCCTTTATGAAGGCGACGGAGCTGTCTCTGCGTTGAAAGTAAGCGTTAAGTACGAACAAAGTGAAAAGTATTGCCCGTGCGTGCCCAAACTTTTTGCCCCAACAAAACGGTACAGTACAGTACAGTGCAGTGCAGTACAGTGCAGTACAGTGGAGTGCAGTACAGTAAGGAGGCAGCTCGGAGTGGAGCAACTCAACCCAGTTGAGCCATCAAGCCATCAGCCATCAGCCGCAGCGTCAAACAAAGCACTTGAAGTGAAAATTGTGCTGGCTTTTGTCTCTTTGTCTTTGTCTTTGCTTAACTTTGGTGTGCCACCGCTGCTGCAGTTGCCCACTGCAGAGTCGTAAGACAAGAACGAAGGCTACGGCTATACTACAGTCGTCGAGGGTTTCCCCCGGACTTTCAGATGCCCCGCCGACCAACTAGCAACTACCAACTGCCAGCTGCCAACAACTAACTACCCTTTTGTGAAAAGTTTCAGCGGAACGTGGGCGTAATTTCTGTGAAAGTCAACGGTGTAGTTGTAACTTTTCCAGAAATCACTATATGGGCGCAGTATTAATGCCAACTAAATAACATACAAAAATGCTTAAAACATAAAACTTTAGCTGAGCTTTGAAGAAGCCAAGTGCATATATTCATACACATTGCAAGGCATTAATAATTAGGCATAGTAGAAATGAGCATAGTAATTATGCCAACAATATGTATATGAATGCAAGTCAATGTAATGATGGTCGAGCACTGTCAGATTGTCCCGACTATCAGATGCCCTAGGACAAATTAGTAATCATAGTAATAATAATAATAATCATGAAAGTTAACTTAAATATTAAAGCATACTTGTATTAGCCAAAGAAAAGTGATATAAACGCTTCAATTACGATATATTTGTACTATTTCAAAATTGTATCTTATAATCATATTATTGCATTTCCACCGATATTAATAATAACAATTGTAACAATGTTTGATTAATTCCGCTCACAAAGCACACAAATTAAGTGCTTAGGCGAAATACAAAGAAACACACACAAACATTGTTCGATTCGCAAGAGATTTGCGAGGAATGAAGGTTTATATTTCCTTGAATTATTCCAGGACTCCACCGCTGTGCAAGAAAATGTACCACATTTGAAGTTATGTGACCCATTTAAAAGGAATTTCATTAATTAATGTGTGTTGCTCGAACGTGCAATCATTTCAGCAAATCATTTCGAAACAACCCAACAAAGTTCAAACCTTAACTTCGAGCACAATCAGCCAGCCCGTCCGCCCATTAAAGATTAATCCCTGGCTGAGCGAAATCTTTGAGCCATAATGTTCCATTTGTATTGGGTTCGTTTTTCATGTTCGCTTCATGTTTTAAAGCGACGACTAAGTGGTCTTTTGGCGTGATTAGTAAGTTTTTGGAAACTGCCCAACGTTAGTCGGTCGCTCTGCTCGTATATCCCAATTTGTTCACATTGTGCAGATGGATGGCGAGTGACCTCGAGTTATATAAACTCGTGCTAAACAAATGTGACGGCTCCTCCGACCGAAAAACACCAGAAATTGAGAGGTCATAAATAACTTATTTCCAAATTGCAGACGTGGTGGCGGCGGCACACTCATACGCATTCGTTCATTCGTTCATTCACATTCGCATTCGCATTCAACGTATTCGTAGCACTCGTCGTATTCGAGAACCCACATCAGCTGTCACTCAAAAATGACTAACACGCATTTGCCCCTCCGGCCGGAAGTTGTGCCGAGAGTTTGGACAGGACACGCTGAAGCGAAAGGAGCAACAACAGCAGCAGCACCAGCAGTATAAATGAGGATAAAAGTTTTCCTTTTGATTGATTTGAGTCATTTGAGTGCTCTGGACAAATTTCGATTCGTACGGCAGAGCATGAGCATGGTCCATCGGGCAGTCGCTCTAATTAGTGTCCGTGTCCATGTCCGTGTCCGTATCCGATCCGATCAGAGTCCCTGTTATATACAGTTATATGCATATACAATTTTGTGAAATATTCTCTGGCCAGCCAGTTCGTTCGGCCTGCAGCGGAAAGCTGTTTCAAATGGCCAAAAGTCGCATTCTTGGCCATCATTGAAATGTGCGTAAATGAAAAATATCGTTTACATAATGCTCCCCTCCCGAAATGAATGCTCCCCAACGAAACGCAGATGCAAAAGCAAACGAGAACGTAACGAACACAAATCCGCATCCCAGTGTCCAGGCTATTCCCTTTCAAATCGCATAATGAATAGAATCTCGGAAAATAGCAAATTACGAAAAAAGCCAAAACAAACTGCACGTTCGGTGCTGTATAGTACGAAAATTCAGTCCTACTGGCAACGCTCCGCTCCTCCAACCAAACTCCGGCGCACTTGGACGAGGAGGTCCTCGGCGGAGCACCACCAGAGGTGTGGATGGCCACAAAATCCATTAGGGTCAGGTCTGGAGCGCCCCGCAGACTGATGAATTGCCATAAGTTGACAGTGAGTGGGCCGCAATCGGTTATCAATAATGTAGGAATATGCAAATATGCGGTATATGCCCCATAATGCTATTTGTAGCTTTCTTCGCAGCAGTACACTGAAAACAATCAAGATGCCAGAGCTCGATCAATTGTGGAGTAATTGGGGTCACCAATTGAAAAGTTTGAATTTATATATCAGACAATTCTCAGTTAGCTAAGTAAGTATTTTAATACATTTTTAACTGTTCTTATTATTATTTTCTTTTTCAATTTGTCAAAAAAAAAAAAAAAATTCAAGCCATTTTTCTTGTATCTAGTTGCTTTCCATTTTTGCGAGTGTGCCGTACGAAAATAAATTGATTTTCTAGTTGGGAAACTCTAAACTTAAACTTGTAAAAGCTGTGCCATTTTCGTTTTTGGTCTTTCTTTTTTTTTATTGGATTGAAAGGGAGCACAAACTTGATATGCGTGGGCATTACAAGAGTGATGCACCAAAAACACTCGGATTTCCATGAGCGGGAATCTATGTGTGTGCATACATATGGGTGATATAAAGGCTCGGGCGTTGAATGCCAAATTCTGGACTCGAAAAAAAGTTCAAGCATCATTGAAAAACCAGTTAAATGGGATATCTGGAATCGAATATGGCGGAAACGGAATAAGACAATATCTATATATAGATATATACATTTGTATATATAAAAAAGCCAGGGAAAGGTTGAGCAGAAATAAAAAAAAAAATAATAAACAATAATAACAAAGTCGGAAGCGCCATAGAGATAAAAAATATTTACCAAAAAAAAAAAAAAAAAAACTAAGCAAAGAGGCGAGAGAAGAAAATCATAAAAACGATATGAAATTTATGCGCATATTTCATTTCTTTTTGTTGAACGCCTGCTTCCTGCATCCAACCCACTTCAGTGGTTGGGTGCTGTTTGGTGGGTGGTGGTGGGTGGTGGTAGTTGATGGCTCTTGGGTGGTGGGTGGTGTTGCAGAAGAGGCGTCTTCCATCTGAACCCCAAGTGATGGCCGTTTCTTGTTGAGTTTTATTCGATATTTTCTTTACATTTTCTTATGCTCACTACATTTTGTTTTCCTGCGGTTGTTATGACGATGCCGTTCTATTTTTCTATGCCACTCAGCCATTCCGAACCACCAGGAGCCACCACGAGCCACCACGAGCCACCCAAGCCACCCAACTTGCTCGTTCGTTGGCGGCCAAGCCAAGGTGTAATGTAATGTAATTTAATTCATTCTTTATTCTCCTAACTGGTACAATGCAATTGTATGTTGCATTCATGCACAATTTCCGTTTCCGAGCGTACACATATAGTATAGTATATAGTACATCTTTTATAGTCCTGATCAGCTAACTCGTTCTAGCTAGAAATCGCTAAATGTATCTAAAGTACCATAAGTATCTATAAGATTGACACATACCCTTTATGTATAAGTGCGCACTTTTCTCAGTGTGACCAAATTTGCTCTTGACTTCGATTACGTTCTTTAGGCGTTTTACAACTTTCGCAATTTACTTATATTCAAGTACGATTTTAGCAACACTACAAAATATTGCAATACTTTTTCCAGTGCTGTGTAGGGTGTAGGCACTTCGGCTTGCCGCAGCTGGCATCTTTTTCTCTTTTTTTTCTTTGTTAAAGGTGAATTCCTTTGGAGCATGCATTAATATTGCCATCCCTCACACGACACTCCCCTCAGTTTTCCTGTCCAATCTGACCGCCCTGCTGGCCCTGCCGCTGCCAATATATTGATTCCGAGCCAAGCATCCCCAGCGACCTTTTCCCGTCCGCCCACCTCAGCCCTCCGCAATCCACATTCCCCAATCTCCGCCACTTTTGGCGAACTGGCTGGAAATCTTGGTAGTCTGCGCCCGTCGTAAAATGTTTGCCGTGATGTCGGCGCTATCTGTGCAACCGATATTGGATGCAGTCACGCCTCTCAGACACACAACCTTCCGCTTCCCAATGGCCAACGCCCCCTCATCCCCACCACACACAAACACACAAACACACACACACACACTTGCTGGTATACACACAACACGAAGATTTAAAAGTAACCCAACATGAGTGGTAGACATCATAAAAGGGCAGGTTTACATCGGTGTAACAATACGAAAAATGTTGCTCAACACAAATAGTTTGCAAGCAGATAGATGCTCCGATGTTCTTTCCTATAAGATGACCACTTTTCAATCGTGCAACAATTTGTTGCACTTGAAAATTTAAGCAGCCTATAAGTTATCAGGTAGCTAGATACATATGTTAATCTTGTTTAGTACTCTACAATATTTTGCTAAGGAAGTTACTCAAAGATACTCTTTATCTGAGCTTCACATTATATACCCTTTTCTTTTTTTGTTTTTACCTTAGTTCGCTGCTATTAGCAACGAAATCTAACAAATTATCACACATGTTCTGCTCGTAAACAAAAAAATTACTGCTGCCATATAAATGTGAGCAAAATAGCATTTGGGTATTAATTTTGTTTTCAGCCTCGCCTTTGTGTTCTAATCTCATCCATCTACGTACACAGCTCTCAAATGCTTTTACTTTTAAGAGCCATGTCGAAATTGTAGCCCTCTAGTTAAATGGGTTCCATGGAAGGGGGGAGTCAATTATATTGTGCTTGTTTCACTCGTGGCCAACATACATACATCTCGCAGAAGAATGAGCAATCGAAATGAAATACACTCTCGGCGCTGATTCACTGTGTGACTTGGCTTCGAAATCGGGGAATTGTAATGCTGATTTCCCCGAATTTCCAACGACTGAAATCGTTAATCGCAGCGGCAAGCACATGGTATAGATTACATTTGACCTATGTCGCTCCATAGCCAGTGCTCCAGCCCCGCATCCTGATAGCTGCTCCATGCTATATGGCATCGTTTTGGACGCTACGATTCCCTCGCACATGATTGACGTAACTATATTTGGCGGCGGTTTCGCTCCCCAGTCGACTGTGTACGGAGTACTGTGTACTGTGTACTGTGCACTGCGAACTATGGACTGTGAAGTGGAGCAAAGGGCAAAGGGCAAACATCATGCAGCAAACACCAAACACCAAACACCATACACCATACACCATACACCCAACAGCTAACGACAGCGATAAACACGTGTTGGGCCAGTTGTGTCATTGTTTGTGGACCGGAATCAAAATCACGGAGTTTGGGTCCGAATCATCCAACAATAAATCGAAAACGCGAGCGGAAAAAACACGCACTTAACGAGGCTCATCGAGTGGGGGGAATGGGAGTTCAATTATTGGATGCACTGGGGAAAAGCAAAGGGACTCCAATTATATTATTCAATTTGGTATTGATTTATAGCTCCCTTTAGTTTGATAACAAACTATTAATCAATTTTTGACACAGTGCATAAGTATTTCTATTTGAGAACTTAGAAAATGACTTAAGAGGAAAGTCGGTTTTTGTTGATACTCTCAATGTTTGTTTACAAACACTGAGTAGAGTAGTGTGTGAAATGTTTGTGTCTCAGGGTGGAAAACGATAGCCAAATAAAAGCGGAGAGAACCAATTTGACTGGCATTTAAAAAATAATGGGCTTCGCTCGGTTAGCTTTGAAAAACACATGTGCAACTGTGTTCACTTTTAACACATTGCGCATGTGGTTTATTCGTTCACGCTACGCTTTTTATCAATTTGAAAATTTAACCCGTTCCTCAAATGGGTATGTGATAGGATGCACCGCTCTTTAGTATAAGAATAAAAAGCTAAATGGCTACAGAGCGCAGAAAGCTGATTCTCTACACTCACTAAATGTGTATTTAGTCTTCATCTAGTCAAACAACAAACACATTCCATTGCTATATAAGTTATTGAATCCAAGGGAGTTATAAACAATAAATGAAACCACCGCCAGGTGGCGCTCACTTGTAGTTTCACATTTACTTTAGCTAAGTAACGGGCATCTGATAGTCGATTCCCTCTGTTCTTTTTTCTTTCTTTTTTTCCTTCTTTTTTTTTTTTGAATATAAAGTTTGTATTTCACCTGATGCATTTCGCATTTGATTTCAGAACCAATATATTAACACGTTGTGCGGTCGGACGTGAAATGGCCGACGATCCGCGGGCACCGAGCGACGTACGAGTAATCATAAGTCGCGACCTGCGAGGAAATTGATAGCCGGTGGGGGCGCTCAATCAAATGCGAGTGCATGCAGCTGGTGCCGTTGAATCATCGACGGCATTCATTAGTCATTTAAATTAATTGAACGCGTCTTTTTTCTCTCGCTGCCCGAACAGGTGAAGGTCAACGGGCTAAGCCAGACCACAGGTGAATTTTACATGATACGAACCGTTCTTGTGGGTATGACAGTGCGGCTTACCTGAAAGGAAGAAAAAAAAAAAGAAGAGCTGGTAAAATATACATCATAAATGTTTTAGAGAGGCAAAATATGGGTGGTAATAGAGGTTGGGCGGAGGTATTTCCCTCCGCCCCCCACACGACCAACTAACTTGTAATTTTTCATCCAATAATGCCATATTGTTTCAAATTGGACGGGGGTAATTGGTAATAATTTAATCTAAAACGTACTGCCCGTTTCGTAACTTTTGTACTGTTTTGTAATTCACTTTTTATTGGATATTTAATCGAAAGACAAGCGTCCGACCCGAGGCCATTGCATGTTCACATGTAGGTCATCTATGATGGCTATGTTGGAAAGTTCAGTTCGCGCAGAGTGGAGAGTCCGCTCGTCGCCCGTCGTGCCACAACATTCTGAAGTCCGTTCTGGTTCCTTCATATCCAGCCATAAAGTCAGTCAGTTAGTCAGTCAGTCAGTTAGTCAGTCTGTCACACGGGTTAAGCCCCTGGAGGCGGAGGATCTCTAACGAAGCCAAAAGTGGGGGCCTTCAACGGGTTAGCCTCTGCCCTCTTCACTTTCTGCCGCTTTGATTGACTTCAAAAGTCGCGCGGCGTACATATGTACATATATATGTATTGCATGAGTGCTTTATCCGTGGCAAAACAAGTTCGTGTTCTATCACCACCACCCGTGACCTTTATCACAACTGTCAATTATGCTATAAAAAATATCCTGAAATAATCAAGGAAAAATGTAAGCGAGGGCAAATCAAAAAAAAAAAAAAAGAAAAAAAAAGAAACGCCACTGGCACAGAATTAAATTGTTTTATTTACGACCCGACCGTTATGCCAATTAAAAAGTGTTACAAGCGAAAATATTCCTAGAAATAGGTATTTTCTTTTTAATTTTTTTTTTTTTTTACATGATGCATGAATGTTGGTGGAATAAGGTCGAAAATTTATGAACTATTCACAAGCGGGCAATTAAAAAAATATTGATCATAAGTCAGATAGATACAAATATGTGTGTATGCAACTTGTGGAAAGGTTTTTACTGTTTTGCCATCTAAGCAACCTCAAAACATCTAATGACAGCACTGAAGAATTCGCGTGTATGTTTGTCTTTTATTTTTTGCAAGCCAAGAAATATGTTTCGTTTCCTTCCTGTTCACCATTTATATACAAATTGGCATACCCACACATAAGCTGTCCAATTTTCGGGATATAAAATGAGCCTCTGGCAGCCTTTTTGTACGAATTTCGGGGGGACAAATATTTAATGCTACCAGTTTTATTAATTATATCGTGCTAAATTGGCACTTCCAGCACTGCGGTAGTGTGCGCCGGGTGAAACCCGAACATCTGCCGGTTCTCATGTTGCGATTCGCCGCTTCCCCCGGTAAATTGATGAGCTCAGCGTGGCAAACATCAACGGACACTCACCCACAGTCGTGGCATACGCCCACATAATTAACACTTTGGTTCGATGTGGGTAAATATTTAGCATGCGTCTATAAAGCGGACTACTGTGCACCACGGAACGGGCAGCGACTCCTGCCCTCCACTGCGCTCTCTCTCTGTTGGCCAAATAAATTTATTCAAGCCATACAGCAACGTACCGCACCGTACCGCACCGTACCATATACCCTAATAGAGCAACTTGACTGCCGCCGCCGCCATTGAGTTCACGAGATGGAGGAGAAATCACAAAGGAGCCGAAAACAAATGGTGCTGGGGATGGGGAAAGCAAAGTAACACCGCCCACTTTGGCTTGCAAGGTGGAGCCGGAGGCGGTCCAAAACGCCTCCGCCTTTGACTGGGATAATCAAAGCTTCGGATTGCCCCATGGCCCAGTCTAGCCACCATACCAAATACTAAACCAAACCACACCACACACGTGCTCCTTGGTTTGTGGGTTATGGGACTTGGGGTTGATTCAAATTACCCAACGCACTCAACAGAAAAAAGAAAAATAGAAAAAAGAAGAAAATAGAATAAGACACAAGGAAAGCTATCAACATACGTGAAAGTTCCTCGTGTATCGAGCTACCTTAAATCGCCACTTGAATAAATAAAGGTTATAAAATCGGTTGGGCGAGAAAAAGTCATAGCCTCTGCTATACCTTCCTTAGTTACAAATCAAAAAAAAAAAAAAATAGTATTGTACAGTTTCAATTGAGTGCATACATCATAGTCTAACTACAGTTATGAAACACTGGATAATCCCTTGGCTAGATTCTTACTTGCTCTGGTAAATGGTTTTGAACGATTTCAGCCAAGCTTGCAGTATACGTGACATTCACAATGCCAGCAAGTTGCAATAATGATGCCGAATCTCAACGGGGGCAAGTGCTTTTTGGCTGAAAAAGCACTCGGTTCCCGCCCACTTTCTATCTGCCACGCCCACCTAATGTCGCCCAGCGTCAAAGAGAAACAGAATGGAAATTTAAGAAAGCTTAAATGCAAAGTAGTTGAAGACATAAAGCTAAGAAATCGAATCAATTATTTCGCCTGCATTTAAAATTGATCAGTTTAAATTTCAAACCCTGATGTGTATCCTGTAAAAACCATTAGACATTGTAATATCCTTTCCTTCGTGTATTCACACTATCACGTGCCGTGAGCCAACCTTCTACCAAACTGATTTCCAAAGAGCCAAACTTTCCGTACAAAGTAGACTTATTGGTCGTGTGCTAACTGTCAATCATCATAACTATATGTGACGTCTGAAGCAGTTCAGTTTGGAATTAGAAAAAGCTTTTAGCTAGCCAATGCCGTTGTACAAAAAGCATAAAAAAGTATTGCCAGGAATCGAGACTGCTGGCAGTGTGTGTGTGTGTGTGTGACTGACTATCTGGAATGGCTGAATCGAACTTTATTGCCACTGAAATGGGGTGCTAATTGCATCGACCTTTGCTAACAGTCGACTCGAGTCCATCCGTCCATCCGCCATCCGCTCCCATTCGAGCGTAGTATCGGAATCGGTATCGGTATCAGTTTCTGTTTCTGTTTCTGAACCGCGCACCTCCTCTTTTATTTATGTTTATCGCAATTAATTAATCTGTCTAATGGCGTGTTGGGTAACGAGTGCGGCCAGGCCGGCTTTAACCCAGTTTTGTTGCACAACTCTGAATGACATCCATCTCTCAATTCATCCGGCTGGCTGGCTGGCTGGCTGGCTGGCTGGTCGTTTGCGTCCTCTACTCTGACGGCAAAGGCAACTCTTGTCCGTATGTCCGTGTGTCCGTATGCCCGTCCTTGTATCTGTCCGTCTGTCCGTTCGTATGTACATACATCTGTCCGTATGTATGTACGTACATACATCTGTCCGATGTGTCGGACGTGCGCTTGTCTAAATGCATTTATAATGCCAATCAATCAAACGCAATTATAAACCCTATTGGCGCGATGTCTGTTCATGCAATTGCCTCCTTTAAATACGAGGAAGGCCTCTGTGGGTCGGATCTGTTCAGTTCAGTTTAGTTGAGTTCGGTTTGGCTTGGGGATTGGCTTGGCTTCATTCGCGTAAGGCAAAGTAATGGCATGTAATAGTTTTGCATCGGGCCTGACTTGCAATTTCGGTGGGATGACGCCCCTCTAATCGCTGTGGTTTTGCCAAATAAAGAAGACAGGCGGTAGAATTAAACACACAGATGCATTCAATTAATTTCTAAACATGGAGATTACTTTTTACTTTTTAAAATAGTTGAATTAAGCATTGCATTCACATCATTTCACATAAGGGAATTAATTATTATTTAGCAACATTTTTACAAATACGAATTGTGGTTTCGATTTTTACATTCTCGAATTTTTTATTAGCTATTATAAACTCAGATTTCTGGGTTTATTGATCCTAATGGAATGTGAACCATTTGTTAGCCAGAATGTAGACAAAATGTCAACATAAGTCCGAACTAGACCATAAAAACACATAGATTGAATTTTCTGGGCAAGGCTCAGTCGAGTAACCATAACTAGACAAAGACAATTCCATAAGAAACAAAATTCTGCAAACCCTGCTTGGTTTTTTAAAGCAATTTTGTTAGTTTGCATACTAATCCTGGCAAGTATTTCATATTCGGCAACTACCTTCTATTCTCTATTCATCTTTTTTCCACTCTGCCTGCCTTTTGCCTTTTGTGAAGGGGGCGGCGTAGTAATACCTTTAGTAGATGTGATTACCTTGAGCAATGCATTCATATTCATTGTAGTTGCTAACACTGACCCAGATCCTGCCACAGAACAAAGCTAAACGTGACCAAGCAGCAGATTCTCGGTGGCTTCTATCAAGCTTTTGCCTCCTATTTGCTGGCTGGCTGACTGGCGTCATAACGAACCAAAAGTGCAAGCCATAAGCATTTTCTAATTTGTAATATATCACATTGCCGCAGCAGCAGCAGCAGCAGCAGAACAAACCGATCCCAATGAGACAAGAACAATATTTTATTTCTATTTAAATGTTAAAAAAACCACACACACACACACTCGAAAAGGTTGTAATTAAAAGTCTCAAAATGCTTTGGCTTGGGCGAGGGAGGGGGTGTGTGCGCTTTTCCGGTTATTATGAAAATTATAATAACCTAAAAATCAACATGGTCCTTGCCTCGAACCCACTGGCCTCTACGAACCCACCCATATGGCCCATATACCATTTAACTACCGAAAGGACCTCCCACGGTGTACCCCTTCCCTCTCTCTCTTTCCAGAGAGTGAGAGAGAGGCATTGCGTATGAAGTCCTTTTATGACATGTTTGCCATTTATCTGTTTGTTTGTGAGCTTTGCCGTCTGTGTTTTGCTTTTTGCTCTGTTTGCTCCATTCTGTTTGGCCATTCGCCGTCTCTGTCGCGCCATCGCACGCCCTCTCTTTCTAGTCTCGCTGTTTTTTACTGGCCCCCAAAAAATTTGCATAATAAATAAATGCCGAAGAAAAGAGCAGAAGCGAGCGAGAGGCAAATAGAAGAAAATATGACTTTTAGCCGAAAACCCTTAATCAAAAGTTTAAACAATATAAAATTTTTAAAATATGATGGAATAATAAAAGCGGCCAGCGCAGAAGAGACCGCATTCCCGCTGATATCCAAATAATGGAGTCCACACTTTGTCCACTCGCCATTTTCTAGCTGCGTCCTGCCATTTGAAAGCACAATTTTGCCGCATTTCATACTTCTAGCCGTGGTCATTGGTCCTTGCTGCTTGGTCCTTGGTCCTTGGTCCTCTGTTCATACTGTCAGTATTTTTTTTTCCCCGCGGCCTGCCTTGCACTTGTGGCTAATGCAAAGAGCCGAATCGGAAATCTGGCCCAGTGGGCCAATGTTTCACAAGAGGACACTTGCCGCGTTCCCCTGTTCGCATCAAAGTTATTTAAGGTATTCCACTAAATCTTGCCTTAATGGCTAATTTAAAATATGACAGGACCGTGGATCAGCAAAGGGCCATTCGTTCTGTCCCTCATTGTTTTAAAAGTTTTCAAACTTATTTTATTAGCGCTTTCATAAACTCCCCAACGAGTCTTTAAACAATAAAGCGCATTTTCTTTTTCTTTTTTTTCTTTCTTTCTTGTGATTGATAACCCTCATCATATTTAATGAAATTTTGAACTTGGAGTTATCACTTTCAATCATTTAAACGATTTAAGTTCAATTCAATTTAACGTCTATATCTACACATTACTTTTATGGCACTATATACGTACATATATAGGCATATATTGTTAACATGAAAATACGCACAATCATTTTGTGGCCAATAATGTTCGCCTGACTATTTAAAAAACACCCAAAAATAGGCGACTTTCCGCAAACAATATATTCATATTCACACTCAGGTGACAACGCAGGAATTTTCGCAGGAATTCAAGGAGGCACGAAAAATAGTCACAATAAGAGCCAAATATAACAAATGTGTCTTTTTGTTTAGTATTAATGGTCGGTTGGGGCATGGAATTATTTGCTTGGCCGAAATGTTTAATAAAATTCGTGAAAACTCGGGGCGAAAGAAGACGAATCATCTTCACCATGCCAAGGATGGGGCCAAGCTATGTCTAATGAAATTCCTTTGAACCCTTTGCACCAGAAATAGCTCCATGAATGGAGTTCGATGGCAGATTGGCAAGCGTTGTTGCTGCTTGCCTGCCTAATGGATTTTAAAATCATTTTGCCAAATTTGCCAAAGTGCAAGGCAATGGGTACCAAAATGGCAGAAAGTGCCTGGGAAAAATGCAAAATTGGGTCAAAAGAATGCAAGTGTGTTAATCATCATGGAGCATATTTTGAAGAACATTAAAAGCGTTTTAAACGAGGCCAGAAATGCTAATAGCAAGCCTCGTAAATCTCAGCTTTTTCTCCCACTCCGCAGGATGGCCAATAAAGGGGCCCAGATAGTCGGTCCGCTCCCAGGAGCAACTCCATGGATTGTGGCCATGTATCCTGGTCTCCCCGTATTCCGTATCCCGTGTCCTTCTCTTGCTCCGTAGACCCGCCCTGCCGTTGGACCCTTTTAATCGGATGGCTTTTGTCACAGCTTACCCGCTCGGGAGTGGTTAGTTACGGTCCAAAGGGGCAGGGGCAGGGAATGGTCGGTCTGCTGGATCTGGGTATTCGCCTGGTGATATCCGTACACAAAATTATTTCGATTCATATATGCAAGAGCCCAAAAAGGATGCTGGCCGACAAAGTGGCTTATTCATTTGCTGGGGATTTCGATTAAGTGCACAACGGCTTCCGATTTGATCTGCACGATTTGAAAATTATTTAGGCAAACATTGGCAGTTGGATGGGTGGGGCACACGATTTGTGTGTTGGGGCTTACACACCACCACCACCACCTGTGGGTTCCGCCCCGCTCCTTGGCCCCATCCACATCCAGCAGCATATGACACTTGTCGTCGTCACGGCACTTTGGCCTGTGACTGAAATCTGCTGTGGGCGCACCCTCATCGTCCACTGTCCATCGTCCATCGTCCTTCGTCCAGTATCCAGTATCCAATGTCCAGTGTCTACAAACCGGACGGAAACAGTGACAGCCGTGATGTATGATGTTTGTAATATTTTGTGTCACATTAAGAAACAGGTGCGTCCAAATATTTGGCCCGGGTGTGACAAGCGGTCACTTGGTCGGTGGTGGCCTGATGGAGATGGATTCATTCGGCACGACAATACTTGGGTCGGGTAGGTTAATCAGATATATGGGATATATGGAACCTCGTCTTATCGCGCTAAGTAAGTGCACTTGAGAGACTCAGCAGTTTGCGTTGTTCTTTTTTGGCGTGCAACTGATTCTTCAATCGAGTCAGCAATTCATTTCATTTGGGTCAAAGTAACTCAAAACGAGTCCAACTGAATCAGCACAGGTAATCCAATACTTGATGGCAAAATAAATCGGTTGAGAGCGATTTCCAAATCAGAACACAATTTGAGATGGTTATGCCGCTTTTTAAGTTACTAATCAAGCTGCCAGATGCACAAACGAACGAATTTGTTGCAACAGCGCCATCTGCTGGAGCGTTTAAAAGGCACATGGTGCAGTACCGATATAGATATCAAATAAAAGCGCTGATTTTGTACGGGTTGTTGTGTTTTCCCAACCCACAAGTGCCACATTACAAGGTGGCCCGCTGACATAGGGAAACACGTTGAAGCGTCTCTGGACCGCAAATATCCCCCTCTCTCTCTCTCTCTCTGTGCTTTTGGCCAACATATAAAAAGAGGCCGTAAAACGCTTGCGGGCCGAAAGAAAAAAAAAAAGCGCAAACATAAAATTGCTAATTTGAATAAGTCACGTGACACACGGCGGCGTTAGCCTTGACAGCGGTGTTGCTGAATCGGAAAGTTCTGTGGACTTGTGGATGGATATATATGTATATATATACATATATATATCTATATGTATGTGCACAAGCATACCCGGCAATATATATACTCTGCTTTACTGGAGACCAAGACACGCGCATTATACTTGGCCTGGCTCAGCAAATGGCCGACACGACTGTTGACGTAGTCAAACCCAAATTATGGAAATTTGTCATCGTGTGCGAAAACATGCGATATGTGGCTCAAGAGTTCTGGAGGAGGATGGAGGATGCCTGGATGGCTGCCTGGCTGGCTGGTTGGTTGGTTGGTTGGTTGGTTGGTTGGAAAAATACAAAACTGCGGCACATACAATGCGTTGCGTTGCGTTAACTTGACTGCCGCCCATCGCTGGATTTCATTATCATGCAAAGAGCGTTTCTCCAAGTGGGACTTCATCCTACTGTCCCGTCCGTCCTCTTAATACGTTATTTATTCGCACACTTTCATTTTAATCGTAAATGCAGGCGGGTCAGCGCCGCAATCTCCCAGAATGAAGCAAAAAACAATTATGTCCGCAAATTGGTGTCAATTTTTGCGTCCGCTGTTTGTTATTGCCTCGTTGGTTGCCTGGTTGTCATGAATGCTAAAATGACATTGGTGTACCAACCATCATCATCATCATCACCATCACGTTCCCAACTAACCACCCACCACTTCCTTTAACGATGATGGAATCGCCGTCCGTCATGCAAAGTGCCTCGTCCGCAAATGTTTATTTCACACGCTTTCATTTAAATTTGCTAATTTCTTACATACTAAATGTAACTGGCGCAGTCACCCAACCACCCACAAAGCCAATTATCCGTTTAGGGCTGTAAATAAAACCGCATTTTTCGTGACAAACGTGACATTTTCGTTCGAAATCTATTGCAAGTAAGGGGTATTCAAGCGTCGAGCTATCACCGCTGCCTTAAATCAAACTTCTTTTGCGAGCTCAAGAAAGCGTCGCATTCTGTTTGGTTTTCTCGTTTATTTTTTTTATGCAAGGCAAACCCTTTCTTTGACCTGTGCGCATAAATATTGAATAACATTTTTTGTAACAAATTCCGATGCCATTTTTTTTTTTATTGCATTTTCGCAGGGAAGCCAATGGCCGAGATATTGAGTTTACTTTTCCCACCATGCAACACAATCCATTCGTTTCTGATGCAAATTTAAAGGCGTGGCAACGGATGCAACGAATGGCACTAAAGTGCACAATAACGACACATCGCATATCCTCTAAATCGATGGACGAGAATCATTTGAGGGCACATCCCCGAAAACAATCTTAACTTTCCACTGTCTATCTATCTATCTATCTATCTTAATACGGCGAGCAAAGCAACTTTTCTGCAAAAACATTCCCCCTTTCCGCAACTTTAACGACTTTTGCTCTCGCCCTTGTGTGAACAACTCAAATTCAAGCGCATAACGTTAATCGACATCCGGAATCTATTTGCCCCCCTTCGTCACCACCCTGCCTTCGCCCGACAGTTTTCATCGCCGCCCACATTCGTCACTAACCGAATTCGCTTCCCAGCGTCGACATTCAGAGTCGCAGTTTTTCAGCGGAATTCACTTTTGCTGACATCGACTCGAAATGACTTTCCGCGTGAAAATTGTCAGAAAAGTGTGGAAAAAGTGCAGGCGGAAAAAGCCCGGTGCGAAAACACAATTTCCCCAAGGTGTAACGAAAAGTAGATGTATCGCAAACAATTATTTATTTAAAGGCGTTAAAGTTAAACAACATTTTGCATGCGTTCATGTCCGGCAAGCATACAATTTGTGCTCAAAGCGGTTAAATCATTTTCTTGTAATGTTTTTGAAACTATCAGAAATTTCACAATTTTGTGGCTATTTGCTTTTAATTGGCTAGAGAATTTATCAAAATAATGATAATAAACCCCTGCTAACTAATATTTATTTGTTAAACTTACAACGAATTCCAAACTTCAAAATTTGGAATTTTGATATCACCTATACATATTATATGTATGTATTTAAATATTAAATTTAAAGAATTGCAATTAAATTGGTTATTTGTAAATTGCGCGTAGCTGTTGCCTTTTATAATGCAATTAATTAATGCCGCCATCGGAGTTTTTAAGCCCCTTCATTTGACTTTTTGAGACCTATTCTTTGTGCCGAGCCATATTTGCTCGAGTGGCTCTACATTTCCTGATTAATTATAACGCGTGACTCTCATAATTAGTGGGCTTTATATTTTATCATGACAGCGCTTCTCCTTCCGCCTCTGATTCTGATTCTCCCTGGAAACAGCGCTCCTCTTGCCACGCCCAGAATTTACGCTGGAACACGAAAAAAAAAAATTAGGTTTTTAGAAAGATATGGCGAAGACATCGCAGCTCGCAACTCGCAACTCGCACTCGCAGTTGTCGCAGCTGTTTGTCATTTTTCCATTTTCCACACACACACACGCAGTTTGTTTCGCCGGTGGTAACTTGGTGACTTGGTTGGCAACTTGGTGACTTGGTGACCCCGCCGGTTGGTTGCTCGGGTGGTTGGGTGGTTGGTGCTTTAATGCCGGTCATATGACTTCTGCTTTTCGCCGTCACTTTTATGCACATGAGACAATGCTTTATCAACAGCCATCCACTGTTTTGTTTCGTTTTTTCGAATTTTCATAAATGAAAATTTGTTCCAACAATATTTTAAGTTTTTTTACACAAACACTGGCACGAAGCCGTAGTATTTTCGGTGGATGGGGAGAAATTTGAAAGCAGACTTGTAAGTGGTTTTCCTGATTACACAACGGCTGGATAATGTGTGCTGTCTCTGGCATCTAGTATGTGCGGCAACAAAGATTTACGCGCTAAGCAACTTTTTTTCTTTCTTTTTTTTAACAAACTTTAAGTTGCAGGTGTGTTGGTGAGTACACAGTACTGTGCTGTTCAGCATTGTGGAAATCCAATCGGCAATATTGACAAAACACGGGCGCTGCCGCATCCCGGCGAATCGTCAGGATTCCAGTTCCCAGGTAAGAGCAAGGATGAAGGGGGAAAAAAAAAGAAAAGTAGACAAAATTGGCTGTCAAATGGGCCGCTGGGGAGAGAGTGCCACAGCTCGACAGCACCGGCTAATGGCACTCTCGTCTCGATTCTTAATTCTAGTTGCCGGCATATGTATGTGTACGCAGCAGTCGAGTTCGAGTGTATCATGTCCCACCACATCCTGTGTCCCGGGTCTTGTGTCCTGTGTCCTCCCCGACAAAGGTGCATATTTTGGCTTATTCATGGTTCAATTATCCATGGCGATGTGACAAGGCAGAGCAACCAGCGGCGCAGCGTGGGAAGCAATTTATGTCGCTTCGAGCGCATTTATTTTGAGTGTCGAATATAACTTAGAAGTTGTCAACCACTCCACTCCGTTTTTCCACGAACGCATGTGTATATCCGAGGATCTGCTCGAAACTCGAGCTATGTATCTATTTAGTTATTATTTTAGCTAATTGTCCTTTGGGATGTCCTGCAACAGAGTGCTCGTAATTTAATGAGTTTGTTCGGTAAATGCATGTGCGTTGCCCGATGTGAGATTTTAAGAACTGGCCTTGTGGTGAAGCCAAACGAGGGGGTGGTAAAAGGCATGATTTAACGCCTCCATGCCAGGCTTTTTTTTTTAAGGACCTCCAAACACACACACACGTGCGAGTCTGATGGCCACGTACCTAAAATTATAGAAGTTGTGAGGCATACATACATGAATATTAAAAATGGCATACAATTATTTGTTTTGCTCTGACATTGAATACAGATGAACGAGCACACACACAGCTGCGTTCAACATAATAGCACTCATCGAAATAATACGACGCTCATAAAAATGCATAAGCAATGTTACAGCTCAAAAATCTTGATTTAAGCCCATAAAAACCAGATTGCCACACAATATTTATGAATGTCTTCATATGCCTTCAACTTTAAAGGCTCCTCTTACAGCGCGCGGCAATTCTAAAGAACCCGTCTGATATCCAATGTTTAAAATTGTGATTTCATTTAGAGAACATTTTTTAATTGCATGACCCCAATCCACGGCTCTTCTTCCATCCATCCAAGGTCTCGGTGGTGCCCTGCACATGTGGCGGACGGATGGAGCTCTCGAATGGCGTCGAGGATGATGGCTGTGCATATGGATGTGGCTATGGCTATGCATCCAAGCTGACGAGCAGGCCTTCCTTTTTTTAACCAACCAACCAACCAACAGTGGCAACAAAAAATTAAGAATATAATTCAACCCAATGAAATCTTTTTGAAAGCAATCATTCGCTTCAAGCGGAGCCCACTCGACTCATCATCATCAGCACGGCTTGAGAATGGCCATTCGTTAAGGGATTTTATATGTATTTTAAATAAATATATATAATATTTTTAAAATTATTATTTTTTCATACAGTTGCATCTACTGTGCCCAGCTCCACTCCTGCCCCTGCACCCTTTTTCTGCCACAACCGCCTGGTCGTCTGTGTTGTGTCTCATTATTTGTGATTTCTCGAAATCCCCTTCCGTCGACTCATTGCACTCCAACGCTTGGGCGGGCACTTCCCAACCACCCACCACCTACCACCCACCACCCACCTCCCACCACCCATCAGCCACCACCTACTTCCACGTAGCACCTAAAAAACCCCCTAAGCCCCATCGTCATCGCCATCGCACCGAACATGACACGCATGCTGCCCCCGCAGGAGGCGTGTACTTTGTTTGAAGCGCAGCTCGCAGACAAAATTCGCAGGCACACTGAGAGAAATGGAAACAAAACAAAAGTGAGACGGTGGCCTTCCCCTTTTTTCGCTGATGGTGGCAAACTCTGCTTTGTGCGACCGAATGTGCGCTGTTTACTTAACAAAACGCAAAAGTGGGCGCACTTCGGCTAACGGAAAACGGAAAACGGAAGTGACTTCCGTTTGGCGACAAGACGCAAATGCCTTATCTTAATTGCGAAAGAAACACACACATAACACATTTTCCACTTACGCATTCTTTGACATTTATTTGACATCATCAGCGGATTATTACAAGATTTCATTTCTGATCCCACCTCAAATCGTTGGCTTTGAACTTCGTCTGCGAAGTGCCATTGGCGTTTTCATAAAATAAAAGAGCAATACAACAAAGTTTAATAATAGCCGAAAGCGTTTTCAAATAAAAACGAACCTTTTCTTGAAATTTCGAGCCAACACAAGGATTTGCTTAAGAGATGAGCTGCCTAATTAATGCCAATTAATTAGTGCGAGGGAAAGTGTGTAGCGAAAAAAGGGTTCGATTAATGTATAATTCATTTGAAAATGGGCTTGCAATTGAAGTGTACGTTTATAGTGCGAATTAACAAGGCTTTGAGCTGGCTTATGACATAAATTATTACGCAGATGAAGCACAATGTGACCAAATTGTTTGCCAGTTTTTAGAAATATGTACATGCAACCCTGTTTTTACATCACCCGTTTCATTTCTCGGTTCGCTTACATTTTGAATGGCAGCATTCCAAGCTGGTAGAATTCATTTTTCGAGTGCAGATGTTTGTGTGCATTTATGTGTGGGCACCAGCAGCGCTCGAATACATTAACATCCAAAACGTTAGCGTGCCAAGGACCGACTGACAATAATTTTCCAGTCCTGCAAAGTACATTTTTCCCCCAAGCTGCCCCAATCCATCCAACCAACCCACCAACCATCCAACCATCAACACCAACCACCCACTTTTATCGCCTTCGACCTCAACGGGGGAAAAGTGCTGTTTTGTCTGAGGCCATAAAAAGGGAATTTCAAAACCATAAATTGATAAATTGATAATATAAATTAACCAATTCGATATTAAACTTGAATGCGGCTGTGGGCTGTGCGTTTAAGTGTGACGCCAAAGAAACGACAATAAAAAAATATAAAGGGAAAATGTAGTAAGAATAATCCCTCAGAAATATGACTGTTGAGTTTTCAGCGATTTTGCGAGCAAGGCGTGGCATTTATATATATATATATACCTTCTTGTTGCATTCTTTTCTTCAGGAATGCCAAATACCCTTTGAAAATAAATGAAGAAAAAAAGGGAAAATAATGTGCCAGGGAAAGCGGGAAAAATGTTTTAGGTCCTTGTATCTTGTATCCTTGGATCAACACAATAACCGTGCGGATAATTTGCAAGCCCGTATGTACATACACATCGAAAAGTCAAGACAATGTATACATACATATGTACATGCATATGTACATGCCTATGTACATACTTAGTGCTAATTAAACAAACTTTGAATTAATCAGCTAATCACATTCGGTGATTTAGTCAGGATCCGTAGAATATTGTTTATGGGATTAGCTGGTCCCTCGAATAGTAATCGATTTCGATGTGTAAATTTAATTCACATATAATTTCGATTTATATTCAATGTGTGTCAATTTGTGACTTTTTACAAGTGTATCTGCCGAATGCCAACCAACTAATCCCACACCATATCCATATCCGTATCCATATCCCCATTCCTATCCTGCCATCCGAAAGCTCCTTGGATTCCGTTTTGTATGCGCTGCCAGACGCTTTGATGTTACACACGATGTTGTTATGCTCGTAAAAATACTTTTACGTAATCATTAGTATGGGCAGAAGCTGGCGAGAGCGTCGGGATTCGCTCCAGGAGCAGTCGTCCAATGCATGGAATAGTTGGTTGGTTAGGTGGTGGACCCAGGACAACGCAGGACAATCCATGCACACATAATTGCACACCACATAGCCATGGCCATTAAGTTCTAATCCGAAAACGGCTGTCGAAACTATTTGCAACTTAATGTTGATCAGTTCAGCTTAACACCGAGTTCTTAGTGGGCCAAAACATACATACATATAATGTATGTACGTATGGATGTACATATGGATGTACATATGTTTGGAAGTAACACTGCTTAGTTTCTGCCTTCTATGCGGTTTAAACCCTCTACTTGCATTTAATTCAAGTTAACAAGTTAATATAGTTGCTGCCTAGTCACTGGACATACTCCATATACATATATATATATATATCGTTTAGTTTTTTTCCCACAAAATACGAAACTCGTAAATAACTCATAATCTTTAAGCGGTTAAAGAATAGCGTCGAAAACGTTGATTATGGCACTTGGCATTTTGTTTGGTCTGCCCTAGATACATAAACAAACCATCGGTCACGGTCTATTGGCTTTGGCCAACATTTGTTTTGTTTCGTTTTTTTCTTTTTTTTTTTTTGGTTAGTTTTTCCGTTATATATATTTATAACCGAAATTAGCTGTCAATTATGAAAGTAAGTCGCTGGCGACCGCAGTGGAATCCCGGGTGAGCGGACACATGCACGCAATGACTTCGGTGTCCATTACGTCCATTTTATTTGACCTATTGCGCCGTGCTGGAGGTTCCGCTCCTGCCGACGCTTCTTAAGCCGGTAAATTGCTGTCAATTAGTGGGCGAAAGTAATAAATAAGCCAAGAAGACCACGACCACCAGCTCCGCCGGCCCCAGGACCATGTTGTCACTCCAAGAGGCAATCAAGGGCAGGCAGGCAGGCAGGAAGGCCGGTAGCTCGGCTCGGCTCAGTAGGACAGGTGAGCTAGCTCCTCTAGCTGCTCTAGCTCCTCCAGACACCAGCTCTCAGCTCCCCCAGCTCTGGAGCTTTGGCCCAGAGTGCGTAACTTTTCCACACCTTCTGCTTCATCGCTGCGGCGAAGTTGGGCGACCTTCATTGACATTTTTACATGTCCTGAAGGACACAGACCATCCCTCTCCTCTGCCCCTGCCCAAGCCCCTGGCGACCTACCTGTGGCAGGAGGAGGAGGAGCAGGAGGAGCAGTAGGAGGAGCAGAAGCAGGAGCAGGAGGATTCATTGTTATGGAAGGGCGGGCATGCTGTAATATGTTATTGTTGCCAGCATTTTTATTGGATTTTTACAGGTGAGCATTGCCATTAAGAACGCCCATTCCACAACCTTGCCCCAAAAACCACATAGGTATGCAGTACATATATGTACATACATACATACATACATATGTAGTATGTAGGGCCGAAATATATTATGAAAGGTGGCAATGGCAATTCAATACGCAGCCTAATAGAAATGCGATCGATCTGGATGTGTGCAACCTGTAACCTTTTTATACAGCTATCTTAAGTCAGTAATTCCTTTCTTTTGGAGTAACTTATTTAGTTCGCCCACATCTGAGGCACACTTTCCTCAAAGTCTAGCAGCTCCATTATGACGTAAGAGAGCAAGTTGGCATTAAAGCGCTCAGCACGGTCTGTTGATCCAAGTGCTCCTAATTTTAATGAAACTTACTCGAAGCGTGTATTTTTTCACGCATTGAGCGCACATATGAAATGTGTTAAATATGTTAATTTGTTTATTTTATGGGAGCGAAGAAGTAAAGTACATAAGTAGGCTGAACCGCAGGCATTTCATTTCATTGCGGTTTCGCGCAGAAAAGATACTACTTCAGATACTTCAGATACTTTATGCGTTCCGATTGAATCTTTGGCATTTAATCCTGCGCAACT
This sequence comes from Drosophila simulans, assembly GCF_016746395.2. Taxonomy (NCBI): domain Eukaryota; kingdom Metazoa; phylum Arthropoda; class Insecta; order Diptera; family Drosophilidae; genus Drosophila; species Drosophila simulans. The sequence continues at coordinate 18,847,052 of NC_052525.2, read as the reverse complement.
TCCATGTCCTGAATCAATGTTCCGCTGAATCGATTAGGTCTATCGGGTTTCTACCTCTCACTATCGGAATATTGCTCAATTTTGCGGATAGATATCTGGGTGTGATTTTTCACAACAACTTTCTTCTTTTTTTTTTTTTGTTTCCTGAAAACGGAAAACGAGAAAAAACGCCGGCAGGAATATTTTCCATGCATGCGTGTTTCACATTCCTCTCGTGTCGCCTGTCGTTCTTTTTTTTTTTTTGTTTTTTGTTTTATTTTTCATCTATTTTTATTTACCCCAAGCCTTTTTTGTATGGGCGCCCAATTCTCGGTTTGTCAGCAGAAAAACAAAATGGGGTGTGGATGTGGGTGGATTGCGAATGAAAGACACAGGAGCTGGGAACCCATATTGATTAATCTTGTCATTAACATTTTTGCAAATGTCATTTCAAGTTGATTCGTCCTTGTCTTCGTTCGGATATTGTTTGTTTGTTCCTCTACTTGATTTTCATAGAGAATGGCGAAAACAATTTAAGAATGGGAGTGAGAATTGTGGGGAAAGTAAGCTGACTGCCTCACTGCCTCACTGACTGACTGACTGGATGTCTGAATGGCTCATCATCATTGTCATCGGCATCCGACATCCGACATCTTCGCGGAAACTTTGGATTCTGCCCCATGGAGAAAGCTCTGCGTCGCCATCAATAGTAGACATACAAATGGTGCCCCGGAATTTCTATAATTTATAGGCTTTCAAAGCCATTTACATTCGCCATTTCACCATTTCACCATTCTGCCGACCATGGCCAAAACAGGAAGCCCAACGCGTCTGCCAGCATGACTAGGGTATACGGTTTGGTACATAAAGTCAAGTTGTCGCAGGCAGTTTGGCATACCATAAAAGCGGGCCAAATAAAATCCAGTCTCCTGCTGATGTGCTCCGTGCTCCTTGGCGGTTGCGTTTCCCACCAAACCTAATTTTATTATTTGTCAACTTTTGTTACAATAAAAGAAGGAAACAACACCACCACCTCTACCATTATTTGCCATTAAACAATCTCGAATGGCTGGCGGCAGTTGATGGGTATGGGTGCATTGTATAAGATTACCAATTAGCCACTTGCCCAAGCTAACCAGAAATAACAATAGATTATGCATGATATTCACTGGAATTGGTTACAGCCAAAAATCAGCTCCATCACTTATCCTGAATAGCAGAGTTGGCCGGCAAAGAGTTAATAAGTAAAAAATGGGCTAAATACCGAAGGCAGCTCAGTAAGAGGTTAATAATAAAATACTTAAGCGGGTGCACTCGTTATTTTTTATGGTTTAATGGTATGTTAGCATGTTTCTAACAACCCGTTGACAGCATTCGCCAACAAAATCTTCGTTGTCACCGTGATGATGACGCATTTTGGCCTGGCAAAGAACAAAAATGAGCGGAAACACGCGGTGCAGATGTGGATGTAGATGAACTCTGGAGAGGATGACGATGATGATGATTCAGACGCCAAAAGCAGTTAAGGGTCAGGGAAACTTCAACTCGGAGAGTCAGGGTATGAAAAATGTCTTCTTCTTTGATGTCCATTCATTTCGTTCTGCTGCCAACGACAAAGTTGCTCCACTCGCGTGACCTGCAGTTCGTCATCTTAATCTCCTTCACAAGAGTTGCCATTGGGCAACGGATTTACCTCCACCTCGAGTCCCTCGTTCTCAGCACTGGCCACAAAAAACAAAAAAACAATGAAAATTAATGCATTTTGAGCTCAGCGCACAGAGAAATGAAATAATTCTGTATTAGTCGTTGTTGGAACAGCGTGAAAAACGAGAGACAGCAACGAATAGAATCCAGATAAAATGAAATGGCAGGGCACTCAATTCAAGAGCTGCCGAAAAACACGTTCACCTACAAAAAAACTGAAGATTAGCTTCAATAACAATATTTTGGATTGACCCTCGCCAATCGAGTGAAAAGCATCGAAGGGGAATCGTTTCTTTGTTTTTATTTGCCAGCTTATATGTACATATATGATGTACATATGTATGTACTTCCCGGGTAGTACATATGTATGTACTTCCCGGGTATTAAGATATAGGGCACACATGGCATGCCCAAAAGACATTGGCACATAAAAAAAAAAAGAAAAAAAAATGCAAGCATGTGTTATTGATGAATGATTCCCGGGAAGGGAATCAGGAATCAGGGAGCCTGTGCCTGCCCAGCAAATGAATTATTTAGCCATACGGTAAATCTTACCGTCCACTGGGAACTGCTAATTGTCACACAAAGTAGCTGGGAGCATAGATAAGCTGGAAGCACTTCAACTAAAAAAAAGTGAGATGTGGGAGTTAGTTCGTTCATATCCAAAGAGCAGATCAAATAAATTAGCAGGAACATTTCAGAGATTCAGAGATTGTCACCATTTATTCGGTGAGCAGGCGAATATTCTGCTCCGCACATATCCTTCGCAAATCGCTGCCTGCTGACTGCTGACTGCAAATGAAATGTTTGAAACCATGGTCGAAAGCATTTTCGATTTGAAGGTTGTTTGCTTAGCGTTTTAAATATGCATGAGAGCTCGATGGTGTGCTTATGCAAACCCACACACACTTTTTGCCATCCCAGAGATACGCACTCAACCACGCAGGCGAATGCCGCAAGCTCCTTGCGATGAAGTCGGGTCTCCAGGTCTTTAGGTCTTGAGGATTTCAGGATTTCAGGATTTCAGTTCTTCACACTCGAATAAATAACGAGTAGGACCGCAATGCTCAAAGACCCCGACAACGAGACATACACTCGCTCCCAGATTCAAGATATTCGAGCGATTCATGCTTGTTTAGCAGCAAATCTCAATTGTGGAGTACATGCACTGCATATGTTGTTTCTAAATGAAAATGATAAAATCAAATGGGAAATGATACAAGATTTCAACTTGAGTAGTTATTTCTTATTTCAAATTCTCAAACTTGACGTTCTTAAAGCTGCATTCCCAAAACAGCTGAGTTTCGTGAGCACATTTTGTGAAGAAAGATTAAACAAAAATGCAATAATAGTATGCACAAATAAGGCGTACAGAGTCGACTTTAATGCTGAAGTGGCTTAAGCTTGATCTCCACGCCAAACTGACATTTCATTAGACGCCACTTTGTTTGCCCGCCGGGTGGCAATTTAATAATGACCTAAAAATTCGCACCAATCTCACCAGCAGCAGCATTAGCACCATCGCCTCAGATCAAATGACAGAGACCCAAGAACAAACACCGAAGGACAGCAAACGCAAACCAAACCCGAGACCCCCCATCCAATCCAATCCAACCCAATCACAATCCCCTTTCCAATCCCATCCATCCATAAGCAAACCCATCCATGGCAAACAGAGGAGGAGGAGCAGTTGGCCAGATGGTTTTGTCACCGGTAGCAGCGGCCTATAGTTTTAATTCAATTGATTGGGCTCAAGTTTTTTGGCCAACAGGCGCAACCGGCAACTGGCGACACCTTAATTCGCCGCCCAATCTCCTCGAGACCCGGCACGTAGAGAACTTGCCCCCACAGTCCCAGAACTCGTTAACGAGATTCCTGTACATGGTCTGCTTGTCACGGTCGCATCTGTTTCTGTTTCATTGTCACAGCGAGGACGATGACGATATGGATGCCGATGTCGGGTGTTTAACCTCAACTAACACCTCTGCCACATCCACTTAGGGTCCAAATTGTGGACCTACACTCGGGAAAACTGCCTGCTGTGCAGTGTAAAAGTGGTACTTAACTAATTTAGCCGAGTGCGGTGGTTAGGGGGCTTTCAATTCAGCATTTATAATTTGCCCAAGACGATGATGGTGTTGATGGGTGGTCGGCTGGAATCGTTGCTCATAAAGATGGGCATGTTAACGGGACGGATGTGAAGTCGTGTGCATCGGATGTTCAAGTTCTCTTTGAAGTTGCCCAGCCCGATGAAATGTGTATGGCTACACTGTGCTAAATTGTATGTATCTATTGAATGCATTTTGTAGTTTGCAGCCTCACATCTTTGTATGCAGCTGGAGCATTCGATGGCATAGCTTTGCACTTACAAAGATGTCAACCCACATTCCACCCAATCATCCTGAATCTCCGCCATGAGGCAGTGTTTGTCCACCATCGGAGTGGACAGAATTTAAATGCCTCGATGGCCATTGCATTTGGCGGCATACAAAGCATAAGTCGTGTTGTTTGCAAAACTGCCACAAAGGTCTCAAACAGCACTTAGGGCCCATCAATGGTCTCTGGTCTCCTAGTCGTAACTCCTAACTCCTAACTTGTATCTTGTAGCTTGTAGCTCGTAGCTCGAATCCACTCGAACACTGACTTACTTTTGAATAAGCACCATGAATTGCAAGCAGGGGCAAGGGAAACAAGACCATTGCAATGTGCAAGGGCAGAATCTAGTTTAATTAGTTTATATATTTTACTAATTCCCACATCTTAACACATGCACACACATACAGGGCTCGAATAATCCAACTGGAGCTACCAGATCCATTTTCGATCTGCTGTTTTCACTGCTGCACAAGTTGTTGCAATGCGGTTGCAAATGCAACTATTGCATATGGGAAGTTGGCTGAACTTTAATTAGTGAATGGTTTAATGCGGCATATCCTTAATTATGAAGCTGAAGTTTCATGCGTGCGTACACGAATATTAGGCATTTCATTTAACCACATTTCAAGGTATCGATTTAAAAACAAGACGCATCCAATTACCGGGCGTTTTAAGGCAGCATTTAGTCACCCCTATGAATGTACAAACTTTCACAAGCCAGCATCCCCCACACCTCAGCCTCCTCCTCCTCCTCCTCCATGTGCATTTCTGCTTGCTCTGCGTATTTTTTTTGCGGTTTCATTTCGCATTCTCGTGCCAGCATTTTGCCTTTAATAATTATTTATGCACATGTCTGCTGCAGGCTCTTCCTCTCATTGCTCAACTCGACCATTGGACCACCTCCTCCTACTGGAAAGCGGCTGATGGGGCAGTTGGGGCAGATGGGCCAAACGGGGCGCATGGAGCAGAGCAGATGAGGTTGGAGAAATGGAAGAAGGCTGGCCCACTGTGTCCGCTCGAGTAGCACTAAATCAAATTGTGTGGCTATCAAACATGCAACTAGCCGTTCCCAGGCAACGACAGCATTTCACCCTACACTGGCAAAAAATGTACACTCCCTTCTATGAAATTGAAAATAAATTGTAATGCAATCGTAATGACTAACTAATTCGAATCGCGAACAAGGCAAGCAACTTACTAGCTAAAGTTCTTTAATCAGGTAATACATTAGTTTCTAAATACAATATTTATAGATTAAATCGAAACATGTATGTAAATTGTTCTTGAGCCCAATGTATTATAGCATAGTGTTGCATAGCATTGTAAGAGGTCTTCTCTTCATAATTACTTACTATCGCATTGCATAATAGGTGATAGTTATGCCTAAATGTCGTCGATAGAAGTGTTGTCCCTTGAACATAATGAACATAATCTAGTTCTGAGTTCCTCAAGATCTGTACGATGCTTTTTCGCATCTGTTAAGCTTAAGAATCTTTAAACACGGATTCTAGAATTCAGCACGAGAAAGGTTATAACGAGTGTCTTTCTGCCGTGGCGTATCCGATTATTTGTGCGTGCCCTCGTCTTTGCCCCCCCACCTCTGCCACAACTTTTGCCTCCAGTTTCGCCTTTGGGTCTGTATCTGTATCCGTATCTACATCTGTATCTGTATCTGTATATACGGCATATCGGTTAGCCGTGTTAATATTTGCGTTTTACATTGTGTGCTCACTGTGCTCAGACAGCGATAACGACAACGACGGCCAAGTGAGCAGAATGGAGCAGTTGGGTGGTTGCCTGATTGGGTGGCGTACTGGAGTACAGTGGGTATCGGGATGCGGCTGTGGAAGTTGCGTGGCCTTACATTGGAGAAGGGGCAAGTGAAGAAGTGGACGAAGAACTGCACATATCTGGAGCTCCCAATATAGATTCCGATACAAATGCAGCTACAAATAGTCGGTATCTTTGAACAGTTTTCATGTTTTGTTTGGCTTTTAGTGCCGGCTCAGTTGTTCCCTACACACGCACACACACACGCACACATTAGCCACACGTACGCAAACGATTTACCAACACAACACAGCACACAAGCTTAAACATTACCACAAACACGGGTGTGCACGGAAAGTTACAGATATACAGATACAGATACATACGCACTATGTACGATTACCCAGATACAAGTTCAAAAAGGTTCACGTACGAGTAAAGAAATATTATAGAAATAGTATTGAAAGTATGGATTAGTATTGTCAGACTACGTTTTCCAATCTGAATCACGCATTCAATTGGTTTTTATTAAACAATTAACTAAAAACCAAAAGCCTTCATCTAAATATGGCTTCAAAAACTTAAAGAATTGCAGAGGAAAGTCTGGAATGTTCACACCTTCATATGATTCAACGTGTCAGTGACACTCCACCCCTTTTTATTACTAAAAAAATGCAATCTTATGCGTCAATGCAAGATGGCTAAATATTTGTTCTTTTCCAATACTGTTGCACTTCACGGAACTGATAAGAAAGTGCAATCATTGTGCAAAAAAAATACTTCTCTGTTTGATTGAGCCAATGCAAATAGGACAGCAGTTCAAAGCGCCCTTTGTGCCGAAATCAAACTGCAAATACATGGCCTAAAAGCATTGGCAAACAAGCAAACATGGCCATGCCACACCCCCTTACCGCCCGCCCGCCCTTCATTCCCTTCCTAATTATTTTTATTAATTTATCTGCCACACATCTTGCTGCTGCATCTTGTTTGATCGAACATTAATGGCCATTCTGGAGTCAAGAGCTTAGCCATAGCAAGTATTCTGGCATCTCGACTTGTTTGTCTTACTAATTTGACTTAAGTGGCTGGATCCTTGTGCTAATTGTTATTCCGATGCATTCTGTGCTTCAATATTTACATTCTCATTTTCATTGGCATTTTCAATTGCATTTCTGGGTCAAATTCTGACTTTTCCTTGAAATTATCCCTTACCTGCCGACTTAATAAACATTTCATTTCAGCGAAATGCCTTGCTGGCAACGATTGGTAATTATGAATTGGCTCACACACTAAACAAGGTGAAGAATTCCACAGTTTGTGGCAGAGAGACACAAAAATGGAATGCAAACAGAGGTTGCGGGTTCCGAGTTACGAATTTCGGGTCTCAGGTCTCAGGTTTCAAGTTTCAAGTTTCGGGTTCCGGGTTCCGAGTTCCGGGTCAAATTTTCCCTAGTCGTTTGGCATTTTTTCAGTTTGCACTCGAGTTGCGGGCAATGCTTCTCCAATCACCGAAAATGCATTCCAAATAACTTTGGCCTAAACTTGGACCGATATGCCGCCTCTCGGACGTGTTACGACCACGGCAATGGTGATGGCAATGGCGATGGTAGGTTGGAATGGCAAGACTTGCCCATCCCTGCTAGCGCACAGCAAAGCAGTGCGGAGATTTCCTCTTTTTTTTCATCCAGTTTAAGCAGAAAATTGCACCTAAAAGAGCGTAGAATAGTTTCCAACGCCCCCACCCACAAACACGCCCATCCCGGCCAGCAGCTAGCGCCCCTCATCATCTGACCCTTGTTGCTCCATCCTTTATCCTGGGTGCTATGCCCCCCGGAACACCAGCCTCATCTGGTCGAGCTTTAGATAGTTGGATGGCTGGATGGGTGGTTGGGTGGATGGGTGGCTAGTCGGCCTGGGAAACAACGGAAATTACAAATTGTTGTTTGCTTTGCATTTCACTCGCACCAAACGAACGACGGATGACAACAACAGCAGCAGTTGAGGAGCAGAACAGAACGGAACGAAACGAAACGAAATGCAAAAAGTAAAAGGGGCGCAAAAAGCTAAAAACAAGAGAGCCAAATGCAAATGCAAATGAAAATGAAAATGAAAATACATTGGCCGGAGCCAAAGGAAGAAATGTGGAAAATGCTCAGCATACCCCCATCGTACCCCTCAGTGGTGCGAGTTGTGCCCTGATGTTTGTGCACTTTTCTCGATTTATCCGAGTGCTCATGAAGCTATTAATTTCACGAATTCTTAAATACGTGGATTCAAAATAGAGCCTAGAACCCATCAACCCCCTCCCCCGCCTGGCGAATTTGGGCAAAGCAAATTGTTTATCCACATGCCAAATGGTTGCAACAACTGCATCATAGAGAGCAAAGAACTCCTTTTCAGATACAAGATACATATATTCAAGTTGCCATGTATCTTTACTCTTAATCCCATGCAAATCACTAGCACTCAGAGAAGAAAACAAGCAATTAAACAATTTTCAAATATTATCGAACTGTTTTTTTTTAGTGTTGCAAAAGTGTTTATCCTTCTTTGATTTTCAGTTTGCAGCAGCGAGTGCTTAATCGCCTTTCTATTTTTATTGTTTTGATTTAATTTTTAGAGTTCTTAAAGTATCTTTGACCACGGACCACCCATTTCCCCTCTCCCACTAACAATACAAACAATAGCTGAGATGGCGGAAGTTCAAACAAAAGATCAGCAGTCAAAATGCAGGCTATTTACTTTGGTAATTTTTAGCAAAACTTTGACTTACATACATACGTAATTAATGAGCATTGTTCCCAGCCAGCGCCTCCAGACAGATAATGAATAAATTATGCCACGATATGCATATATATTTACATAAACATACATACTAAGTATACTAACATGCTAAAAATATATATTGCAATTAACAACGTTTTTTTTTTATTGAGCAAAAAACTCTTAGTTTCTTTTACTTTGATTCCCTTTATTTGCACAGAAATAAATAATAAAATGGTGTCGCTTTTGTTAAATCGAATCGGCATGCATAATGCAGCAAGTTAATCGTTATTGAAATAATTGAACTATACTTTACACATTACGATCAATTATTCAAAATTAAGCACAATTAAAGCCAAGTTTCCTGAATCCAACCTTTTAAATTCCATTGTTCACACTCCCCAGGGCGATGACTCTTATAGGTCACAGTGGGGCATCGATATGTGCGCCCGTTCCGTACTTTTGTTGCGCGGCCCACGTCAATATGGGTGTGTGTTTGTTCTGTGTATCAGTGTGTGTGTGTGTGTGTGTGTGTGTATTTATTTACATGTATCGAGTTGCATGCGCACTGTACCTCTACATACATCCGTTCACAAACTCGTACATCTTAAAGTGAGGTCTGCAGTCAATTTAGATAAACAATTATGAGCACAATTGTGCCAGAGCCGCCTATTCCCCGGCGATTCCCCCGATCCCCGCCAGCGATTCCTTCGGCACAGCGGCACCCGTTCACTTCATTTGACCCACCATCAAGTGGAGGGCAGTGGAGTGGAGTGGAGTGCTGGTGTGGAGTGGCGGAGTGGAGTCGAGTGGTGCCACCAAGAAGCGGAACACGCCGTAAACAATGCAACGTTGAGTCAGAATGCCAAGCAAAAGTACAAATTTTATACTCCTTAATCGTTGAGTAAAAGGGTATGATAGACTCGTTGCAAAGTATGTTACAGGTAGAAGGAAGGCTTTCCGAGCATATAAAGTATAAATATTCCTGATTAGGATATATTGATATATGTGATATTAGGCATATATTCTAGAGACATACATACACATGCAGCGCTAGTTTGTTGACCCATTTTGCCACGCCCCCAAACCGCCCACGCGCTCTCTTTTCAAAAAGGTTTTCATATTTTTATTAGTTTTGTAACTTTTTTATATATATTATATCGATATGATAAGATTAAGTGCTCTCACTTCCACTAGCTGAGTAAGGGGTATCTGATAGTCTTTGTGTTTTTTTTTTTTTTTTTTTTTTTTTTTGTGAGTGGCGCGTTGCGGAGCCAACGAAAAATAACAATCGGAGCGATAATAAAGCCAGCGCAGGGAAAGTGTATACATGTGCATACATATATACGAGAAATGCATAAATTATTCCCTTTCTGTGGAGCTGTAAACTCTTAGCTGTGAGCTGTGAGCCCTCAGATCGCCGAAGATGTTGTGTACAAGATGCCGAGCGGCAGCAGCATTTAGGAATTTTAATTGGCCTCCAATAGTAAGCAAACGGAACGGAAAACACAAGGGAATATGTGACCAGAAAGTGGGCGGGGATATCAATGGTATACTCGCACTCGTACTGTTTACATTCGGATTGGGTACTAAGCCAGCCGGAATAGAACATAGATCACGATGGATACATATCGGGGGATAATTATATCAAGTACTATTAGAGCCTATTTATAGTCATCACTCTTTCTTGTTATGTATGTACTTCATACATTCCGGAATGCGGAAAAGTACAAAGACTTTTTTCTCAACTGATATATCAATCTCACTTGGAACGAGATAAAAATAAGGATGTTAACAATAAATTCAATCGCATTAATCGTAATTTAAATCATTTCAATATTCTAAAAGTATGTGTTCTCTTTAGTTCGAAATTATTTCTTTAATTACATCAGAAGCATATTAAATCAAAAGATCTCAAGTTCATTGCCACGAAATACGACTATTCATCAAACTTAGCTTGATCTTACATCAAAATGCGCGCTTCTCGTGAATCGAAGTAGTTAAAGGTCAAAATAATTATTTGCATAAGTATTTCGAGAGGCTACACATAAACGTGATGTTGAAATCGTGACTGACGTCCAAGAATACTTAATTTGAACGAAACCCCCCAACTTTTTTATTACTAAAATATCAGGCTTGAATAACATTATCAAGAAAAGAGTTAAGTACAACATATTTAGTCGAAAAATCAGTTAAACATAAAATTACAATTTCAGCTCCATCGTGAACGGTAGAAACTGAATCAATTCATCAGCCAGTTGGCAGTAGTGTGACTTTAAGACCTCTGATCGCCGAACAAATTGAAAAGGGCTGCTGCTAGTGCAACTCATTTTAAAATTTCAGCGGCATCATTAATTACGTCACCGTGGCGACGTCACCGACGAAGAAGAAGGAAAGTGAAGCGTTCTCTGTGCCCTTGAATAACTGCGAAGAATTAAGTACGCCCAACTGTGGACAGCATACATGCGCCCACGTGTGAAGCCAGTCATATACACTGCGAGAAACGAGTGGCAAGTTTATTTTATACATAAAAATATAAATTGCATTAGAAACCAGACTAGTAACCCTGATAATAGGATAATAGCAATGCTACATTTCAATAAATGACAGTTTTCAATGTGGATGAAAACTAACTTCTGATATTATGTCATAATATTATAATAGTTGAATAAATCTACAACTTAATTTTAAAATAAACATAATTTGAATTCAACAGTTTTCAGTTTCCATACCATTCAGTTGGCCATACTCATGCCAAGTTTCGATAGAATGCTGTTTCTAACCAACACCAACAATATATTTAAAAAAAAAAATAGGTAATATTTTTATTGAAAAAAAGCTTCCAATTCAACGAGAATCCAAACTCAACCTGATTTTTTGAAGTCAAATACTAGAGCAGAATGCTTATCGTTTTGATATTACCCACTCAAATACACATTTGACCTGCGTACATCAAATACCGAAACGATATCGTGCTGTTTGTTTTTATTCGTGTAGAATCAAGAATTCTTCTCTGGTGCGCGTGCTTGCAGCCATTTCCCGGTGCCTCCATCACCACCACGTCCTCCTCCTTCTTCTCCTTCTTCTACATGGCATCTATTGGCCACCTGGCATGCCGTCGTGCTCCACGGACCGCGGTCGAAAGCCGAAATGCACAGGAAACAACAAAGGCAAGAAGTCCGTCACCATGTCCATCGACTTTGGCTGTCCGTTCTGTCCGTTCAGTCCGTTCTGTCCGTTCAGTCCGTTCTGTCCGTTCAGTCCGCTCTGTCCGTTCTGTCCGTTAAGTCCGTCCAGTCTGTCCGGTATGAGCAATCCGTCCCGCAATCAAACAGCCAAGCAAATATCAATGCGAAATTTAATTAAAGCAATCCGATGGTGGGTAATACAAGGCTTTCGGGCCCTTGGAGCACTTTCCGTCTGAATTCCCGGCGCTAGTATCAATGACATCGATTGGTAAATTAGCTACCAGGCAACGCGGAAGCCCCTCCGACCCATCCAATCCGCCAGTCTTCCAGTCCTCCAGTCCTCCTGCCACGTCAGTCATTACACGTAGCGCTCATTTAAATAAATTTATATATGCTATCGTATTTCTTCTGGCTCAGCTACATTTTATGGCATTTTTCCTGCCCTCCTGATTTCCCGGCAGTTTGCTTCTTTTGCGCCTATCGATTCGGAAAGCAGGTCGCCGCGACACATTGCTCGGCTCATTTGAGGCGCATTGCGATGTTTTTCCAGCAGCGCGTCAAAATACTTATCTTAATCGCTTTCCACCTCCAACTACGCTGATTGTGGGGCTAAAAGCCTGACATCCAGAAGCCAGCGACGAATGCATAACACATTTATTAACACATTAATTATACATATCGATTTGGTTCTACTTTGATTTCTCCCTCACTTTCCTGATCTTCACGACAAGTTTGTTTGCCATTTGTGACGCTCGACTATTAATAAGCCATAATGTGGAAATGAGTCAATAATAAATGATAACAACAATCAATCGAGAAACACACGAATTTACCAAAGTGGGGGAAGCCACAAAGAACATTCCTTCATATTAATACTTGCGAAATTGTTTCTCTCGATGATTAGTTTCTTCAGGGAAACAAAAACGAATCGAAATTGAATTCTACATAGTAAAAAGTTGTTCTAAATCAGAGTCAACGAGACTCTCGAAGTCCACAGCATTCTGATGTCCAATATCAATCCAATTAGAACTAAAAGTTTAGTTCAAAAGTAGCTTTCAAACTGGTAACTCATATATGAAAATTTCAGCTTCACCCAGCTGGTTTTCCATCGTGCCAAGCTGTATCTGTATCTGTATCTGAATTTCAATCCGAATCGGAATCTGAAGCTGTGTGCAAAACGCGTCGAAAAGCATATTGTTCGGCGCAGCAAAATTCTTTATAGCATTCATGGCTCCAATCTCTTCTCTCTGTACACATTTTGTTTGCCGGCAGATCTCAAAGACTGAATTCGGTTCCTATATCAACCTTTACATAGCTCTTCCCGCCTTCATCCTCCATCCTCCGTTCCCCGTCCAACAGCCTCATCCAAACGCCTGGTTGTCTGTCAAAGATTTATTTTGTGCAGCAAACGTGAGCAAAACGTACGTACTACACTCGACTCAAATTTATGTATGCAATACGCATTTGGAGCTTTGTGGTCCCAATTCCAAATGCCCTTCAATATGCCACTCGCCACTCGGCGCCCCTTCAAAAGCCCACAACACCTCAGGCATCCTCCAGTCACCCAGTCATCCAGTCGCCCAGTCATACAACCCATACCATCCCATCCCATCCAGTCGACATGTCAGCGTTGATTATGGCCCAAGGCGACTTAAGATAAGCATCAAGCTGCGAAAAATGTTATAACTATTAGACACAAAGCAAAGCGACTGGTAAAAAAATAAAATAATAAAAAAAATAGAAAAAGAAAGAGTGATGGCTGTGTACTGACAAACAAACACACTTGGTAAAATCGGTTTTTGTACTCAGCTTTTTGTAGCCAGGGAATTTTTATGACCGAAGGCTCTACTCGGTACCTTAAATAAACTGTTTGATTTGACCAGAAAATTCGCCATCGCTATTTATATATTCCCTATACATTCGCCCATTATCTGCTGGATTATATATATATATATTGAGAGAGAGAAAGATTCGTGTTTTTTTCGCATAAAGTATAATAATATTTATGTGTTGATCGCATGAAATGTGCTGTATAAATTTATCCAAACACCAGTTCGGTGCATTCGCTTTCTTTTTATGGTCATAAAATAAAAGGGGCGGGCGGATGAGCAAGTGGGCGGGCAGGTGGTGCTAGTGGTGCTGCTGCTGGAGGAGGAACCTTTTGGGTGCCAGGCAGACAGGCAGGCAGGCAGTCAACCAGGCAGAGATTCGATTCCCATCCCGTGCGTTTATTGCAAACTGTCACAATATTTCGAAGGAGCGAGTGCCTAAGAAAAATTGACAGGAAGTAGTAAATGGAAATGCGAATGTCACTAGTGTGTTCCTGATTTCAAGCGAGTGCTGCGAGTGGAGCGAGTGTAGCGAGTGTAGCGAGTGGTGGCATAGCACACTCAGTGGGTCCATCTGACCCACCAGAAACTAAAAGCTGCTCGAGTAATCTCATTCGCCACCGAACCGAACCGATAAAGTGATGATAGAATGCCAAATTCATGGAAATTTGCCAGCGCACCCGGAGTTTTTCTTGCTGGCGACACATTTTCTGCGGTAACCCAAAAACACCATCCTCGGCAATCCGACCAAAAAGGTCATCGAACGCACGTTGTGATATGGCTGGTGGTGGTGATATGGCTGGTAATCCGTTTGGGATGCTGCATCGCGTATTACTGTTTGTGGTCAGTGGAATTTGGCCGGAAAGATTTGCATTTACCTGGGCTAATAAAATGAATTTAAGCATGTGCGCATGTATTGATTTCGGTTAGCCCCCCAAAAACAACACCACATATAGTTGAGTTGATAAAGTTAATTCAACTATGCATAGTGGGCAACGAACCCAACACCAAATATCGAAATCAATCTTTCAGATATAAAGGAAAAGAAAGCAAATACCTTTTCAGAGCTATGTAAATGGAAAAATGCACGCATATTATAGTTTTAGCTCAGCATTTGTATTTAAGCAAACAAATTCGCTAGCAAACGCAAATACAACGAGTACTTGACCCTAAGCAAATACAACGAGTACTTGACCCTAAGGGCAGCCTTTAGAAATGTATTACATTTTTCCTGTACGCATTTATTTTGAATTTTATTTAGTTAGGCAAAACCAACGTTTATTAGCAATAATCGTTTGCAAATGAAAATGTTTCGATAGGCAAATATTGCTGCACAAATACGCTATTATTAGATTTCGTATTAGAAAGTCATGGTAACTTGTTAATTGACTAATTTCTTATTTGCAAAAAACAAACTAACGCGCTGCCCCGCGTATATGTACATACATACACTATAATAATGGAATTTTTTTAAACAAATCCATTTAAAAGCAGCAGATTAAATGCACTTACAAATTGTGCAAATACAATTTAAATGTAACCACATTGGTTTCCGTTATTAAAAAGTATCTAGATGCATTGTTATTATGTTATTATTGTACAAGTGGGGTCAAAAGCACCAATCTGCCAAAGCTGATTAAATTATAATATTTCATTGGCAATATAACATACCCCGTGGATAAACATTGCAAATTGACCAACACTTGATGATGCTCTTTGCCGAACGCATGATATAACTTTAATAACGCCAAATATCAACCATAATCAACCAGATATTCGAGTGAGTAACTGATTAGTGGGTATCTCCAGTTTGGGACACTCGAAGCCAGTCCCTACTATCGCGTCTCCCTTTGTGAGCAAGTGAGTCCTTAGGAATCTTGCGAACCGGAATCTGGCAACTTGTCGCCGGAGATGGGTATCCAAACCGGTGGAAGTCGATGGCACTCGGTTCGGTTGTGGCAAAGAGGAAAAGAGGCTGTCGTGGATGCTGATGCTGGTGCTGAAATGGTGTTGCTGTGGCAAGTTAAAGTTCGTGTATGCGTTTTGCGTTCGAAAATAAACGGAAGCCATAATAATGAGATTTATCTTTGGATTCCCCAACTGTTCGTTCGTTCAACCTGCAGGGGCTGGATGGCAGGAGACTTGGCCCCTGCAAAATGGTGCTCTTGGAGGGGCAGCACAAAGCGCCTATCGTTAAAAACGTACCACTTCCCCAAAACAAGGATGCAAAATTAAAAGGAAGACAGCGAATGGATGTGGGTTTGCCAGCACGGCATATGCCTATTATAATTTTGTGCTCATAAAACTCAAATATTTCTATTTCGCCACCAGACCAGTGTTGTGTTTGGTCTTCTGCCACCAGCGAACAAAAATAAGAGGAAAAAGAAAAAAAGTAAAAAGAAAAACCAATAAACAACATTAAACATATGTGGGATACAAGCGGTTATTTTTAATAATAGACTTAAAGGAATTTAATACTTAGAGTCGTGCCCGGAGCAAACATTTACCTCGATCGCTGCTGAGCGGGCTAAATCGATGATACTTGGGTTTTTGGTTCATATGCAAAGCAAACATTTGGTAGCTTGGCTTAAAAGCCTAAAAAAAAACACACAAACTTCTTAATGAGCTGCTAAAAAGTTGAGCGCTGCCAAAAGTCAGTGTATAAAATCCAATTGCCTCTGGTTTAATTGCTCCTGCATTTCGTATTTTTTTCACGTGCCTGCGTACTGCTAATTATGTTTTTTTCTTCTGTCTGGATTGTGTCAATAAAACGTTAATGAAGTTTACGCACTGAAAGTATTAACTTCAGTGCTGGTCAATGCCAATACAAGCGGGTATTTCTAATTTCCTGGACCCCTTCGCAAACATTACATTTGATTGTTATTTTTCTCAGCGAGGAAAATGAAATCCAAGGCCTACAGGAATCAAATTCAAAACTGGAAAAGCAAAAAGGCGAAGAAGCTAAATAAAATACAAAAATACCAAATACAGAAAAAAACAACAAAAGCCAGAGCGTGGCGGAGCAAAACAAAAGAAATGACTGCCGTTGTTTGGACTGCATACAAATTTCGCATTAGCCCCGGCAACAATTTTCCCAGCTACCCTGCTCCACAGCTCCACAGCTAGCCAGCTATCCAGCTCCGGAGGTAATGGAGTTCCGCTTTCATCTGGCTACGGCTCCTTTTCGTAATGGCCCACATATATAGCATATAGATTGGGTGCTGGGTGGCAAGTGGCAAGTGGAAAGTGGGTGGTTTTGGGGGGTTTTCTTGCCGCTCATTCATACTTCAATTTGGTGTGGACTTTTATATAAAATTTCATTAATTTCCAATCGCCTGGCGCGGTTTGCATGGCCTATACATACATATATACCATATGCCACATATATATTTATTTGTGTACAACATTGTGGAATGTGCAGCCATCCACCCCCGAAAGGCCACTCACCCTAACACTCGCTGAGACATCTTGACGACGACGAATTTTGGTCCATGTTTCCCTCATATCGAGGGCTCAGTGTGCTGCATTCTGTGGGTAGGAGGAGGGGGGGAGTGTTTCGTCTGCAACCCCATAATGTCCATACAATTCAATCGTGAAATGTACTTTCAGTGCGCGTGGAGAATATGTTCCTGCTGCTTTCACTTTCACTTTCTCAGTTCTCCATATATGTATTTCATTTAGTTCTAAACTCTATGGTTGAGAAACATATTCGAAAAAAAAATCGTGGGAAAATATTATGCACATTTACACGCTGTTATATTGAACGCATTTATATATTCACTCGAACAATTTTCGAAGCGCATAAAACCAACTTGTAGGACACATTTCACATTTTTCCCCATTTTTCCAATGTGTGTGCATGTTCATTGGGGTAAAAAGTAAGGCTGAGAGTAGAAAGTAAGCAGTATTTAAGCCCTGCCATCTGTGTCCCACCTTGACATCTGTTCACCGCAGTTGATTATTTCTCAACCCATGGCCTTTCCCCTTTGAGCATATATTGTAATTTTTCATCTCTATTTAATTTTAGGGTTACCTTCACCCATGCCAACCACATCCCCTTGAGAAAGCACACCTAAGCCCAACACCCCCGCACTCATTTCCGTTTTAGTTTCTCAGTTTTTCTTTTTCTTTTTTTTTTTTTGTCAGGAAAACGTGGTCCAATGTCTAGAGCAACATTTTGGCTCTGAAGAATGAAAAGTCCCACGACTTGATCCGCATCCTCCATCCAATGTTTTCGTGGCTGGAAAGCTGTTGCTCTGGCCCAGAACGTCTCATACTTCTCGACCTGGTTCTAAACAACATTTTCGTAGCCACTTGCCTAGCTCTCCGACCGTTCAATAATCTCGATTTAGCAGGCACATCACGTAATTCTAATTTAAAAATTACAAGCCTTGCTTGGCAGCCGGTATCATGCATTTGATAAGGCCACATCACATATGCATGTACATATGTATGTGGTACATAAGTATGTGTGTTTTCTGGCCTACATATATATACGTATATACACCGGCTGGATTAGCGCCGTTTATTACCTGGAAACACGTGGGGGATTGCTAATCCCCGAAAGTTTATGCGAGACGAATATTTACCAATGTAACTATAATATTCCCTATAAAACAGGCCAAAAACATATGACTCAAGGAAAGGTTAAGTGACGATATTTCCTAGGACCATAGGTGTTTCAATTTGCATTTGAAATATATTTACCTTTTTGTTCATTTGACGCCAATCATCTGCGTTTGAAGTACAGGTAGTCTGAAAATAAATGAACGAGAAATGTTTAATATCAAGCAATCTTAGGAGATATTTACATATATGTACAAAAGATGCAACATAATGTGCTTCTCAACACTACCACTACAATTAACCGTTTTCTGTCAACAAGTAGTAGGTAGCATGGGAAACGTTGCTTTTCAGCGCGCATTCGAACTCCAAAAGGCACATCCTCGTTTTCCGCAGTGAATTCATGAAAGCACTCACAGTTGTTGAGGGGACTTCTTTCGGTAATGTAGCGAGTGCCAAGCCCTAATTAGAACACTAAGTATTTGGGTTTTTTTTTTGTTTTGCCCAGCACTTGCATTCAATTAGTTGCAAGCGAGTAACGATACTTGAAAAGTAAGGTGTTGCTTTCGGTAAAATGAACTACGAGTAAAGGTGCAAATATTCACATGAACTTTTCGAGTACGGATTAGCTGGAATAATAAATCATTCCACCTGTTGATGATTACACTCGCATGTCAATGTCAATGCATATGTATGTATGTACATTCTCTTTAAACATTCGTTTTAAAATAGAGACATTTGCCTTATTAAGGTTTAACGCCACAAAAGAAAAAGAAGTACATCAATTATTTTAGTCATTCCTCTATTTAACGACTATTTGAGTAGTCGTTATGATTACGACGCTATTACAGAAAAGTGACTTGTGTTAATAATGCAAAGGATGTTTTTATCGTGTATTCATAGGTATTATTATACAGCCCATCATCATCCTTTAAACTTTAACTTTGTTGAGATGAGTTAAAAACGCACCGATGATGAGATTTGACAGCGATGGGCAGAGATGAGTTAAATCAGCTGACGAACAGAGGCGAAAAAAATTTAATTTCACTTAAATCTTTCTTTCAATTAAAAGTTTTAATTGATTTTTCGTATATTCATTCACGCACACATGCACATATTGTGTGTGCGTGTCCGACATTGCGTGTGTGTATAACGCGCGCGTTTGCGTGTGTGTGTGTGTGTAAATTAAGTTCGCGCTACCTGCAGTCCGTAATTAATAATAAATATAAGGACTGAGGTGTGGGAAAAGTTAGTTCAAGACCCTTTTTTACAAACGTAGTACAAGCAAAAATCAAGTGACTATTGTGCTAAAATTCTATTGCAAAGCTAGAAGTTATCTTCGTTTTATCAGTACTATAGTTAAGTTACTATAATCACGTTTTCAACCAATTGGATTGGAATTAATATCTCGCAATATTTATTTTAATTATTATCAAATTTTGTAAGTAGCCGATGGTTTTTGCGAGTGTTGACTGCAATCAAACCGATTTGTATGAGCGTACACTTGGAGTAACCCTCACTAATGTTTGCTTGTGTTTGCTGCTGAACCACATATGTATCGAACATCATAGTATACTAAACTAGTTGAAAGTAGAGTTTAGACAATAGGAAAAACCAGTCCCATTTGATAGTATAGTATACAAACAAAATAACTTCCGAAACTGACACGCGACTTCTCCAAGTGCACGACTCTAGAATCGAACATGTTCGAAGCAACTAAATCGAACCTGTCATCTCCGAATCGAACTTCGAACTCCAGCCGCGTATGAGCTGATCATGAGAAGCCGAGAGAGAGAGAGACGAAAGAGAGCTCTCGAGAGCGAATGGAGGGCATAAAAGGAGTAAACAATGATGAAGAACGAACGCCACAAAGAAGAGCGCAGAGGGTAAACTGAAACTTATTTATGAGTTTAGAGAAGCAGAAGATGAAGTAAATGGTAAAATGGTAAATGGCGTAGGCGCTAAAGAACAATAAACTCGCAAAACAAGCAAAACACACAAAAGTGAGCCCCCCACAGAAAACAGTCCGATAATAAAGCCGAAATAATGCAAAAATCACATACATAATGTGTATGTATGTATGTACGTAATAGTTGAGCCGAGAATATGAAAATAAAGCATATTGTGCCAAGGTAAATGGCAAAAGGCGATTGTATAAAACGTGCAAACTTGGGGAACCCCCTTCCCATAATTCAGTTAAAAAAAACCGTATTCCAATCGGCATTCGTTGAATGAAATGCATTGATAAATCGCTATTTATGTACGCATTTGCTTTATTTCCAGCCGACTTTTCGCCTTTATTGCGCCTCAACTGCAGTTTTTCCCTTCCATATTTATTCATACCGTGCCATTTATGTAACTATTTTCAGAACTGATAGACTAGTTTACCTACATAGATAACTCAAATGCACAGGGGTAGTGAAAAAGACGTCTCCTTATGTCTTTATGTCGATTTATGTTACGATACATTTACAATAAGAGCATTGTTTGAAAATTGCTCAAATTCTGGTTAAATCGCAACCGCCTTAAAGTGCAAACACTACAATCTGCATTTTTGCATTGGGGTCAAAGTAAAAGAATACTTAACAAAAGCAATGAATTATTCAATTTACAGCCAATTGTGCACGTTGCTAATTTAAAAATGTTCCTTTGCTGTTTGACCATCATTTACTTTATGCGAATACAATTTAATCCCCAAGGGTTTTATGCAAAATCAATTACCAATTGTCAACCAAAAGTGGGATATTAGTATCATTACATTATCTACTTTTCTTTTAGGTTTGACAACACTATAGTTTAACTTTTGCGTGTGATTATTGAGTAACTTTAAAATAAACATTTCATACGATTTATTTTTTTTTAATTTTAAATACATCATCAATCAGTGCCAATTTTCTGGCATAGACAAATTTCACCCTTTTTCCCGCCCAACATTATTTTTTTCAAGCGCATTGTTCTCCTTGAAAAAAAGGTCTGTTCTCGATGTTTCGCTGGCGTAAAATTTGGTTTCCAATTAGCCAGACGACAAACACAAATAAGTCAAAACAAACTCTCGGTTTTGTTGTGCAGTGTAGCTTGGTACATACACCACCGTTTTTCTGAGACAGCTTTTTCACACATTTTTCGGGCATTTTCAGACATTCTGCACGTTTCGCGCATTATTTCGATTTGAAGTGATTCATTCATGTTCAAAATGCTGCTCACATGCGTTTTCAAAAACTTGTCAATCGACCGATAAGTGTAAAGCTCACCAGATACATACGTATGTACGTATACGTACATACATACAAGATGACGCATCCTGCACGAAGAATCAGCACTCTTGTGCTTTGCAGATGCCATCTCTCACTTCAAATGCTATTCTGCAGATACATTATCTTACTCTTCTGGCAAAGATGAAAAGAGGCCGTTTCGCTGACCAAAAGTTCTGGTATCTACATACATACATACATACAAATGTACATATAGGTATATGTACATATTCGTGGACCGAGGAAGCTGGCTCGGTTTGGCTTAAGACTATCATTATCGCGTGGTTTCGATCAGGAAGCCGAAAAAAGATGGTCAAGCTGTACTTCCTTAATGCCAAAAGCAAACAGTAACACAGTTACCACAGGCAATCCTTCATCTGCAACACAGCAGCAGCCTGTCTGGTGGTTTAAACTTCGGTTTTCTCAGCATCTTTCTTCTTTCTTCTTTTTCCCCTCAGCTTTTTTCTTCTTTTATTTTTTTTTTTTTTCGCTTTGTGCTTGGGCCCCAACTTTATTTGAAACTCCAACGCCAGCTCCAGCTCCAGCTTCAGCTCCACAGAGCTCTGCCTTTCCGCTTGGGCCATAATTGTTGTCAAAACGAGTTTTCGATGAAGTGGTTGCTCTGGTTGTTGTTGCTACTACTTGCTCCTGTTGTTGTTGTTGTTGTTGTTGTTTTTGCTGTTGAAGTGACCGTTGCTGTTGCCACTTTTGTTGTTGTTGTTGGTAATGGTGCACGTTAGTCTTAACTACAGCTAACCAAAACCTCGAATTCTAACTCAACGTTAACTCGAGCATGTAGAGAGAGAGGTCTGCAAAGATCGCATTTGCTGGACGCCTCGACTACGCTATACCCACTAATTAGAAGAATTTCATAAGAAATCAGCCAGCGTATGCTCATTTTGACATTTTGACCCAATCTCAACATTTACTCGCATATAGAGACCGCAAGACCTCGCATGCCTCGACTATAATATACCCACTAACTGCGAGGATTTTACACAAAATCCTTTAAAATGTATATCGTGCTGGTAAGCTAACCCAAATCTTTACAAACTTTACGCATTAGAGAACTTATAATATCTGAACGTGCATAAGTATCTTATATTATGCATTATATGAATGTATATATGACATAGGTATTTACACCAAGAAGGAGCCTTGTGTAATGCGTCTTCTAATCATTGAGAAAATCTACCTCTGATAGAAGTATAGTATATAGTGTAGTATATAAGAACCCCAATATGAAACAACTACAAAAATAAAATACCAATAGTAGTTTGATAGACTCCAATGATAATTTGAAAGAAGCCCGTTAGTTATGTTCTATTCACAGACTCTTTGTCATTGCCCTGGGAAACCCTTCGGCATTTTAGGAGGAGCACTTGGTGGTGTTATCCATCTTCTGCAGTGGAACAGTGACTTGGCTTCCAGTCCAGTAAAGTCGAAACGTTTTCGATATTCAGCGCAACATTGGTAGCTTATGTGTGAAATGTGTGTAGAATGCCTTGGTTCGCATCTACACATGCCACAAGACTGCTGATGCATCGTTTATCACCAGTTTTTGGTGACTTCCCATTCCCAAGTTGACTTACGACCAATTCCAATTTCAAATCAATGACCTCAAATGTACCCTGTTCGTTTGATATTTTCCGTTTGCTGATGTTATTTTCCCTGGCTTGTCTACGAATATTTAGATAACGTCTTTCTCGAGTGCCGTCGGTGGAAAAAAATGCGGCGACAATTACAAGCGAGCGCGGTTTGAACAATTTCCGACTCGGCATTCCGGGTCATTGTCTTGATAAAAAATCGAGCTCTATCAAAAGTTTGCCAGTTCTCCCAAGCCAATTGTACTTTAAAATGTTGAGGTAGTTTTAATGAACTTCGAATTCGTCGCTTCTGCAGTCGACTGACAGACTGACTGACAGTCCAACCACAAAATTGCCACAGGCGTGTGGCATGCCCCTGGCAGCCCAAAATTCAGCTTAAGCCAGACGCAAATCGCACTGAAAACTTCGTCTCGTCGACGAATTGAAGGTAATAATCCCTCTTCAAGTCCTTTTCGCTTAACGTTATTTATGATTTTTCTAAAATCCTTATTCAGGCTTTCCTTGGATAATCTTTAATTACACTTACTTAGGTGGAAAGCGATATTTACTACAGATATGAGATGTTCAGATGTTTCATGTGTTTATAAAAACCTATTTAGTTTATGATTGTAATTCTTATTTGTTTTTTACAACATTTTATCTATAAGATTCCTAGGGTTGCCAACTACTCTACTAATGTTCATATTGCTTGTGTATAAATGTCTCACATGTTCCCTTTAGAACCAATTTCGATTAATGTTTCATGTAGAAAATAAAAAATGCTTAAGTGAATTTTGTTTAATAATTGCTTTCAATCAAATACATACACATTTCTAATTGGTCTTGATCGTTTTTGTGGCAACTGTACATATTCTATGAGTACCATTTTTTTTTTGTTTCTATTTAATTCAACGTTTTTTGAGACAAAATTAAGTTTAGAATTCTGTTTTTTTCTATGTTACCCAATGGAAAGAGTAAGGAATTTTTGTCTTTTCAGAGATGAAGTGGAAATTCTATTTCCGTCATAGGAAAATCATAATACTCGTACGCATCCCTAAATCGAAAAATTCAATTTCTGTCATATTTAATTTGGGTTGTAGTAAAAAGGCGCCCCAACATAAAATCCATAATCATATTATACCATTTAATACCCATAAAATTCAGGGTCGTAAACTTAAATTTTGACTATAGATCTTATATTTTTCGTAAATAATACGTACTATTTTAATTTCAAGTATACTATACATAGTATATATATATATATATAGCATTTCTAGGATGTATTTTTAGGAGAAGTAGCATTCCTCAAAGCGAATGCATTACATTTTAATCGTTTTAGATTTGACCCTTAGTGCATATAAGCCATCAAAAATGTTTGTCCGTGGGTATATCCAATTTTTTCCCCATTCTTATTGGCACTTTTTCGTGGGGTCTGACTTTCTGTTCCGCAATATGCGCATCTTTGCTGGATTTGCTTCGTGCTAATCCCTTTGTTTGTTTTTAGCTTTCCCTGTTTCCTCCCTGTCCTCCTGCTACATTTTCGCTCCCTTCGCCTGCAGTTCTTATTCGTCCCAAGGATAAATTCATGAAAACAAAAAGTGCTCCGCCAAAAACACCAACTCACACACACACACACACACACGCACCTATCTACCAATAATACCAAGGTAATAGCACCCGCAGAAACACGCACACTTTGACAGTACCACCGGCGGGCGACTAACTGTACTGCATGGACAAAACACAAAAAAAGGAACAAGAAATGAAGCCGAAGCTTATATACCCTTGCTGTAATCATACAAAGCACCTGTAGGCCTAGTAGCACTTCATGATTAAGAACCATATTTATATTTATTATATATATTTTATATTTTATATTTTATTCACTAATTCAGTTAATTTTCTGATTTTTCCTATGACAGCTACATGATGCAGTCATCCGATTTCAATCATCAATTAGATAAGTTTATATGATGAATAGCAACAATGGCACATTTTTTGTTGAATCATTATGTCTATGGTAGCTTTATGATATAGCGGTCTGATCCCATTTCGACAATGATGTATGCTGATTCAGATCGCAGATCGCTATAAAACTGAGAATTGTTTTTATATAACTGGACGGACAGAAGGACATGATCGTATCAACTTGACGGTTAATACTGATCATGAAATAATGATATATAGAATTCAACATGCCCTCTGCAAGGGTATATAACCTGAAATAAGAACAGAAAAAAAGTTAAGTTTCTCTTCTGTTCGCTGTCTTCTAATTTCTGTTCGTGCTTTTGTTCCTCCATTACTGGTTTGTTTTGTTTTGTTCTGCGTTTGTTTGTTTGTTTGTTTTGCTTTCTTTCTTAATTTTTGGCAACGTCAATTACACGCGAAACTTCTTGCCTGAGTGCTTAACCCTTGGCAGGGCGCGCAGGTAGTGAGCGCTCTCGTATTAACCCCACAGCGCTCACGCGTTATTTTTGCAGACTCGATTTGAAAAACGGTTGCAAATTAGAGCTCATAGTGCATATTAGCCACCACTTTGTAGGGGGATCAGTGAATTGAGTTTGCTGCAGTTTCAGGAAAAACAACGATCTCCGTGCAGATGGTTCGTTACTTTAGTTTTTGGGGGTTAATGGCTTTTAAACTGCAGACTGCACTTTACGTACATATGTACATACATACACATATCTATACATATTTATATACATATTTAAATCTATATGTAATATGTATGTTTTCTTTTTTCTTTGCCTTTCCCTTATTTTCCTGACTTCGGAAACGCAAATGATGCAGTTTGTTTGATTCATTTGACATTACAATTGCTGCAGCTGCACGTTGTTGTTCTCGTTTTGTTGTTGCTGCTGCTGCTGCTGCTGGCGATGCTGCATTTTGCTTCAGTTTCAGTTTTTCATGTTTTTCCAAGCACAAACCACGCTGCAGTCGCTGCTGTTGTTGTTGTTGTTGTTATCATTGCTGCTTCTGTTGTTTTGCAGGTAAGTCGAAGATGAGTGTCGAACCGGTTCAACGGGTACACACGACCACCAGTGAAAGAAGCCACATACGTACATGAAGACACACACACACACACAAACGCACACGGGCAGCACTTGCAGTCTCCCTCCCGCTCGCTGGCTCCCTCTACCTCTCTCCCTCGCACTCAATGCACTTATTTTAACTCTTTATCTCTCCACTCTCTTTACCACGCTTTGTGTTGATCCGCTCTCCGCTCCGTTATTTACTCCACGGCGTGGCTTTTCCAAATATAATCACCTTTTGGCGTTCGCTGCTTGTAAGGGGGTTGAAGTGGTGTGTGGGGGGGGGGACTTGTTGTTGTTTTCGTTTAAGGGGTATCACTTGCAAGTAACCGAAAAAAAAGTGTGAGTAATGCACTCCGGGACAGCCGCAACAGCCGCGTGTTTGGCGGCGTTCGAAAAAAAAAGCAAACACACACACACACTCGCCGCCACTCAACTCAAGTGAACTCCACGCGACGCGAGGCGAGTCGAGACGACTTTTCGTGTTTCGTTAACCGCGACTGTCCATTCAATTGGCGGCAACAACTGACTGCTTCGCGCACTCGACTACGTACATATGTGTATGTGGGTGGGCGATGCGCTCGACGTTTCACTCTAGCAACAACCTACGCGACCGGCGTTTGCAACAACACTGCGACGCACATCTGTTCGAGAGCAGGCCGCTCGAGCCGAATCGAACCGAGTCGCGTCGAACCGAATCGAACTAAGCCGAGCCGACACGCAACATGTTCGACTGGAACATCGGCTGAGGGGTTGCAACAGCAACAAGGCACTGTAACAAAAAGTGTACAAAGAATTATTAAATCACTTTTTACCCTGTGATGTTAAGATACAATATTATGATGTACGGATTCTTCACTTAATAAATAAATATAAATAAATATTTTTAAACTAAAAAAAAATTAAGTTAAATCAATCATTTGTGTAACAAAATGCGTTGCATACACTTGGGCGTGTGTGTCATCATCATTGGGATAATCAAACAAATAAATATAATAAATATTCAATATAATTAATACATATATAATAATATTTAAATATTTTCTCATTTCTCATTTATTCCCCAATGTCTATCGATATCCCAGAAAAAGGATAAAATTTCGAGTTCGCATTTCCACTAGCCGAGTAACGGGTATCTGATAGTCGGGGAACTCGACTATACCTTCTCTACCTTCTACCTTCTCAAGAACAGAGCTTAGTACAACATATGTACATATGTATTTTAATAAATCAGTTAAACTCAAATTAAAAATTTCAGCTCCATCGTGAACGGTAGAAACTGAATCAATTCATCAGTCAGTTGGCAGTAGTGTGACTTTAAGACCTCTGATCGCCGAACAAATTGAAAGGAGCTGCTGCTAGTGCAACTCATTTTAAAATTTCAGCGGCTAGCATCATTAATTACGTCACCGTGGCGACGTCACCGACAAAGAAGAAGGAAAGTGAAGCGTTCTCTGTGCCCTTGAATAACTGCAAAGAATTAAGTACGCCGGTAAGTGGAAATGTGTACATACGCTCTACCCTGGACAGCTCACACGCGCCCACGTGTGGATACACTGCGAGAAACGAGTGGCAATTGTAATTCATACATACAAATATAAAGTTAATTTTACAAATAATTGAATAGTAAGATATCATGGAACCAGTACACCTTGATAAGCAATGCCATTATTACTAAATTTTAATTTCAATTTCAATACTTTAAATTGTTGAATGTTGTAAGTTTTCGACGTTTGATATTATGCCTTAATATATTATTATGCCTAAATAATAAGATTTATCAGAAAATGAAGCTAATTTTCTGTAGGATTTGAGCATGGACATAATTTGAATTCGACAATTTTCGATTTTCATACCAACTGAATTTCAGTTTGATGAGAATGCAGTCTCTGGTCAAAAACTAAACTTTATATTAATATCGACTTTTGCTGTCCGTTCAGTCCGTCCAGTCCGTCCAGTTTGTCCGGTATGAGCGATTCTCTACGACATATATACTAATTACTAATTTTGTTATTTCGATTGAAAATCATTGTAGTATTTAAGTTTAGTGAGTAAAATTATGAAAAAGTGTCAGAAAATACAGAAACGCTGGGACAAAGACGAAATGAGCTTATGGTGCTATTATTGTTACCGCAACTGTATATATATATATATATATATATATGTCAGATTTAAGCTATATGTTGCCACGCCCACCCTAGTGCCCACAAATAGCTTAAATGACACGGCTACACGTTTTGAAAATGTTTTTAAATGTAAAAGTCGACGGCTAATTATGGACACATCAATTTAAAATTTGGATAATTTTATTTTATTTATTTTATTAAAGTAAATCTTTTACATATATTCACAGATATTAATGTACATTTTTAAATCATATACATAAGTATTATTTTTAAAAAATATATACAAAATATTTCATTAGCTTAGCTTATAAAACCAATAACCAATTTTCTTTTCTCTCTTTATTCGTTCTATTTACAAAAAGGAATCAGCAGAAACTTATTCTCGCCGGATAATAATAATAATAATAATATTTAAGGATCAAATGCTGCAATAGTGGAGGTGTCCACATAACTACTACTATATCATAAATTCTAGCATAACAACTATTTTTGAAGGTAAGAAAAATAAAATTAATAAGCAGAAAAGAAATATTAACTAGTGTTTTGCAGACGAGGGATTTACTTTAGAGGATTTCAAAATACTAAAAAAGGAGGATATTCTCTTTTTATTCCGCAATGGACAATGTGTGCAAATAGTCCGATTTAGGCAACATTTGCAAAAATGGATTATTGTAAGTTACCCATATCGCTTTTTATTTATTTAACAAACCCTTCTTTTTTTTTTAGGAAAATACAAGTGTTGGCAGAGCAATCGTTTTTTCGCCAATTGATTGTATATGGTTTAGTATAATAGAAGATATATATATTTTGATTTGGAATGCAGGAACTAAAAGAATTGCTCGATCACGATAGGCGACAATTGGTATTTTAGTTACAATAATAACTTATATACTTTTAGACAATATTTTATGAATATTTCCTCCAACAAGAAAATGACATTGACAACAATGATGGTGAATCTTTTATTCTGTATCGGGCTGTAGAGGATGAACAGCTTGCTGAAGGAGCAGTTGACTCAGTTGAGTTGGTAAGCTAGCTTTAGATTTCTATAATGATTAATTAACATTTACTTCAACAATAACTTGCATATGTTTTTCAGTAACCGCCACCTTGCGACCTCCCTGCAAGTCGGCTGCTCTTAATGGCGACTCCGGTGCACCCAAACAGAGGACTCCTTGGAGCGCACCATCAGCCAGGTGGAGTTGCAGGCGACGGGGGAGGAGCCAACTAAAGTGACTGGTGACTAAAGTAGCCAGGCTCATCACCGTTTCGAGCTGGTCCTGCATGAGTCCAAGGTGGAAGCAGGTTCCATGGACACGGCCACTCCGGTCACTACCATCTTCTTTACGCGTCACTTAGCTATTGTTAGCTGGGAAAAGTTGTACGAGATCGATTTGGACAACTATGCGGCTGAGGAGTTTGCGGATCTCTCTGGAGGGCACTACCAAGTGCCAGCCTCTTGCTACTGTGCGCATTTCTCGACAGGATCAAGAGTACCTGCGCAGCTTTGCCGAATATGGAGCCTTTGTGGATGAGTTTCGCTGCAGATGCATCCCTACGACTTGAACTGGGTCCATTCACCCACTGGACATGTCTATCCCGAGCCATGGCCCAACTTCATCGCCCAGCTTACATTCCCAATTGGCTTGATAAGTTTTGAGTTTCAGGTAGTATAATCGGATTGGGTTTGGTTAGCGATGTTGATGGTGTCACTTATAACCAACTTATTATAGGTAGAATCGACCTATTTATGTATTTAACTAAGAGTCAAGCCAAGCTTTAGTCCAAACTGTGGACACTGATGACGTTATCATTGCAACATTCGCTGATGATGCCGCAGTTCTAGTCAGAAACTCCTCCATGGTCATTGTTCCTTTGAAAAATGGGCGCAGGATTGGAACATAGGAATAAACCAGTAGCCAATGAGTAAATTTTATGATTTTGACAAGACCCGGAAGCTGCAGTAATATAACGCATCTTGGAGCATTCGTGCTGGAGCATAAGTCGTATTAAAAATATCTTGGGGTTATCCTTGACTATCCTTGAAACTAAACTTTGGCGGGCATGCAACATTGGTGCAGCATCCTATGTTGTCAAAAGCTGTGAAAATGTGGCTCGTGTCTCCTTGGAGAAAGCTCTCCTTAAAAAGCAAGGTGGCCATATATAAAACAATCCTCGTCCCGATTTTGAGATACGGCTTTCCATTTTATGGAATTGCTGCTAAATCACACATAAAGAAAATCCGTACAGCTCAGGGTAAAATACTGAGAACAATGTGCAATGTTTCTTGGTAAAGAAACACATCTAGAACCCTGTCGTTAAAAATATCCCAATTCCTAGTATTAGTTCTCAATAAATATTTAAATGTATAAAATATGTATCTTTGTAAGTAATTAAAAATTAAAAACTGCCTGAAGTAGCAGTTCAATAATTTAATTCTACATGTATTCAAGTTTTTAAAATTAAAATAACAATAAAAAAAAGAATGAAGCTTGAATTAATAAAAGCTATTTTGTATAGTCTAAGCTTAGTTAGCAAAAGCTTAGTGCTTCTAAAGGTCTTAATGGTGTAAATTGTCAAAAGCTTGTTCTAAGAACCAAATTTCGGTTTTGTAAGCAAAGCTGAATTTGAAAATGATTTTGGTTTTGTTAAATAGTAGGGTTTTCGTATTTAAATATTTTATAAGAGAGCTTTTAAATTGTACAGCCCAAAGTCCAAGCGTAAAGAAAGTTTGAAGCTGAAGCTGCCTCAAATTATTTCCATAAAGCTCAAGCTTCCTTAAATTATTTCCATAAAGAGATACTCTCTTGTTCCGAACATTTTAGGACATAACTTTCTATAAAAATCTCAGGTTATGGCAACTAGGGGTGAAAAAGTGGTTTATGGCTTAACCTTATGTTTATAGCATAACATTATACACAAAAAACGATGTGGAGAAAAAGCGAACTTGCAATGAGAAAAAGCTTTTAGGGGTAAATAGTCTAGTGGATCCTGTGTTTACATGTGGATACTATGTTGTGGATTGCTGGCAACGTAACTGGGTATAACAGCTTTCAGGGGTGGACATTCTTTGCTGTACACACAAAAAAACAAACATTAGTTATTGTGGCATAAAATTTAACATGTGCAATTTTCAATAATAATAAGTAGTTAATGCAATGTTTAATGTTTTACTCTCCGAATTTGTTACATATTTATCTTTCCAATTTTTGCTTTTTATCATACGTTTTTTGGGCAGGCCTTTTTAATACGAATGTGCCAATTGTATGTTTATTGTACTTTACTATAAATTTTTTGTCTGCGTGTACCGTATCCTTAACTTGCCACCGAACGACGCATGAATGATGTTAAGTCCTTGTGGCACAAAATGCGCTACCTGATTTCCTTCTAAAGTGATTGATTACTTGACTGATTGCATGAATTATTTTCATTTCAATCAAAGAAATACAATTGTTTTGAAGCTTAAAAAGCAGGGTATTCATTCCAGGTCCCGCGTAGAGTGAATAAGTAGATTTCCATTGGCAGCGGGAGGACAACAAACGGGGAGCAGCACGTGGCGTCCAGTCCAGTGCATCCTTAACATGCATCAACAGCAAGGCTGTTGGCAGTGGCAGTGCCACCGAATTTGTTTACTTTTCACAACATTCCGGCTAGGCGTGTGCGCTGCTAACAGCAGGAGCCTGCCGAGCCGAAGGACACGAAGGACACCCGAGGTGGCCATGTTATGCTCTCGTCTAAGGTCACAGCGCCGACACGATATGCTGGGCCACGTGTCGCGCGGAGTCCGGCTCAGTTGCAGTTGGAAAGTCGAGCCCGCTCCTCGTGGCCACTGACTACTTTCTCGGCTTTCTCGGCTTCCTCGGCTTTCGGAAATGCTGTTGTGTTAGTTTGGACTGTTGTGCGGCATCGGACGCTCCTGCTTTCACAGCCATTCAGTCGAGTGCGTGGTCGTGAGCGAATCGGTCGGGGAGTGCTGGTGACATCAGTCCCATCCGCAGAGCCGCATCCGCATCCGTATCCGAATCGGAGTCTGAGTCCGCAACCGAATCCAAATCCGAGTTGCGAAAAATAGCTGCTGGCAAGCAAGAAGCAACAAAGCAACAAACAAACAAACAAACAAACAAACAAACTGCCGAAAATGTGCGTTCTTTGCAAGGAATGTGAAATCAATGATAAATCCTCGAACGCGTCGTAAAATCACCTCCATCATCTGTCAACATTTTTTTTAAAGGTGTTAGCCACGTATATATATAATATATATATATCCATTTTTTTTGTACAAGTGCCATGTGCAGAGTGCCATGCATATCCATATCCGTGGTGCGTAAAGTTCCTTGAGCAAGCGGTCAGTAATGGTGCAAATAGCCAAACGATAGTGCAATCAGTACTCATGGTACTTTCTCCACTTTCCCCCTCACTTTGCATCCCATTTAGAACACAAATCGGTGGTCGGTCTGGAGTGCTTTGGAGGGAGAGGCAAACCAGAAGATAAAGATTAGTCTCAATGGATCCAGACAATTCATTCGTATCTATGCAAATATTATGACTGGTGAGTGCCCAAGGAAAACCCCTTATCATTAGAAACCTGTGTTGATTGCCAGGGATTTGGCTTAACAATCTCAGCATCTATCAAATGTTTGAAATTGTATCTCATCTCTCAGAAAGAAAAAGTACAAAAAAAATGTGAATTGAATTAATGTTACTTTTCCATTAAACAGCAGAATTTAAGGGATTTACAAAACATTTGGGTATTCATTTAACCATTTTAGATAATAAAAAATAGTGCTTAAATTGAACTTGAATGAAAAAGCTGGTTGTGTTTAAAAACTTCTACATATGTAACTGCCAAAGACATTTTTCCTACTTATTTTAAGGATTTTAGAGAAATTGTAAGGGCTTCTAGGCCAAAGCGCTTCCTTCTACCTGTTACATTAATTTTTCACACTATGTGAGGCGATTTAAAGCACAAAACAGCTTTATTTCCTGTCAAAAAAATCAAATAAACAACGCAACAAATATTAAATTAAATATTTGAGGATATACGATAGCCTATACTAATATTATGAAAACATTCAAAATGAACTTGTAATATATGTACAGACGAGTATTAATTATATTATGGCCAAATTAATAAGATAAGAAACAATAAAAATGATAATCGGCTTGGGATGAAGCAAAACCGTTTTTTGCAATGGCAAAATAAAATGTAATTTTAATTTTAACTATATTTTTAAATGATATCAAGTGCCAATGTAAATGACATGTTTATAAGTCAGCATAAATTGTTCAAAATTATAATAAGGCTTGTGTCGGATTTCGCCATTCACAATTGTTTTTACCAAGAATGAGTAAATAATTTAAACGCTGTCTTTAAATCTCTGCAATGCAGAATTTATTTTGTTTTTTAAGTGCAAGTGATTAACAACATTACAAAAAACATACACTCGAAGGTAAGTGATAGAGCAAATGTATTTTTAATTTAAGTTTATATAAATACCGCAGCTAGCTATTGCTTCTTTTTAGCAAACTTTTGCATGACTGAGTGAATTTGAATTAGGGGCACTCGAAAGGCACAAACATTGTTTAAAAATAGATAATCGCTGGTCGTATTGTATGTGTGTTGTTGTGTATATTGTGTATATGAAATCAGTTGGTTTGGAATCGCTGGAGTTCCATAAATGTTAAACGCGAAAATTGCAATATCAAGCTAAATTGCAGTGTTGAGAAATGTTCTAAGACAACAGAATACAAAATGTACTCGCAAATTAATTGAAATGCGGCACAGTATTGTAAAACATTAAATAATTAATGGCAAATTGCATTCTTGGGTTAAGACCAACAAACATCCTTAGCATCCGTAGCATTTTCGCCCGCTTCGTAGCAAATTTTCAATTCCCCAAAAAATGTAAGTAGATATGCACGCAATTCCATTGTAAATTCATAAAACATTGCTCCATTCCAGGGGAAAGCATGGGACATCCGAAAAAGAAAGCACCACCTTTCTCCTCCTCAATTTAGACGTAGATATGGCGAGGGACTTAACCGTGGGGACAGGGTTATATGGTTATATGTATGTGCTTGTATTGTACCAATCACTTGGGAGCAGCTGGCCAAGAACCTAAATGATAATGGACTGCCGCAGGATGTTTTACGGCCCCAGGGCGATGGGAATTTTTAAGGATGTTATCGAATAAATTTTGAATATAATAATCAGCTCTGCACAGTGCCGCTTTATCTGTCTATTTGTTTCGGTCGTAAGCGTGCGCATAATTATTTATTTATTTATTTATTTTTTAAAGTAAGCCCAATCTCTAGCAACTCTAGTTGAATGTAGTCCAAAATTTAGCTTTGCTTTAGTAAGCAGCAATTGAAATAGCTTTTAAGTCTTAATTACAAAGATCTTCACCAGCTTTTAGCCAATTATATTCTTTACACCAAACTTATATGTTTGTATATGCTTGCTATTAGGTCTATTTAATTTATATATTCGCCATAATTAACAGAAATATCTAGCAAATTAGAAACCAGTAAAACTTCAAATCCGTGCGTTACTCTGAATAATCACATTTCTAAAAAATCTTAAAAAATCATTAACTCTTATTTTGAACTGTATCACTAAATAAGCAATTTAAATTAGACTGTCTACAAAAATATTACAAAAACTAAGATACATTTTAAATAAGAACGGAAGCCAGTTTCTGGAACCCGAAATTTTATACCATTGCATTTTTGACTTTTGTGAAACGATTCAAGTGCATATTTGTTTTAAATAGTATCCTTTGCAATGGTAAATCTTATAATTCACATACAATACTTTTAACTAACATTTCCTTAACTTCTTGCCTGCATATCTCATCCACCAAGTAAATGCTTGATTAGAATTACTTATCGCAGTGTATAAACTGATATATCATATATGTATATACCGATTTTCATAATGTACGGCGATTTGCAATTAGAGAAATATACAAAATTTGCAACAAATAAAAAACAGTTGTATAATTTCTTCATTTTTTTAAAACTTCATCCATTGAATTTGACTCTTAGGCTAAAAAAGCTTATCTCCCGTAAAATTTGGTCAATATTTTATTTGCATTGTTCTAAGCTAGCATTTTTTATTTAATTATTAACTTATAAACAAGATATATTGCAAGTAGTGAGATATAACAAATGTGTATGTTTTTCAGATGGGATTGGCATTTTTCGAATTATGGGCCAAATGAAAATGCGTCAAATTAAAAGAATACGAAGGGCTACGAAGGATTTTTCCAAAGGTAAGTCGAGAAAGTTTTACAAAGGTTATGGTTTTTTATAAGAACCCAAATATGTGTGTACATATCTTATTAGTATATATATAAGTCTGCATAATGTATTCATAATTTATAGAAGTTTCATATCAGCCACTTTATTTAAAACGATTTTATAAAAGTCCAAATTGGTTATTTTTCATGTTGTTTTTATTAAATACCTATTTAATATGCAATGTAATTTGTGTGACTTATAGTGCATGCAATGCATTCGATAAAATAGACATTTTAAAAAATGAAAATTTAAATTTATTTCCAGGCCATAAACTCAAAGTTTGATGCGGATAAACATGACCACGAAAAACGGCGGTTCATCATTTGCATTTAATGCATTTTCCGGATCACGGAAATCACAATGCCCCTAATATGCGGCTGATGATATAATGCCAAATCACCGGAAATACAACAAAATTGTTTGATATTAAATAATATGAATAGTGTTTTAAATAAATGTACATCTTTAAAATAATATTATATTTAAACCTTTGTGTCTTTGTGAACATTTTGCAATATCAGCACATAACTAGTCATTTATTGAAAATCTTGTTTAGAACACAAAATCTTAGCTTCTGGATAAAGGGGAACTGAATGCACGAGATACTATACAATGTCCGAAACCAAAAATTAGCATAATTAGTTACTTAGTTTAAAGCCTAATCATTTCCTTTCGCGAACTAAAATTGTATGCAACTGTTCATTCCTTTGCAGCCTGTCAAAAATGGATCGGCCTGTAAGAGTCGCACAAAACTGTTGCAATTAACCAATTAAGAAAGGAATATACAATCAAAGCTGAGGAATATTAGACGTTTAAGGCGATACAATATGAGAAGTCGATCAAAATTAGAAAGCTAA
The DNA here is from genome assembly GCF_016746395.2 of Drosophila simulans. NCBI lineage: Eukaryota > Metazoa > Arthropoda > Insecta > Diptera > Drosophilidae > Drosophila > Drosophila simulans. Next base: position 18,810,726 of record NC_052525.2, on the reverse strand, counting down.
CGAAAAGCGTGGGATTAGAAGAAAGTCAATGGATTCAAAAAGTGACACGAATGCGCACGAACAGTAGTCCGGAAAGCAAAATTCGATTATCGACTATCGATATCGATTATCGATTATCAACACCAATCTAAACACCGAAACACCAAAACACACCGGACGGACACCACAATCAAAATGCAAAACTATGGAAGTGAACTGAAAGGAGGCTGAGTCCCACTAACTACTAACTACCTTCTGCGCCCCCACACTAGATCTAGATCGCGGATATAGGCTATAGAATATTCGAACTCCAAGGCTCAATCGAGTTATGAAGAAGCCAGCACGCAGTCGGCCGGACAATCCATCCTGCCCTGGTCAGGAGAGAACGAGATCCATGAGCTTCCCACAGCCGCACTCATTGCCGGAGGCCACTGCGAACGGTGGCAGAATGCTGGTCTATGGCCTGGGACTTTTAATTATGATACCGGGTGAGTGCCCAGTCCAGTTCAGTCCATCCCTCTCCATGTCCAAACACTTCCGGAAGAAAACATGCCACAAATCCTTGGGGAGTCCTTGTTAAGTCACCTTTTAACCTACCATTCCTACCATTTGCTCCATCTACCATCTAACCAGCTTGTGCGGCTGGACCCCATGAGAAGCGGCTGCTCCACGCCCTTCTGGACAACTACAACAGCCTGGAGCGTCCGGTGGTCAATGAATCCGATCCATTGCAACTGAGCTTCGGACTAACACTCATGCAGATTATCGATGTGGTAAGTGAATACTACTAGTGTTGGGAAGTCCATGACTTTCATACGGGTTAAGACAGAACCAAGAGGCATTGCCCAACTCCTTCAATGTTTTCAATTTTAAAAAGTTTTTATATCTTCGTTTATAATTAATCGATTTGAATAATATCATTCTTGGGTTGGTTATCAGACTACGATTATTTTTCATTTTTCAGGACGAAAAGAATCAACTGCTTATAACGAATATTTGGCTCAAATTGGTAAGTTGTGATGTTTGACTGCAGATTCCTCACATCAGTCGTGGGAAAATGCCAGGGGGCAGTGTGTGTTGATAAGAATCCATTGTTGTCTACTATCAGGAATGGAACGATATGAATCTTCGATGGAATTCGAGTGAGTTCGGTGGTGTGCGGGATCTGCGGATTCCGCCACATCGCCTATGGAAACCGGATGTACTGATGTACAACAGGTAATTCACTTTGCTAAACACTCGCTTTTACTCATATAATGCATGCCTATATGCCCTATGAGTTGCTACAGTAAAGCCTCGATCTCTAACGCCTCTTTCCAGTGCGGACGAGGGCTTCGATGGAACGTACGCCACAAACGTGGTGGTTCGCAACAATGGGAGCTGTCTGTACGTACCGCCTGGTATATTCAAGTCGACGTGCAAGATCGACATTACGTGGTTTCCATTCGACGATCAGAGATGCGAGATGAAGTTTGGCTCGTGGACCTACGACGGGTTTCAGGTAACTACACAGTACTAGCTAGCTACTAACGAATAAGATCTACTTCGTGTATTTCCCAGTTGGACCTGCAGTTGCAGGACGAAGCTGGTGGCGACATTTCTAGCTTTATAACCAATGGCGAATGGGACTTGTTAGGTAGGTTAAGTGCTCCCAGCAAGCCAAGCACACTGCTCTATCTCCCATCTGATTTATTCAGACCCAAGCCTATGAAATGTATCTTATTAATTTCGTAAATAATATCTCCTTCTTCTCTACTCCATCAACAAATCATGTGTCATTTTGAAAAAAAAAAAAATTATCAATACCATTTGCTCAAAAAAAAAAAAAACAACACACGTTAAAATGATTCGAACTTCAACTGACAGGTGTGCCCGGTAAACGAAATGAAATCTACTATAATTGCTGCCCAGAACCTTATATTGACATAACATTCGCCATTTTGATAAGGCGCAAAACGTTGTACTATTTTTTCAATCTGATTGTGCCGTGCGTACTGATCGCCTCCATGGCACTGCTAGGGTTTACACTGCCACCAGATTCTGGTGAAAAGCTTTCGCTTGGTAAGTGTCGTCCAGATGTTCTGGCCTGATCTCCCTGCCCTTCTATCTCTGTGCTCACGAATTTTCACAAACTACCAACTAAATACAAACTACAAACTATACCGATAACCGATAACTGATAATCGATACGATTCGAGCTTAGAACGAAACTAACTTTATTACCCAGTAGTCGAGATTGTGCAAATTACAATGCTACCTTCATTTACTTCTTGTTTGCTTTTGTTTTTAGACATGCTAATGCATCTGGAGTATCTATTGGAATTTAATGTAGATCTTTTGCATGCGACTCTGCAACTCATTCTAGCTACCAACTTGCTCTAAAGAATTCTTCCCAGTGTTTCCATCTTAGAATATTTCTTCATGCTAATGCAGAACCACTTAAGCCAGTGTGAATAGCCTTTTAATTTGCTGCACTCGGTATTCGTTCTAATGAAATTCGTGGCAATATGTGTGACAGAAGTCGCGTAGTGACGAAGCGCGCCGTGAGAAGCCGTCCACGATTTAAAGCGTTCGTCACTATGTTTTTACTTAGTCAAAATACGACCTTGCTTGATTAAATTCTGTTTTTGGCTCAAGAGCCGTTTCATGTGTAAAATAATAAACAATGTGAATCCCGCAAAAAACAAATTTAACAATTTAATAATGAACAAATCTATTTAGTGATATATTTTCACATATATTTGAAGTATGTTAAGTTTGTATTAGATGTTTATTAAATTGAAAACTTGAACACCAACTCAAAAACAGTTTGGTCTAATTTTAAATCCCGAAGTATTAAAAATCATATAAAATATCATTATCAATTGTTGCACATATTTCCACGAATATTATGCATACGTGTACTGAGTTTCGGACGGGATCTGGAAAACTGATCGTGAACTGAATGCTTGTATAAAGTATAATTGCTAGGAAGGGGGTGAGGTTCAGTGCAGAAAATACGGTAGTAGTTTTTTATTGAAGGCAACGAAAGAAAGGTCATAATGGAAATGGCGACCATCCAATAAACCTGGCCAAGACATTGGACATGCAAAGCGGCAGTCGCAAATTCAGGATCATGAGGAGCGGCATCAGCAGGATCACTGGTTATTACAATAAACTATTTTGTTAACGTAATCGTAATAGTGCACGCATTTAATGTGTAATAATCGTGGCAGCGCCTTCAACATATTCCATTGACTAACAAATGAACTTTCGTCTAATTCCATGCCGCCTTCGCTGCATCCGTTCGTTTGAATACTGTGAATCGTGTGAATCATGTGAATCGCCGCCAAACCGAATGAATCATATTGATTGAGTGGCGCTTTAATCCCGTGCTGCTGCCCACTTTCAGGAGTTACAATTCTATTATCGCTTACAGTCTTCCTCAACATGGTGGCCGAAACTATGCCGGCGACCTCCGATGCGGTACCGCTGCTCGGTAAGTAGATCGTGGCCAGAATAATGCATACCGCCAGTCTCAATATCAATCTCAATCTCAATCTCAATCTCAATCTCAATTCAAATCTACGTCTGACTAAGTTTCTAAACTAACGCACCACTCTCAACTCATTCAGCAATCATTAAAGACTCTTCTTTCCGCACAGCTTTGGCGTCTCAGCGTTGAAATAAACCATCACTGATTTTATCTTTTGCCTTTCTTATCAAGAAATTATATTTCTCTGTGAATTGGGGCACACATAAAGGGCTAAACTTTAGCTTCCCAAAATAAAAGAACCCATAATCATCTTGTTACCCCTTGAATGAAGAATCCCTACCCAGCACTATCATAAGTACATACACTGAAACAAGTAGGGAGTTACAAGAACTACAGGCATGCTTTTCGAATTTATGCTAACGTCGCATGTTGTTCAATGTGTTTTTATGTTTTTCATTATACAAAAGAGCATATCCAGGGTATAGAAATTTCGGTTAGAGTATTTAGTTTATGATTGTTCACTTTCAAAAAAAAACGGAAATTAACATCCAGCTTAAAAAGCTAATATCTGAAATTGATAATCACTTTCCAAATCATTGAGGAACCCACAGTAATTATATTCTAAAACAGTTAATGAGACTGTAATTGGTTTTAAATGTTTTTTATTCACTATCAAAAAATATCGATAGTTCATTTTATTAAAATCAAGAAGATTGATTCCTTATAGTAAACGTCTGTATAAATAAATAAACTAATTCAAGTAACTAATACTTGAAAAACAAATACAGCTTGACATGTAGATTATTTCTCATTTCAATTGCAACATTTAAACTGTTTTTAATTTGAAAGCAATTTATTGTTTCACTGTTGAAATTTACTTTGCATGGCAGCACACAGTTAGATAAATATTTTATTAAATGCCCTATTCTCGCACATTTTGCAACCTATTATTAACACATGTTTTCTTCACTGTACAAGTATTTTGACCACGCAATGAAATATAAAACTCGAGTACACACTTTTATGAACTCAAATATTAGTTTTTACTAATTTTAATATTCGTATACCTGTTGTATGCAGCCAAAGTAGAAACATTTTGTTATGAAACTCTAAAGAAAACTGGTAGGGAGTTTTACTTTCTGTCTGCTCCCTGAGCCACAGGTATATTGTTTATACATATTTTTGATTTTCCAGTATTGTATTTCTTGTTTGACTACGATTATCGTGCAACATACATACACACATTTATGGATTTCATTTGTGCAAACTCATTTGGGGAATTTCAAGTCTGTGCAGCGCAGACTTTCTGTTTACTTATCCGTTCGGTTTTCTGTTTGCATTAAATATTAATTTCAATTGATTCGTTTTGGTTTTCGCCAGTGAGATTTCCCAAGGACCACTACCACATAATGTATGCGAAAAAATGTTCTTGTTGGCATGAAGGAACACAAATGCCCGCCTGACTTTTCCATACGTCAAGCATCTCGGACTGAGGAAAATTGGTTTCCACGAAACGAAATCAATTCAACCCTTTCCCACTAAGCGCCACGCAAATACACCGTACACACTCGTACACACATAATCACCCACCCACCCACACGTATATGTTATATATAGTAACACCGATATATGAGTACACCGTTGTAATCCGAGATCTATAACCTTATTCCATCCATCTGCGCCACAATATTTAATGTATTTAATATCCAAAAGCACCAACTAGCTGACATAGGATCTAATATAAACGTATATCCAGAACAGTCGGTTTGTCTGAATTCACGGCGATTAAGGTGGCAGAATTTCCACATACAATTAAGCTTATGTAATCACTTTTCAATACCGCAACTTTATGTTCAAAATCTGTGTTTTCTAAATAAGAAGACAACGTCTTAGAAGCACGCGACTCGAAGAATCTTGTTTCCTAATTTGTTTACAACAACTAAATTAACAATATTTATTTGACGATGTGTAAAAACTAATATTTTGTTTTAAAAACAATTTCCAAACAATTCTCTACGAGTAACTAAAATGCTTTCTCTTTGTTTATTACTTATGGATACTTTAACATGGGCAAAATGCGAAAGAAAATAGAATTCATTTACAGGATTTCGGGTGACATTTTTCGAAACAAAATGTTTCTTTTGAATTTGAAGGTCACTCAACTTGAAGACTTCTTAAATTAATTTATTTCGATGGTGTTTTTGTAGTTTGTGAGCTGTACTGGAGTAACATTATTATCATAGATGATTATTAGAATGGAATATATATTTAATATGTAACAGAATCCAATACTTTTTCGCATATTGTGGTGTAGATACAACCTTCAGCCGAACGATTCCATTTGGTCAACAAATCGTGTTCTTACCATTGCATTTCATTAAAGCTCCTAAAAGTCGACGTTAGTTGTCAAAGTCGATAGCATTACTTTGAAATATCGATAGATTTATTCGTTGTTGCAGTGTTTTCCACTTCACAATAGCTGTTTTGTATGGAAAAGCATGCATATAGGTCTTGATCTGAATCAAAATCAGCATCAGCATCTGATCATTTCAAGAAATAGATGTGTGGATGCCGTCTTCCCTCTTCTTTGACATTATCCTTGTTGTTAATACTCTTCTGAAAGATTTACTCCACATTGAAATGTAGTGTGTACATATTGCTATATTTATTACGTTATTTCCAAAATAAGACTAACTAACTAACGAATACAATCGATGTACACATATGTAACTACTGATTTGCAACACTGAAATATTCGATTATTATAAATATGCATACATGTATGCATTGTGTTTCTACGGACTTGAAATATACCCTATTAACAGCTCACTTTGTTTATAGCTATATTTGAGCCATAAATAGTTATTATTCCATTCATGATAAATTAATAATAATAGTTAGGAGATTTTTTTTCATCTGCCAATAGAGCGAGAACTGACTACATGATTTACGGTATTACATCTGCAGTCATAATTTTTCCGCAGACATCTCTTACATCTTGGACATTTGTTTTATGTTGGCTATTTATGTATGGTTTACTATCTTAACTTTTCGGTTTAACTACCCAGTAGTGTGGTAAACAATAAAATAAATATCTTTATTGCTCCGTTCAATTGTTTGGGCAATTAATACCAAATAAATTTATACACCATAGGCTAGAAGAACTTCCCTCACACTTGTAAATAAAACACAACAAATCGTAACGTATGACTTTCCCACAGATAAATTGTTAAACACAATTTAACGGAAATGCAGTAACTTATTTGTTATTACTTATCCTGTGAACAGGTATTGGAATTCTGCCAACCTTTTCCGTAAACTACACATATGTATCTCAAAGATGATGGCCCTTTGGCTATTTCAGGCATAAACAATATTATAACCATCAATAGTTTGTTTTCACGTACCAATAGAGCTCGGAAAAACATCTGTGTTGGGGGTGAAATCTTTTATTTATATCATAGAAACTCTATAAACATAACACATTTTTAGCATAGTGTCTTATAGTCAGCGAACTTGACTTTTTTACCTTATATATCCTTGAAAATAAAATAGTTAAATATAGAAACCTATAAATCAAAAGCGTCGAAGTGTGTTTAGGCCAAATTTCCGAGTGGTTTACCTTAAGCTTTTACCCTTCAAGATCAAATACTGTGAAGCCATGCATTTTTCAAGCTTACTTGCTGCTTTCCCAACTAGTGACGAGAGTTAGTAGCGAGAAACAATCGATGGTTCTCAAAAAGAATAACAAAAGTAGCGAATACATAACTCATTTGATATTGCCATCGATGTTTTTCCAGCTCTGTTTGCCTCGTTTTTTTTTTTAATTTAAAAAATGAGCGAAAAAATGAATTTATTCAGTTTTGAATCCTGACTATTTTTTGATTCAAAGGCCATGTTTTTAATCCCATTTTTGTATTATTTTATTTTTAGCCCATATGCCCAGATATTTGTTTCGTTGTAACTTAGCAGATTTTTGCATATCTTAGAAAAATCATACTCAAGTATACTTGAAAGAGTATTTGCAATTCATACGCTCAGCGAAACGTGTGTGCCCCAAGAAACATTTAAGCCAAAATTGTACGTACGCCCATAAGCGTTTAATTCTCATGTTCCTCAAGCCACTTACAAAATCATCAAAATAAAAGGTCATTTCAAAAAAATCAGATCAGATCAGATCAGATAAGTGAAATTATTTGAATGGCGAAATGAACTATTTTTTGACCAGCATATGGCGAGTAAATTTGAAGAGTGTAAAGTAGCGAAGCTACAGCCTAATTTTCCAGCAAACCATTCACATCTATATGTTCATCAGTGCGCATTCTAAAAACAGATGACATCTATCTAACATCAATTACTAATCCAAACGCCCTAATCAAGCCAATAAATGTGTACTAATATCATTCTAATAAACCCCATTCCAAATCTCTTAATTCCCACATTAAATTGCAACAACATCGAAAAAAGAAAACCCGATCCAGAACAATAACAATAACAATTACAATAACAACGAACCGTGTGGTAATGAACACAGACAGAGTTTAAAAAACATATATGCCTAAGTTGAAAACTCAACTCAACGATTAAGAAAATTACCAATTAGATCTCGATTTTTAAAATAAAATGATGATTGCGGATAATTGGTTGTACACTCAGTAAAACGAGCAAATGGTTGACATCACCCTGCATTCGAATTTAAGGCGTTAATTATATATTATTTAATATATATATATATACGTGCATATATATGTATGCTTCGCATCCCAAAAACGCCAAATATCCACATCCAGCTTTGAATCGATCAATTTCGGGAATGTCAGCCACTGATGAGTTTTGGTTGCTAGGAGGAAGTGCCATCCGAGGGGCGGGGGTGGGTGTTTTTGGGGAAAGTTTTTAGTTAATTTCACTCGAACAATCTGTGCGAAACGCCCCCTTTTAATATTCCGCCCACACGGCCGAGTTTTATTCAATGGCAGCAAAAGGAAATGGCAGAGATGCCAGCACATCCCGCGTACGTTTTCTATCCCAAAAGTATCATTTTGGATTTCGCGCCCTAATCCCTCCTCACCCGACCCCTAACCCCCCTCCCCCCCTTCCATCCACCACCCCCACTGAATTTTCTTTGGCATTTTACAAAAGTGACTTCTTCATTTTCCGGCATCTGCTCGCCATCGATGTGTACAAAATGAACTTTAAAGGGTCGGCGAGACTTTAGTAAACTGCTTTTGTATTCACGAACCTCAATATTCCCCCCCAAAACCCCCACCACTATTTTCAGATACACACAGGCAGGTGGGCGGCAGGATTTAGCTTATGATTTTTGGGCCTAAAAATGTGCGTTTCGCTTTCCTGTAATAATAAATGAAGTCTCGACTCAGTTTCGGCTGTGGAATATGTCGTGGTATTGCTATACTCGTGGTAATCAAGAGCAGATATTTCGCAAGTAATTTATCATATATTCAATTCTTGGCCTACGTATTTGATTATTTAGGCATTAACTAACTACTTATACTAGCTTACACACTCTTACATACATATATATATTTCCTAACAATTTGCTTCTCGATTCTCTCACAAAGAGCTAACTTATTTTTGTATAATGTCCATAATTTTGCTTATTGTTATAAAATCTTAACTAACTAACTAACTAACAAAATAAAATCCTAGCTACAAAAGCGTTCGATATGTATCTTTAAGATGTACAATTTCTTCATCTTTTTGTTAACAACTAATCCATTCAATAACTAAATGCTTGCTAAATATGAGATAATAATACCGTGGTATATCAGAATGGTTAATCCCAAATGGAAAATGGGAAATGGGAACACGAACACACCTACACTATATCTTCGTTTATGCGTGATCGATTAGGAACTAGGTTAAGAGAAATGTGAACCAATCGAATACTTTTTACAAGTTTGTGTAATTTTTGTGTCCTTCTAGGAACTTATTTCAATTGCATTATGTTTATGGTGGCCTCATCAGTTGTGTCAACCATACTTATCCTCAATTATCATCATAGAAATCCAGATACGCATGAAATGAGTGAATGGGTAATATTTTTATATTCAAATTAACTTTACTACTTTCATACATTGTAAAAAACAAAGAAAAAGAACGAAACCAAAGCGATATGATTTTCTTTCCACATATTTATCACTACATACCGATTATGTTTCGAATTTTTGCATTATTCCACTGCTAAACATATGTATATTTATTGTTTGTTACAAACGTGTTTTGGCTTACCAAAATAAACCGATCATTTTAAATCTATCAATTTAATTGTAAATATCTAGGATACCAATAATAAAAACATCCGTTTGCATCAACCCATACTTTTCGCCCATCAAATACACCGAAACTCAATCACCCACCCACAAAAATTCACCCAGTGACTTGCAAGATATACTCAAGTAAAGCATGAGAGACCAAAATCGAGTTCCCCATCCGTATACATATGTATGTCTTCAACCAGCTAAACTACCACTAAACTTCCTTAACTAACTAAATAAATACCTTTTTCCGCAATGTTTCCAAACTAAAGATCACAAACCTATATACTTAAGAGTTTTAAACACACTAATCGGTCAACTAGCATTTCAATTGGAGGAATATACTCGTAAATTTTATCCTAAATTCACACAAAGTGGTTGAAATGATTTTCACTTAGAGTTTACACTTTTGGTACACAATTGATACTTGATTGTTAACTGACTGTCTTCAAGCGGATTTAAGCTTCATAAGCAACTAACAAACACTACAAATGTTGGCCCATAAACATACAGTTTCTTATCTCAGCTGTAAGAAAGTGTTTAATTCTGATTTTGATTATTTGCAAAATAGGTAGACAAACTATTAATTCGTTTTAATTCAAAATCAAATGCTAATTTAGATTATAATACATGCAGGTTTTTACACAAGTTCACTAATAACTTCACTAAAAAATAATTTCTCAACACTTTAGTAGTTTTAAACACAAACACAAAGGCCGTTTGAAAATCTAATTTAATATCCAACACAATCTTTTTTTTCCTAAAAATCGAAGTGTATCTCTATTTTGTCAACGCTTTCAGACCTTAATGTATATTAAATCTTTAATCTTAAAACTGGCAACATAAAGAGAAGTGTACATCAGAAACTATTGTATTTTCTTTAAAGATTTCTTTTAATTTTTGGCGACTTGTAATTAACAACACTTAAAACATACACAAAGATTAAAAAAGCAAGTGAGGAAACATTTTATTTATATATTTTTCTTAAACGTTAACTATTTATCCTCAAAATTATTCAATGGATTGCAGGTATGTTCGTAAAATGTAAGATTCGATATAATGCCATGCAAAATCAAAAGCGAATGTTATTAATGGTAATCAATTTCCGGATCAAACCATATTTGTTTCAACTCCAACGAGAGGATTTTCAATTCTGAAATTTATTCTGTAATTTATGAATTTGTAAGTAAATTGTGCATTTACTGCCTTTGAATCGTCTGGTGATTGTGATCAAGAGGATAAAAGCCCAAAAGTCGCATTTCAACCTAATCAAATTAATCAATGAAATTAATATAAATTTCAAAAATAATTTTGCAAAATCGATGCAATTAAAACGAATTTTTAATGCAAGATAAATCAGTAACAGTTTAATAACTTACTAATTACAAAAATGCAACCCTGCTCCAAAGTGGAGTCCGACTTACTAACTACTTTTGGATAAACCTTGACAGAGATTATTAAATTAGGTATTCCCCAGGAGTTGCACTCCCCCTTTAGAGCTGTTGATTTAAAACTCTTAAGCATTTAACCCTTGATAAAAAAAAGCTCACCCATATAACGTTCATATGGGGGCTATTACTTCAGACCCGAGTAAATACAGTAGCCATTATTAAAGACCTAAATTCATAGAAGTTTAGAACATGAAATATTGATGAAATCGTTTGTTTTTACCCATCTCTGTTCCACAATTAGTTACTAAGACTATTGACTGTACTTTCGAGAGAGTACTGTATACAATGTTTTGCAAATGTTTAGAGCCACTTCATTCATATACCTTGATTTCCTTTTTTGGTTGATGTTCATGTTCACATGTTTTTCCACATACTAACTAACATACTTAAGAAATCGTCTACCAACAACAGCATCAATAATCACACAAAAATGTTTATTTTTCAACAAAAACTCTGGCCAACAACTACAACTACGCAAACCGGCAACTCAACTACTTTCAACGCAAATGACTCAACTCAATTGCCTCTTCAATTGTTTCTCTCTCTATATATATATATATATATCTTCCTCTTTCTACATGTGTATCTCTCTATCTCTCTCTGTTACTTTAACTATTTAACAAAAAAAAAAAAAAAAAAAAAATATTTAAATATCAACATGGCGACCACAACAACGACGACAATTGCACGTGTCAATAAACTATACAACAAAAAACCAAAAACCAAAATCAATCGTACACACTCATCATCGCTGTCCCACAAAAAACAAAAAAAAAACTCATAATTACCAACAACGAACAACGTTTTAAAAAACAATCGCTAAATATCTGTACGACGAACTGTTAAATAATCCCGAAACTTAAATACCCATCTTTTTGTTCATCCTCGTTTTCATGCTAATTCAACAAAACTTTTAAAATTTAAAAATCTTACAACCAACAACAAAACAAACGCACCTGAAAAAAAAAAACGATTAAACAAAACTTAAAACACTAATCATGAATTAAAAAAAAAAAAAAAAATACTAACATAAACCTAAATGGCATTCATGTTAAAAAAAAAATACTAAAAATTCGTATTGCTATTATTTTTAAACGCATTACCCAACTACACTCCGTCTCTCTGTCGAACTCGCACACACAGATAAGAGTAATATTCCTTTATTGGTTACCTTGCATATTGCGCATGCAAAGACCCGGACAGGTTGGCTACGAATGTCCGCCGCCGCCCTCTTCTTCGAGTTCCTCCAATTCCGGCGAGAAGAAGCAACAGATCCAAAACGTTGAGCTCAAGGAGAGGTACGGTCGCCATGTGGCACCTCGCAGCACAATGCCCCCTCTCTCCCCACCCCTCCCCCCAAACACTGCGGGTCCCCAAAAATGCTTCTAAAAACTCTCTGTGTACTACTAACCCGAAACAGATCCTCCAAGTCTCTGCTGGCCAATGTGCTCGATATAGACGATGATTTCCGATGCAATCATCGATGTGCCAGCGCGACTTTGCCCCACCAGCCCACATATTACAGGACGATGTACAGGTGAGTGGCATTGCAACCCTGCTGCACGATGAATCAGCGATGAATGATGTACTAGCAATGTATCAGCAATTTTGAAAGACGTATTCTGACACTTCTTACTGATTCAACAGCTGTTTCACCGTCTATCTACAAACAAAACTATATTTTATATAAAAAAAATTGTGATTTTTAATTAAGAAAAGTGTTTTTTTTTTATAAAACATTTATGGAAAATTTAAAGCAGTCGTGATGGTACTCGTATCAAATATTAGTACCATGGATCTAATATATTTATATTTATACATATTCAATTATTTAAAACGAAATTTGCCACGCCTTTCTAGCAGTGTAATAACTGTTTCCTGCATATAAGTGCTATTTTCTTTAAAATTGATTAGGATGCCACAGGAAGAATCTAAAGAAATTTATTCAGAAATATGCTAGTTATTTCTGTAAAATCATCTTTTTTATTATACATATCTAGCAATTGGAATGTGAAATGAATTCCCAAGTCTGTGGTGTAGATTAAAATGGTGGATTTTCTTAAAACTGCTAGTACTACCGTTTTTGTGAGAAAGAAAGTAGACAATTACATTTGGATTACCCCGTTTTCAATGGAGGAGAAGACACTTGATGGCAGGTTTCTGGACTTGATTGCCCAATCTAAGACATTACCATAACTCATCCACAGGCAAGGGGACGACGGCAGCGTGGGACCCGTGGGACCAGCTGGTCCAGTTGTGGACGGGCGTTTGCACGAGGCCATTTCCCACACCTGTCTGACATCCTCTGCGGAGTACGAGCTGGCGCTGATACTCAAGGAGCTGCGTTGGATAACAGAACAGGTGGGTCGCTCTCTAGTCTAGAAGGTAATCAAATATGTAGTTTTATGGGGAGATTCCGAGATATAGAAGCCATAGAATGAAACCCTCTGGCAAAGGTGTCGAAAAGTATGCTACACTTTTTTTTTTTAATTTTATTAATTGGAATTTTGCCCATTTCAGCTGAAAAAAGAGGACGAGACAAGCGACATCACACGGGATTGGAAGTTTGCAGCCATGGTCGTCGATCGTTTGTGCCTTATTATTTTCACCTTGTTTACTATTATAGCAACCCTCGCTGTCCTGTTCTCAGCGCCGCATTTCATTGTGAGTGGAGTCCTTGGATGAGTTTCCCATTGCCAGGTCACAAGAATGTTTGCCTTCCCACTCATTGCAGTTCCCGTAAGCGGAGGAGCGATGCTGGGAGAAGCGGGAAAAGCTGGAAAAGCGGGAAAAGCGTGAAAAGTGCGAAATAAGTGGGAAAATGGAGCGGAAAGTGACAGGTGGTGGTCGGCCCGAGGAGTTTTGCGGTTGTATTGTGAAGTATATGAAGCCAATCAAAATATTAGGAACAGAAGCGAACACGAATTCAACAGCCCGAACCTAAGCTTTTCAAACTGAAATACTTTGACAGTCAAAGCGTTTTGCTATTCAACATTTTTATACTTTTAAAGATGTGTCTGATGGTTATAAAAAATATTACAATGAATTGAGATAGTAACGTATGTACGTATGTGAATGCATTTTGTATTGAAAAAACACCAAACAAAAAAAGATAAAAAACACCAAACGAAAACCAAAATAATGTCGGTATAATACAATTACAATAAATTTCCGGGCAATCATAAATGTACGTTGCCGTGTGCATTCAACTTGCCCCTTAGTTACAAAGCAGAGGTTTCTATATCTAAATCGAAAATCGAAAATTGCAAGTCGCTCGTAGAATTGCAATCCACCTCCCCTCATTTAGCCGATTTGAACAGAGAATGACATTTAAGGATATATATACAGCTTCACACTGTTGTTCAACTGAATTAGTATCTAAATACGATAAAATAGTCTGTATGTAGCATTCGAGGCATTTCGAAACCTATGTTCACTTTGTACTGCATATTGGTTTTATCAAGTCTTACTTTCGATCCCATGCTATAACATTTTGATAGACAAAGAACTGTATACACACAGATGTGTTGCTATGATATAAAATGAATAAACGACAAAAGACTAGCAATACGCAAATCAATCACAAGCAAATCAAATGCAAATTGAACGCAAACAAAAGTGAATAGTGAATAGTGGATAGTGAATAGTGAGTGAATTGCTGGAAGTACACTGCAATAGGAGAATGTCATTTATCCGAAATGATCGCACAATAAATTCATAGATACTAACAAGCCAAGTCGAAATTGAAACAACAAATCATAGTTGTGAAACGCAAAACAAAACCAGGCTAACAAATACATACGAGAATACTATTGAAAAATAAGAAAAAAACAAATAACTTGCTAAAATTATCGAATTGCACTCTGCAAATAAGCGAAAGAAAACAGCAAAAGCTGCAAACACAAGACACTGATTGCGATATGCAGTGCGTACACAGGGAGAAATACTTGCTAGCCATTAGAGGAAATGAAATACATACATAGATGCCTATAGCTACACACATATATCACTATATCACACCCAATTCATCAAGTCTTTCCTGCTGATCGTTCGGCGGTTAAACGGTGCTTCAATATATACGGGTGCTTCATAACTAGGCGCCAACATGATTTTAACTTGTATAGTTAAAATTAAATAAACAATTGGCGCAATCATCAAATCAATCAAAAGGGTTCCGTAGAACGTAAAGCAATTTAACGCAATGCTAGTGTAGTCAATTTTGGAGTCCAAGCAGCCTCGACAAATTTTAGGCCTTCAAATTCGCAACTTGGCGAAATGTATTGCATATGGGCGAATATTGTTATATAGCCGATATTTGTAGCGCTTTCAGTCAGTATTTTCCGAACAGTGAAACTTCGCAATGAGGAAACCCCACACTTCGCTGGCCCAAAAGTTTTTTTCCAACCGAGTTCACTGACTTGGCGAGCGAGCTAACTTATCTTAAAAAGAAGAAGCCAACATCATTTGGAAGAAACATAAGCTAAAATTGTATGATAATGTTAAACACAAGTATAAAGTTAACTATTTTTAAATGAAAACAAAATGAAAAACGTGTGTCAACAGCAACGAATGCCGAATATAAAAAGAGCGTTAAATGAAGATATTTCAAGAGAGTATAGTTTTCAGAGCGGCAGAAGGATCGATCGCAGATATTCATTGGATACGAAAGAAATATATATCACTACAGTCAAACTTCCATAACGCAGACAGGCTTCTCTATTTCGTTGGCATCAATCTAAATCGAATCCAATCAATGCCCACGAACCACGGGTCACCATAATCGCATTTCTTTTTTTTTTATTTTTGCTGGCAGATGGCGGTTTGTGTTATCGAAGTTCGACTGTATCTTTGAATTCCCAAAAAAAAAAAAAAATAAATAAACAAGTGCAAGCTAGAATACAAGTTAGATTTAACACATTTTTAAACTAAAATTAAAACAGCAAAAAGTTAACAGAAAATTCATGAGAACCGTAAAAATTTAGAATAAACAAAAAATATGTAAGACCGAAACTGGAAACAATAAAATGTTTACATTTTAGCTAGTGCAAATCGGGCCAATTTCAATTTGAAACAACTGGAATATAACCAATGGGATGTTTTTGAGTTAACATTTTACAAAAATAATAATAACAGCCTGCTTATTTTTATTATTTTGCTACAAATTCTATTGAAGGTAAGATTTTTATTTAGATTTAAGGCTTAATTGTGAATGTTGCCACACCGTTTTACTGGTGTGTGCCCAGGCTGTCAACACAAGCGTTCTTTTTCGAAAGGTTTGGAACTTAGGTTTCTTAAGTGTTGCCAGACCTGCATAGGTTTCAAAATGAAGAATGTGTAACGGCCATTTACAAAATATTATGAAATAGTAAGTTTTTATGTTCATGTGCGTCCATATGGATACATATTATTATCGAATATATTTAAATTTTACTATTTACTCAATGATTTCACAAAAAAACCGGAAATCCATTCAAAAGGTTAGTTATTTGGAAGCAATGGGATAAAATAATGCAGAGAATTGGATTTATTATACCCGTATGAACTTCGAGATCTCAGAAACTAGAAAACCTAGAAGTTTGAGATTTAGCATACAGATTCTAGAGACATAGATGCAGCGCATGTTGTCACGCCCACTCTAACGCCCACAACTGCCACGCTCAAACTTTTGAAAAAATAATATTTTTCATATTTTCATTAGTCTTGTAAATTTCTATCGATTTGATAAAGAAAGACTTTTTGCCGCGCCTTCTTTACTGGGGATGCAATATGGTAATAGCTTTGCATCTCAGCCATTCGATGCGTCATGCAATCGCTGGTAATTGGATAGTTGGGTCAGTGGTGTGGCGTGGAGTGGACTCCGACTCCAGCGCGAACTGGAAGTTCGCCAAGTGTGTGACAATGTGGCGAAATTAGCTGCTAAACCTGCCCCTCCTCATCGCAAATATGTAATTATCGCATGGGCCCTCAGCATCGGTCGCGGTATTATTCTCCTCGCTCTGATCTCGGATGCAGGGAACCGGTTAATGCCGACTGGCCTGCCCGAACTCGGCCAATAAACTAACCGCAAATATGTTGATTCCAAAAATTGAAGACAACACCGCCAGCCCCATCGGCGTTTGGACGCCGCAAATATGTTGGTGCAGTTGCAGTTGTGGATTGGGAAGACGACAGCCATTGTCGCATACATAGCACAGATTTTCAAACGACAGTTTTAGTTTGAACTTGAAATTCTCAATAGCAATTTAGATAGGAAGTTTTCGCACTGCGACCAATTTAAATGGATAGTGCCATTAGATAAACACAGGTGGCGCTAGGCTAACACTCTACTATGCCAGCGCCATCTACATGTTAACTTTTTTTTAAATATTTATAATTAATACAACAAATGCCATTAAGCCCCTTTTAGAGTTACACAAATCGACAAATTTGTTAATCAAATTTGAGCATCAATTATTAAGTTACTATAATTGGGGTTTATTTAATACATTTAATGTATGTGTCTCTGTGAATGCAGAAAATGAATATAAGGAATGAATTGCATTTGTGAAATGTTGTCAATCAATGATTGTTTGGTTATAGTTTGATTTGTTTTTAATCAGACGCACCTTATTGAAAGCGTTAATATTTTATAACAGCAATTAAACGCTTTTATATGCGAACAATCAGTCCGAAGATATATTTCTTCTATTATACCCAAAAGAAAAAATCAAGAAATGCCAGTAATTGTAGCTCCATTAATGAGCCGCACATTTTGGTGCTTTCTGTGAGTCAATCCGTGGTGTCGTCAAAAGAATATTAACAATCACGATTCCGCAGTAGAAAACTGTTTGACTTTTGGTTAAAAGTGACGCATGGTGTGGGCCAAAGTTTTTCCCTACGAATGAGCGCCGTAAATATTTAGAGTCTGAGGAATTCAGATTGCGATGACTTTTTTATGGAGCACAGTAATATGACGGCAATTAGTGTGTATTCGTAGCTATGCCGTTTTGGGGGTTTCGCTAGTTGAAGTAGTCTAA
The DNA here is from genome assembly GCF_016746395.2 of Drosophila simulans. NCBI lineage: Eukaryota > Metazoa > Arthropoda > Insecta > Diptera > Drosophilidae > Drosophila > Drosophila simulans. The sequence continues at coordinate 18,792,530 of NC_052525.2, read as the reverse complement.
TCTAATTGCAAATATTTACCCAAGAAATCGCATGTAGTGAGAGCAACTAGGCGGTTTTACAATTAAGAGTAGAATTGGTTTATCAATTGATAGTTTTTTGTTCATCGAACTCCCGAAACTTCTAATCTTTTCGCCACAACACCAAATAAAACACAAATGTAATAATTTCGCAATGATATATTTGGTTTAAGATCAAATGGAATGACAATTTCGAGGTGCTATGAAATTGATTTTCATTTATTTAATCTATGTGCGCTCGTATTTTAATTGGCGATAGCAGCTATGACTACGGGTTTCTTATCAAATGTTGGGGCAAATCCAACGAGTTGAAGTTCAACAAGTGGTTTGTTGTCGTTGTCAGCGTTAATTTACAAAACCAACTGCCGTGCGACTCGCGAATGACCTACAAGTTTCATCCGCACTGGCCAAGAATCGTATTAACTAATAGCTGGAAACTTTCACCCAATCAGATGGAATAATATTTTGGCAGTTCCCGAGACAGGAACACAAACAAAAGTATCATAAGTACCAGCACGCTCCACGAGTATTTTTTTTTATTTTTTTGTGTGTTTTCTGTTGTCTACTATGGGCAATAAAAACATCGCGGGAAATTAAAACAAATAACGAAAAGCACGCAAACGGCGGAGATACTTTGACTTAAAATGACTTTAAATATGCGCGGCCCGCCCATCGAAACGAGTATTTGTTGAGTTTGTTCGAAATCAAGAACCTGGCAAAAGTTAGCCAGTCATTGGCCCACAGCGCATTTTTGCCTTCCTATGCTGGTGATGTCTCATCCTCATCACCATCATCAATGAAATGATAATGTATTCGATTTCCAAAAGCACGTACTACCTGCGTACACATGTACATACATATGTATATGCCATTCATATCCCTATGCACATACATATGTACATATGTATTTTAGCACGTATTAATTCCGTCATAATTGCAGGGAATCGCTCTCGATTTGTTTGCCCATTTATCTCCGGCTGGAGCATTGTAATTGCTTTGGCCAACAGAGTGGCAATTGCCAATCGGACCAGCGAAACGCGAGTGGAGTGTGGAGCGCTCGCCAAACCGCAACCACCTGTTGTAAAAAAGGAGGCAGAGCACACTGTTGCTCCCACAATGTCACTGCTACACGGCGAGAAAGCAGGGGGCACTTCTCTGCTATGGAATAATAATTTAGTTTACTGAGAGAACCGATCACATTTAACCACGAATGTATCTGATGTATCGTTTTACATATTATATATGTATATTATTTCATAGTGCCGAATAGATAGATATAGCAATATATTATTCTACTATATATATATAATTCACCCACTTAATTTCTCCAAGTGCAAGGTTAGGTGACAGGGGCGATAGGTTGCCGGAACGAACGACTTACTTGTCGTTTCCAAGGAGTTTTCATGTGGGGAGAACTAGTGGGAGTTGGGTGCGAGAGAGCGAGCGAGCGAGCGAGCCAGAGAGAGAGAGAGAGTGGGCTGCACAGTGGAGCAATGTTGTGAAACCGAAATAGTACCGTGAGTCAGATTAATTAATTCGCTGGGCACTTGGTAACTTATTGATGGGACCACGCAAGGATTGAGAAATGATGGATGGGCTGGCTCATTACTAATTGATAAATGATCGAAAGCTTGGATTTTCTATTCTTTAAGTTGATGGGGATTAAGGTAAATGGTTACATAATTACTTTATTGCAGTCGTAAAAATAGGAAATAGGACATACGGAATCCTTAAAACATTGCAGGCAGGGATAAAATCGTAATTGTTCTTTTATTTTTTTTTTACGAGCGACCTAACGATCGTTAATTGTGGTTAACCCTAGAAAACCTCTTAGGTGTTGCTACGAGTGAGGGGATTCATTACCTAATCTAACCCTATACCAACAAAATTTGGCTACACAGTTAACTTTAAATTATGTTTTAATGTTTTAAAGGATCTAAAGATGCAATAGTTATCAGGTATCAATTATAAATTCATTTACATATGTTTGTGCTCTGGCACACACTTTTATTTATTTGTAGTCATTAGCAGCGAAGTTAAAAATTGTTCTCTGTGTATGGGTATTTGTCTACCAACCAATTAGTGGCTACTGTCTACCTGGCCTGCGACCTTTGAACTTGCTGTGTGGCCGGCAAGTGGCAACAGTTGGTCGGTCGGCCATAGAGCGGCTCTATAAAGATCTCTTTTTCCCATACTCTCTGTCTCTCTTTCTCTCTTTCTGTTTGTAGCTCTCTTTTTCCCCATAAGATGATTTCTGAACGCAGAAAATTATTTTGTATTAATTTGAGCCAATTAATTTGCCTTTTTTCCCAGATTAGTTAAGCATAATAATTTCTAATATATTTCTTATTAATTTAGAAACTTGTTCAGTTCAAAGCTTAAAATAACGTGTCAGAAAATATATCAATTTTTGTTCAGTGCATTGAGATCTCTGAGCGGATCTATTCAACAGTCCAAGTTCTACGTCGTCATCATGATGCTGTAAACATTCGCCAAATCACATCACAGCCCACTGTTGAGCCGGTCTTGTGCGAGTGCGAGAGAGAGGGGTCGGCCTGGCCAAGACAGAGAGACAGAGAAAGAGAGAGGTGGAGAGAGAGGGATGGCTATTGCCCGGCAACTGCTAATTGGGATGGCTAAATGCTGCATTGCATCCTCTGCCGCGATTCCTGCTGCACTTACGGTGCATCGTCGTCTATCCTGGCGCTGCCCACGCACGAAGAGAGAAGTTCACACTCTTCCCGCCTTCCGCCGGCGGTACACGGCGAAAAAATTTTATTAATTACGGTTAATTACAAAGTTGTAGCAGGGACTTTAAGCTAACAAATTTCAATACAATAAATAAATAAAAACAAACAATAAATAGTGAGTTAAGAATTATAAATACGATATTAGAAGAATGATATAAATTGTAATTATAGTTTTATAAATGTGATGCTAATGCTTTACAACGTAATTATATAAAAAATAAATAAGATGGGGAATTTGTTTCACTAAGTCATGTATTACTTAGTAATATATTTCAAACAATTTTTATTGTACAATTTCTTTTCCGCATGCCAAGTATGTGATGTGTATGTGATCCATTGTCAAGAGATTTGCATTCTTTCTTGCTCGCCCAATGCGAATTTCTCTCAGTGTACGGCCAGCTCTCTCCGACCATCTCGCTCTCGCTCCGCTGTTTTGCTTTGCCAGTGGCTTTGCTTTGCTTTGCTTTGGCGTAGAATGCTATAAAGCAGACCGCAGCCGTGGAACAGCAGCAAGTCGACTGCTGGCCGCGTAACAGTAAACACACCGACGAGCGGACGTACACGGAGCGAAAGAAGGTGGCAGTTCCATGGAATCGAGCTACCACGAAAGAGTTATTGTCTGTTAGAAGCACCAGCGCAGCAGCAGCAGCAGCAGTACAAATATTGTGTGCCGTCCGAAGAGAACAGCTGAGCCACACGCTGTTTTTTTTAACGCTGTCCCGTTCTGCGGCACTTGCTGTTTGTTTTCCGTAGCCGTCGTGTGTCGTCGTCGTCGTATTTGAACTCTCTTTTTGTTACTGTGCATATATTTTTGAATTCTCTGTGCTGCACTCAGTGCACAGGGAAAAGTGTTAGAATTAGCAGATCATCAAGACATCTGCTAACCTGTGATTTCCAACACACCCGCAGGCGAATTGGCAACAAGTTACCACCGTAAGTCTCGTGTCGATCAACAAGTGAAGATGTTAGTTAAGTGCCAATAGAACCGAACAAGAATTTATTGAATTTGCAAATATAAAATATAAAAATATAAAAACATAAAAACGATAAAAACGCAACCATGCTATTCATTTAGGTGATGTGTGACTGTTATTTGCGATTCAATATAAGGTGATTTTGTGAAACTTTTGAACTATGCCCGCTATAAATGTAGCCCACTGTTCTGGGTGTAGGGGATTTTCAGAAGCTTTGTCTTTGGCCATAAACCGTAATTAGAAGGCATTAAAAACGTGTGATTTGAAAATTCGTGAATTAAACCTTATAGGATTGTTCTCTTTCTCTCTCTCGAGTGAGAGAGCCCAAATTGAGTTTATGAATTAGCTGTAGTTTCCATAATGGTTTCACATGGTACATATGTATGTACATATGTATGTACCATCCAGTTGGGTGGGATCCGTCTAGTCCAACCCATAATCCCCTGCCCAGTCTGATCTGATCCCGGAACCAAATTGAGTTTCGCCAAAGGTTTCAGCATTTTTCATGTGTATTTTTTTCATCTAACCATCGACGGGGAGCAGAAAATGTTTACCAAATTGAATTACACATTTTTATGATGTGCTGGTGCCTTGCTCTGCCCCCTTCCCCCTTCCCCACCGCCGCCTGTCAGGCCTCAGGTGCTGTCCTGAATCTGGAAATCCGGGTGTCCGGAATGGAAGGAGTCCACGTTTTCGAGAGCGGGAATGCATTTATGGCGCCGCCATTAGGGTGGACCAGTAAATTAGGTTAATTTTCGAAAGTAATCGAAAGCTTTAGCAGCGCCTTTTTTTTGATGAATTAGAAAGAACTTGCATATTCTCGAATCAAGGCAGACTGTATTGTTCACACACATTTCAATATGTAAGTGCTGCATTAAATACATGTTGAACTTCTATATATATATATATATAGTAGTATAAAAATCTATAATCTGTTTTGTAATCACGAGTGGTAAAAATACTTTGTAAATCCTTTGGTCTACGCCCAAATGAGCATGAATGCAAAAGCCAACATAAACGGCTAATTATGAAAGTATCCCGATTTAACTCGAGGCCTGGCTTATAATGACCGATTATTTGATTAAAAGGCATCCGAACGCATTCAAGAGCAACCGAATATTGTTGGCCGTTGATGATAACCATTGTTGGTTGCCAAGGTTTCCATGGTATTTGCAGTTGGCTCACAAGCGAGCTGGCGAAATGCTGTCTGAAATTCCGACTTAACTCCCCACCAGATAGATAACCTGTTGCATTTTGCAATGGGGTAAACAAAGGAATCACCTGTGCGCCCCCACATTTTGGCCTTCGTATGGGAGCACATTCGAGCGCATTCATCTGGAAAATTGATGGTAAATTTCGCATTTAGTTTGATTCTCAATTGAATCAACAGTTTCTAAGCCTGCTGCTTGTGCGATGATGATGATGATTACCGGATTGATGTATAATGTATAATAATGGTCTATCCACCCTCCGCAAAACTTGCAATGGACAAGGAGCCGGTGCAAAGGTCTACTAGTCCAGAATCTCAAGCGGTGATAAGCCAATCCAAAAAGGCAGACTGTTATATGCCAGATACTCGTAGATAGTTGGAGGGTTATTTCAATGAAAAGCTTTGAAATGCTACTTTGCCTTCTTCACAATGAATATTCAGAAAAGGAGAACTAACAAAGCAATATGATTATATGATGGTATTATATCAACAGTTTGTTTATCAACATTCAGGTGTGTGCACTAATTTCTTGCCGCCAAAAGCAAGGCCAATCAATAAGTTATGCAGATAAGTATTTGGTTTATAACCATGCATTTGCATTATTGAATTGTCATTTTTTATCTTAGTGAACCTCCTACTCCGCCTCCTCCTCCTCGCAGATCGTGTGTCAGCCACTTGTCTTGTTTGACAGCACACCCAAGTGGCATTAGCATTTGGGGATTGAAACTGGAACCATTGGCCAGTTTGCCCAAGAGAATTTCTGGGATTGGTTTTGGGTTTCTCCAGTGCACCGCAGTGCACTCCTTTCGGGCCCTCGGAGCACTTCAGTTCACGGAAGGCACCACTTGGTGGGAGTCGGGTTGAAGTACGTGAGTTTATTTGGCTGAACACAAAAATCAGAGACTCGAACAACACACACACTCAAGACCGAAAAACAAAAAACAAAATTAAACAAAAAATATAATAAAATAAAAGAAGTGAAGAGCAGGAGAGGAGCGGAGGGGAGAGGTGCCTAGGAATGGTCTGAAATGTGCATTAAACGCTTTGCATAGGAAAGCGACATGGACATGGTATGGGGATTGCGCCGGAGATTGACATTCCCATTCCCGTTCCCGTTCCTATTCCTATTCCATTGGGCTACCCACTCCTATTACCATTTCCCATTCCCTAACCCAATCCCATTCCCTATCCCTACTATACCATTTTCACTTCGAGAATCGCAGAGAACACACACAAAACACACATGTGAGAATGTGCCGGGTGTTGGGATTATTTTGTGGCCGGGTGAGGGGCCTTCGCTTCAGGCCTTCGGGCAATAACAATCATTCGAAATGCGCCTTAAAATAGCAAGCACCGAACACGTTGCTCATAATCTCCGATGCAATTGAGTGCTGGCAGCCAGCACATGAATGATAACTTTGTCCAGGCCCACTGGAGTATTAATAGCCATTTCTAGTCCCTATTGAAAGCGAGCATGACGCCCGCTGCCATGCCAACCAGCAGCCCCATTGAGCTCCTCCTGCCATTGCCCGACCATCATCGCCCGACCCTGCACAACCACCAACAACAAAGCCGAAAAAGCGTCTAAGCCACAGTGCAACTTCAGTTGGTTGTTGTCGCCACCAGGTGTCAATGCTTTAAGTTATGTTTTGCATTTCCAAACACATCCAACCATCCAACCAACCAAGCAACACCGCCACCATTTGCACTTGTTGCACTACTAATTAGCGGCGGGAACTTTTTCTAGCACAGCAAAGCCCACCCAAAACCGACACCCAACCATTTGTTCGAGTTAGCGAAGTTCAACTGTATGGCTTGGTGCCCGAGATTGGTTCCCACTCAGCTGGGCTTGGGTCTTATGCATTCTGCAGTTTGTTCTACACCACAAGAGTTCCACGAAAGTAGCAGGCGCCAACAACTCGGGGATCGGAAGGAAGACCACAGATTCTGTGGAACGCAACCAGGGGGTCTTTATTGCAGTTTACGATTCGATGCGTTTATATTACCGAAATAAACCCTAATTGGACACCTTGATGCTGCAAAAGGCAGCACGCATTTGTGCGGGACTTTCCTCCCATCCTCCCATCGACGTTGATCTCTAAAAAACCGGTTTCAGCCTTATATGCATACAAATCACTTCCTCTAAACAACGATTTCAGCGTCATTATAGCGTCAAACACCGAGTACGCCCCTAAAAAACGAGAGTTTGACATATTTGTGCATACAAATAACCATTTTGAACGAGGAACTATTTTAGTTAATCACGCCAGGAACCTGATAATACGTATATTTAACTACAGATCACATGAATATTCTCAAAATGACTTCCGAAACAAATAATTAAATAAAAAGTATTCTATGGAACTCTATTGTTTTGATAGCATTCGTACTGCGTCGATATAAAAAACTTAATATTTCCTCTTACACATTTTCTAGACTAGACACTCAACTTGAAAGCATTGTGGAATTATTTGTTTTCGCCTCCCTCGAATACTAAATCATTTAATAATGTTCCCCAATCAGATCAAAGCGGAATCCGTTCCCATTGTAATCTTCTGAAAAAAGAGCTAAGCTCTTCGGGCAGCAATCCCATTGATAGATAGATGGATGGATGATAGCTCCATATAGTATATCCATCCATACCAGTGGGTGATTATAATAATATTATTTACGACCAAGCGTTCAGTTCGCAAGTCCAATGATTCCCTCCCTTTCCGCGCTTCACAAACTTTAAGTTCACCTCCAAACAGATTGTAGATACATATATATGATTGTTCTCTTATTTGATCAGCTGAAAGTTGGGCGTTCTCTTACTTTTCTCATTAGCAGCGAATCAATTACGCGCGTATCGCTGGGCTTTAATCAATTCTCATTGACACAATTTAATTGAAGCGTTTGCTTGTGAAATAAAACGATCTGAGCGCCAATTCGTTGACGCCTCTCATGTACTCACATACCCATACTATATGTTGTGAATGAATACTCATATACTCATATACTCATATGTTGTATATACGATTCGATTCCGTTTATTACACCACAAAGCAAACCGATTAATCTCAATTAGGGGCCAATTGGCTGAGCGAAAATGCTGGAGAAAACTTCCGTTGCGTGTGGAAGCACTGGGAGAAAATCTAGTTAGTTAGAACGAATAAGTGGTCGTAATGGTGTGAATCCATTCACACTTCAACTAATATATCTCTACAACCTCTACATCTCTTCTATAATATGATAACGTCTTATATTTCCATATATATAAATAAATGATTGTATAAATGACATCCTTAAGATACCCATGTTATATGCTAGCTCCTGATAACACACTGATATCTCTTTCTCTGAGTGTATCAATGGGTAGCTTGTTGGATAGTTGTTCGCCCATTAGCTGCACCTGTTCTACACGCTCGCTCCTTGTATTTTTTGTTCCGTCTGTGTGCCTGAGTGGTGGGCATGTCGTGAACTTGAGAAAGTACAAGTGTTTCCACCATTTGTTCTCCGGCTCCGCTTCGTCCCGCCCAGAGATAACCGGCGATCGGCCTAATCAATAGTGCCGCCATCGGGGCCCTATCTATCTATCTTTCTATCTTGCCGAGCGAGTGACTCATCCACAGGGCCGACCGTTCGCCATTCGGCTGCGATAAGGCTTAGAGTTTGGTAGGCCCGTTAATTGGTGCACCGAGAGAAATGAAGTCATTGGTGCACAGCTCTTCACTTGAGGCCTTAACCTTAAGATTAATCTTTGATCTCAGATCACATCATGGCGGATTTGGAATCTTCGGAAAAGCCCATTTAGCGATTCGGACTTGAAACGAAGATTATTCGGGTTTTCGAACTGCGTTTTTTATGCTTTAATCTGCCAATTTTTGCGTTATCTTATCACATAATGGCATGGTCGTAGAACTACCAATTTTCCCGTTTGCTTTCAACGTGTTCGCATGCAAGTTCCTAGACAGACAGATTCCCTGTAAATAGCACGTGCTTTTCAACTGTGTTATCACAGGCACTGGTATCCGCATCGATTCTTATCTGGCCAATGCGAAAAGTATTTGCCAATCCTTGGACGCATTCGGTTCCTTTGTCTGATCGCCAAAGGGAATACGCGGCTTTCCATTCGTTGGGGCCCGTCTTATCGTACAAAAGATAACGCCATTCGACGGCAATAAGCCCAGCGAATCCCTTGTTTATTGACTTCTGCTTCTTCTTCACCGGCCCCCTCATTAAAATGCAAAATTATAGGCACAAGCGTCTTATCGATGAACGGGTTATCCAAAAATAGGCTTCAACCATCCAGTCAAATTGTGATTTGTATTTTATTGCATGTTGACAAATCGAAGTGGGGAAGGGGGGTATTAAAAAAAAAATAATAAAAAATAACGGTGAAATAACCAATTGTCCCCAACTAACCAACCAAACAGCCAGCACTTACCAACTTTATCATAGCATGAGTATTTGTTTTTCCACACAAAATTGTTGCCCATGCGGCATGACGGCGCAAAATACAATGTCATGTATAAGAAAACATCGACGACAAATTGCGGAAACCACTCGGCACATGCCCCACCGATCCCGAAGACCCAAAAACCGGAATATGGTGAGTCGGTGGATCGATGGATCGCTGGATCGTCCGATCTCTCCGACATGCTCGATATTCCGACAACTCAGAGCGAAAGTATCGCCCCCCAATGCTCTCACGAGGAATATGGAATGTCATGCGATGAGTTTGCAAGTACAGTGTAGCAAACTAGTCGAGTGTTTGTTTCTAATCACTTCTAGTCGATATGTTAATAATGTAGTGGTTTAATATCAATGTTATCGCATTGACACTCTTGCAGTACATGAAATTGAACACGACTAACTTTCGTTTTGTTAACGCATCTAATGCATTGGTAAAGACTCCAGTTTGTCTAAAAAGGTGGCTAAAAGTAGGCAACATCTTTAGATATTTTTACTACTAAATCAAGAAGGAATGTTAGAAGTTAGTTTTTTATTCCGAATACCTAAGAGTTAGTTTGCAAATCTCGCTTATGCCAGCACATGGTAACGAAGTTATTTGTGTAAATACATAATTCCTTTAAACTTTGTTCAGAAACTGGATTGCTTATGTATTAACTTTCGTAGAAATGATAACACAATCAATCCCTCTTAACTTTAGCATATTCCTTACCCCATCCTGTTTAGATGGCCAGACTCTCATCCAGCTTTTCTCAGTTGATCGATGGCTTGGAACTTAAAGTCTGCTAAGTGCCATCGTCGGGGGTTTTGTACTTCTGGTTCTACCCCTCGATCCCTCCATCCCAGACCTGGTTTCAGACCGACTGCGTCAGCGGGCGGGCGTCAATTTATGGCACGCTTCGATGAAGTTCCATGGCTGATGATGGCGATGATGATGGGACGGGTCTTCCGGGGCAGCACTGTCTGAATGAAGACATATCCCCAGTGCACCAGCTGTACTCGTCCCCGCATTATCGATGCATAAATAAACGAGATGCCGAGGTTGTGCGATCCGCACGATCCACGATCCGCGATCCGCCGAGCTCTGCTTTTATTTTTACAACTTGTCCTTTGATTATCGCAAGAACCGAACGATGACAACGATGGTGTCTCGCATTGCCGCATTTTGATGGTCCGGTCTGGCGGCTTTCGCACTCCGCTCCAATCAGCAATCAGCAATCTCCGATCTCCGATCTGCAATCATTGCGCCAATGCAAAGCACACACACCCGCTAAGTGATTTCCCTTCGAGATCACCAAATTGCATCAGTTTTTAGCGGGACAGCTAGAGCGTGCCTTGCATAACCAAGCTCCATGTTGTGAGTCGCACCCATGATGATGGCAAATCAAAAAAATAGAACTATCTATACGATGGAGCCCCAGTCGATCGAGTGGTCTATCGACCCCGCCCCGTTCATAAATGCCTATGACTGTCATATAATAATGACTCCGGCAATTCAGCTATCTCCTGCGATCCCAATTAGCAATTAGAGCATTATCTCCCCCGCCACCCGTTACCACGGCAAAGAGTCGTTGAAGGTGTGTCGCCGATTCAACTGATATTGCCGATGGAGTCTGATACCTAGTAATTTGGAAAATCGCCGGATGGGCATATGTTGTCCCAAGTGATGTGAATTTCTAGATTCGTTAGACATTATATGGCATTGGTATGGGTTGAGCATTTAACGCCTGCTTAGAACTTGTGAGAGAGCTCTCGGGAAAAATAGGTGTTACCTAATGAAAAGTGTGGATGTGCTTTTAATTTACACGATTTACTCAGCACTTTGCACTTTAAAGTGGTGGGAAATCGTAGTCAAACACTAAGATTCCTCACGTTCTTTAAGTTCCCAAGTACCACAAATTAAGTGCATAAATAAAGAGCTTAAAAGTTGTAATTAATTAAGTGCCATGCCAGTTTGGATATGGGTTAACCTGCAAAGTTGCTAATCTCTGCTGTTTCGATGAGAGCACCAACTGATTTCCTCGAAAAATGTGACATTTGCTTATCATTTAGCCTTGTATGTACGTATCTAATTAGCACACTATCGAGTAGGTCATTTGTCGCATTATAGGAGGTTGTCTACAGCGCAATATTCCTACTCCTTAAATGTTAAAAATCAGTGAATACTATACCATAGTAGGCCCTGTATGTTCTGCCTTGAGCGACAAAAAGGCTTGAACTAAAAAAAGAAACGACACAGGCAGTGCCATTAATCAACGTCTTTGCACTTTCAGGATCACATCTCGCCACAATGGAAAAATCCAGCTTAACGGAGAAGAATCACACCCAAGTGTACAATGACACAACGAAGCCAAAGAAGCCCAAGCGTCGCGACAAGAGCGATCTGGGTCCGGATTTTGTGGCGCCCGACGGGGGATGGGGCTGGGTGGTCTGTCTGGCAGCCGGTTTGAATAACGTGAGTGATATAGCGTGGCCGAGTTGGAGCAGTCTGGATGGGATGGCATAATAATCTCCCTATCCTCCCATTCCCGCACAGTTCTTCCTTTTCCCGGCTCTGCAGCAGTATGGCCTGATCTACAGGGTGCGGATGCAGTCCCTGGGCTTCGATGCCAAGCAAACCACGACCATTGTGAACGTGGTGATGGCAATCTCCTCGCTAGTAGGTGAGTTTCACCTGGCCAACGCTCCATCGATGATGCATTTGCTGATACAAACATCTCATTCTCTTGTCCATAGGCATTGTCAATGGCGCCATGTTCCGGCGGTTCACATTCCGTCAGGTGGCCCTGACCGGCACCATTCTGGCCTTCCTGGGCATCTTCTTGTCGGCCTTTTGCACCACCTTCTGGCAGTATATCATCTGTCTGTCGGCGATATTTGGTATCGGCTTGGGTCTTGCCATGGCCGCCACCTCTCTGGCGGTCAATACGTACTTTAAGCTGAAGCGGCGTCGTGCCACCGGTTTCTCGTGGACGATCACTGGCCTGGGACCCATATTCTTTCCGCAGGTGTCCACCATCCTGCTGGGCTACTATGGAGCCCAGGGCACTATTCTGATCTACGCTGGAATCGCCATGAATGCCATTCTCTGCGCTTTGACCTTGCAACCCGTGCTTTGGCATGTGAAGAAGCCCGAAAAACCAGTTCCCAGTATAATCGAAGGGATTCCCGAGACGGAGAAGCTGCAACCAGAACTTTTGGAGGCCAATGGCAATCTGTTGTCGCCCAGCAATGATCCGTGGAAGGATTACGAGTGCAAGTACTGTCAGTATCAGAAACGTTCTAAGCGAGGCCTTTTCTCGTCCCAGTACCTCTTCAATGTCGATGATCCCGAGAGGCCGGGCTACGAGATCACCGAGCCAGGAACTCCCATGTTGGCCCGTGCCAATGACGGTTGGTTTGGATCGAAGCTCTCCCTGACCTCGGAGAGCGCGGGCGGAGCTCGCTCTCGCACTCGTCAAGCTCTGATGCGTCAGGTTTCATCCAGAAGTCGTGAGAATCTCGATAGACTGGAACAAAATCGCCATGACCAGGCTCCAGACACTCCATCCGCTGCGCCCTTGTACAAGCCAAACTACTTCAATCGCGAGCGCGAGGACCTCGATCGCTATGCCAGCAAGACGAGCGTGTATTCTCGGCCTGGTCAGGATGAGCTCCTGCGCTGCACCTGTGCAGAGGACAAGGCACTGCTGCAAAAGACCGCCGAGTCGCTTCACGTGGACCTGCTCAATAATTTGGCCGACGAAGTTGCCGAGGAGGAGGCCAAGAAGCGCATGACCTTCTTCCAGAAGGTGAGCAAGTTCTTCGATCTGGATCTTCTGCGGGACTTCACATTTGTCAACCTGGCCGTCGGCATGAGCATCATGATGTTTGGCGAGATGAACTTCTCGGTGCTGACCCCATTCATCCTGAACAGCTTTGGGTACACGGATACACAGATCTCGCTGGTGATGTCGCTGCTGGCCTGCATGGATATATCGGTGAGGTTCCTCGCTCCGCTCGCCTTGGAGAAGGTGAAGCTGGATAACCGTGTGCTGTTTGCCTTCGGCATCCTGTGCATCGCCGTGGGCCGCGTGGTGGTGGCCTTTACCGACTCCTACGAGGTCATGATCGGCGTCTTCCTGCTGATCGGCTTCGGCAAGGCATTCCGCACCATCTTCTCACCTCTGATAATACCCAGTTACGTTCCGCTCAACCGCTTGCCAGCTGCATCTGGTCTGCAGCTCATCTTCAACACCATATTCTCGTTTGCCATGGGCCCAATTCTTGGTGAGTTTTATGGTGGTTATATTGTGTGTGAAACGTAATAATCATTACTATTTTCCTTAAAGGCATCTTGACGGAGGCCTACGGTTATGCAGCCACCATCCATACCATCAATGCACTCACCCTCTTGGCCTTACTCCTTTGGCTAACTGAGTCCGTGGTGCGCCGCATTTTGGGCAAGCCCTCCCAAGGATTGGGCCAATAGAAGCCGCATTCATACTAATCCGAATTGAAATTGCGACGAGTGGGAGCTCAAAACCTTCGTCGGAACTGAACTACTTGCATATGTCCATCCCAGTGTGCGAGATCATGGCTAACTTGGAGCTGTAGACATAACCTAGTCCATAATTCCCGGTCGATGTGTGCGAATAGTATTACTTGAGCGTAAAGATACCTAAGAAACATATCTCTTAACTAGCTCATAATCACCCATCGCTACATAAATTTACGGTCCATTTTTTTTTTTAGCTTTTGATACTCGTACTAGAATAATTGAATGTACTTAGTGATACGTTATAAGTGTAATAATATTGTTCCGCAGTTGATAAAGAAATATATATATGTATATTAGTTAGAAAAAAGTATCGAAATTGTGCAAAAGTTAATACACTATTGGTTAAGTGACTTAATTGAAATACACCATGGTTTGAACATGTGAGTCAGCATATTTATAAAATGGGAAGTTTAACTACTTTTTGTGTACTTCGTTTATGCATAAATGTAGTGATTAGAGGGTAGGATTAAGGGCATTATTAAGGCATATCTCAACGTTTGGGGATGATTTTAAAGAGTTCATACTACATTTAGTATGCATTTTACTCAAAGATTACTTAGAAGAAATAAATATTTATCAGATTTTCGAGGGCTTGTTCAATATTCGTCAAGGTTTTAATTAATATATAAATAAAATCAAAAGTTGGTTTTGTTCTATATGTGCAAATGCAGCTTGTTGAACTAGCTTATTAAGATTACTTAAAATCTTTGTGTATCTAAATGTAAAAACTTTGAGAAACTATTTAAATAGTTAGAGTCGATGTTTTCCACTTGAGAACGATTTAATTAAGTTAATAAAATTCATTTGCCCGTTGGTAGAATATGTGTAAACATTTTTATTTGCATATAAAGCGTAACAATAAACCAATAAATAGATAAGTGAATATTGTGTACGTTTCTGGTTCGGCATTGAATATTTAAAATGTATGTTATTGTTGTTGAAATACGAAATAAATGCAAGCATATTAGTTTGACTATATTTGTTACCAATTTATTTATTAGGGGAAACGAGGTTAAATAATTTTATTGCTACGCAGAAGGCAACTTTGAAATTTCCCCTAAAAGTAGGCTTCAAATTTGTTAGCTTGCCATGTTTTGCAGCATTAGCAACAATTATTTATATATTTAACACATTTTAAACTCAAGACTCCACTTTAAATTTATCTGAAAAACACTTATAAATTATATATTTTTGATGGGAAAAAGGACTTTCTAAAACCATATTTGTTTTAAGGGTTACAAAAAAGGCGACTATAAAGTAAATCATCTTTTAGGGTTTGTTTTTCAGTTTCAACGTTTTATTTATACATTTAATGACGTTCGGAAAGATGCATTTGCCAGAATTTTAGAATTTTAGTTGTGCAATTACAACTAAACGTGCTTTTCCATTGAATTTTGAATATTTCGCAACCGAGTAATTACACTTAGTTGCGTAATTTGTCAAATTTTACATTTGGTTTATTGCGATAAATGTCTTTAGTTCGTTAAAAATCTTCTAAAATCGTTAACAATCTTCTTAACCTTTCAAACGGAATTAAAAATCAGTAAGTGAGTTTGCTTGCTTTCCGCCATGCGAAGCTTCACTGTGCGCCGCATTTTATAACATCTGCGACATCCGCCAGTCCGTCGATTCTAAAATTCGAATACTGAGCTTATCTCTGGCGGTGGGGGCAGGTCTCAAATACTACAAATATATTCCCCGATTATATGGCCATGTCGTGGACATCGTCACTTGGACGACAAGTAACTGCTGTTGCCGCTGTTTTATTTGCGGGTCGACACACCCACCTTGGTCTTTGTACCCCGGTGGCAAGTATCGAAATGAAAAATGGAGAATGCCAAATTCCAGGTAATCAAGCTATCGCCGCATTGTAAATGGCACAAACGAACCAATTCGCATTCTGACCACTCCAGATGGACGAGGAGCAAAGGTTGTAGACGCCCCCAATCTTTATTGGCACAAATATCGATATATCGAAGCAATTTCGTATTTTTCCAGTCAATATCACAAGTTAATCATTCGATGCTCCTGCAGGGTACGGTAGGTTATCCCTAAGATCATCGGACAGAAAAATATGAATTAGTTCGCAAGTCTATTTTTAGCACTTGACACTGATAATCGGACAGATGTCAGAGCAGAAGATCCCAGATACCCCGACGAAATAATCCCAATCCGAGCAGAACCTTTCACTTAGCGCGCTCCCAGTCCTCGATCTGGTCATCACCGTCATGCGTCACGGGCTCCAACGGCCTTGAAGTCAAATGCAAACTGCTCATATACATATGTACCTAGTGGGACTCCCTGGTCACAGTCTGGTCTCCGTTCCAGTTCCAGTTACAGTGACAACCTGTCAGCTTCGGGCCAAAACCAAGGACTTAACACGCCTGTCACTTGCCGGCCAACTATGCGCACTTCCTGTAGGCAAAGTCTGCTGGGAGACGCAAGACGCACAGTGGGCTGTGTGCTGGTGAAAAGGCACTGTAATTATATCCTGTTCAATTTTTTCGTGATATTTAAAACATTCATCTCATATCTCAAACAAAAGTTTGAATTGAAAAGAAGTTGTCTTATGTAAGTGTGTGGGAGTGGGAGTGGGATGAAGTTAAGATTTTTTTATTGATTTGGCCTAGAGCTAAACGTTTTATTCGAAGCCAAGGCTAGAAAACATATAGCAGTAGTTCAAGATCATAAAAAAGCCATTCTAATTGGCCCAGAAACCGTATTCATAGACCAACACCAAACTTTTGCAGCAAAGCTGTGCTCGTTTGCTCGCTTTAAATTAAAATGGCTAATTCGGCTGGCACTCGTGGAAATTGCGTTTTCCAATTAATCAAATCACACTTTGCCCCAGGGTGGCGTTGGCGGTCGATGGCAAAATCAAATTCTAATCGTCGACGCTATCATAATGTATTTATGAGTTGTGTTATTTGTTTTTGGTTTTCGCGTACCGTGCGTATACGTAATGCGCTCAGTGCGGAGTTATCTGTGTGCACCGATGTCCGTGGGTGTGTGTGCATATGTACATATGTATGTCAGCATGTGTGCATATATGTATGTATGCACATATGTCTGCCCATATTTGCCGCTGATAATCGGGTCTGCGACGACAAAACTAATTACAACAACAGTAAAGCAAATACAGTGGTAACACGGAATAATGCCCTTATCAAAAAACGCGGCAAGGCGGCGCAACAACAAATGCAAACACAGGCAAAAAAAAAAAAAGAAAATAGAAGGCAGAAGAAGAAGAGGAAGAGGTGAGGCGGAGCGAGCAGGAGCAACGGTAAAGGTAAAGCTAAAGACCAAAATAACACGCACACAACGACAAACGGGAGCAGTGGAAACAGCGAGCGCGCATTGATGTGTGCCAGTGTGTGCGTTGTGTTTGGCCGTTTAATACTATAATTCACAAAATTGTTCAGTTCAGTTCGCGCTGGTGAACGTAACGGAAAAGTCGTCGCCTGTTGAATATACACATCTATATATGTTTTGATACACATATATATTCTATTTACTTGAATTGCCGCCGCCGCCGCTCGTCGCGTTTTGAAATCTTCATCTTCTTCTTCTTTTTTTTTTTGGTGCTTTTGTTTTTGTTTTGTATCTCAACTTTACTGCAGCATAACAACAACAACCGACGGAGGAGAGGGGAAATCATTTACAAAAATAAAACGTACGGCCCAAATACATAAATATATGTACATATATATATATATATATATATAGTGTGTGTGAGCGTTAGCATTTGTATTTAAGTTTAGTAGCAATTAGCACTAGAGCAGCAAACTAAATGATATTTTTTTTACCCGAAGCGCGCGCTTTTCGCGAGACACGTGCGCCATACTGAATAATATGTGGGGCGCATGTAACGCAAGTATCTGAAAGATACTTTTTCGAAATGTATGTGAACTTGAAAACACGTTTTTCGAACGCCTGCGCCAATGTGATTACAACTCACCAAAATCACTTCTATCGGTGACATTACCGGTAATAACAACAATTTTATTGGTGAAACCAGATAGGCAAATATTCTTGGAATTCCCCAGCGCATTTTACTTGTTTCTTATCAAAGTCTGCGAAAAAGTCAAGTTTATGATTAACATAAATCAGATACCTATGGTGCAATAGATCATTTGTAATGAAGGTGAAGCAATTTCACCACTTCATTGTTATATATTCAGATATATTTTACAAATAGTCGGCGTATTGTGAAATGTCGACGAATTGGGATGAGATAATTTTGAGCGTTACGTATCATTTCGATATCGGTGCATACGTGCTGTGCTGTTCTCCCGCCAATCAATCAATCAATCCGAATATCAATCAAAGTGGCTACTCCTCTCAAACGGAGCGATTTCGCCTCATAGATACTCATAGGATGTATGTATGTATGTAGAACCACAAACCGTGGCAAACAGTGGCTACCAAAAGGTAGTAGTCTACCGGCCGTAAATGTTTTTTACGGCATCATCTCCATTCCGACATCTTTGTTAGGCCAATGCAAATACTCCTTTATGGTGTGTTAACAATCATCATACCCTGGCTTGGTGGGAACTTAATGGGTGGGGAGGGGCAGTCATATAATGCGGAAAGCTCTAATTATACAAATGTTTGTGTTTGGCTTTAGACGGCTCTTGATCGCCTTAAACGACGCGAGTTAATCAAGCACTTGAGGCCAATAGTGTGTATATTTTCGGTGGAGTACTTAGATGGCTTTTCCGAAACGCTAATCTCGAATCTTGAAACTGATGTATTTGCGAATAACCCAAGCAATAAACAGTTAGTAAAGTTATTAACATCAAACTTCTTTGTGGGAAGTGATAGAATCAGGAAACGACAGTTTATTTGCGGTCAAAGTTTACACATCGAATCGATTCACAATTAGCTGATTATAAAAACTGTATGATTTCATTACGCAAAAGTACTACAGTGGTTTAAAGTCTTATTATTTGGTTATTAATTGTTTGAAAAACAACGAGTAGCAGCTGTTCATTCGATTATATTTGATGTGTGTCAACTAAATATATCTGTTTCATCTCTGTCGCCTTTTCAGTCATTGTGCAACAAATGTAATTATTCAGATGAAGATAGACTTAATTGGATTACGTGGGCACAACAAAAAAGATACAATTGGCATAATCTGATTGGTTAATCTGATAAACGAATTTCACTGGATTCCCCAACGAATCCCGCAACAAGAACCAGTTTCGAATTATGATAATTAACTTAGCACATTCAGTTATGCATGCTTAATCACACCACAAGATACACCACTTAAATATGCATCTTAAAGTCCGTTCTTTTCTCTGCGTTCTAAGCATTTTTTTTGGTGCAGAACCTTATCACGTGTGTCTTGTCTTGCCGTTATGGCCAATTTCTGCCATGTGCCTCTGCTGATGGATGATTGGCATTGAAAAATTCCACAGCTGTGGTCATAATCGTATCCACTCTTGCCAGGCGCCTTCGATAACGCAACGAGCTGATTCAGTTGGACTGAAAATTGAAAACTGAAAACCTAAAACTGAGGTCAATTAGGCCCATTATATGCGGTTATATCGAGTAACGGAATCACAATTCGCTAGATAAGCACTCGTCGAAGAGTCAAAAGTCTGATCCTACCCACTGTGTGTGTGTTTGGCATGCATGGAAATGTGTATGTTGCTGATTGCCTGGCAATTAAAGCACTGTAAAATTGATATTTGAACAGCGTTTTACTGGCCAACTAACTTGTTCCGTGTGGCGCGACCTTTAGTACACGCCGCTTACCGCTTTCTTAGTGTATCGCTGGCGAACTTTGCCAGCGAGTCTTATCACTTGCCCCCATATACTTTTGCAGTGGTCATTCGCGGGGATCGGTTCGTTTGGGTTCGGTTCGGCTGGGGTTCGGTTCGGTTCAGCTGCTGGAGCAGTCGCCAGACCACTGGTGGCCATTCGGAGTGCGATAGAGCAGTGAGTAAGTGGGACAGTGGGTGCTCCGAGGAGAACTCGAACACAATTCCATAGGCATTGTTTGTTGCAACGATGAGCGGAGTGATGATTAAATATATAGTTTATAACAAATTTAATCGGTAATAGGCGCAAAGAAGCGACTTTTCTTGCAGTGCAGTGATTCCGGCGATTGATTGGTTGTGAAAACCCCTGTGTGCCGGATATAACCGAGGTGCTACAATCTAATTAGACGATATCGGCGCGCGCTAAGGAGTGCGCCTTATCACATGGTACCTCCTCCCCCTTTCCCCCTTCCAACCATATGATCTCATTTAAAGACCCACATGCCGACAGGCCCTGATACATGTCATGAATGTATGCATGTACATTCATATATCTCGATGTTTCGGTGCCTTTGTCGCCCAAGTCGGCTCAAGTATTTACGCTGGACACTTACTTCTGGTCAGCAAACTCTCGGATACGGGTTCCGAATTCGAGAAAAAAAGCAAATAAAGTTCGTAACTTTTGCTCTCCCAAATGAAATCGCAGGCAGGCGCGATAAGGCGGCGCTCTCCCGAGCAACCAACCAACCAAACTGACTAAACTGACTAACCGAACAAACGATCATCATCATAATCATCATAACCGACAATCGAACCCATTGACGTTTTGATGAGCCGTTGTTGGTTGGTGTGTTACCGTTTTTATATAATGGGTGCTAAATCGATGCTATTTACATACCTGTCGCTTTTAAGGCAGTCACGTTTCCAGGCCTCGAAAATTTCACCCGCCCGCCCTCGAAAAACCCAAAAATATCAAATCGTTTAGCACAAGATGAGTGAGAGTTGCCCAAAATATTACGCAGCCTGATTGATCAGTCAGTCGAGCTTGTGGCTTTCGTCCCGCCGCCTCGCCAAGTCTTGTTTCGATCTAAAAAATTAATAAATAAATAAAATAATAATAAAAGTACATCAATTCAGCTGTAAACGGCTTTTTAGCCTGTGTAAAAAGCGGTTTTTAAGTTCAATTATTGGTTTGTTTTTAATTTAAGTGTTTGCTTATCGTTACTAGTTACATTTGGAATATTTTATTGTGAGAGAACTCTTTAAATGAATAAGCAATGAATGTGCAAAATGAAACTCAGAACTCAGCAAGCCGAAATAAATAAAGTGATGCTTAATACAAAAACATTCTATTTGAGTTGCACTAACGAAGTTTGCAATCTTCCCGCTTTTCAGTGCACAGAATTGCAATCACTGGTTCCAGCATTCGATCGCACCCATCAATCCGATTCGAGCAGTAATGCAACAACCGGCCAAGAGCCCGCAGCGCTAAACCATTCCAAGCCCCACGCTCCCAGCTCCAAACCCACCCAATCCTAGTCCAGGTCGCCCAGCGTATCCACAGTTCCAAGATGACCGATAATGGGAACAGTCAGAAGAACAACCACAACAACAATAACAACAACGATGAGGCACTCAGACTGAGGCTACCGGAAGAGCAGGCAGAGCAGCTGCTGCCCAAGAATGGATCAGCCGGCCAGACCAAGATAGCGCCTCCTACGCATACTCATTCCATAGCCGCCGCGTCGCAGCCACAGAAGGTACCAGCGAAAAAGAAGCGGGACAAGAGCGATCTGGGTGAGGATTTTGTGGCGCCCGACGGCGGATGGGGCTGGCTGGTGTCCGTCGCCAGTGGCGTCAACATTGTGAGTGGCCATCGCATTTACTCGCCTGTCTGGACATAGATATTCACTCTCGCCTCTTTCTTCATTCCCATTCCCATTCTCCACTCCAGCTGGTGACGTTCGCATTGGCCCAGCAGTTTGGCATCCTGTTCCGCGATCGCATGGCTGGTCTAGGAATCTCCAGCTCCGAACTGACCACCATTATCAACACACAGATTGCTGTATCCGCATTTACAGGTGAGATTGTGAAAACAATATATATGAGATAGTATTATAGAGTGATGGATATAGAGAGATATTCAAAGTCATGAGCAGCCTTAACTCTCATTTGTATGTAGTCCACGTAGTGACGAATCGCAACGAGACTATAAGATTTATAATATCGCGCCATATCACAAGTTGTTTGCGATTATCTGATGAAAAATCTATAGTATTCTGAATTGAGTGATTTTTAAATATTAAAGAACTTGAAAACTTTTAAATCAATTTAAATGATGAAGCCAAAGTACTACTTCTTCACAAGCCATTAAGTTTCAATTTTAAACTACGAGACAACAATTAAATTCGATTTCTTAATCAAAGGTCTGCTGAACGGCCCGCTTTTCCGACGCTACACATACCGAGTGGTGGCCCTGGTGGGATCCGTGCTGACCTTCCTGGGACTCTTCTGGATGGTTTTCGCCGACACCTTCGCCGTCTACATAATGAGCTTCTCGATCCTGTACGGATTCGGACGAGGACTGACGGTATCCGCTTCCTCGCTGGCGGTCAATACATACTTCAAGGTGAAGCGACGCACTGCCACAGCCTTCCAGTTCGGAGTAGCCGGCCTGGGACCGATTGTGTGCCCCTACTTTGCCACCTACATGCTGTACGAGTTCGGTGTCCAGGGGACGACACTACTCTTCGCCGGCGCCTCACTGCACACGATCGCCTGCTCGCTGATCTACCAGCCAGTTAAGTGGCACGTGGTGAAGCGGGATCGCGATGCGGAGGCACTGCAGCAGGTCCAACCGCTGGCAGAGCGCGAGGATCAGGACGACGATATTATCAAGAATGTTGTGGAGCCGGAAACCCCGGTGCTGCCACGTGCCAATGACGGTTGGTTTGGCTCGCGGGCCTCGCTGAACAGCGTGGGCACCCGTAATCGACTGAACACCTGGGAGAAATCGGACAGCAATGGCCACGTGGAGCTGAAGAGGCTGAGCAGTAAGGACTCGAATCCAGGGCGCCAGCTGCGCAGCATATCCGTGAGTCACAGCATTAAGGAGGAGGAGGCCACTGGCTACAATTCTGACCACGAAGTGCACCACACCGAGCTAACGGAGAAGGAGAAGCAGGAGCTGGAGGATGAGGAGGAGCGCCAGCGCCGCAAGAAGCTGCCATTCTACATGAAAGTGGTGATCTTCTTTGACATGGATCTGCTGAGGGATATCACGTATGTCAACCTGGCAGTGGGCATCACCCTGATCAACTTTGTGGAGATCAACTTCGCCATCCTGACGCCCTTCATCCTAAGCGATCTGGGTTTCAATAAGGATCAAATTGCCCTGGCCATGTCCACGCTGGGATTCTTCGATCTGGTGGTTCGATTCCTCATACCCCTGATCACGGCCAAGATCAATCTCAGCAACCGCACCTTCTTTGTTGTGGGCATTTTGGGCATGTGCATTGGCCGCATGTTCCTCTCGATGACCTCCAATTTCTACGTCATGATGGCCATCTTCCTGTGGTTGGGCCTCAACAAGGCCTTCCGCACGGTCTTCTGGTCCCTGATCATTCCCAGCTATGTGCCCCTGAAGAGATTGCCAGCGGCTGCTGGGCTGCAGCTGCTGATGTCCGGCACCTTTTCGATGATCTTCGGACCGCTGATTGGTGAGCAATAGATATACTCATACCTCTATATAATTGCAGTTTCTAATCTTCTAATTGTGTAACCCAACGCTCATCCAGGCCTAATCCGGGATCACACCAGCTATGCGGTGACCCTCAACCTGCTGAATGCCCTTTGCGTGATGGCCTTTGCCGGCTGGTATCTGGAAGACTTCATCCGCGCCCGCAGCCGGAAATCGCCACCCGTCAAGTCAATCAACTGATCAACTTACCATGGCGTAGTTCTACTCAGTGCCAGCAATTCCAGGACCAACACCGTTCCCCCATCCATCCTAACTTTAGCAAAATGTTATTCTTGTTATCGCATTTGCCCAGTGCTTTTTTTTTATCTGTATGTTTATGTAAACTATATTCAGCGTGTACATTGTGTATATACTTTTCGAGTGTAGCAGATTAATTGTATTAAATATTGATAATTGTTAAATAATATGCGTAAGCTGCCAATACTTAAACTTTAAAACAAGCGTTTCATTGAAGCTGTTCGAATGTTATACCTAAAGTTAGTAGTAATTCAAACCTTTCGATTGGCGTATCTCTTGATATAATCGGACAATCACAGACTTTAAATTTTTGTGTGGTGCGATTCGTTACTACGTGCCCTGGTAAGCGATCAGTCTCTTCATTATATGATACAATTTCTTGTGATGCAGCAATAAAGTCGAATCACAATTTGTTTGTCCATCCGTCTGACAGAATCCAAAGTTCAACATCTAACAAAAATCTTATGACACTGCGGAAGAAAGTCCAACTTAATTGGAAGGAGCACGTGAATATCACGAGCCTACTCATCACAACATTCAATGATCAATGATCAATGACACTGAGAATTGATGCGGAAAAATTGAACAAACACTGGTGGCAAGTTGACTACTGAGAACTTTTTTTTTTTATTTAGACTTCATGCAACTCTGAGTATTGTATAATACAATATGTAATTCGCATGAAAATTTAGAACCTCGACTATTAGATACCCGTTACTAAGTTGAAGCGGGGGTGATAGAGATGTGCGAAAAGCAAATCGAACTATATGATCTAAAGAGGGTCATAGAATCCAGATATAACGGCGTGAAAGGTTAAATCAAACCTTTAAAACATATTCGATTTGATTGAAGCTGTTATCAATGCAAAACACCTACACTGGATGGAGGGAAGTGTAGAGTTGTGTTATCAGCCCGTTGACCCAAAAATTAAATGTGCAAATTTGGCGTGCTAAAGAACAAACCAGTTTGGTCGATGACAACAAAACATACAGCAATGAATGGGTTAAGAACCGGGAATAAAAATGATATGTAACTACGCCAGCGGAAAGTTACAGGGTTAAAAAACAGTGTTTAAAACAATCTCACAACGAGGCGATCAGGTTCAATGCACTACGATGCTTATCAAATAGATCGAGAGGAAACATACTGAAAACATATGCCAAAATCGGGCAGGAAGCTATGGCCAAGTGCTCGGTCCCTACCAAGTCAATGACAAATAATTTTGTCGCAGTCGGTTTTTGTAACCACGAGTAATGTCGCCATCAGCGGAACTAAATGGAAAAAAAAAGCAGAGTGAATCAAACCAAATCGACCACCTTGGGCATACCGAACACTCTTTGCCCGCTACTCTCATTTTTAAAAATCCAATCCATATTCAATTCGATTTCAATATTCCAAAAGGTTTAACTTATTGGAGGATATATGTATCTAAACATATAGTGTAAGTACTATCCATTTTTAAAGGTGCTGCGGGTGGGTCAGTGTTCTATTGCGCGCATAGTGGGTGGTAATTCATCTTTCGCACAACTGAACCCCTACTAAATCCTCTTTTCATCACAAATAAACGAAGGCACCCACTTGTGGGCATCTCACCCACGGAGAGTGGGTGGCGTAACCAACTGAGCAACAAGTGGAAACAGGAAACAGGACTCAGCAGCTGGACTGCCCATCTAGCCTTTTTATAGCTACAATTTCAATACGATTCTTTTCTACATATAAAGCGCTTATCCATAAGATACTTTCACAAAAATGTTTTTTTTTTAATACATTTTTTTTATAAATATAAGCTCAATAATTCATTTTGTGAATGGTTAGTTTGACCCGAAAATTGTGCGAAATCAGATATTATAGATATTTTTGCCAATTATAGAAAAGGGGTCTGTTTTAAAGATCATATATCTATACGTTTTCCAAAAACGTTTTAAAGAATTCAAGTTTATTTTGCAAATCAGTCAGGACTGACTAGTTTGTTCGAGATCGGGTCAATAGCCTGTTAGCAGGTGTGTAACCAATGGGGGTGGTTTAGTGGCAACATCGTACAGCAAATCAACAATCTGTTGCCGGCAGTTTCAGCTTCAGGTACTCGCATGCAAATGCCACGTGGTTGTGTGCGGTGTCATTGCCCCACTTCCCCCCTATCCGCCCAGAAACTCCAGCAATTATCGATTATTTGTCAATCTTTTGGGACCGCGCTGTGACCTTAGATATATAGTTTAATTTCCTTAATTAATTATAAATACAATTCAGTACCAATGTTGGGTAAACTATTTCTATTTCATGCATTTATCCAATTTGCAAACAGAAAGAACCAACAATTAAAAGCCAGATACAATATTTCAAATTTCCTGATCTCATTTACGAGGGCGCACTGTTATCACTCTTTCACAAAGACGCAACAAGTTAACAGAAGAGAAAAGAGGGAGCGAGAGAGAAGAGCGAAGAGCGGAAGAGAGAGCTGGCTCATTTGCGCAACTGCAGCAGCGTCAAAAGGCCAAGTGAAGAACGCAAAGAGGAGAACGCGAGGAGAGGAAGAGCCTGCGAATGCAGCGCAACAACTGCAGACAAAGAACGAATGTAAACAAAGAAGCAAGGCGCATTGTTTGTGGATTTTGGCAAGCGAAGTAAGCGACTTCTCTCACTCCACATTTTATTTCTCTTTCGATCGGCATTAGAACGCGATCTTGAAATACTGCAACACCGACAGACACACACACCCACACATGGACATGGTGACTCTCTCCGAATGGAACGAAACTGTGGCACAGTGGGCACAAATAGAAGAGCAATCTACTCAAATTTCCTTTGAACTAGTTCCGATTTTCGTTGCTTAAGCTCGATTGTTTAGTAAGCGATCGGCAGACTAAATATACGAATGAACAGACAGATCCACTAAAAAAAACCGAAAGTAATTCATAAGTTAATAATAATTAATAATTCTCACCTTGTAGCCTTGAAATTTTTCGCGTTCTTTACAGAAAGTGTGATCAAAGCTCTAGAAATCTGGATCACAAATACCCATTGCTAGTTAGTTAACTAGTTCATTAATTTGGCCCACTGTGCGACGACGGTAACGGCGACTGAGGCAGCGGCAGCGACGGGACGGCAAACGGCGACGGCAGTCAGTGTTCAGTATTCAGTATCGATTGAACAGCCGCGCGTAGCTCATCGAAATCGAGAAAGGAAGAGACGCGACAAGAGAGCGAGCGAGACGGACAGGCGACCAGACAGAGACAGCGACAGCAGGGAAAGGGAGACCAAGACGGAGACCGAGAAGGAGAAGGAGACATTGAGCGCCTGCCGCCCCCTCTTTTGTAATAAATAGCGCTGTGCGAAGCGACCACACTACCAAACGGCAAAAGTCCGCTGAGAGCGACGCAACGCAGGCCACAAAGGCCCGCCCCCCTCCCCCCTGCGATAGACACAACAGAACAGGAACAACTATTGCAACAACACTATCACACACAAACACACACACACCCGCAGTCAACAACACCCCCCCGAACGAAAGGGAGAACAGTGAAACAGCTGGAACAAGAAACCAGAAAACAAAACAGGCTGACAAAACAAATGTCAAAATTAGCGACTGACCAAAGGGAATTATAATCAAAAGTTAATACGAAAAAACAAACAAACCACCACGCGTTTCTCCCCCAAGTGCCTTAAAATAAAAAAAAAACAGGAAAAACATAACAAACAAACACCGATTCAAATGAATTTAAATAACAAATTCCAATGTGATAAAGCTGAAATAATCGTAAAAACCTAACAAACAAGAGTTCGTGTCTGCTCTTTTTTTTTTTTTGAATTTTTTCGTAAGTGTGTTGTCTAAAAATCAAAGAAATGGAAAAATATAATTAGAACATCAGAAACAACAAACCCCACAGAGACGGCGGGCATAAATTAAGAAAATCGAAAAACACAAAGCCACAACGTAAAAAAGTATCCATAAATCTATATGTGTGCTACACCTCATATATAGAGACATAAAACAAGACCAAAACAAAAACAAAGCAAATCCAGGAAAAGCAGACAACCGAGGAGAACGCAGCACAGCACAACAAAGCAGAAATGGCAAGCAAGCAGCCCAGAAAAGTGGCGCCCGACGGTGGATGGGGATGGGTCGCCTGCTTTGGCGTTAGTTTGGTCAACGTAAGTTCAAGTTTCCAGTTCTTAGTGGCCAGCTCACTGATTAATACTAGACTAGATTCACCCCGCGACACAACATTCCAATGCCAATTAGCTAATACGTATTGGCTAACCTTCTATCCAGCAATTCCCTGGCCCCATCTCACTCACTTTCCCCATTGGCACTTAGGATAGGTTAGTTCCAAAGGCCCATGGCATTTCATAGTTGTATTTTTATATGGCTCGTGGTAAACGTGTTTTCACATCGATGATAAGATTCAAATGAAATATGACGAAACCCAATATGCTTCTGGTCCTACCCGCATTTTCACATGTTTGTACACGGATTTATGGTGGCTACCTGTAATATTCCTATGGTTGGGGGAGGGGGGCGGCATTTAGACCATTTTCATTAATAATAAATACCCAAATGGACGTGTTTTGGGCAGCAAACAGGGAAGAGGTTATTGGAAGGGCGACGTCGTTGTTTATCAAATTTATCAAACGCCCTTAAAAATCACCGCATATCTGGTCATTAAAATGCTCGCAGTACTGAGCTTGTAATAAAACTTAAATGAAGTACATCGTGATTTATTGACAGACACGTTTAGACCGCTGTGCTTTGAGTCAATCAATCACAGTCCAAATGAGCACTAATATCTTTAGTTCTAGGTTTTTACTAATTAGGAGCATTTTGCATTACGAATATGTGCATCCCCTTTTATCCCAAACTTGCGTTTGTGCATCTGTGCACTGCCACAAAACGCCTCTTTGGCCAACAGCTGCAGCTTCCAATTCGAAAAGGAGCTGACAGAGAAGCAGAGCAGAGTATGTGGAGTAGAGAAAAAGGAGACCCCGATCATGGCCAAAGAGTTTGCTGTGGGCACACGGATCGGCATCTGGCTGGCGGTCACGCACCCGCCGCGTGATCTCGAAAATGCGTCTCAACGGAGGTGGTTTTTTTTTTCCACAATTTATGTAGTTGGCTGCGGTGGACTCCTTATATGCCTACGTGCTACATTGTTGTTCATTCAGTTAGTTTCGTTCTGTGCCCCTTGTTGCACAAATCTGGCTGTGAAGTGTGGAAGGTGATGGCAGTATGAAGAATCAATTGACACACTTCCTTAGATTTTATATGTATGAATTTTGAAAAGATTTTTGGAATATTCCCAAAGAAAACACTCACCTTGACACATATTTGTGTGCTTAATGGTGAGATCATCATTAACTGAGCGTCGTGTTTTGCTTCTTTCAATGCATTTGAGATCGAATCGTTTAATTCTTCTATTCCACATGCATTTAAGGAACAAGGAAGTTATATATCTTTATCAATATATGTTTTTCCATGATATGATTTGAGAAGACAAATTCACTGACAATGCGAATAGAGATAATTAATTTCACAATCGCGACGCTTGAAAGGCGCTTTACCTGTCGAATGTCCACTATCTATGGCATGACTCATGGCGAACTTGAAGTAAACGACACGAAATCAGATCATGTCAATTATGTAATGGTCCTGAAATTACCTTCTTGCCATATTAGCGATAACAAAGCGACTTGCTAAATGAGTCGAGACGATGTGCAATTACAAATGCTAATTTGTGTGTGGCCAAGCGAAGATCTCGAACATTGACAGCAATGGTCCCAGTCGCAGTACCACCAGTACCAGTCCAAGTCCATGTCCCATGCAATGATTATGCGTGCTCAGTGTGAAGGCAATGATATGAGCATTATAGATGCTTATATCATCTGGGTGCCGCCGACTCTGAAAATAATCAACACGGCACAGATGGGGGGATATGGTTAGGATGTGAGCACACATTGAGTGCCAATGGCTCGGCCATTGAAGCCAAATGCGTTGTGACAAGTTTGCGAGAGGGCGGTTTTAATGGTTTCAATGTCTCAACATTACACACAAAAGCAAGCTAACAAGTAAAGTGTCATAGATATAAGCTGTAAGAAGTAATTTGATCACGACAATACTTGCAATATATATCTATATATCTTGAACACTTTCTTTGTCAAGCTGAAAGTCGGGCCGATCGATCTTTCTGGTTACTAATCGGTCAACCCACGATGGCCTCTTCCAGTCAATCCCCACCCAACATTTGTTGCAACAAAAGCAAAACACCAGAAAAAAATAGCACCCATCAGAAATGCGCCATTTGCAAAACAAATCGAGTGTTTGCCACGGAATTTGCCTTTTGTATTCGGTCGCATTCAATATGTACTTGTGAAGAGAAGCCCAAATTCATGACACTTTGGGTTGGGGCTTTAGGCTGGAATACAGGCTAAACAGAACATGGGATTTCCCAAAATATTTGGCCATGAATGTGCCGCATCCTTGAAACTTCAATGACAACGGGAGGGCACAGTTCACACGACCTTCCAATAATTTCAGGCAAAAGAAACATATCTTTGTCTTTAGTCATCTGCCAATCAGTCGATTAAAACTGGCCCTGCAAATGTATCCCATGGAAACAAGATAGATAAGATATTGGTTGCTGACCCACATGGTCACACGACCAACTATTTCTACTCCGAAATCTCGAGTAGTTCGCTTGTCCCACAAATTTAGAGCACAATAGAATGTGAGGTGCATTTTGGCGAAAACAAAATCGATCATCCTCGAAAGGGGAGCAGGAATATTGGGGTTAGATGGCCTGATATGCCAATCACTCGGTTATGTGTCCGCTTCGATTATAGGTTAAGTTCGAACGATTACTAATCGCAATCGCGACTTTTGTTTGTTTTCGCTCAGTTATTGTGCCACTATCTTCGACCAGGCACACGTTTAATCGCTTTTAAATCATTTACGAGGCAAATTAGCACTTGAACCTTATACAACACGGCAAACCAATTGAAGAGAAATATGTGCACCATAAACCATGCCGTTCTGAAGCTGCTTTCAAAAACAACATGAGTCTTACTAAAAGCGAAAAAAGGAACCCAAAAAATATACAGGTGTTGCCAAGCCGCTGGACCCCTGAAAAAAAACCTATTTTTCATTTTCCACACAATCTAGCCGGAAACGTGACCGTAAAACTTTACGAAATTGTTAAGAATACTTTGAGTAATGCTGACAATAGGCAATTAATCAAGATGCAACAATGCCCAGAAAATCCAGTTGTTTGGATACAAATTAGAGAGATTAGTTCAAAATAATACGATATTTATGCGTAGTTTCGTACTACTTTTCTATCGCCCGATATAGCGATTAAAACTGAATTTCTGGGGATTAACTAGAGATTTTTTTACAAACTTTGGGCACATATGTACATATATGTAGAGCGTCTACATTGTTTAAATACCTTATCAGGTAGCCAAAGAATAAAAAACCGCGTCGTCTGTCTGTCTGCAAGGCCCGAGGAAATGATAAAGAACGACTAGCCATATACCCGTAGTCAAATATCCGCGCAATCCAATTGGAAAATAGCTGGAGGAAAATGTTTACGTAAGACCCCAAAAGAAATCCATTGGGAAAAGCAAAAGCACGTGACCGATAGCGGAATGGGGCTATAAAAGCTGAGATATATGCATATGCAGATATATGCGAAATGGTTTATTTTTAATCGAACTAAAATTGATATTCAATTCAGAACGATTTCACATGGGTATCTATACCCTATCCCTTTGATTATTCAACACTGTAAATGCATATTTCAATCAATCATACAATGAAATGTATCTGAATCAAACAAATACATAACTGCCCAATTTAATCCCTTGAATCTCAGATAATTCAGATTAGTCTCCATATTTAGTCATGAAAATCACTGAAAAGCCAAAGGAAGCAACCGTGGAAAATTATCTGAAATCCATGGGGGTCAATCGATTGACTTCGCAACTCGTCAATTTTTATTCGATTGTGATTGATTTGCAACCGTGTTGTGTTCTTTCTTGTTCAAACACTGGAAACGGCAAATGAAGTGTATTCCGTAGATATTAGTGGCGAGTGGGAACGACGAGGTGGCTCTTTGGTTGACCGATGATGAAATTTGCAAAACAATTGAAAGCAGACAGATCGAAGATTTCTTCGGCGGAACAACTGTGGACTTTGCTCCACTGACTTTGAGCATGCGACGAATCTGTTTCTATTTTTTTATTTTTTTTATTTTCATCGGTTCGTTTTCTGTACACCTTTTTTTGTTTTTTTTTTTTTTTGTTTTGCCGAGAACGTCGTCTGATTTGTTGTTTCTGTTTACCTATAAATTATATATGGTGTTTTCGCCTTTGTGTATTCAGTGTCAGTGCAAAATTGAATACCAAGTTCATGTTGCGGGTGCTCTTTTTTTCAGTTTCCCATTAGCTCGGGGTATATTGTGTCATGGGTGTATACATACTCGTACTATAAGTTTATGTACTTTGATATGATAATGCCCCCTCATTTCTATAAAATGGTTTGGATGCGAATTCAATACCCACATAATCAAAAACATTTTTCCTTCACTACGAGCAATAAGTGAAATGAGTGTAAAAGAATCTAGCAACAGATATAAGCTTAAAAGCAGGGTATCTGTTAGCCATAGCGAATTTGGTTGTCTAAGCCTTTTGTTTTCCATTTGAAGCCTAACGTTCGAAAACGAAAAAAGAGCAAAACAAGTAATTAAAAACACAAAGGAAAAGTCGTCACTAGTTGCGATTCCGTTCTTGTATCGGTCGGTCTCCGCTTTTCAGTCTGTGTTATCATCATTATCAGGTGCGATTAACACATTGGTTCAGGGTGCTCAAGATGTTACCAGACTTCAAAGTTAGCACATTGGCTTAATTGATAATTAGAATATGCGGATTTTGATTAGCGGATGACTGGCTGGCTGGCTGGCTGGCTGGACATGTAAGGCGGGCGTGAGAGACCGAACTGGAATCCAAAGAAGCCCCTCGATTGGAGCCTCTGTGGGGTGTAATCACCCTGTGTTTGACCGATCTGGCGACCGTTTAGCATTCGACTAACGCATGCTCACTCAATACGTCATAAAAGTATCCGGCATGCTTCACTCGAGTCGAACAATCTATCTATATCTGGACATGCCACACACACACACGAATTGATATTTGTGAAGTGGCATTAGTGTCGTCGCACTTCGCAAGCCAATTAGAACATTTCCGAATGGTGTTTCAGATAAGTTAACGTCTTTCGAATCAGCTGGCTGTTGGGGGTTTCCAGTAGCGCTGACTTTTGGAAAAAACGACTCTTTAGGCCTGACACCTTGGGGTCAAAAAACCGACAAACCGGCAAAGTAATGCTTTCAGGTTTCTCGAAAACATTGTAATTGCTTGATTTATTATGGTTCGATTAGCTGCCATTGAGATATTGTTGCCATTTAGAAAGTCAATAATAATAAGCATTATTCCATCGAATGTTTAATAGGAAGTAATTTCTATATGTACATATGTGCTGCCCAATTTGTTTGTATGAAAATTTGTAGATATGTTGCCACTTAATTCCCACAAACGAATTCCGAGTAATTCGAATGGGTTGCTGGTTAATTGTGACGTTCAGCTTCTTTGCACAATTGGCGAATGGCTCTGTGTGTGGATTGGCCTCTGTTTTCGCAAATGCGAGCTAATTTCTTTGACAAATTCCGAGTGGCGGGCGCGAGCGAAACAATAAATAGAATTTAAATAGAGCACAGTAATCGCTTGAAACATATGTATAATATAATATATATTATCCCACATATCGCAGAGAACCCCTTTAGCTGAGCAAACACACTTCGCACGAAGAAGCTGCACAATGAGCATTCGCAAGTGAATGCTAAAACCAAACTATATCACATCGATGAATCTCTGGGCGATCGAAAAGCGTGCGGCTATATCCGAATGTTAATTAAATTAGATTCTAACAACTGCTAAAAGCGAGCTGGCGAAGAATTGATCTATTGTGCATATGTAGGTAGGTTCGGATCCCTGGATGGGCCATCAATTTAGGATGCGGGTGTTAATGTCCAACCCACGCGCCAGACATTTCATTTACCCATCGACTAAGTGGTGATTTTCAGGCGTGTTATGCCTGCAGATCAGCCGATTTCGCAACAATGCAAAATGATACAGCTGTTTGATCTTGAAAATATACATACACAGATCCATGCAAGTTGGGCAAATCTGTAGATATCTTGTTTACTCCCTTTGCTGTGTCTGAAATAAAGTTTGTGATTTAGACCATTAGATTGAATAGCTGATACTGCAGATGACCATTGCATGTACAATGTACAACTAGCTTAACAAACCCTCGGACGAAAGCCAAAACGTTTTTGCCCCAAGGCAACACAACGGGACGAAGTAAACTTTCTTTTATACCCAATTTAGTTTAGCGACGTCACGTGATCGTGGCCAAGGCAGCAGAATATGAACGAGCCCCAATGCGATCTGCAGCAGCCCCAACAGCAACGACTCAATGTCAATAGTCAAATGTGCGCCACTGACGCCGTCTTGGGGCACAAATCCGGTTTGGCCACAACAAAGGCCAGCAGCTGATGCTTGTCGCGCGATCACGTGACTGCGTTGCAAGTTGCACCGTCGCGCTGCAGCTTCCTGCCCGGACCGCCTTCGTGCCGCTCGAGAAAATGGAATCGAGCTAAGCCAAACTCGTTTGCCGCATACAGGCAGCAGCAAACAGCTGGTCTCGTAACTGTTTCTGTATCTGTATCTGAATCTGTATCTCAGCCTGACTATCTGTATCTGCACTGATAAAAAAGCGGCTGGCCATCCATTGGATACAAGCAATCACAAAGATACATGGATATACTTTGATATTTTCGAATTACTGAATACCAGAAAAAATGAATCCTCAAGCAAAAGAGACATTTACATATTTACACTGCAATACAATTGAGAAAATAATTAATTAAAAAAGAGAATAGCTCATAGAAGCTGAATAGAACAAGTATGTAAAGCAAATTAAACATTTTAAGTGAACAACTATTGCGTCACCTCACTGTAATTGATTTCATAATATATGGGAATATAGTATTATTAATACCCTTCTATATATAATGTCTGATAGTTACGCCATACAAAGTAATTCAAATTATTCATGTATCACAACATTTTTTTGTTTCTGTGCACGAGAATGTCCACTGTACACGGGGTAAATCACATGATTGCGATCATGTGCAAGCCAGCTAGAAGCCGCATCACCATCATCTCCAGCAGCCCAGACCCAACATTAAGTCCCCATCCGCTCCATTTGCTGCCCCATTAACAGTGGAGCCTCGCTGGCACGAACCGTTGATAATGAATATTGAATATTAACTTGTTGCTACAACTACAGCTCTCAATGCTTTTACCAAAACAATATAATCATAAGTGAAATTATTAGTTCCGCCGTAGGCAGTGCCCACTGTGCTGCAGTACGATTCGATTCCGTTCGATTCAATTTCGAGTTCAGCTTGGTGACGGCTTTTGTTTTATGGCTACAAAGTCGAGTCAACTTTTTGTCATTGTTTCGCTTTTTTTTGTTGGGTTTTTCGTTTCCATTATTATTATTATTTTTCCGCTGCTCTGTTGTTGCTTTTAATTGAAATGTTTGGCAGCGGCCGAATACCCCGTCAGTTAAGTTCAGTTCAGTTTGGTCGAGTTGAATCGAGTTGAGTTGCAATTCGCTCGGCTTTGCTGGTTCGGTAGTGAAATGTACTTCACAATTAATTGCTTCAATTGCCACAAGGGCCCAGCAACAGCGGCAATTCGATTTCAATTCAAACAAATTAATTCTCCGCGGATCGTTTCTCTGTTTCTCCTGCAAATAGGAAACATTTTTCCTGCTGACAGACAGACAGAGCCATCCCAAGTTCAAGGCTCTCGTAAAAGTTACAAAAAAATATATATAATTAAAAATATGCAGCTGTACGTTAAATTTCAATATGCAAATGTACTCTTGATTAAATCAAAGGGATGAGGGGGTAACCGAATCTGAATTAAACGGGTTAACAAGTCACCCCATTCCATTGAACTGAACTTAAAGCTAAATCGAACAATAAACTGCAATTCAATTATTTCGATATCTAGCTGTTACCGTAGATTTGCCAAAGGTATTGAATTCGTGATGGTTTAATTATAAAGCTAAGCGCAGAGCAAATTGAATATATAGCCAACCTTTGCATTATTCGCACGCAATTACGGCCATATTAAGTTACAATAAAACGCAATTTTCCGCACTGCGAGTTGAAAACTGCGTGTGTTGGTGCCGAAAATAAATTCATTAGGCATTCCCACTCTCAATTACATTCGGAATTGTACAGTAGTACAATTTTACAATTTCTCTAGACGATTACCCATAATTGAGCGACTCTGGCTAACTGAAAATGAGCTACTAACTTCTGAGGCCAATTACTGCACTGCCCAGTTGGACAAGACGGACCCGGAAACTAGCCAGTGGCTCAACTATTCACTCCTTATCGGACTTAAAAGTGGTCAGTGGTCAGACATCCAGATACCAATTACAAAAAATGTATAAAGTTCAAATTGTGAAGGACAAGGGCTCAGCACTAGAATCATGAAATATCAACTTGGTGGAAGCATAAAAAATGCCACGCAAAACACGCAAAATGGTAAATCGATAGAATGGAATCGACTTGATTTACGATGGTGGTTAAGAGCTTTCTGGAATGGGAACGCTGAATCCGGTGACGTCCTCCGCTCGACAACGTCATCGTTGACATAAGGGTGACACATTGTGATGGCATAACTATATGGGTTATATCCCCTCCATCCAACCATCCACCCATCCATCCATCCATCCATCCATCCATCCATCCATCCATCCATCCATACGTTCGCACGCAGGAAAGAGACGCGGACTTTGGACTTGAAAATTGATAACACGCCAAAAGTGAAATTCGAAGCCAGTGAAACACGCGCCGCCAAGTGCCTCCCAAGTGTCCCAATCCAATATCTTTTCAGATAAACAGTGGAATTTTTCGTATCCCGGTTCCCAGGCGTGTCATATTCACAAATTGTGAAATCGACTTGGGAATTGATCGAAGTGCTGCAAATAGATCATTGAGATATTTAGCGAATCTTGCAATAAGTATTAGGAATGTTATTAAGTCTCATCAAATTAGAACCTCTTTAACTGATTTCACAAATGAATGGGTGTTATTCAATATTCAATAATGCATGTGAATAAAGTCTTTACTATGGCCATGACAGCAAGTTGCATTTATGGAACGTATGGCTTCCGATTCGGAAGTGTTATTTATGAGTTGTTCAAATGGTGGCAACAAAAAAACAATAAAACACATCCCAAGTAATAAAGTACTGCTCTCCATGCCATAAACCCTTTCTTTAATGGTTTGCACTTCGACTGGGTTAAGTTATATATATATCATATACATAGGGAATAGTAACGAAACACACCTATATAGTATACAAGTTCATATGTATCACTCAAGTGTCACGTTAATTTCACGCAGGCGGCGGCAACGGAGCATCCACTTGTGAATTGGAATCGAAAATATTGCACGAAATGTTTAAAAATAAGTTAGCGGCTAATTGTGTAAATTATAGCCAGCGGCGCATAAATCAATAAGCTGATTTGGAGCAATATCCAAATCCAACAAACAGATCACTCGGTTGTTATCGCGTTTGCTGTTTATACTTGGCTGTTTTTCGCTAAAATTGTCGAGCGATTGAAGCCAAATAAGATTGTCAATAAATAATTCCCATCGGCGGGCAAAAGGAAACAGAAAATGTGTGTACATATTTACATATTACAATAAGCCATCTTATCTCATCTCATCTGAAAATGTGCAAATTTCGAATGAAAACTGGTAGTGTTGAAAAATGTTGCGGAATTGAAAAACACGCGTTGATTGAGATTTCCTTGTTATAACGGAAGTTCGGATGCTTTGCAATCCAGAAAAAACACTCGATGTAAATTAGAAAAGTTGGAATAAGATAAATTATTGTTAGCTTGGCAATTCGATTTCCCTTCTTATTAGCCAACTTAAGCTACTGCAAACTTAAGTAAGTTAAGAAGTCTAAAGATTTGATCCAAGAAAATAGTTTGCAGCCATGATAAAACCATTTGATTGGAACAATCAGCCGTAGCTCGGCGATTTGCAATCAAAGTGTGGGAACTAAAAGTAAATTATGGATGCCCCGATATCGATATATACCACCCACGATCCGGAATGATTGAACCATGCCAGGCCATTTTGGCTGCGAACACCTTGTGAGCGCGTGTTCGATGCCACAAATGTTTTTCCTCCTGCAATTATGAGTTCTGATAATTGAATTATCAGGCAATTAAGGCTCTGACTGAAACGCCCCATAAAAGCACATATAGCGCCGCAATTAAGAAATTCGAAAATCTACAAAACACCAGAGAGGCGCAATCAATAATAATCGCAGCCCCGTCGCAAATAAATAAAACACTTTAAGAAAGCCGATCAATCGTGTGCGTAGGCCTCGGCGAACTTGAAGGCATAATATGCTGAGTTATGATATCAGCAAGTGGAATATGCTCTGTATCATGTTTCTGATTGCAAGACAGCAAATCGAGTAATTCGAGCCTCTATTTACATAGTAAATCTCTCAAATTTAAAACTTATCAGCTTGAATCGCGGCTTTCTTCTAATCAATCGGTTTAGCATTATTTGATTTCGTTTGATTGACCTCTAAGTTGCACAAAGTAACTGAATTTCAATGAGTAGTAGTGACTCGCACTATATCATCTAATAACGAATTCGCAGCAGTCCAGCTTTTTTGGGCCAAACCAAACCACTTGCGCATACAAATTGGACATGCTCGAGTTGGGACTGCGTCATGACAGTTGCAGATATGGCCAGTTATAGCTGGCGACCAGAAGGAAGTCCACAAGGAAACAGCAACGCAATCGAACGCATCAATCAAACCGATCATGAATGGAAAAGAACGCTGGTCAGCGCTGAATCCGAAGACCCTGGACGCGATGATAAGGCTGCCCGTCCAGTTGAATTGCACAATCGATAAGGCGAACCGCCACCATCAGGGGACCACCATCATCTCAAGTGCATCGATACGGGTGCTGTAGTGCTGACTTTGGGCCTCCTCTTGACCACTTGCCCGCGTCAAAGGGTTCTGCTGTCGCTTGTCCCAGTGAAAAGCGATAAGGGGTATTTTTGCGATACGGCTATCCGTGTGATGACGTTTCTTCCTGCCCCCCACATTCCACCGATCCACCAATCCGCCAAGAATGCCCCAAGTCGCTCGCTTATTATCAGACGGTTATGGTTATGGTTATGGCTCATAGCCATCCTCGCTCCCTACACGTAATTCTATGCAGGCCCTCTGCCCCCGGAGCCGATAAATCACGCGGCCTCTGAACGGCAGATTAGCTAGCACAAATTGGCCCACATAAAAATACAAATAGAATAAAAGTAATGCCAAGATCGCGAATCGAGTGTATAATTTATGGGGCGCAAATCGAAGAATTGCAATGAAAGCTAGTCGATAATCTGATGGATGTATAACGTGAAAGCCTTGAAAAACATTGACGAGTGGAATCAAACTCCAATGAATAAGTTAAAATCTCTATCAAAAAATCAAGCTCAACAAATAAATCTATATTTTAGTTTTTATTATTGCCAACTAAGAAATTTGATCTCGATGTATGTTGAAGTTGAAACCTATTTTCAAAAGTTTCTCAAACATTTTGATGAACACTTTATGCCCAATATCAATTGTTCTTTTTTGCGTTAGCTATAGAAAATTGTTTAGAACAAGCGAACAAAGTAACATGGTTCATTTTGACCAAAACAAATTGATTAAAGTCTTCTCCAATTATAAGCAAAATTTGACCTTGCATATTAATTTTAAGAACAGTTCACGATGAGATGAGCTTCATCACGATATCTGTCGAAGTGTCGCAAAGTGTGAGGAATATTCCAGTTAACCACTTGATACTCATCCGAATTCTCTATCCCTTCTCATAGCTGGCCACCCGCTCCATCGAACCGTCGTTTGGACTGCTCTTTGGCGACACTCTGAAGGAGCTGAATGTGGGCACGACGGGAGCAGCGGTTATCATCAGTGCGCTGGACGTGTGCATGAACTTCTCTGGACTATTTGTGGGGCCGCTGCTGAAGGAGTTCTCCTACCGCAAGGTGGCCATCGCCGGATCTCTGCTGTGCGGCCTGGGCCTGGCGCTCACATCGCCGGCGACGAGCATGGCCCACATCCTGAGCACGTACTCGGTGATCAACGGCATCGGCGTGGGCCTCTCCACATCGGCGGCCTTCGTGGCCCTCAATCACTACTTCAAGCACAAGCGTGGGCAGGCGGTGGGTCTATCGATGGCTGGCACCGCCATGGGCATGCTGATAATGCCGCAGCTGGTGCGGATCCTGCTGGAAGCGTACGACTTCCGGGGGGCGGTGCTGCTGCTGGCTGGCGTGGCCCTCAATGCCACGGTCGGATCGGTGCTGCTGCAGCCGGTGAAGTGGCACATGAAGGAGGAGTTCGACGACGAGGAGCTCATGTGCATCTCGGCCCTGCCCACCCCGCAGCCACAGCTGACGGTGGGCGGAGCAGGTGGCGCGGCATCAGCTGGAGCGCCCGTGTTCAAGGTGATCAAGGAGGATGGCAACGAGGAGGACGCATTGCCCGAGATGAACACGCTGCTGTTCCATAAGCACCATCCCCACCAGCACTCGATGCGCAAGAATTATTCCGAAATGGCCATGAACACGATGAACGGCTCTCGGCTGGGTATTCCGAAGAGGCCAACCTTTCCGCGAATCATGTCCCTGGCCGGAGTCCAGTCCGCCGCCCATGGAGCGGGCGGGGATTCGGGCGGCTATACTTCGCAGGCGGAGGTCAACGCCACGCAGCTGCGCTGCCGCAAGGCCTCGGTCACCTCGAACCTCTCCTACATGGACTTCACCGGCTCCATTCTCCAGGTGCATCTCAACACCGGCGACGATGAGTTCGAGCAGAACGATCGCGAACTGCGACGTGTTGGCACCGCCACGGGCAGCATTGTCCTCGGCGGTCATCGCGATAGCTTCATCAAAATGAAGCCCACCGAGCTGGACAAGCAGGCCGAGGCAGCCGCCGCCCTCGACGAGGAGGCCAAGAAGAAGGCCAAGAAGCCGGGCTTCTGGCGCCGCTTTGCCGATCTGCTGGACATCGATATGCTCAAGGACAAAATGTTCCTCAATCTGCTCTTCGGTCTGTCCATCTTCTATGTGGCCGAGATGAACTTCAAGATGGTCACGCCGTTCTTCTTTGCCAATCTGGGCTACCAGAAGACGGACGTCGCCTTTTGCCTCTCGATCACGGCCATTACGGACATCGCCGCTCGCATTGTCCTGCCGCCGATATTCGATCGCACCACAATCAAGAAGCGCACCATTTTCCTCGTTTCCATCATCTTTGTTGCCCTGACCCGTTCAAGTGAGTAGTTGCGTCATTGGGAGTAGAAGTATTCAAGTGGCACCAGTCGAAGCTACTTAAGTATTAGAAAAAATGTTCAATTTGATTCAGATAACAGCTGATTGATGCTTGATGATGTTGATAAAAATTCCTAACACACCATTGTGCTTTGCAGTTATGGCTGAGCAAACGGAGTGGACCCAGTTGATGATCTGGCTTTCGATCTGCGGTTTCTTCCGTGGATCCGCTCTGAGCAACTTCACCCTAACCGTATCCGAATACTGCTCGCTGGAGAAGCTGCCCTCTGCATTCGGCTGGCATCTGGTGGGCAAAGCCCTATTTGTGATCACATTTGGACCGCTCATTGGTATGGAAATCTAACGATCTTTGGCCCAGAATACCCAGCTAACACAGACAATTGCCCATTCCAGGTCTCATTCGGGATTTGACCGACAGCTATCCGATTTGCATACACACCCAGAGCGTTTGCATAATGATTTGCGCCACTGCCTGGGGCATCGAGTATCTGGTGGAGTACATTCAGTCGCGACGTCGCACCGCCGATGCCGCCCAGTTGCCCCCCCAAGATGTAGCGACGTCTGGCCAGAACGATGTGAAGCTGTAAGCCGGAGGCCGGAGCAATGGACACGGGATGAGATGGACCAGAGAGATATACTTTAAGGAAGACAGTGTCGCGGCGAGGTTCCTGCACAAGGGAAGGATAAGACTACGTTTGATCCTCGAGTGTGGAGGCCTAATACCCCAAAATGTATTAAAACTCAACATAGTTAAGTCATTTTTTTCGTTTGTGCTCTTTTTTTTTTGCAATATGCTTAGTGAGACTTAAGATCTTGGAGAGACATAATCACACACACTCCATACCCAACGTGTAACCAAACTATACCTATATGATTAAGAAGAATTTTTGTCAGTTTTAGTTGTATGAACACATCTCTTAAGTGTAACCAACCCAGTGGGTGTGGGGCCCACACAGAAGCCCCACAAAGACCACAACAAAGTGCGTTTACATTTTCATGTTAGAATCAAGGAATCGCAAATTGATTCAGTTAAGTTCCCAACTTTCTAATTATTATTATTATTCGAGCCGTTCTCTTCCCCAAGCGTTTCGCCTTGAATTGTTCTCCGATTTGCTTCTTAGTGAACTTGTATGTGATAGTTCAAAGATAGTTCTTAATTTAGAAGTTAATCACTACTTATAAAAATACTGATAACTGCATCTGCAACTGCATCTGCATCTGAAGATACATCGATGCGGCAAGAAGATGAGGAAGGAGTGTTGAAAATTGATCGGCTTTAAAATGTACCTAAGGAGCGAAGTTAAGCAGCGACAAAACAATTAAACTATACAAATATAAATAAAACACTATATATCATTTATCCTACGTTCAATACGAAAACTACTTTGGCATGCTAACTAAGTGCGTTAAATGAACTGACGAAATGTAGAAGAACAGCCCGCCAGAGGAGCTTTTCCTCAATTTTAAAGGCGACGAGACTCTGTTTCTATTCTATTCAACGAAATGCCACAATATATATATTTACAATTGGAGAAGAATACTTGGAGAGCACTAAGCAAAGTCGAAATCGAAATGAAGCGATGATTTAGTCCAAAAATATTAAACCTGTATGATCTATCACATTGTTTAAACAAATTGCAACTAAGCCCAACCGATAAGCAATAAATGCAAACGAATCCACAGCAAGCCGTGGAAAAAGACCAAGTGAACTCAATGTAGCAAACTTTTGGGCTCGGCGCGGAATGCTACACTGAGAACTAAACTAGCCGATGCCCAGATGACGACATTCGGATATACTATATACACAAATTACTACTAGATTAAGTATATTTTGGGTACTTAAATTTATCATGGAGCATATATAGATATATATATATTTTTGTCGAATTAGTAAGACAGTAAGGAGCGTTTTTGATACAAGCGTTTGAAGCGAACTTTTGGAAATGTATTGCCCGATATTGTAGAAATGCTAAATAATATATTGTATCAGTGAATATGAATATGTGTGTACATTAAATTGGTAAAATAAAGCGATGAAAAGTATGCATTTTATGAATAATATTTCCTGGAACTGCACAGGCGAGAAAAGTTAACAAATTTCAACAGATAAGATAGTTGTCATCTTAGAAATAAAGAAGGCTAAACTTCTCTAAATAACACTCAATGGATATAGATGAGTAACTGACTGAAGCAAGAGAGCAAGGTTTCTAGCAAAGGTCTATCCAATTCATCTAGGAACTCAAACATCCGGTTGGGTTACACCTCAACCATAATCGCCATCATTTAGTGCGAAGTTTATGCGTTTATGGAATCGGGTTGAGCAAAACTCACCGTCTGCGTGTAAACAAATGTAATGCGTGAAGAATAAATTTAAGTTTGTATAAATTAAGCAGTAGCAATCTCGCAGGAGGGTGTGGAATGCGACGACCCACGAGGACTGTTGTAAATCTAGTGACAAACCTGTCCGAAGCACTAGCTCTGGAGACTCTTATCAGCGTAGGAGTCGGGCCAACTTGTTCTCGATGGAGGGCGATGATAATGGCCCAAATGATGCTCGAACATCGTTTTGTTATTCGCAAATGTACCATTACAATTACAACACGGAATTTGGAATTCGGGGGCGTGGCAGTCGAACACCCACCCACACGGTTTCGTATCTCTAGACTTGCGGAAATGCTCGAAAACCACGACGGGGGCCGGCACCTCGGGGAAATTTGAAAACTGTGTGCTAGTGTCCGGGCTAATCTTATCGGGAAAGCCATATTATGAACCTTCGTCATAAGAAGCTTAGCTTGGCCATAAAGACCCGAGGTGCGATAAGCGGGTAATCGAGGAGGCTGCTACTGGTAGCGCCGACTTATACGATGGGATTGATATACGCACACGGACGGATGCCTCAGACGTCTGGGTGACGACCGAGCACCGACTCCAGTCGCGCCCAGCATACCAGATGAAGAAGTCGAAGTCCTACACACTGGAGGCCCCCGATGGCGGCTGGGGAATCCTCGTCTGCATTGGCATGGCCCTGCCCTTTGTAAGTGCTAACGCAGGGAACTCAATTGGCTAAAAAAGCATAGTCAGTCGTCAGTTATTTTCAGTTCAGTCAGTTATTCGTTTTTGAGAAGTACTAGGTACTAGGTTAAATGATGGTCAAAGCATTTGACGCAATAGTTATGCAGACACAAAATCTCTAGAGATATAATGGCATAAGTTAAGAACCCAAGTAGCATAAA
This sequence comes from Drosophila simulans, assembly GCF_016746395.2. Taxonomy (NCBI): domain Eukaryota; kingdom Metazoa; phylum Arthropoda; class Insecta; order Diptera; family Drosophilidae; genus Drosophila; species Drosophila simulans. The sequence goes on along the minus strand of NC_052525.2, from coordinate 18,748,066 downwards.
TTCAACCGATTACTTACAGACGAGCGCGCTTGCGGCTTTGCCATCTTTTGGCCTGGTCTTCGGCGAGTTCCTGAAGAGCATCGGAGCGGAGACGAGTGCCATGGCCATCATAACGAGTGCCTTCTTCTCCTCGATGAGCTTCGCCGGCCTGTTCTCCGGCTCCCTGTTCCAGCGCTTTGGGATGCGGCAGGTGGGCGTCACTGGCGGCATCTTGTACTTCCTGGGCACTGGTATGCAGTTGTTCGCCACCTCCACGCTGCACCTGCTCATGGCCTTTAGCGTGGTGCAGGGATTCGCCTTCGGGCTGATGGTGCCCACCTGCTACACGACATTCAACCATTATTTCGTCAAGAACCGGGTGATGTGGATGAGCTTTGCCCAGACTCTGATTGGCTTGGGCTCCATGCTGTATCCGATTGTCATGCAGAAGTTGATGTCATGGTACGGCTTCCGGGGCTGCCTGCTCATCCTCACGGGACTGAATGCCCATGCGGTGTTCGGGATGCTGGTCATGCACCCAGTGGAGTGGCACATGCGTCGCGTGCCCATCCAGCCCGAGGAGCAGGAGGAACTCAAGGAGCTGAGCCCAACGGTGGTGGTTAGAGTGCAGCCGGAAACACCGCTCAAGGCTCCCAGAGAGGAGCCCACCTTCCATACCGCTGATCCAGGAGCGCGCAAGCTCTCCCACGCCGACGAGCACATGCTGAAGGTTCTCTCCAGTCGGGCCTCGAGCATCACCAGCCTGGGCAATTGGTCCGGACCCGTGGTGGTCAGTGACGCCTCGCCCCAGATGATGCACAGCCTGCAGGCCTCTCGGCGTCCGAGCACGATAGCCGGTGCACCAGGTGCAGTAGCTCCAGTCCACGCCACCAAGAAGAGCTGGGTGCGCACCATCGTCGACTTCCTCGATCTCACGCTGCTGAAGAAGCCCATCTTCGTCAACATCGTGCTGGGCATCACCTTCGCCCTCTACTCCGACATCACCTTCTTCACCATGCAGCCGGTCTACCTGTTTGAGCTGGGATACAACAGGGTGAGTCACTACAACAATATCCACAGTGTAGGGCTGGAGCAGTAAGCTTACCATAATTTACACTAAACTTGGTAGCTCGATTCAAATGAAAAGTTAGCTGAAAGAAAGTGTTTGTAGATATGGTGGGTTGATTGGAAAATTACACAAAAAGATAAAATACATACCATATTTATGCATAATTTACATAAATCACAATCTTTCCAATACATACTTATGTACTTATTACTTTTCCTATCCTTAATCGTATCCCTAATCTTAACAACCTTATTTTTTGAGAATTTTGTTTGAGAAACTAGTTCATACTGAATTAAAATTATATCACGTGGTTAAGATCGTATTTCTAAAGTCACCTTGAACAATCTCTAAAGCAGTCGACTTGCTGCTTGCCAAGCAGTTTACCACTTGGCAAACAATATCTACGATGCTTGCATATAATCAAAGCTCGCAAAAGAAGAGGTATCTAATAGTCGCGAAACCCGACACCCGTTGCAGATTTTATTTGTATTTAAAGGCGCATGTATAAATGAATTAAATAGAAATGTAAACTTTCTTTTAATGAATATTCATACTGTAATGCATATTTCCTAACAAGTAAATTGACATTATATAACACATACATATGTACATACATACAAACATAATAGACGTTATTAAAAGCAGCCCATTTCATTAGTAGCATCATAACGGAGCTTTCGAAGGAGCGCCAAAAGTGATTTTGTAAAAACTATATATCTACATAGTTACATACATATGTACACTTACTAGTATAATCGCTTGTCCTTGTACATATGGAAATACATACACACATGTGTATGTAGTTGTGAATTATATATGTACAAATAGATCTCTTTTAAGTATCACATAATGCCAAAATCCACTCGCGAAAACGCAGTTTCAATAATAATTAATAACTTTTAACGCACACCAAACAATTTAATGTCATCTTAACACTTTGAGCAATCATATAAGCAAGTGGTAAATCTTTAATCGTTAACAAAAATTAAGTTAAATGAGATTTAGAAACGACCGCAAGAAATGCAGAAACGAACGCGACGCCTTTTCGAATTATTCGAATTCACTTTGGCCGCTTTCGCCGTTACAAAATGGCTAGAGATGGGTCTTCTACGATAATGTGGGGTAATCGGAAACAGCATTTCACCGATTTCAAGATATTAAAAACGGTCTAAAAAGAAACATAAAAAAGTTTAAAGTGGTTTTCCCAGTCTGAATATTGCGATTACCACGTTATTTCCGGATCTTTCAGTGGCTTCTACACCCCATAAATAATATTGTTTATTTTTCAGCCCGACACGGCCACCATTATCGCCATTGGAGCGGCCGCAGACTTGGCATCTCGTATTTTCCTGGCCATCACCGCCGTTTGCATCCAAGTTCCGTCGAGATACATTTATTTGGCCGGAGCCGTCCTCACGGTCTTTGCGAGATTCGGTAGGCGAACCCTTCCTTGGGCTCCAAGAACTCCCTCCCTCCCACTAATCTCACCCATTTTCTAACAGCCTTCAACGGAATCACGGAGTTTGTGGGCATGGCCTGCATCACGGCGGTCATTGGATTTCTGCGCACCTGGCTCCACGTTCCACTGCCTCTGGTCTTTGCCGACTACTTGCCCAAGGAAAGGTAGGTTCTTAGCATTTAACACATAATTATAAAATATTCCACATGTATTTCCATCTCCTTTAGGTTCGCCACTGGCTATGGCTTGTTCATGTTCATCCAAGGCAATGCCATGTTCCTCATCGGTCCCATTGTTGGGTTTATTCGGGACAAGACCAAGGATTACATTTTCGTCTTTCACATCCTGAACGGCTTCATGATTCTGTGCGCCGCTCCTTGGGTTCTCGAAGTGCTGATCGTCAAGTTTCGGAGGCGCAACAAAATCGAACGCAACAACGTTGATCACGAGGATGTGGATAACCAGGAACGTAGTGCAATGGTCCATTGAAAAGGTTCCTCCCTCCCCTTTTTTTTTTAACAAAACATATCGTGAATTGTTGAGGTATTTGAGGTACAATTATCAAAAGTATTAAACAAATAAAGCCAAAAACATGTTTTTAGCTGAGATATATAAAAAAAACTGTTTGTTCTTAAAGCGGAAATTTGATAATGAAACATATATATATATATATATATATATATATATAAATGGGTTACATTAGTTTGCAAATAATAAAGTGATTTAATAATTTTCAGAAAATGAAAGAACGTAAATTCAAAAATCACAGTTAAACTGTTTAATACTTAACGGTAATGTCACAGTTTTTGGTATTTACATATGAAGAAGTCGGCAAATTTGGTACAACCATTTGGTATTTGCCGCTGTCCACGCGGCGGTCACACTAACGGGGCCAAGAAACTGAATTTTAGTAAATAACATAGAATAGGATAGTTAAACAGGCGACAATGCTGCAGCAAATCAAGATGCTGGTGCTGGGCATCATCACGCTGTGCCGGCGTGCCTTGTGCTGCTTCTCCAGGCGCCGCAAGCTCAGCCACAGCGGCTCCGCCTCCGGAGCCGCCGACCAACTGCAGGCGGTCAACGTGATCGTGGAGCGGGGCGACTTCTCCGCCACCGGCGCCTCCTCCGCTGGCCAGGCCGGCGGTGGCAGGGCGGCAAGTGCGCGCGAGCGGGACTGGAACTCCTGGGACGACAGTCCGCGCACCGTGGAGGAGCACATCGAGCAGTACCGCCAGCGGATGGCCCAGCCACCCACGCCGCCCAAGGAGGAACCCGAACCGGACTTCTTCAGTGTGAGTTGGCAACTAGGCAATGGGCGCGGATTACGCGGATTGCGCCGCTTGCCCGGCCCATAGTCATAGCCCAATTGTAGGTGGTGGGCTATGTTGGGGCAAAATGGGGACATCCCCACCTGTACACGTATCTAGGTGACTTCGGCGTGATTACCCTTTACCCTATCATCTGCACATGTTTGTATGTGGGCCATAATCACGCCATAAAGATTAACAGCCGTAGAAAACGACAGGTATAAAAATCTAGAAAGAAATTATTTTCGAAACTATTCCCAAACATTTCTTTCAAATTTCGCTCAATTTCTAATTGTATTTGATCTAAATATTTGAAAATATTGGTCTTAATGTGCTAACTCGACAATTAATAGTGGAATATTTAAGATATTTACTTAAAAAATATGAATAATTAGCTTATTACTTTGATAATTTGTAAATATTTGAATTGTTTTTGAAAAATTTTAACCAGAAATAATTTAAAAGTGTACTTCAAACCATTATTTGTTGTAGATAGTTGCAAATTTGACAAATGCAATGGCCAAATTTGTGCCCTATGATTTTAAAAGCTATAAAATATAAAAACCTTGCATAGTAAACTAAAAAGTGAGTGCTTACAACGTTGAATAATATTTGTTAATGAACAGCTGTTTGAGTTTGCTAATTGTTCATGTTGAGGTATCTGTTTTATGAACAAAAACTCCGAATTTCTACGCGAACTAAAGAACTTAGTTAATACCTACAAAAGTAAAAAACAAACAAGCAAATAACAAAAATTGTAAATATACCTACAATACGATCATCTATGATATTCTATATATATATATTCTATATATGACTATATATACTATCTTTAACAAATGATCCAGTAAAAAGAATCCAGTAAAATTCGAAACCCTTAAGTATTTAAGATATCTGTGGTTCATATTCTGAACGATTTGTCTAAAATGTAACCTTCTTTTAGGAGCTGACGCCCACCATCAAGCCGCAGATGAAGTTCTACCTGGAGGATCCATCCGCGAGTGCGGCGACCAGCCAACAAAGTGACTTTTCAAGACTGCAGGCCCAGGATTTGGTGCCCATTAGCATAAATGTGAGCCAGTGATAGCGCGAATGGAATGCCTGAAACGAACTAATGTGTCTTTCTCGGCAGGCCGATCTCGAGGACTGGGTGGATGATAATGCCGGCGGCTGGGAGGAGCTGGACACCTCCCAGACCAAGCAGATTCTGCGAGAGAAGCGCCGCGAGTTGCGCCATCAGCGACAGCCGCCCGTCCGCCCGGCCCCGCCCACCGTGGGCGCTCAGCGGCTGACCGCCGGACAGCGAGCGGCGTAGTTGTCGCTGCTCCAGCCCCTAGCCAACCTCACCAGCCTCACCCACTCTGACCATTCCACAACCGACCACCTGCATTCTGTTTCCCCTTTCTTTTGTTCGATTTAGTTGATTGGCCACACGAAATAAATCTTGCCTTTCACTCGCACTTCCCTCCTCGCCGATTAGTTGGGCCACACTTCCTGATGGCTCTGCGGTTTGGACGCGCTCCATTGGACCCGCTTCCATCTGCAGTGAAGTGGAGTGGCGTGGAGTCGAGTCGGGCCAAGTGTCGAGTCCATAAAAGCAACGGCAGGCGACGGAAGTCGCAGATTTCTATGCGATGCTGCTGCCGGAGCTGCTGCTACTCGGCTTGGCCGTCTCCCTGGCGGACAGCTACGACCGAAGCGTCAACTACTGGGAGGCCTTTGCGCCGGGCAAGCTGCTCCAGCGCCTGGACGCTCTCACCGTCACGGATGTGGACCAATCGAAGGTGGTCAAACTGCCGCAGCTGATGCAGCCCATCCTGCCAGCCAACAACCAAGCGCAGGCCAAGGTGGACGAGGACGTGGACCTGGATGTCGAGACAGATGCAGAGGCGGCGGCCGCTGACGATGTGGACAGCCTCAGTGCGGAGACCAGCCACGAGGGATACTCCGGCGAGGACAACTACGAGCGCAACTACGAGCAGTTCGTCAAGGAGTACTTCGATCGGGCTGCCGGCGACGATGACCACGACGACGGCGAAGGCCTGGAGGAGGAGGAGGAGGAGGAAACCCAGGCGGAGGCCACCAGTGTCAGGGATCAGCGCTGCCGGCAGGTCAAGCGGAAGGATGGCCAGCTGTGCGAGATCTGTCGCCAGTTGAAGAACAACGAGGTGTCCGAGACGTGCAGCTACTCGCACGACGACCAGCCGCAGCAGTACGCCTATGGCAGCGGCAGCCAGTACAAGCGTTACCGCGACGATCCCGCACAGAAGACGGAGCAGGAGCAGGAGCAGGCTGAGCCGGTGGCCCCCAGCAGCCTGTGCGTGCGCCGCCAGCAGAAGAACAGCGTCTGCTACGAGTGCAAGGACAGCAAGGGCCAGAAGATCGAACGCTGCTACGATGTGCAGGCCCGCAAGGCCAAGACCCGCAAGACGAAGGCCTCCTCCAGCCGTCATCCGTCCAGCTTCGCCCACAAACGTAAGCCGCGCTCCCAGCAGTCGCAGCAGTCGGAGCAGGAGCAGCGCATCTACAAGCGCACCATTAGCTACAGCTATGCCCAGGGCACGGATCAGCAGGGGCAGGGGCAGGAGCAGCCGACCGGCGGGACAACGGAGCTGCCAGTGCCCCGCCAGCGTCGCCGGCGGCTGGTGAAGATTACGCGTCGGCGCGGACCGGCTAAAGTGCAATAATAATCGTGTTTTCTTTCGCATGACTCAATGTATAACCCACTCATTAGCTTAGATTGATTACCACACGTTTTTTTTTTGTTACAATAAACCATTCTGTAAGAACACATTGCATACTTGCGGGCTAATCAGCTAGAAGAGATCATCAAGATTAGCTAGAAAAAGGTTTTATCCCAAAAATAAGAAGTTCTGAAGTTCCGAAATATGATGCACTCTTGTGGAATTTTATAAAATTCTAATATTAGCAAGGGTATTTCGAAATATTTGCTTGCTTTTGAGTTTGTTTTGTTTTTTTCATTATAAAATTTGATATGAAGTGTAATTGTTAAATGAAAATCCATGTTCTTCGCAATGGCAAAGTATGAACAATTGCAAGACACACATGAACAACAAGGATATATGCTAAATAAAACCATGATTCAATGTTAATAATTAATTAATAAGCAAGTGAGAACCGCTGAATTCATTTCGATTGAACAAAAATCGTTTATTGAGGGGGTTTCCATTTCCATTTCATTTATTTGTAAAACCACAAACATCTTTACATTGGCATTAAACTGGATGCGACAATTTGCAATTGAAACGAACAACATTTACTTAACAATAATTTTGGAGCTGCCGATGCGAAAGGGAGAGGGACAGCAGGCGAGCGGCGAAAGAGACGGCTATAGCAGCCGGTGATAAATGCGGCTATAGCTTTGACTTTGGGAATCGCTAACGTTAACTATTCGATTCGACACTCGAATTTCGACAATTGAAATCGCAGTGTCTTCAGTTTGAAACCTCAACTCAAACACACAACACAACTTGAACACTTAGCACATGAATAGATTTTGAAACCGACATTCTAGCCTAGCATTCTAGTATGCATTTTAAGTCTATTGTTGCTCCGGTGCTTGGTGCGCATAAAAAATGACATTGCATAATCCTAGTGCTGTGCGAAATAGTTAGAAATAGTTTAACTAGCAATTGCCACCGTTCTCAACTTGCACTCAAGCGGGGCTTCGTTTTTGATTAACACAATTAATGCGGCTAATATGACATTCAAAAGCTTAGGAATAAGCAATTAACAATACTAGTTCGAATCCAAAGTTTGATTTAGTGGCGATGGGACTGATCATCATGACTGATATTTGCAGAGTAAACATTCGTACTTTTTTGTTGTATTTTCAAGAACATCGTTGCGTTTGCTAACTACACATTTTCGCAAAGTGATTCGTTGGCTATATAAATAGGTACATTATAGTTAGTCGTAGTTATTAGGTATAGCTATAGTTATAGGTATAGATATCTATAAATTGGCTGGCCTAAAATGTTGATCATCGTGTAAATATGACGGCTATCGTTATTGCTAAAGCTTTTACTTCCTTATCGTCGTTACTTCTCATTGTTCGAACATTTTGTGGCTGCGTTGCTTTCGTTATGTTAACATTTGCGTTTCAACTAGGGTTAAATATCTACCAGTACAAGTACAATAATATGAATATAAATCTTAAAGCTTTGTTTCTATGGAAATACGCATTCCCTTCCATTTCATTTCATTCGCACAACCCTCACTCGACGTGGGACGTTTACAAGTACAAGTTAAGAACAAAAAAATAAAATAAAATAAAGTAGAACAAACACAAGAAACGCACATATACAACTTAAGTGGCTAAGGTTTCTTAGAAATGTAAGCATGTACACTCAGATTTATATATTTGCAATATATAGTTGTAAACAATTGAAACGCTAAAGGTAAACATTCCCAGACAAACATTGCTGCTTGCTGTGGATTTTGTAATTTTCCGGTGATTGGCACAAAAGTTTCAAGCAGACGACGCAATAAAAAAAAAAGTAAAGAAAAAGAAAATAAAATAAAATAAAAGGAAGGCAAACAAAATAGGCTTAATCACGAATAAAAACAAGTTGCATTTTAAGGTATACATTTAACTAGGCTACGATCTAGCTGCAATTGTTGTTGCTGTGGCTGGCGACGTTGGCCACGGCCTCCTCGCTGGCGGCTCCTCGAATGGCTCCACCTGCAGCTACAGCTTCTCCAGTTCCAGTTCCAGTTCCAGTTGCAGCTCCATTTCCTGCTCCTGGCAATTCAGCAATGGCTGCCGCTGTGGGCGTAATGGCCTTGGGTGCAAAGTAAACCTCGTAGTTGTAATATCAAAGCTCTTCGCTGGCCAATTTCTGCTCCTGCACATACTCCTTGGGAAAGTAGCCCACCTGCAACGCAACGCTTCAGTAACAACCTGTCTCAGTTGGATTGCACTGTGTGCTCAGCTCACCGTATCGCCGATTTTGCCGCGCCACCAGCCCTTGCTGTCCCCATCCTTGCCAATGACCAGCACCTGGCAGTCGGTGCGCAGCTGCAGCTGATTGCTGCCCGCCTTTGGTTCGTAGTCGTAGAGAGCGGTGGCGATCACCTCCTTGTAGGGCCACTGCAGTGACTGATTGAGCCTGCAAGCCGACAGGTTCGTGGTCAATCGAATAGCTCTTCCTAATGTGCTATTTACTATTTACTTACCCCGCAAAGTTCTCGCCCAGATCGTTGCGTTCGTAATAGGAGACCAGCTCGACAATGGTCTTGAAATGCCTTCGCGAGGATAAGCAGTACAGCATGGAGTCGCCAGAGTTCTCCTGGTTGATTTTCATGTGCTTGATCACATGATCATCGGTCCTGTTGGAAGGAAAAAATGATGAGTCCAATGCAGATCTGGCCAAACAGAGTTAACTACTCACTTTAAGCTAAGCGCATACATCGTCTCGTGGGCAGTGGATGGGCCCTGGGGACGAACTCGCAGCAGGTAGGTGCCAATGCGCCGGTTCTCCAGCCGGTGGGCCGCCGTCTCCCGATCCATGTTGCCCGCAAACCAATTGAACTCGGACAACTGACGGTCGCAGACGGGTGGCGGCACACTCACCGGATTCTGTTTGCACCGACCCGTCGACGAGATGCAGCCCTTGTGCACGCTGATCTGGCACACCTTGCACCGATAGCCCTGGTGGATGCGGCCCTTGAGGAACTTGGAGCAGTGGCGGCACGTGGTCGGCGCGTCAAACGTGTAGATCTCCATTTTGTGGTCTGTGCTTTGGCAGCCAGGCGGCTCCAGGCTTTCCCTGTGCATCGTTTTCGGAATCGGTTAAGTAGTGCATTTCGATCACGCTACACAATCATCACACTTACATGGCCTCGGTGAGCGCCTTGCGCCACTTGTCCCGCTCGTGCTCCGATTTCAGGTACAGAGTGAAGGCTGTCTTGCCCGACTTGCGGGCCAGGAGGAGCTGGTACTTGAAGCGCGAGTCGCGGCCAAGAGTGCGTCGCGAATGGCTCTGCTCCACGCGATAGTCGGCCAGGTTGTGGGAGTCGCGGTAGGTGTACTGCATGTCGCCCGTCTTGACATGCAGCGCCTTCACCATGATGAGGATCTTGTCGAAGACGAAGGCGTAGCGCAGCTTGGTCTTCTGGTCCTCGTGCGCCTTAATGTGCAGCTCGCCGTCGAGGAGCAGGCGGCCGTACTGCAGCAGATCGCTGCCGTTGCCATTCAGATTGAGATCGAAAATGCTGTCCTTCACCTTCTGTATGATGACCAGGTGGTCGGAGTCGCGTTTCACCTCGTTGATATACTGCGACACGTCTATCATCGCCTCCTTGGCCCGCTCCAACGAGCGGTAGTCGTCGTGCAGCGGCGATGTCTCCTTCACCAGCTTGTCCAGCAGCAGATGGTACTTGAGAATGCGCTGCATCGGCACTGAGAGTATGTCGCGCAGCTGCAGCTTGCCCACATTGTAGTCCCGTTCGCACTTCTGCACCAGCTGGTCGATGATCTGGTTCTTCTTGCACACATCCGCCAGATAGTCGATGGCGCCCAGCAGGAGGGAGCAGAACTCGCCGTAGATGAGGAAGGGTTCGCGGAAGTCGAGAAACACCTGGGCCATCTTCACTTTGGCGTTGGGCGTCAGCGATTCCCTCAGTTTGTCCAGGAACTTTGTGTGGATGTCGGCCAGCTCCTGAAGCGGAATATGGATTCATCGACTTTAAAGCTGGACAGAAAAAATCACAGACAGCTGTAACTCACTCTGATGCGCGGGAATATGAGACGCAGCTCGTCCTGGTTGAGATGCCGCTCCAGCGGACCCATGAACTTGGTCTTCAGCGCAGTGAGCACGTCCAGGTAATTGGACTCCGTGTCGATCAGCTCGCGGATGACGTAGTCGCGCTGCTCGAAGCTCGTCGACGAGGCGGTCTAGAGGGGAAGGAAGAACGTGGAGAGCCGGGAGTTAGTGCGGTCAGGATTCCGACCCAAGTGACGGGGCCACCGAAGTGTCTCATGCATGGACAGGCGGTTCGGTACGTAATTCTACCTGGCTTCTACTCGTCCTGTGCAGGGCGCACAGGTCTTGGTACACCTCCTCCTCTTTTGTGTTGGTGTGGTCGTAACCGGTTCCATTGCATGCAATATTGTCGGTGGTACTAAACGAAAACGAAACAAAGGCCAGAAATCATAAAATAAATAATGCAAAATCATAATGGACATTCGAGCAGAGGTAAAACAATAAATGGGTAGGAAAACGATATTCAAAAGTTGTTTTTAAGTTATTTCCTGCCATATTTTGATCGACGAACTATAACTATAGATTATAGAGTATTAATGAAGGAACTGAAAACACTATTTTGGCAAGTTTAAAGTTTCTATTGATTGCGCCACATATTGAAACTCGATAGACCGATAGGCAGTCAACTCTGTAATCGATTCCCCCACTGTTAGCCAACAGAGCGCTGTTACGCCCAACAGGCCCACCCCAACAGCAGCCCTGGCTTACCAGTGCCAGTGCAGCCAGGGCTGCATCGCCATCTAGAACATCTGTGGCAGAACAAATAAAAAAAAGAAAAATAGTCGCTGTGTATTTTCGGAATTTCATCTGCCAACTTCCCCCCTCCGAATTCAGCGACTTGGCCTGCCCGCACCGCCTGGCCACCTGCGACTCCAGTGCTCGCAACATGGACCACCACACGTACGCCAAGAGCGGATCCAAGAAGTGTAAGCAACAACTACAGCACGTGCTCGCAGCTCCAACTGCAACAATTTTTGCATTCTTGCACTTTTGCACTTTTGTGGACTTTTGCAGGGTCCGCGGAGGAGAAGCGCGACCTGGTGGTGCAGCGGATCGCGGCGGACGAGCTCTTCTCCCGCTACTCGCCGAAGCACGCGGAGCCATGGAAGTGAGTTGGTTTCTTGGTTATCAAATCCACGAGGAGATCGCGGCCAACTCCGGACATTTTGGCCATCGAAGACTGTTTGTATTGCTTTCAATTGAATGCCAAAAGAAGGTGCCACAATGTCCAGATCAGATATTAGGTTAAAAGCTTGGTTATAAGCATAAAGTCGGTTTCATTGAGATTACCACCAACTTCCTTTTGATTGAAATTATAACTATTTTCGAAACACAATCCGTTTATATAGTCAAGCTAAGAAGCTCAAAGAACTCCTTCCTAAATTGTTTTAGCATTAATTAGGCACTCTTGAAATTCCCAACTAGTTTCACCAATTTAAACTTTAAAACTAAGAAAAAATAACAATTGGCACTTCCTCAAAATTTAAATTTAGCAAATTAAAAGCTTGAATTCCCTTATTCGAATGCTATGAAAACTAACCCAATTCCAATGACGAACAGAAAATTCAAGGAAATGGCCAAGATCGGCGATTTCAGCGAGATTGCGCTACGCAAGCAGTGGTTCTCCATGGTGCAGCGGTACCGCATCCACAAGGCCAACACACTGGGCGCCCCACTCAACAAGCAGAGCATCGAGGAGCTGAACAAGGAATGGGAGTTCTTCGGCCTCATCCACGCCTACATGAACCAGAAGACCGCCGACCTGCACTCGTACGCGCTCAAGGAGCCGAATGTGGAGCAGCCGAACCACAACCTGGCCATCGCCAGTGTCTACTCCTGCGACGAGGCGCAGCTCTCGCCGCTCATGCTGGGCGTGCTCAATGACCACAACTTTGGCGAACGCTCGCCGCCCAACGGATGCGAGGCCGATGACATGGACGAGTCCAACACGTCGCCCTGCCACGGGAACAGTGGCCCCAGCAACAAGGACCACGTCCACAGCAACAACGATGAGCTGGACAGGCTGCTGGCCGAGGCGACGGCGCGCAAGGATGCGGCAGTTGGCGACGGCGAGGATGTGTGCATGCTAAGCAACACCAGCTGCCAGGAAATGGAGTGCGGCCCGGTGATGATTGGCGGCGAGGTGTCGCTATCCAACAGCAGGTACAACGACTTCGAGGAGGCGACAGTGCCCACGGCAACGGTTGTGAAGAGCGAGAAGCCGGAGGAGCCCAGCCCGCAGGCGCGTAAATTGTTAAGGAAACACCATCGCAAGGGGCTCAGCGAAAAGGAGAAGTATTACAGGTATGTGCTACTCGGTGAATCCCGTGTGCTGCTAGAGATTAATCGAAAAATCCCCTTTGCAGGCACCGCCGTCGCTACGAGCAGCGAATGGAGAAGCGTCTGATGGGACTGTGCACCGTGGTGGGACACCTGCTGAAGCAGTTTGCGCCCGACATGGATGTCCAGCCGCTGTTGGCCCTGGGCAGCGATGTGACGCTCAGCTCGCCGGCGCCAAGCAGCAGTGACGAGGAGGAGCCGGAGGAGGAGCAAGAGCTCCAGCAGGAGCAGCAGCAGCAGATGCAGCTGGAGCAGCAGAAACTGGGAGTCGAGGCCGATGCCATGACACTCAGAGTCTGAGCGAACGCATCGCGAGTGCTTCTCTGGTCGCCTGCTTGTTTCAGGGTTCAAGTGCAAGTTCCTAGCTGTGTTGCTTCACAATCAACAAACAATATCGTGTGGGCTCCCAAACGCCATCTCAAATGACTCCCAATGCGCTGCGTCGTCACTGCGCGGACAACCGTCCCCGTCCACAGTGATTTCCCGCTAAAGAATAGGGCGCGAACAGCGCCGCATAGATAGACACGTACGTTCGTTCAGTGATAACGAAAGCATAATACGTTGATCGAAAGAACGAATGTAAAAGCATTAGATAAACCAGAAAGCAAACCAAATACAATACGTATGGCAATGTATGTAAAAATCGCAATGTGGAAACTCAATGGGCTCAATGGGCGTCTTAGTCACTAGTCATTTAACTTAACTAACGCGCAACTAGCAGCCTGCGCTATGAAAATGATGTACGAACGTAAACAGAAATCAAGGCGGCATAATCAACATAAAGGGAATCGGGATATAATTATTGGTAAAACCAGAACAACTGCCACCGGACGGACGAGATAGTGGAGCATGTTGTTTAATGGGATCTGGCTTTCAATCGGCCGTGCTCCGTATTCCGTGTTCCGTGTATCGACCTTATCGCACCGCATCCCCGGCTGACAAGCAGAAGCTCTCGGTTATGGATTGGTGTGGTTTCCAACCCCCCATCCCCACCATCGCCATCCACGCGCTCCGATGACTGTACCGCACCACTTTCGCGCAGCGCAGAAACTCGGTGGTTGTGTAAATAACGAAAGGCGGTGCTGGGCGGCCGGCACTTCCACATCCGGTGGCTATGTTTGGCCCGGCCTTCGATCGGTGTCAAGTTGGGTTCGATAACCCAGCGCCACCGCTGCTCCGTTGCATTCCCGTTATGGATCTGGTGGCGGCCTTGTAGGAACCGCCAGGCGGAATCAGAATGGGAATGCCGCAGCCGCAGCAGAGCGCTCGCAGCGATATAGTATCTGTAGGCTTGGGGATGCGGGCTACGTCGGTGGTGGTGCGCGTCCGGGTTAGTGGTTCGTTGTGGTTAGTGGTTGATGGTTAGTGGGATGAGAGTGCGGGCAGTGTGGTGGATGAAGCTCAAGCGCAAGCAAGACAAGCAGTGCAGGGCATGGGTTGCATAGGCCTACAGGGAGGACACGAAGGGATTGTGGGGCACGGCATTCGAAGGAAGAGCGAGGATCGGGCGCGGAAGGAAGAAGAGGTTGAGGGATAGAAGAGGCCAGGAGGCTGGGCTAAGAGGCTGTTACACATGACGATACACGGGGGTGGTTTGAGTTCTAGCACCAAATCCGAGGAGCAGAAGGTAATCTCTGTTCACGTTACGTTTCCTTTCCACAAGCAAAGAAGATTACATCGTAGCTTTGATTGAAAGGAGCCAATTAAATTGAGCCCATACACTCGTAAGTGGCTTAAAGATTACTTTCCGTTCCTAGGACTCAAACACCATCTCCAGCCAGACAAGGAAACAGCTGCGTGGAAACGGATAATTTCGATGCAAAGCATTTGGCTTTGCATGGAAACTCCGTTGCTACAGCGCGTCTCGTTGGGATTGGGCCACGCTCGGGATGCGTTTGGTAGTGGCGTCCCACCCCGCTGGACACAAAGACATTTAATATGTTGGACAGCACACCTCGGGTTTGGCCTTCGCCTGGAAGGTGACGTAGCACAGGTCCTCGTAGACCTTCTCGTCGTCCTCGCTGTAGATGTAGGCATACTCGTGCTCGGTGGACGCCATCGAGGAGCGGTAGTTGTAGACGGCGGCGGCCGCTCGCTGCAGCCGCTGGCTCTCGCTGACCAGGAGCGACGACGATGAGGAGGAGGTGGACACCAGACGGCCCATCGGTGGCCCCGGTGCAGCGGACACAGGAACGCTTGGCGCTGCGGCGGCCAACGGCGATTCCGATTGGCGGGCATACGATTCCGGCGTGGGTGTGACCGCATTGGAGGCGCCATCCGTCGTCGAGCTAACCACATCCAGGGCGAGATCGAAGGACAGCTCGCGCACATGGCTGCCCTGGCAGTCGGACAGCAGGGGCGTCTCCACGCCCGCATCCTCCGCATCGTTGTCGATGGTCGAGTCGCACATGTTGGAGAGCGAGTCCTCGATGTAGTCGTCGATGTCCTCGGTGCCGTTCTCGATCGTAATGTCGCTATTCTCGTCCAGCGATCCGCTCTGCGACGTTCGGTCGTAGTATTCCGCCGACGAGGAGGCGGAGGCGTCTATGCTGCTCGTCTTCCGCATGTTCAGATCGCTGGGGGCATGCCCCATATGCCAGCACACACGCACACACACGCACACCAAGCAACAAACGCACACATTCACATAGAGGGTTAGTGTGTTAGACAGAGATAGGAGACAGAGAGAAAGAGAGAGAGAGAGACAGTGTGTTAGATAGAGTTGGACACGGAGATAGCTTGGACCGACTTCATCGCCCTGTACAGAGAACTCTCGCGATGGCGACCATCCGATATCGAGGGCTAGATATCAGGAGTAGTAGTAGCTTCAAAAGTTCAGCGATTTGTACGGTTTTTGTTGCATTAAAAGCGCACTTTAAGGTAGCATTTCCTAAATGCACCACCCAGTTTTGGGCAGCTTTTGATGTGTATTTCCAATACTTTCTTAATTTCGGCTGGAACTTTCTTTAGTTCTATGACGTTCATGGAACTTTACAGGGAGCAAAGAAGCAAGAGAATATTTCGGAAATGCGATAAGCAGGCTGTCATGGGCTTATAGACCTGGGACCGGTCAGCATGTGAGCGCATAATGAGATCGGATTCGGGTGGCAGGGTCAGGGGCAGGGGCAGGGTCAAGGGTTTGCAATGGTGGAGCAGGAAATGCAGGCACATCGCCCGCTCATGGAGAGCAGATCAAGCGGTGGAATACGCAACATGGCTAAGGGAACAGTGGATCCCGCCCAGCAAGCCCGTCAACTCACGTGGAATGCAGGTCCTTGTAGATGGCCTCGTCCGAATGGGAACGCTCCGTGGGCGAAAGCTGTAGATTGAAGCCACTGAAATGGTAAGCAATTGATTAGTTGGTTGGGGTTACTATTGATTGGATTCCATCTATTTCTACAAATTGAAATACGTAATTGCCTAAAAATATAGTTCAAAAAGCTATTTTAAGCATTTGTAACACAATATATTAATAATACTTATACATCTTTATAGAAATTCCGATTCATCACATTGAAATGAACATGTATATATTTGCAAACTGTATGGAATTCCGTGCAGATATTTCCAAAATGTATATGTACACATATCACTTGATTTATGCATTTTTGGAATTTTTTTTAAATGAAACTAGACACAATGAGTTTCCCTTTGAACCACCAGTTGCTCGGACTGGCATCTATCCCATCCGATTCTGAATGGCATGAACAGAAGACCCACTTGTTTGCTAGCCGGAATGGTTAACTGGGTATCAAAGTGGGCACTCACATAAGATCCGGATGCAGTTGCTGCACCTTGCGGCACTGCGACAACTTGGACAGCGTGATGAGGACGCGGTGGAAGTTGGTCAGGTCGTACAGCATCGTCGGCTCGAAGAGATCGGCGTCCCGGATCCCGAAGTTGTTGTGGCACACGTCCAGGAACAACTTGATGTTCTTGCTGCACAGGAACTGCAATGGATCAATTAAATTCAATTCAATTTAATTGCGTGTGTTTCTATTGTATTTGGCATTATATTATATTGCAGGTCACTCAGAAAACAGACGTACTTAAAAATAATATAATAAATCATATTGGCCAATAATATTTCACTCTAATTTGGCACACTGAAAAAAATATGGGATTTCTGAGAATTTATTTCGGCACATTTTAAACACATATTGGATTGAATTCGTTAAATTATTTCAGTAATTTTTCTCTGGAAACACATTTAATAAATTACATATATATGTTTATTATTTATTTATTCACACTTCGTGCATAAATTTGGCTTATTCTATTTCATTTTAAATTTAGCTGGTATGACCAATCTTTGATTTAATGATTTAATTTATTTGTACAGATATACTGCCCCCATTTCTCTCAGTGCAGCTTGTTTACAAGGTTTAGAGTGTGCCACCATTCACAATTTGCCAATTTGCCACCAAAGGCAGCACTTGCTCCTCGCATTTCGCTCACCTGTGCCATTTGCGGCTTGCGATTGAACTCGCGCGGATCCATGCTGCTGGGGTCCAGGTGGATGACCAGGTTGCAAAGCAGCACGCCGTCGCGCAGCGTCATCGCCAGGATGCGGATCTCGGCGTCCGGCTGGGCGGCCTTGTGGTCGGGCGGAATGACCTTGCATCTGGTCAGCCAGGCGACGCACTCGCGCCACAGATCCCCGTTCACGCCGGCCACGCCCCCAAAACTGTTGCTGCTACTGCTGCTGGCCATCTCGCAGTGGATGGGGTGGGTATTTCTATCTGGATAGGGATTTGGTTTTGGTTTGGGACTCGGAGGAGGGGCTGCGGATGGGGCGCTGGCGGTGAAGGTGTGAGGTGGGGCGCGGGCCCAACGGGCAAGCGTTGGAGGGGGGGCAGGGTGGGTGGGTGCTACTCTCGTCGCGTTAATGGACACAATTGAGACTCATCAGTTGGCCGTTGCGATTGGATTGGTGAACCGAGCACAGATACACAGAGCAAAAACGGAAGGCGATGGAAGAGCACAACACTAGCCAACACCACACACAACAAAAACAACGATTTCGGGACGATTCGAGCGTAGGGGGGTGTATCGCGTTCGCGAAGGGCTCACCCTGTGCACCGTATACGCGCGAACAGTGCTTGCGGCTGCCGAGTTGCTCAGAAAGTGCTCGCCACTGTGGTTTTAAAACTAATTTACTTTATTGCAAAATATTGCGTTTATCGAAGAGGAAGAGCACACTCGACTTCGATAACAGTCTGGGCGGCTGTGTAACCGCTTGCGGCTCCTCAAAAAATACCAACTGCCTGTGCGGTATTTGCGACATGTTAACAGCATTGCTGCATTGTGACGAAAATTAATTGTGCACCTCACTTTGTAAATGCACTCGAACAATTCGATGTAAATTAGTAAACACACATGACATACTTCAAAAAAATGTCACCAGATAATCTTAAAGAAGAATATGTACATTTTCCCTCACAGCATTTGTTTTGATTTCGATTTTGTAAGCATATAAAATAGTTGTACGATGTGTAGAATTCCCATCTGGGTGTTGGTCAGCTGTCCTCGAATTTCTCAGGTAATATTTCAAATATTTCCGTTCAATGTTTATAATTAGTGCACAAGAAATTCATTAAATTACTGACTAGCTTTTCAAAGGAAGTGCGCAAGCAAAATTGTAATAATGTAAGCCTACAATGTAAAATGTAAATGTAAAACGTAAATGTAAAATATACATGTCAAATGAAATGTAAAATGAAATGTTTTTCTTTGAAGTCGCGTAAATATTCCAAATTCGCGTGCCCGCGGTGGCGCTCTGCAGTTGGTCATTTCTCCTACGCCCACGACGGTCACATTGAAGCGGCGAGCAATAAAAAAAATGTAAATTGTGCAGCAAGTGAAATTGAAAAGCAATATATTTAAGTGTGATCTGTGTGTTGTGGTGTGTGGGTGTGTTTTCGACATACAGCTAATAGGCGAGCGGGCGACGGCGCCGCACCCGCCTCGCCACGCCCCCATCGGCGAACCGAAAAAGAGGCGAAGCAACGCGATGGCCTCCCAACATTCCAGTTGGCGTTTTGGCAAGCGGAGCAAATTACAATTACGCATCAAAGGTAATGTAACGAATGTGCTAATTGACATCAAACACGGCGACGGTGGCATCGGCATAATGGCGCAATCACATCACTCCGTTCGACTTTTTGTCTCACATGGCTCGCCCCACCGACCCCCGCCAATCCATTCAGTTTGCATTATTTTGCATTACGGCGAGGCAAAAGCATTACAGCAGCAGCTGTTGTTGTTGTTGTGGATCTTGAGCCGCCCTCACCCTTACCCCCCCACCCCGACCTACCCCTCCAGCAGCCTTCTGTTTATTGGACTTTGCCAATAATTGGTTGCATAGGGTTCCTTTTTTTTTTTTGTTGACATTGATGGCAACTAGCAGCAACAACAACAATATGCGGTGGAGGGGGTATGCTTACACTGGCAGCACTGCGCATAACGGTAACGATGTAGCAGCGATGCAACAGTGATGTACGCATGTATCGACAGCATGGCATTCTGATCAGCATTTCTCCTGATCTCCTCAGTGTTTCCTCCGTTATTTATACATTTGTTGTTCTTCTCGTTTCTATTTTCTATTTAGTTTTTATTTTTATTTATGTATTTCTTGGTTTTATTTTGGTTACTTTTGTTGTTGTTGTTGTTGTTGTTGCCATTTGACCAAATTCTTCGACTACATGTTGGCCGATTATTTATAGAACGGTCGCCACAGCATAGAGAGAGCCCCCAAAAACGATGACGCAGCACGAGCAACAACATAAACATTCACTAAACATCGACCATAACAATAACAGCGATAGCAACAGCAGCAGCAACAACAACAATAACACTAGAACGACAAAAACAATAACATACGAAATGCTCAGCTCGGTTTCTTCCATTCATCGTGTCCTTCACTCTTTCGTTCTTCTTCGTTCGCCGTATTCTCTCCTTTCTGTCTCTCTCTGTCGCTCTCCCCCTTTCTAACCAAATCCATCATGCAAGTACAGTTAGCTGTAACGACGACAACTACAACAACAACGAAACTGTTATGACGCTGTGTTGTTGTCATTTCACGTGCACAGCCTGCGTCAGCGTCGGCAGAGACAGCGACCGCGGCAGCGGCTGAGCTGATTAGCTTTCCACGATCCACGATCAATTTCACTTTGATGGCTTTCTAATGCAAGTCGCTGTGTGCATGCATGTGTGCACCTCCTCTTGACCGTAAAAACCCCATAAAAACTCCATGTACTATGATGAGCTGAACATGTGCATATCCGAAAAAGCTATTACTTGTAAATAATATTTATATAATATTATTATACATATGTACATACATAGATATTGGCATAATTTTCATTCATAAAAGGTGCTTTTAATTAGTAATTAAGTGTACAGATCTGATAAGAGTAGCAATAAAACTATTCCTCCATTGCAGTTTCGCAGGATCCAGAGGACTTCTACCGCCTGGATCCACAGCGATCGGCCGCCGAAAATGCCTTCGAAATATACTCGATGCTCTGCTTGGAGGAGACGCGGGACACGAAGCGCCTGTTCCTGCTCAACGCGCTGGCCTCGCTCTGTTTGGGGGCCCGAAAGGGCTCCCACCACAGCAACATACGCTTCACCACCGAGGAGCTGCTCTACTGGTAAGGTGCCCGTTGTGGAAACCATTGTTCCTAACTAATTATCGCCTTTTATTGCAGCCTTAGTGCCTCACTGGTGCACACCTTTACCCAAGTGCGAGCGGCGGCTCTGCGAACGATCCGGTATGCCATTAGCACGCCCAAGGACATCAAGGCGTTCAATGCACTGCAGCTGCAGCACCTGCTCTGCCGCTCCATCGATCTGATGCTGAAGAACGACGACGAGCGCGTCCAGGCACTGAAGCTGGTCCGCAAGATGCTGGCCATCGCGCCGGAGGACATCAGTCCGGCGGTGGTGCGCTGCCTCGTCTCGCTGGCGGACAGTGGCATCGAGGAGAACGACAATCTGTTGCGTGCCTGCCTGGCCACCCTGGCAGAGTTCGCTGTGCTCAATCCGGCGCTGCTGATCGTCTGCGGCGGCGTCACCTCCATTACCCGCAATGTGCTGGAGTGCCACAATCCCCGCATCGCCGAGAGCCTGTGCGGCGTGCTTCTGTACCTTCTCGAGTGGCCGCAGACGAGGAACATCTGCGGTGTGCGGCTGGACTGCCTGGCAGCTCCTTACTGCGACTTCACCTACCGGCAGAGCATCGTCGATAAGAACAAGTGAGTGTCCCAGTAAAGGTCCCACCAATCCCTCCTTGGGTTCCCCAAAATTCCCCAAAACCAAAAGCAGTTTATCAACCAGATGTCACACGGATTCACTTCACTCATCAATTCGCCGAAAGTAATTCAATGTAGAGTAATTATATCTGCTGCTAAATTCTAATCAAATAATCAATGAAGATCCAAAGATTATTAAACAGCGGATGCAAACATGAAATTCTAAAATAGATAACTAAAGGCAGCACGGCCATTGACCTCGTTTCACGATCTAAATGTGTAGTTAAATCGGGCAAAACACTTTTGCAAAATCGCACAAGACTATCCCACAAACAGCTACTGATGTTTTTTTCACAAGTTGTACGCTCTTCAAAGATAAGCGCTATCAGTTACATCATTCTTTTATAAATAAAACTATCTTGCAGGGATGCGCGCGAACTTCGCTACACCAGCTGTCGGCTGGCACTGCTGTCCGTGCTGCGCAGCTGGACAGGCACCCTCGAATTCTGTGATCCTAGCAAACCCTCAGGCCTGAAAGCAATAGTCGACGCTCTGTATTTGAACCAGATCGAAGTCAGAGTGAGTACATGTCCCTTTTAGTATCGACCTGAACTTACTGAACATGCGATTTGAACAGAAAGCAATATTGGATTTGCTGTACGAGCTGCTCACGCTGCCGCAGCCAACCTGGACGGATGACTATGCGGTGGCGTTGCAGGCTGTGGATCCGTCGGACTTCCAGGACACGTGGCTGCTGAGCAATGGCTTCGTGTCCGCCGAAGGACGCTCCATTCTGCCAACGCTGGCGGCGCGTGCACCGAGCGTAGTGGAGCAGCACCTGGCGCTGATGCTGTACTGTTTCCTCGAGACTGGACTGCTCAATGCGCTCGTCGAGGTTGTGGTGAGCAGCGACCAGTTCGTCTCGGTGCAGGCTACGGTGCTGATTGGCAAGATCCTGCAGCTAATGCACACCCACCTGCCCCCGGATATTTGCTGTACGAGTCCGGCACTGCCCACGCTGGTGAGTCATGCCACACTGGGGAACCAGCAGGCCAATGCGGCGGTGGCCGCTCTGCAAAACTACCAGAAGTTGCTGCGCCAGCGGCCGGCGTCGTGCAGCTTATTCCTAGACAGCATTATCCAGGGCGGTGCTCTCATCCAGACGCGACTGTTTCGTCGGCACCTCAACGTGCAGGAGCAGGCGGGTCCTGTGCTACAGTTGCAGGAAACGGCGGAAGCGGCGGCCTTTGCGGTGCCGCCTGCCACTCAGTTTCGCGGCACCCTCGATCGTTCTCGGCTGGATTCTGTCTCCTCCAGCGACGAGTCCAACTCACAGGCATCGACCTCGTCGAGGTCCAGCTTTCGACTGAAGCGTAAGTTCCTGCCGCAAGCCTTCTTTGATAACTTCCGAGCCTTCAATCGGCTGCTGACAGACTCCCGTGTGCTGAGCCAAGCGGACGCGCATCTTTGGGACTGGGATGTTATCACCACCATACTGAGGGTAAACTAAATCAGAAAATATTTTGGAATCTGCAGTTCTTTAAATGATTCTCATCTAAACATTTGCAGTCGAATTTAATCCGCAAACTGGACTACACCCAGGGAAAGTTCCTGAAGCGACTCGTGGACTTCTACAAGCCGCGCAACAATCGGTTCTCTCACCAGGATTTGGTGCCTGGACAAAGCCTGCCTACCTATGTCAGTGCCGGACTGGATTTAATTGACGTCCTCCTGTCCAGCAATGAGGTAGGTTCTCTTAATGATGACTTAATAAGTAAAACTAGCCTAAAGTTACTCGTTAATTTGCAGCTTGAATGTATGCGCTTTATAACCGACTACTTTTCGGACATCAGCCAACAGCTGGCGGCCGTCACCACATCGAATCGTGCACACGACTGTCTGTTTAGTCCACAGCATATGAATAACACGATGTGTCAGCAGTATTTCCTCTACATCGGACGCATGTGCCGAACCGTAAAAGGCATCGAAGTACTCAAAAACACCACCGTATTTGAATAGTGAGTGCCGAGTGATTTGTACATAATTTGACTTAAATCTTGTCGGGTTAACGAATCTAAAGATGTTAGACCAAAACGAATCGACTAATCAGATGGGAGATGGGTTCAACTCAATCAATATTAAGTAAACCCAGTAAGGCCTTCGCTAATCGAGATTTTCTTAATTTCAGCTTGATCAATTTGGTGCGGGTGACGGACCACGTCTGCTATGTGAAGCTAATTGTGTCCGGCCTGAACTACAGCTACGAGAAGCTACCACGTCAGGTGCTGGAAAAGGCGCTCACGTCGGCGAAGACACGCGGACGTCTGTACACCACCCAGTTCATGGCAGTGCTGCTGCGTGCCCGTCTGCCTCACTTTGAGGTATGGGGCATTCCATTGATCATTAACCAGACGCGGGATACGGACCGCAGCGTGGGGCTGGCGGCAATGGATGTACTGGAGGAGGCCTGCCACGACAAGTACTACCTGGAGGAGATTGTCAGTCGGTGGCCGAATCTAACGCATCGTGGTGATGCAGGACGACTGCTGATGGCCCGCTATTACTCACTGCCCCGCGGCCTGAACAGTACGATGGCGCGGATCGAGGAGGAGATCCGCTACTGGCGGAATGGGTACAACAAGCGCTACGTGCTCCTGGTCGAAGCCGACACCCACTCAAGCCTGACGCTGCACATCCGCAACGAGGATGGCTACTACTCGCGTCGCAATTGCAACCAGAGACCACAGACTGTACCACCAAACGTTGCACCCCATCTGTACGGGCAAATGGCACAGACTGGCCAGGGTATGACAGCTCTGCGGAAGCACGGAGATCTGCCGCAGCTATTGGAACTGCTCACACGCGCCAAATGCACGGACGATGCCGAGTGCCTGGAGCTGAAGGCGGCTATTTGGGCACTGGCCCACGCCTCAACCCACTCCAATGGAATTGAATACTTTGTCGAACTGAATGCCAGGTGAGTGACTTACATAACCTCGAATCGTGCCCTACGAATTTGAAAGAGGAGTATACACCAAATGAAACCGTAGCACAAACGATGCAAGATGTTACAAAGTTCTTTATTGTTTGTAGACTGTACGAGAAGCTAATTGTTCTGGTGACCAAATGTGAGGTATATTCGGTGCGGGCCACCTGTTTTAGTGCCTTAGGACTTATCGCAGGCACACAGGCAGGTGCCAATATCCTTTTTAAGTTGAGTAAGTGTCACATATGTGTTTGAAAAACTGATTGTATCCTAACTGAAACATCAATGTTTTGCAGACTGGCTGAGCGTGCGACATGACAAGAACACAATGTGGCCCGTGCATCAGCCGGAAGATTGGATGTCCAGCCAGTACACACCGGTACGACATTACTACGAGGACGTGCCGGCGGATAATGTGACCATGATGGATGACTATATAGAAAGATTCTACGAAACGGGCTCAGACTATTGGCACATGCTCGCCGATCAGACTGATGCGAGTGGTGGTGGTGGGGGTGTAGCCGGCACAGTCGTCGGTATGCATCCCATAGCGCAGGATCCAAATACAACGATTACGACCTCGGACAGTGTTCGCACCACGACCGATGATGTGCACCCCAGAATGTTGGTTGGAGTGGCTGCCAAATCAAAGACTTTGCCGGAGGGCAGCAATCTGCGCCAGGGCAAGCACCAGCGCTCACTCTCCGAATCGAAGACCACGGATGTGATCAGCTTGTTGGGCAGTGGTGTAGCGACGATGTCGGGAGCTGCTCTATACCCAACGCCGTATCAGCATCGAATACGCTACAACTCGTGCACGGATTCAAACACTTCCGGCGTTAGCAGCTGCGAATCGGTGACCGGACGCACTGCAGCTGCATATGCCGCCGCAGCCAATGAGTTGCAGCAATTCCCCTTGAGCCCTATTCCAAGCATGTCCAATCTGCTCGAGAGCGATGAGCTGATCCGTCGACATCACCTAGCCACCAGTATGCTGCCCTCCACCCTCAGTCCTATGGCGATGAAGGGCTATGCCCAGCTACGCTTCCTGCGCAAGCACAGCCGACCCGTATTCTCCGAATCATCGGCGGAGTTCTACGACTTTGCGGAAATACTGGACACACCAGAGGTTCAGATGCGCAAGCTCGACTGGACCTATTCCCAACGCCGGCTCAAAGTGCGCAGCTTGGACCGCCAGCTAAGCGATGTTTATAGGTGAGTCATCCTTTGTGGATGGTAGTCGCGTTAATAGGTACTAATAGCGTTGCTTGGTAATCTGCTCACAGACGCCTCTCCGCGGACGAGTTGAATGTGCTGCTGCCTACGCTTAACGCTCCCAAGTTCCTGCCTCCTAATGATTCGAAAGGGCCGTGCTATGCGGGCATCTGCTTGCCTAAGAACGTTCTGGACCTGTTTCCGACGCGCAACCTCAGTCGAACGTACGTGTCGCGGGATATCCAGGACCAAGATATAGTGGGCATAAACCTGCTGAGCAGCATGGTCCGGCCACAGTGTCTCAATGACTCACTCACCAATGAGGGCGGCGACGAGTCATCGGTTATATCATCGCTGTCGGACGTCTCGTCTGCGAGTCGGCGACAACCGCGACAACTGCAGCAAGGCGCCAAGCATTCGCGAAGTCTGTGTCTCCATTGTGCCCGCTCCCCGCGACAGCAGCGTAATGACAGCGGCAGCCATAGTAATGGTGGAGGAGGCGCATCCCTCGCTCCCTGCGAGCTGTACAGCAGTGCAGCAGCAGCTCTGGTCGCAGCCGGCATCCAGGCTGGACCAGTTTTGGCTAAAAAGAGCGGCTCATCTGCTTCAGCGGCACTTGGCCCCGACATCAGCTTCCATTCGCCAGAGAGCATGCTGAGCGAGGATAGCCTGCCGGACAGGCTTACGGCCTCCATCCTGTACAACGTGCAGCGTCTGGCCAATCCCGTTAGTGCCAAGCAGTCGAAAATGGCTCTGTTGGAGCTTAAACAGAAGCACCCGCACGCCTTTCAGGTAAGACTCATTTGAAATCCAAATGGTGGTCCGTACTTACCACGTTTCTATCTCTAGGATATTTGCCTTTATTCGGAGTCCTGCAAAACGATGGGCCGGAGTAGCTATCGGATGATAGCCCGCCGCTTCCTGCAGGAGCTCTTTCTGGATCTTAATTTCGACTCGTTCTACGTGGAGCCTCAGTTCATAATCGGGGCACGCAAGTTTTCCGCTGAGGAAAAAGCAGAGGCCACCGCCCCCACGGCAATGCAGGCCATGCCGTTCAAGCAAACGATTCTCAAGCCCAAGCCGGCGGCCCAACTGGCTAGCGTGTATGAGACTAGTTGGGAGAACCTGCTGATGGACCAGTCGCCACGGATAAACAAGTCATCACCTGGCGATCAACCGGCCAATGCTCAAACGAAAGCAAAGCCCCGGAACCAGCTGCACATTGACGACACGGAGAGTTCGTTGTCTAGTACCGACGGCGAAAATGATTCCGGTGAGGATGTTTGCGACGGCAGTGGAGCCGGCACCCAGGCCAGCTCGGTGACCACCGCTCATACAGCCCTGCCCACAGGAAACAGCAACCGTAGCAGCATTGGCACATGCACAGCAAGCCAGCTGGTGCCAGGCGCGTCAACTTCAAACTCCGCTGATGCTGGAACAAGCGCATCTGATAATGCCAGTACAAGTCTAAAGAACGAAAACCGGCAATTCACACGCGGACGTTTCTATACGCTGGAGCTCGATTTGAGCTGCACCAAGAACAAGTTTCCCATCAAGAATCGAAGCCAGCGAATACCAACGCCGCCACCAATCGAAAGTTTAATTCAGTCCAAGCGCACGGCTCTGAGAGATGTGAATACATGTGAGCCGGAAATCATGCAGCGGACCGGTGGCAGCAATGAGTCCTCGTCAGCCCTTAGATATTCCACTGTGACCAAGAGCTTGTCGGCATCGATGGCCAGGCCGGTGGGCAGTCTGTACTGCGAGAAGCGCTTGCAGAGCTCCAAGTCGGAAGCAGTTCTCGATGAGGTGGCGAAGGCGAGAAGATCATCCGGTGGTGTGGGACTGACAACCGTGCGCCAACTCCAAGACGCACTGGCCGAAGATTAATTGAAGTAGTCCAGCGGGGACGCACTGCCCACATTTACATCTCGTTTACTGGCCGCCCGCCTTCCTAAACCGAAACCAATCGGATAAATGTAATATATCAAATCAAAGAACATGTAGCTACGTAGGCTAAGGCAAACCGTACTATAGGATTTAAGTTATTTTCGCCTAGTTCGTTAAGAGTATAGTTATTACCATAGTTACTTTTACGATCACCACTTATGCATAGTTATTTTTAAAGAAATTCATAACCGTAAGCAGGAAACCAACAAACGACAAAAATCCCAAAAAATAATATATAATTTTCTAATGTAGCGTGTACCAAGATATTTTATAGAAGCAGATCGAAAGCAAATTGGATAATTGCCTTGAAGCAACAAGAAAGAACCACAAACCACCGCAATTTATTTAATTAATGTACTTAAAACTAAAAGAGACCCAGTGGCAGGCGAAAGCAATGAGACCACACAAACCTTAAACCAATAAATTATCATTATTGTTGAAAACAAAGCAAGAAGCATACCGTGAATCGTTCACAATCACTTTAAAACCAAAATGAAATGAAATCAATAAACTATAAAAATTAAAAAGTTAAACCCTATAATGAACTATAATCGGATGGAAAGATAACAATCTTAGCGGCTGACTAGATTTAAGGTCGATTTATTTAGTTTGTGTTTTAATTGAAATTGGCTAAGCAATCGTATTGGTTGAGTCATGCAATTGAAATTCTTGGAACTATGCATACAATATTTTGTATATGTTGTTTAGTTTAGGAGACTGTAGGAATTTCGTAGTAAGCTCTATTTTTTCACTATTCTTGTATATAAATGCACATAATGATCTTAGGTATAATGATCTTAGGTAGTGGTAGTACATAGCAATGTGTGTGCCCAGCGGACGGGGGAACCATGTCCATCTCGAACGTGGATCGAACGTGGCTCCTCCACGTCCAACTGCCTGACTTTTGAGTATAGTGGGAAGAGTGAGTTGAGTTTCATTTCATTTGAATTGGAGTGAGGAACCGTATTGTTTGAGTGCGGACTTTTCAGGGGGCGCACTTCGTTGAATTTG
The DNA here is from genome assembly GCF_016746395.2 of Drosophila simulans. Classification (NCBI taxonomy): domain Eukaryota; kingdom Metazoa; phylum Arthropoda; class Insecta; order Diptera; family Drosophilidae; genus Drosophila; species Drosophila simulans. The sequence continues at coordinate 18,719,704 of NC_052525.2, read as the reverse complement.
TCTCCAGATAAAGCTACAATTAATTGAGCACTAACTTTATGTGTGTGTATATACTATATATAAGTACAATTATATGTATCAAAAATGCAATCAACAATATCAGTCCGTTGCCGTGGCCAGCAACAACAATATCTCCTATTCTCAAACTCCATTCGTTTCGCGCCTGCTGAAACGGAAATTGATACCAGATATTAGGGATTAGGGATTAGGACTTGGGGATAGTCAAGCATACTCCAATGGGGATGGATGTGATATGTAAATTGAGCAGATCAGTGAAGATGGCTAGCCTCTGGCCTAGTCTCTGGCCAATCCAATCCATTTCGGTACTAGCCTTGCATGTATCCCAGTTCCGTCTACTCACCCAGCCGTGGATCCTATGGCCAGGCGAAGTTGATGCCCGTCAGCTGGTAAAACTTGTTGTTGAACGGCCGATAGAACTCGCGGAGGCGCTCTATGGCCCCGGGATCTATGTGCGGATGGTTGCGCCCCTTGGTCTTACCCAGACAGTGGGGCGTGGAGCGGGCCTCCGACTTGAAGAGGCAGGGGAAGCCCTTGGTGGCATTGAAGTAGAAGTGCTTCTCGGTGACCACGCGCTTCAGGCCGAGGAAGTCCTGTACGCGTCCAATCTCGTAGGCGGGATCCATGATCAGCCGCTCGCCGCTGATGAAGAGCAGCTGCGAGAGCGGAAAGTAGAGCAGCCAGCGCTCCAGGTAGCGTGCATAGACGCCGATCTTCACCGGCCCCCAGTTGGTGTCCACCACCGAGTAGCTCCCGTTGACGAAGGCCAGCTGCTCGAAGCGCTTCATGTCCGCCTTCTTGCTCGCCGCCTGCGTGTAGTCGGAGATGGCCCGCGTCACCGGATCCCGCACCACAATCAGCAATCTAAGGGCGTAGAAAATTGGGATTAAATGGGATATGCTAGTGAGTTTGGTCCAGATACTTAGGGTTAATGTAAAACGCATAATGCAATTAGAATATAACCTTAATCCGTTATATGTTGATCAAATCGAATATTGTATTCCAAATACCATTTGACTTAAGGTGCTTAAAAGTATGCTAAGACCTAATAGAAGTTCTAAAGTCTTATGTATAAAGCACTACGATATAATGCAAGATCTAAAGTACTGCGAATAAATGCATCAAATGCACAGTATGGTTTAAAAATGTTGAAATATATATATAAATATATCAAATCTGCCCTAAAAAGTATCTCTCACATTTAAATTATCTTTGCGTTTTTCAACACTTCTATTATAGGTGCTAAAAAGGATGCTATGACTGAATACAAGTCTTGCGAATAAAGCAGCATTCTAAAAATATAATTTTTTAAGAATTTAGGAAGTTTAAATGTTATAGAAGCAGACAAATCTGATGGTGTAACAATTTACGACTATGATCACAATAGGATTGACGTGGAAAAGCTCACTTTGTGGCCGGATTCATGTGGTAGACGCGCTGCGGCACCTCCTTGGTGACGAAGTAGCTGGGCGTCTTCTCCATGGTGATCTGGCCCTCGATGGTGTACGGCATGTGGTGGCGGTACCAGCGTAGTCCCCGCTGGTAGTGCCTGTCGAAGAAGTGCACCTCCGAGCCGGCGGCCCGCACGTCCGGATGCAGGCGGATGAACTCGAGCAGCGCCCGCGTCCCGCTCTTCTTCACGCCAATGATAAGCGTGTCGGGCAGGTGGCGCGATGGTCGGAGCCCCTGCTGACGGAGCAGCTGATACTTGGGCGCCCCATCCAGGCTGCTGGTCACCGTCTGTGCCGGCGGAGCACCGGTGGTGGATGAGCTGTTCCTGCTGCTGCTGCTGCTGCTGCTGTTGGTGGCGTTATTGGTCTCGTTGCGGGGCGAGGAGGTCAGCGCCAGTAGGTTGCGTAAGTTGCTCTGCGCGGGAGAGGTCAGAGGTCAATGCCACACATCGTGCGAAGCATATCAACATATTGGCTTATGAAAATGCCCAATTTGTAAGTATGCCGAAAAGTAGGCAACAATAAATGTGCATATATAACATAGCTAAGTTCAGCGACAGACAAAACTTAAACTTTTTACAGCACACTTTTGGACAGCTTGTTAAATGTTTTGAAACCGCTGGGGATTATTACAACCCCCTGATTTGGAATAGGCTCCACTCTACACATGTCTGTAGCCAAACTTTGTATTCGATTTTCCAATTATCAGTTTGTTTCAATGCATAAATGCATTGGATACTGGATACATTTGTGGCTGGACAATGTCCAGCGATTCGTGGTCATATTCACCTGCTGCAGGCTGCGACTGATGCTGGCCAGGAGGCAGGCGTTGAAGCTGTAGGAGAAGTAGACCAGAGTCACGCAGATCACCAGGGCGATGGCCAGGCTGCGGCTGCTCAGGCTGAGGCTGCTGCACCAGATGCTCATCACAATCATGGCTGGCTGGGCGCTGGTGGCTGCCGTGTCTCGCATCTGGCGGAATAATCGGTGCCGAGCGCTCCGTCGAATTCCATTGCCACTCAGTCGCCCCGGAGCACTGACTGCAGCATCCGGATTCCGATTCTGATTTGCAATCGCAGCAGCGGCTGGCGGCTACCGCCAACGCGAAGTCAACTGAAGGAATGGGGCTGTTCGCAGCGCTGGAGCTGCTGGTAGCTGCTGGTGGTTGCTGGTAGGTGGCTGCTGGGTGGTGGTTGGTGTGGTTGGGATGGTTGGGATGGTGATGGCGCTACGAGTTCGGCCTGCAAGTGCCGGAGCCGTCGTCGCAGCCGAGTTGCGGAAGTGAAAGCCGGGGATAAGGCAGGGCCAAGACATTGGGGTGCCCTGCCAGCGGATAAGCGCTGCCTGGGCGGCCGGTTCGGCTCCGTTTGTGCAGTAGGGCAGGAAGGGAGGGGGTAGGGGCTGCCGTGTCATGGTTGCGCCTGGGAAGCGCACAGGCGCATTGGGCACATCCTCTCTCGTCTCGGGACGCTTATGCAACTGAGCGTTTTGCTCGCTCTCCCAAGCTCGTGGAATCGCCGTGTTGGTGTGACGTCGCAAATGTACACTGCGCGAAAGAATTACCAAGTCTTGAATGTAGCAGGTAAATTCAATTACTAGTATGTGTGTAGTAACATTATCTCTCTATGAAAGAAAGCAGACATAGTTAAATCAATAGATACTAAAATCTGAAGAATTCCCGCTTTGTGAGGGTTTGAAGAAATCTTTGCTTTCTACACAAATCTAAAATTTGATTTGATTTAAACAAGTATTTGACTAAAGTTAGTAACTAATTTCCAAGTTTGATAAAGTTATATTTATATTATTTTTTATTAGATTTCTTATACAAAATGTTAATTTCTAACTTCATAACAAATACATGATAACATGAATACTCCAAAAAGAGCAATTGTTAACTGGTATTTAAGCATTTAGAATTAGTTATTTTTTAATATTTCTAAAAATCTATATAGTTTGTTAAGTAGGCTGGGAATGCCATCTTAAAATGTATTCGACCATAATCTTTTCGCCTGGCCTTTTATTTTCTTACTGCCAACTCTCTCTCTCTTTTTTGCTCTCGGCTGCAATCAATTTTCCGCTCAAAGGTAAACAAACTAACCAAGAACTCCACCCCCACCCACTTTGGCAACCAACCACCCACCCACCCACCCACCACCCCACTTGCGCCTGATAAGGTACTTGCTGGCATTTAATATTGAATTGAAATCAATTTCCCAAGCATTATCGCCGGACGTTCTATTGCCCCGTACTCCTATCACCATTAGCCATTTCAGATTAGTTTTAAGCCCTATCGTTGGAATGGCCCAATGGCCTTTGCCACATCGTTTTCTTATGCATGCGAAAGGCCAAGAATTGTACATTTCCGTGGTAAATAGTAGGGGCCCTCAGTTGGGCCAACTGCCAAGGGGCTTATCAACCGGCGGACATCTGTTTATCTGTCCAAGTGGCTTACTCCATTGCGGCATTAGTCACTCACTTTGGGATACACTGGCGAAAAAAGCGATGCAGTAAAAGTATTTGCAAAAAATGGGAAAATACTTGCACTTATAGTACTTCGAAAAATGCCATAGATACTTGCTCAAAAAAAGATACATTTAGGTACAAAAAACCTTGGTGTATAACCAACGAATTTCTCCACAAAATGCGCATCCTAATCGGATTTCTTTTTGGCCATCATAATTCATGAGCCCGAGCAGAAATGGCTAGATAATCCCAAATCCTCAACTTTTCCGCCCGTGTATCCATGGCCAGCACACACATGCACCTGGTCGTTTCAGCTTGGTTTATCTTATCGCCTTATCTGCGCCGCCTTCGTCGCAGTCGAATTCTCCGCCGGACTTCCACCGGCCCATTTGCCATTTGTCCGGCGTCGCATCGTGGGCATCTCCACTCCAGCTGCTCACTACAATGCTCTAAGCTCCCTCGATAGACGAACCTTCCTATCCCTGCTGCTGGACTAACTAACGCTAATCTACCGCAAAAATGACGAATGTGTGGGGCAAACTGGTGCTGAAGTTCTTCAAATATGCGCCCAGCTATGTGGGTGAGTTAGCCCAGCCAAGGGAGATCCGTGTCCAGAGATTACATCTCGTTCACTTCCAGTCTGCCTGTGCTTCCTGCCCTGCGGCATGATCTTCGGCTATACGATCTGCGCCTTTGTTGCGGAGCGAAACCTCAACGCTGGACTCATTTACTATGGACCCCTGATCCTGGGCGCCTGCTGGGCGGTGGTCACTGCCCTGGCCATGCTGACGGTCAAGTTCGTGAAGAAGTGCATCGTCTACTGGCAGCCATGGCTGCTCCTGGCAGCCGCAGTCTTTAATCTCATAGGCAGCTGCTTCTACTTTGCCGATGGATTTGGTGAGTCATTTCTAAGGGCTATTAATCAATAAATCAATCTGTTTCTATATGCCATAAACGGTCATGTTCTACATATAAGTTTTAAAATAGATTTCAGTTAACAATACTTGAATTTATCTCCCAATCAAGAAACTCTTTCTTCGATATGATGCATTTCAAAAATTAGTTTTTTCAAAGTGCGAACATGTACTTATAAAAATTGACAACGAAAAAATCTAGATCAGTTGTGCTCAGCGTATTCAGTGGCATCCATCATTCTCAGGAGAAGAAAGCTTCTTGATTTCGAGAAGAAAACGATCTAAATTTTCAGACGGAGGCAGTTTCGGGCTTAAGATTCCGGAAGAGGGTCATAAAGGGGAGGTTACTAAAATGGGAGTGTCATTTGCAATCTGAGAACGGTTCGATCTCGATCTGAGTATGTTTTGCATGATTCCCATCTTGTCTAGATTTTAAGATCGAAATTCTTAAATCGGCGAGTTTTTCTAATTCCTTAATCCCACTATTATGCCCACTACAGACCACGTTGGAGCCTATATATCGTACTTGGCGCACAGCATGACCTTCGTGGCCGGCTATAGCTTCCTGCACACGATCAGCTCCAAGGGCAGCAGGTCGCTGTTCCTCTCGGGCAGCTGCAGCTGCTACCTGCTGGGCGTGGCGTCCGCCGTCAGCCTGATCGTGTCCTCCTACAGCCGGAATGTAAAGGAGCTGGCCGGACAGACGGCGACCACGGAGCAACTGATCGATGGCATCTATGTAAACTTCGCCGGCACCTACTTGAGTGTGGCGGCCGTCGTGCTGGCCATTCTGGTGGGCCAGAAGGTGCTCCACTTTCTGGGCACCGTCGACCTGGTGAACAGCATGGACAACGACCTGCGGATCGCCAACTCGAATGGCAGCATCTTCGAGCAGCGATCGGAGGTCATCAAGCGGCTGCAGTTCTTCTACGTGACCAAGAACCAGCAGTGGAACATGATGCTGCTGCTCCTCTTCACGGAGGCCGTGCAGTTCGCCCTGTTCGTGTACTTCGTCTACTGGTTTGCCCTGAATCCGGCCATCCGGCTGACAGAGTTCTCCGGCATCGACGGCATGTTCTGGGTGATCTTTGCGGGCAGCCTGCTGGCCCTCATCTGCCAGTGGTTCCTGTCGGTAAAGGTCACCTATGTGAGCTCGCAGGTGGCCCTCATCTTCTTCACTCTGCTGGCCATGATCCTCTGCAGCGTAACGGACTCCAGGTGGTCGCTCTGGCTGCTCCTCGTGCTCTTCGGCCTGTCGTACTCGCAGCAGCAGATCCTCCTACTGGAGGTCACCCACCTGCGCTTCACCGAATGCATCATATGCATCTCCTATGTGCTCAAGTTGATCTGCACCAGCATCGTGTACTTCTACTTTGTGGCGGATGCGAAGAACTCCTACTTCTATGCCACCGACTCGAGCACTCTGATGGCCCAGGGATTCGTCTTTCTCATCATCACCTCGCTGCTGGCACTCGTGGTGGGCATGAAGGTGCCCCGGACGCATCGCGCCCAGCTGCTGGAGATCCAGTACGAGGTATACGGCATCATCTTTATGAAGCACCAGATCGAGCAGCTCAACGTCCGTTGGCTGAACGACGGCACCATTCCCACCATCAACCAGTGAGCCCGAATTTGAGCTTAGGTCGCTCGGGTATCGACGCCCACCGAGCTGTACACACACTTTCTTATCTTATCACAAATACTCAGTATTTAATGAATCGAAAATAAACTGACTTCTCAGTCTTCATCCACATACAATTGGTGTAGGAACAGGAATAGGAGTCCGAGTTGAAGAAGCTATCAATTTCCACTGGTTGATATATGGCACTATATAAACTATATAGGTCTGGGCCCGTTACAGCTTAAGTCAGATTCTTTGGAAATTAAATACAAAACTTCTGATATACACATATTCATATGATCCGCCTAAAAGGTTCTGCAGTTGCATGTCTATCATCATTAAAGAGCTGTAAATACTTTTCCAATTTTCCAAACAATCCCAGTAGAGGTACAATCAAGGTGTTAAGTGGGTTCCAGATAGTGGGTGTTTGTTTACGTGGTGTCGGTTTATTTTAGGACTAAAACTAGCGTCTTATGGAGATAATCTGGACGGCGGCGGTGTGATCGCGACAAAAGTGGCTGGCACAGGCCGATACGTTGGCACATGGAGTCACCTTGTAGCCACTGTCACCTGGAGGAAGATATGCGTATTTATGCGGGCGTTCTCTTTTTGAAGACATGACATGACTTACCCAGCTGGGTCATGAACTTGTGCAGCGTGTCCACATTTCGCACCGTGCTGGCCAGCAGGGTTTCCAGGCCACCTCCTCGTCGGGAATACAAATAGTCCATGGCACCCAGCAGTGCATCGAACTGGGAATCATCGTAGATCACATCGGCGGCCATCAGAAGATCCGTTTTAGCATACGAATCCCAGGGGAACTTGCTGACCGCAGCCCAGTTTAGCTGCTCCGCCTGGGGGATTTGCTCTTTGGGCGTGTCTGGGAAATTCAGGTTGATATTCTCGCGCATCAGCTGGACGCAGGGCTCACTGCCATCGGTCAGCAGAACCTGGCCCACTTGCAACTGCAGGGCAGGTAGTTTCAACATGATTCCCAGGAGACCGGCACCGGCTCCCAGCTCGACTATGTTTTTGCCACGCACCAGGTCGCGGTGCTGCAGGAGGTAATCACCGAGGGCCAGAGCCGCTTCCCAGGTGCACAATCCTGTTGTGCCCTCGGCCACGAAGCTGGTGGACTCACGGAGCGTGATGTGGGCGCCCGGTTCGAGGAGATAGTGCTTGTAGGCGTACGTGGATGACCCTGTGCTCGCTTTGTTCTCCGCCATCGGACCGCACAAGCTGCTGTATAAATCGTCGTGCAGATCTTCCTGATCGCCGAGCAGGTGCATCAGGTGCTTGAGGAAGGCCTCCAGGTAGCTCCGACGCACAGGATAGCGCTGGTTCATCGGGTGGCCACAGGTGGCCGCTAACAGCTCCTGCTGATCCTCCCAGTTGAGGGGCAGCTTGACCGACTGCAATGGACACCAAGCCGATTCAACAGGTGGCCGGGTCATGTATCACATGGATTACTCACCGACCAGGCCATCTTGTTCACCGGATAGCAGCAGAGGAACTGCTGCTGCAGTTTGCCGTACTTTGTGGACATTTTCCGCGCTCCAAGTTCCGAGTTCCTCGGCCACTTCGATATGAAAACCCACTTCCAAACGAACGAATTGACAACGTGAATCGTACCCGGCACTTGGAGCAGTGTGACCAATTACCAAATACACCCTCTGACGGAAAAACAAATGGGGTATTCCCAACTCTGGCGCGTACCTAATAATGTAGCTATGCTATTACGAATAATATTGATACGGCAACCAAATACTCTATGATAAATATCTTAGCTTAATAACAAAACAATGGGCAATGCTAAAGTCGTCTTCCCCGACTATCAGATACTCAGCAAGTGGAAATGCATTCGCGGAATTTAATAATTTTTATGGCATATCATAGATTTTGGGGATGATTTTGAATGCCTTCTAGCTTTTATAGTTCTTGAGATCTCGACGTTAATGCGGAAAGACGGACAGACGGACAGGGCCAGATCGACTCTGGTCCTGTTCAAGAATATATATACTTTATATGGTCGGAAACTCTTCCTTCTGTCTTTTACATACGAATCTATGTATCCACGTAGTGCCGAAGCGCACCAGGAGAGTGTCTGATGGCGAGTATATACACATGAAACGAAAATCTGCTGTAGTTAGGAAGTGATACAGGTAACGCCAAGTCGAAAGGTAACGCCAAGTTTTAATGGATTGCTTACTAAAACTTTGAAAATTTTATGGTTCCGGCGAAAGTACAAAAAATTGGGGCTGATGGGTCAGTTGCATTGTGACTGATACTGACAAAAATGACGAAGTCTTGTTAAACCTTTGCTTAAAATATATTTTCAAAACCAGAATTTTAAAATGACAGAATTGTCTTTAATATATATATTATATAAATATATTATATATTATATTTTATATTTTCTGTTTAACACCTAAATTTTGGAAAAGCCCGCTATCTTAGCGGGAAAACAGCTACAAATAGCTACATTTTCTACGCCCATAATGTCTGAGCAACTGGCTCTAGAGACTTCCTTTCAAATGAATTTTGTCCACCTCGAATATTTTTACAAAGCGTGATTTATGTTTTAGATTTTGTATTTTTTTTATTATTTTGTATTAGTTGAATAAAAATGTATATCACCAATTTTTAAGTTGTTAACAGGTGATTTTTTAACGATTCCCTTTATTTAAGTTTTTATTAAAATCTTCAAAAACGTAGTTATAGATATATCATATCATCTCATACCATATATATCATTTTAATAGAAAATCAAATTAAAATATTACAATAAAATAAAATATATTACACTTAGCTAAGCTCATACATTACATACAAAATATTTCGTATAGAGAACTCTTTCTTCTCAAGTGGACTATCAATCATGAGCTATTCTATACTATAAACTGGGTAGATAAAATTCAAATTAGCAAATTATAGTAATCCCAGTCATAATTTGGCCATAAATTAGCTCCAAATGTTTGCAATAAATCAAATGGGATTGTGTTTATGGATAAGGCTGGCAATATCGTTGCACACTTTTGGGCATTTTTGGTTCTCCACACCGGAAATAAATCCGCAGCATATACGTGTGTATAACCAAAATTTGGGATGGATAGCTTGGAGGCGCCAGTAGCTATTAGATGACGGGTCCAAGGAGGAACTACTATGAGTAAATGGATGGACAGATACATATGTACATGGTTCAATGGATGGTCGAAACCCGAACAGCGCTGTTAGCCAACAGCGGTGGGCACTGCTATTACGTGGACGTAGCGCCGATCGATTGGCGTTAGTCGATCCGATCTTCCCATCGGCGCTTTCTCGGCTCATGCCCATAGCAATTGGGTTCTGTTCAGATTCGGTTTAGTTGATTTCCGCAGCTGGCGGCGATGGAAGTGCCGCGATTACGTCGAGCCCACGTCAAATGAGATTTTAGCTTGGTTTTCGTTTCGGTATCGGTTTTGGTTTCGGGATCATATCGGGGGCATCGTGGAATTTGTGGCATTTTTGGGAATAGAGCTCCAACGCGCATTCGCAGTGATCCAAGGAGTGGCAAACCTTGAGCCCCCTGTGGCAACCATCAATGCTACAACCTTGAACTTCAGTCGTAGTCCACATAGTGCCTCTCAATTAGATGCAGGCCATTCAGTCGGTCTTGCAGTCATTCAGTCACTCGGCTGGTCGGTTGGTCCGCTCTGAGTGAGTGCATCTCGTGGTGTATAAAAATAAATAGCATCAGCAGCACCAGCACCCAAAATAAAAACCATAAACCACTGGCGCAGGAAGCGCTGTGCTGCCAATTGGCGTACTTGCCAAGGAGATACTATACGCGCATCCCACTGGGAATACCAAGTACTAGAATACTACGTACGGAGCACAGGTAGGTGGGCGGAATCGCATCGGATTGGAATCGGGATGGGATATGATGGGTGCGACACGTTCCCGTCACACACCTCGCACGAGTTCATCCGACGTCTTTGGGAATCGGCTTTGTTTTTGCCCTGCTAATCAGCAGATGTTCAAAACACCTGATTGGTTTTCAGATTATTATAGCCCTCGTTTGAGTTGAGTGACATAAGGGCGAAAAGTGGCCAAAAGTATTCTGTAAGCCAGTCAAAAAACAGCAAACTAAACTCTTAATTTATGTCTTAATGAGAACACAGCGATTTGAAAGATATTCGTCGTATAGATAAGAACCCGACCAATTTTGTTCATTTCTCTATAACTTTTCGTTTACCCAGTAAATGTTAACAATTTCTCTAAAATTAATTAAATTCCTTGAATAAAAATAAAGCTATATTATCAGCTTTTGATACATTGTACATAGTATTGATCTATAGACTCTGATTATTAAACAAAAAATCTAAAAAGGCAATGTACATTGTGAAAAACATTAAGTACATTAGACATACATATATCTGAGATGTAAGTTACTTTTATTTGCAAGCATAAGATACACTTATTTTGAAAACAAATTCCAATGTTTCTCAAAATTGCATTTGAAATGCAAAGATCTCAATTGGTGAACTGTGTTCTGTTTTCTAAGTCGAGTGATATTCATTCGATTGAAATGCAGTTTTCTATTTGATTTAAGTTCAGAACTCCACGACTTTGTGCTCAGTGCATGCCAAAACTAGTCGAAGGCGGGAAAGTGTCAATAACCCATCGGAATCGAATCATTGGCTATCTGGGGGCACAGCTGGTAGCCAAATATGTGGCTTCCACTCCAGAGCCACATGTAACCACGCAATCTTATCACCTTATCGATGGATCCCTAGTCACTGGGCTTTGCTTATCTCGATCTGTATCTGTATCTGTATCTCGGCCTGGGCCCATTGTTTTCCATCAACTTCAGTCAATGAGGTGCTTAGCGGCTCCGGGCTTATTGGCAATGGATGTACATGGATGTTTACCCAAAACATTGTTGGGTAAAAAGTATAGACAAAACGTTATACTATTTCATAATGTTACGAAAGTTCACTTGCCTAGGAAGCTTCGTTCTTGCTAAGCTTTCCAAAAAGCAAAAACTATTTCAAACAGGTTGGAAATCAAATTAAAGTTTACTGAAACAACGCGAGAATGGGAAACATGTTGTTTCAATACGCTATACGGTTTGTGTATCCGTGACTTAGTTATGACAAATTGTCAAATGAGTTACGAGCGACGTGCAAATGTCATATTTCTGTAACTTTGAAACGTAGGTGCAAACATTTTAGGTCAGCTGTGCTATAATTATAATTATCGAAAGTCTAAAAACTATATAGATTTATACTACTGTTTGTAGATTATAAAAACATGTGGTTTAAGCCGCCCAATTATGCACTGATATTACTTACTATATACTATAGTTTGCATGCTAATTTGATTAATTGAAGCGATTCACGCAAGTCGGTTCTCAGTGGAATAGTTTTTGTTTTGGATACCTGCCAATCGAATCTTCCATCAATTTCGTTAGTTTTGGAAAGCTCTACTAATCGAACTTAGTCACTATCAGTGGGCTTTTATCACACTTGCTCGCAAATCAAATCTTCCCCCCAGTTGTCTGCAAGCCATTTGTGGTTAGTTTTGAGGAGTAGAGCTCTAATCGAACAGGTTGATTTGACCTCAGACGCTATCAGTGGGCTTGTTATCACGTTTTCTCGCAGCTCGTAAAACTAAATCATTTGTCAATTATAGCATTCTATTTGCCATTGCTTTAGTAAGGAACTAGTTAACTTCTTTGAACAGTGGCTTAATCCCATCATCTACCATTTGAGTTGTTTCATTCATTCCACTGAATTCCATTGCCCATTTCACCATCAGTCATGTGGCTTGCTCCGAATCCGCAGACACTCGAAGCCATCTAGAATCTGAATTGAAGCTGGAAACCCGCGACAAAGCTCGCCATTGATGCCCAAACGTAGATCGAATCTGGAGCACTACGGCATACAGCATGGAACTACTGATAAGTGGACTTCTTACGGACCAGACACCATTGACCTTGGGCAGGGGAATCGCTACGCTCAATCATCACACACAAAAAAAAAATGTTCCAAAGAAATGCTTAATATTCAAATACGTTTGGATGATGCAAAATGAGCCATTGTTACACTTGGTTCTATCTGACATAAATTGTATCTTTTAATCGAAGTTATCGACTGCATATTTCATAGATATTACATTCCTCATTAGACCATCCATCATATCTAGCATCTTTCTGTGTGCATAGAGGACATAAACATGATTCACAATTTGCGCGCTAACTTCGGTTTTGGTCTGGGTCTCTGGGTGGAAATCTGTCACATGACGCCGCTGATAAGGAAAGCTGCCGCCGGCGGAGAGGAAGAGGGTGAGGAGGCGCTGGAAAACCGGAGATTTCGAGTGTCAGATTTGGGATTCTGGTTTCTTGGTAGCCAATCGTGAACCCGGGTTCTGAGCAGATGGCAACAACACTGTGCCACCGATCTGCCTGCTGGCGGCGTCTGGGAAGGCATCTTTATAACCCGTATGCGGTTAATTGTGACAAGTGATCGTTAACGTATTGCGCCAAGTAATTGCCGTAAATCATTTACGAACTCGGCCAGCTGCCTTCAATGGAATTTCCCCCATATCACTTCCCTATTCGCACTTGTTTTCAGGGTTACGGGCATGCCTTTTAATACAATATTTCCCACTGCCTCGCTTTCAGTTGGCCATGGAGAAGAAGGTCTACCAGGACACAACCCGACCGCTGCCCAGGGTCCCCCGTGCACGGTACTATAACAGGCACGACAAGAGCGATCTGGGCGAGGACTTTGTGGCGCCCGACGCGGGATGGGCGTGGGTCGTTTGCGTCGCCGCTGGCGTTTCCAATGTAGGTAAAACCAAGCCAATTTCATCCATTTCCTATTGAAATCCTCCCACTAGGAAGCCCTCTAATAGATTTCCCTTACAGCTCTCCATTTACCCCTGCCTGCAACAGTTTGGCTTTCTGTTCAGGGAGCGCCTGTCCGATCTGGGCATGTCCAGTTCCCAGATTACAGCCATCATCAACGCAAATCCGGCCGTATCGGCCTGCACGGGTCTGCTCAATGGACCGATGTTCCGGAGGTTCACCTTTCGGCAGGTGGCCATGGCCGGATCTCTGCTAATCTCCGGGAGCCTCATACTGACCGCCTTCTGTGAAACCTTTCTCAGCTACATGGTGGCCTACGCCCTGTTGTTTGGTGAGTACAGAGGCATCTCAAGATGTCATTCAAAACTATCCTTTGGCATTATAAGTAATGAATTACAAAGTTAAGGTACATACTTTATTTTTTATTTTGAAACAATTTTGTTAGCTTAACTTTTGAACAAACCCCGTTGAATGTTTAGTATAGATTCATTGCTCAATTAAAGTTTTTCCCTCAATCCACAGGCTTTGGCATGGGCATTAGTGTGTCGGCCTCCTCGCTGGCGATCAACACGTACTTCCAGAAGAAGCGTCGTCGGGCGGCCGGGTTTTCGTGGACCATAACGGGTCTGGGACCGATCTTCCTGCCGCACCTGGTCACCTTTTTGCTGACCATATACGGGGTGCAGGGGACCACGCTGCTCTTCGCCGCCATCTCGCTGCACTCGTTCGTTTGCGCCCTGATCTATCAGCCGGTTCGGTACCATGTGAAGCCACCGGAGGAGCAGCTGGTGGATCAGGAGCAGCAGGCGGAGTCGCTGTGTGCCCACTGCACGTGGCAGCAGAAACGCGAGCCGGGCGGCATATTCTCCAGTCAGTATCTGTGCCAGGACGACGATGCCCAGCGACCGGGCTACGAGATCTGTGAGCCCGGCACACCGATGCTCTCGCGCGCCAACGATGGCTGGTATGGATCCCGGCTGTCGCTGACCTCGGGCCGCCTTCGCTTCCGCACCATCTCGAGCTCCAAGGATCTGGAGCAGACCCAGCGACTGCATTGTCCCATTAGCGAGGAGCATAACCACGAGAGCGATGAGTTCCTGCGGCCCAATAACTTTCGCAGGGAGCGGGTGGAGTCCAACCTGGAGGCCAAGCTGTGTTGCCAGTGTGCGGCCAAGCGGGAGGAGCACAACAATAACCGAAAGGATAAGGAAGCCGAGGCTGAGGAGGCGGGAATGGAGGCAGCTCCACTGCACGATCCGCAGATGAGCTTTCTGGCCAAGGTGGTGACCTTCTTCGATCTGGACCTTCTGCGCGACTTCACCTTCGTCAATCTGGTGGCCGGACTGACCATCATCAACTTTGGGGAGCTCAACTTCTCCATACTGACGCCCTTCATCCTGGTGGACTTTGGCTTCGATACCCCACAGATTACGCTGGCCATGTCGCTGCTGGCGGGACTGGACATCACCATGCGCTTCCTGGTGCCCTTCCTCACAGAGAAGATTCCGTGGGACAACCGGGTATTCTTCCTCATCGGCGTGGTGGGCATCGCACTCGGCCGCACAGTGGTGGCCTGCACGCGTTCCTACAGCCTGATCCTTGGCTGCTTCGTGTGGATCGGTCTCTGCAAGGGCGTGCGTACCATCTTCTGGCCACTGATCATACCCGGCTATGTGCCTCTGAACCGCCTGCCAGGCGCCTCGGGACTGCAGCTGCTGATCTCGGGACTGTTCACCCTGATCGGTGGTCCATTTGTGGGTGAGTGCCTATAGCATTTGATACATTACCTTTGCTGTTCAATGTGGATGTAAAAATGATACTGTCGTAGGTTACATTTTTATATCTGAATGAATATGAAGCTTTATCTCCTTGATAATATAATTAAATATCTTATCCATGGATGCAAATGACGTTATGTTAATGTTCCATTTGTTTTCAGGCTTGGTGCGCGACCGTTACGACTATTCGGTTACCCTGCACTGTCTCAATATGATGTCCTTTGTGGCGGCGGCATCCTGGTCCTTGGAGGCCCTCATCCGGCGGCATCGCCGCAAACAGCGCCTGGTGAACAGCTGAGGAGCTCCTCGGAAGGCTGAACCCAACTCAAAGACATTGTAGCGTAGGGAGAACTTCTTTTTTTTTTGCTAGCCTTAAGGAAACGTTTTGTATAATAAATGTGCCTGATCATTTTTGCATTCGACATTCGTAGAAATGTGCCAAACTTCAGTTTCGAAAAGTATACTTTTCGGGATGTTTTGAAATTCAATCAACAAACTACATCATTTGCAATCCATTCGTGCTGCTTTATATATTAAAAATCCGATGATAATTTATTTGTATTATTCAATCATACTTACAAGGTAGAGTAGGTACATTGAAATGACTTTGCTCGGTTTAATTTTATTCGATCGTTTGCTTGTTCATATTTGCTATATTTTGGTTGCACATCGATTATAACGTTGTCAAACCGCCTGACAACCCACTCTTCGGATAGATTGAAATAGATATAATAGGTATATTTATACATAGAACTACAACTAGCGAAGGAAGAGCCAGAACGAAAAAAACACAGAGGTGTTACTAAGAAAAAAAAAAAAAACAAAAAAAGCGAATTGTGAATACAAATCCTTTTTCGAATATATATATACTACGGGCAGCTCCACTCCTTTGGTTCTCTGATCCTCCTCGTGTGTTCATAAAGCTACCAAATGCGAAAATACTCTAACTTTGATCCGGGATCTCCTCTCATCGTAGCGCTTCCAAGGACTTTGCTCTATATCTAGGTCGAATCCTCGCTCCACTCTGCGGTCGGGGGGCCTGGCGGGGCGGCTGGGGTGAAATATATTACAACAGGATGGGGGGCTGTGCGGCTCCGGGCGCCTTGACCTTGCTTCGACCTCTATCTGGGCGAGGGCGACATCGTGGGCCTCGCTGTGGGTCGCTGAAGTGCCGCCGCCGTCGGCGCTGCTGTCACTATCGTGTTGACCTGCGGTGTGCGATGTATGGTGGGTGGTGGTTCGTGGTGCGTGTTGGTTGAAGGGTTGTGTGTGATATGTGTGTTGGTGAATTTGGTGGGTGGGTCAATGTGGGTGAATGGTGTTCAGTGTGTGGTGAAGACAAGAGAGAAGCTCGATTACATGTCTAGACGAGGTGAGTTGCGATTTACTTTGGAGTTTCCGTCGATTATCTCCACGGGCTCTGCGGGCACATAGGCGGACAGTCCCATCAGCCCGAAGATGTCCGGCGTATAGTTGCGCAGCTGCGACGAGCTGGTGGGCGTGGCCGACTTCACTTCGCCTGCTGTGTGGGACAATGGACAATGAAAGCAGTTAGTTTTGATTGGCTAATAAAACAAAATTTAGTAACTATTAATAGGAGCATATGTCCCGCGATCATAAATATTTTCTCTTAGCTCCTCAATCTCCCCATCCTCACCTGGAGTTGGTCGCATCCTTGGAAACCGCGGCGCTGGCGTTTGGTAAACGGGCCTGGGCGCCGAGGCGGAGGCCACATGGCGATCCCGATGCTCCGCCGGGTGGTGCTCCTGATGCCGTGGCTGTGGCGTAACCACGTACACCTTCTCGTTGGTCTGCGGCAGGATGGCCACCTGGGCCTGTTTCCACAGCTCTTTGGGCGCCGGAGTGCTGCGCACGTAGAGCGGTGTCACCACCGTTGTCGTTGTGGTGGGCGGTGCATTGGTGGTGGTTGTGGTGCTGGGCGGACTGTTGGTGGTCATGGCCGACGTGGATCTTGGTCGCTGCTGGGCATCGTAGTAGTCGAAATGCAGGCGGTTGTCCTCGATGGGCTGGAAGCCCTTCGATCCCCGCTCGCCGAGCAGATGCAGTTGCTCCAGATTGTTGATGGAAGTGGACAGATCCCCGGCATCAGTGGGTGGAGCGCCACCCAGCTCGAATCCCTCGCCCCGAGTGGTTTTCGACTGGCGCTGCGATAACGGCGCTGGAGTTGTGGTAGTGGTGGTCAGGTACTCGGACGGTATGTGCTTGGATCTTCCTCGAATCGTGGGTGTGCTGGGTCGATGCGACAGCGAGTTGTACTCCTGCTCCGTCCAGCCATCGATGTTCTTCTGCAGCCGGGAGATGTCCACACCCAATCCCTGACCAGGCAGACGCTTCGTTTCCCTCTCCCGCTTGAGCAACTCCCTCAGATTGGTGGCCAGGATCTTGGTCAGGTATTTGGTGGTGCGTCGCGAATTAGGCGGCGCCGTCACGGTGGCTGTAGCCAGCTTGGACTCCTGCTGCTCGTGTGGCTCCTCCTCAAGGTCGTTGCTTTGGTGGTTGTGGTGATTGTGATGGTGATTCGGCTGATGGTGTAGTTGATGTGGAGGCTGCTGTTTCAAGGGCGTCCAGCTCTCGAAGGGGCGTGGTCGCTGCTTGGTGGTGTAGGGTATGATCACCTGCTGCGGACTCGGTGGTGACATGCCAGCAAACTGTCCACTGGCATCGATCGCACCGTACGTGGACGTGGGCGTTGGTGGCTGCGTGGGCGTGTACACCTGGCTTACTCGGAAATTGAGATCGGCTGGATCGCGGGTGAAGGGTCTTCCTCCGGCGCCAGCCAAGGGGGCGTGGTTGATGGGCGAGTCCAGCAGACGCTTTGGCGTTTCCCTGCCCCTGCCGATTCCCTGGCGGTGCGAGTGATGCACTGCAGCCAGATGGTTATTCAGCTCAATAACCGTCGCCGGTGGTGGCGGTGGTGGTGCTGTGGTGGTGGGAAACTCCGTGGTGGTGCTATATAGCAGTGTGCTGGCTTCATCCTGAAACTGCTCCGCATAGTAGAAGGATTGCTCCTGCTCCTGCTCCTGTTCCTGCTCCTGCTCCAGTTGCTGTTGCGACGAGGCCGCTGGATAGTTATCCGCCGGCGGTGGCTGCGTAGTGGTCTCAGCAAAATGACCGATCTCCGTTAGCAACTGCGAGGCTGGCAAATGCTGATGCACCTGACCACTGCTCAGATCCTCCAATTGGTAGCGCACCGTACTGATATCCGCCTGCAGTTCCTGCTCCAGGGCCAACTCATGACTTGGTCTTTGGCTGGCCGCAGATCCGCTTAAGCCGAGATCGATGGCATGGGACTGCACGAACGTGGCTGGGTATTCCACGGACGTCACAAAGTCCGTCACCTGGTGGCTCTGCACGATCTCAAAGCTGGAGGTGCTGGCTGGCGGAGCAGGAGTTGGTAGGGGCAGGGAAACCGGCACGGGTCTCACTTCCGACTGGGCCACTACGTTCTCCTTGACCGGCGGTGGCACCACAGGTCGGAATGGCTGGGCATTGTACAGCGGAGGCAGTGGCACCGCCAGGGGCAGGAAGACACTCTGTCCGGCGCTGGGACGGAATTGCACCGCCCGCTGACGTTGCTGCGAGGCCTGAGCCAGTGGCTGCTGCAGCTGCCATGTTGCGTGTTGCTGCGGGACGGGTTGCTGCTGCTGCTGCGGAATATGCTGTTGTGGTATGTGCTGAGGTTGCTGCTGCTGCTGCGGGATGTGCTGCAGTTGTTGCTGCTGCACTTGCAGCTGCTGCGCATGATGGTGATGCTGTTGCAGCTGGTTGTTCAGCTGCTGGGGATTCGGCTGCTGCTGCTGCTGGCCCACCATGGGCACCCAAGGATACTTGTTGCACAGGCTGCACGGCTTGCCACCCGCGTCGAAGCCGGAAACTGGCTTCGGATAGGCATAGCTCAGCGAATTGGTGGCACTCAGCTGCTGATCCTTGGACGACTGGCCGCCGCCCAAGCCGAACCACCTGGCCACGCGGGTCATGAAGCCGGCTTCGGGCACGGCAATGGGTGCAGGGGATGGAGGAGGCGCTGGAGAACCCGCTCCGGCGTGCGATAGTCTCTGGGGAACGGGTAGTGGTGGCGGCACCAGGTGATCCGCCGGCTGGGCGGGCAGTGGGGATCTGCCCGATCTTACCGAGGCCTGCGCTGTGGCTGCCGCCAGCGAGGAGGCCACCATCAAGGTGAGCAGACCCAGAGACGCCGATCGCCGTTGGAGAGCCTGGAAAAATGAAGAGCGGGAGAAACGGGGTGAGTTCAATTGAATGCCAAATTTCACTTTCCATCTCATAAATCCCAGCCAGACGCCAACGATCCAAATTTATAGAGAGCAGGCGATCCGGTTGCGGACAGAGATGAAAGATGTGCCACTGCGCCAAGCAGCTGATCCGGTTCCGTTTCCATGGACTTGCAGTTGACACATGGCAAATCAAGAAATCCCACGGAATAAATAACCCAATTTAATTGAAAAAATTCAAGCATTCAATTCAGATATTTGTTACCAAGTAAAAAACGAGCTAAGATAAAACACAGTAATTATGTTGAAACACAACTTTATTACTTGATTTTCCAAGTTGAAAGTGTTTTCTCTCTGGAAAATATTCTTCAAACTTTTCAACCATATTACTGAAAGTTTTAAAAAGGAATTTCACAATAGTATACTTTTAAAATTAGTTACTTCGAAAGAAGGCTTTTGAAAACCAAGTGAACATTTTGGAAGGGTTTCTGCGACATATCTTAAGAATGGTAATACGATGAAATTGTTATAAAATTGTTATTGTTATAAATAATTATTTGGCTTTTGGACGACGATAGCGGCATTTGAATGGAAAGACTTCCACGAACTGATTAACCTAGTACTTGGACGCACAAACAAGTTGACTAAGTTATAAACTCAATTATCAATTATCAGGTGGTGTGATGGAGTGGAAACTCCTTTATGGTTGTTTACACACACGAAAGAACCTTCGTTTCGAAATGCTAAATAAATAGTTAAGTAATAGTTAGAAGAAAGCCATTATCTTTAAGGCAATCACCAATGTGTGGACGCAACTTTCTCCAGGTGGGTCGGGTTGGTCAATTGGGGCTGGGTCGGTGGTCAGTTGTCCGAAATTGATAATTAGCCAAGACAATTGGCCAACCAGCTACTGGCCAATTCCCCTCAACTTCCTTTTCACACACACTCGACCGCTGATGACTTCCTCCCCACTCATGTGCATCTCTAAACGACAATTTGCCATTATTTATGGCCATCATTTTCATCCGCTGATTTATTGCCAGCTGGCTGCACTGCATCCGATCCGCTGCGATTGATGCTCATCGTAGGCCACCCCCTCACAAGGTCGCTCCAAGGTCAACAGTTAGCTGGGAAACGTTGGAAAGCGATCGGATAATCAGTCATCAGCAATTTATGAGTGTGGGAACTAGGGGCTTACCATTTTATTCCAATGATACTAGACTTTCTACATTAGAAACCATAATTCGTCATGAATTTTATTAGATAGAAGTTGGCTTTTGGCCAGACCGTCCTATCTTTAAAATAAATCCAAAAGAGAGTTTGTCTCCAGAAGTGATCAACCCCCATTTGGAACAATCCCCACTTGATACAATCCAATCCCAAGCAACCCTTGGACCTCCAACCCAGTTTCCCAGTACCCAGTGAGCCAGGCAACACAACTAATTATGTGAAAATTAGCTCTCATTAATGTGAGTTATCAATAAGCAGCCAAAAACGGAGACAGCAGAGAGCTAACAATGGGCGTTCACTTTCCCATAATTATTATGATTTTATTTTATGTGTTTATTCAGCTCGTCTCCTATTTGGGATACACTTCCACGTAGAGCCCATGGAGCAGCAGAAGCTGCGACTTAGCTCGGCTCAACGTAATTCAATTATGCCCGCCGACGGTGCGGGCATCAAAACAAAAGCAGATCCGCGGGGGCCACTAATGCCACCAAAGCCACTGCCACTCAATCCCAGTCCCCAGTCCCCATCTCATCGCCATCGCCATCCCACTCCGCTGGAATCCACCGCGTCCACATGGCGATGTCGCTGGGTTGGCAATAAATCGAGGTCGCCGCAATTTGAAAAGAAAGTGAAATTCTGCAACTGTTGGCAAACAACCGAGCAGCTGACAGATGGAGGAGTCAGCTCCTACACTCGGAAAATAATTGCAAATAAATGTATATATTCGGATATAAATTATTAAATATATAATAGAACTTAATGAAGAAAGGGGTTTATTAGAAATAATAACTGATGATTTGTCAGTGAGTACTTATAAGCCAAGTTGGTGCCATCTTAAGATGGAACTCCAAAACAAAGCACTAAATAAACAAAGCTTGCATATAATTAGCATCCATTGGCCAGATTTTTCGGCACTCTTTTCGCCAAGTGAGGCGCCCCAATCGGAGGAGTCTGGGTCTGGATCTGGTCTGACTGCGACTCTCGGAACTCGCGCTGCTCTGGGAATCGGCGGCATGAGGGCCCAAAAACTCGTTTCGTGTCGATAATACAAGCCACTTCTGCAACTTCTGCAACTCCCGCTGGAGAGGATCTGCATGGGCGCATGCAACCTTGGCTTTGCACTTGAAAATGGCAAAAATGGGAAACTCGGGCCCATGGAGCCCATAGGGTTTGACAAATGGGGGCCCAGAAAAAAAGGGGGGTCTACTGCACGCGATCCGACAATGTGCTTGGGAATCTTTTTGGGGGCAAATAACCAAACCGCAATTGTTGGCATCCCATCGTCATCGCATATGAGAGACCGAAACACCGACCAACCGACCAACCGACCGACAGACCAGGCGACCTCCCGCTTTTCAGCTGCATCTTCGCTCCTCTGCGGCTGCGCAAAAGTGAAATTGTCGATAAAACTTGGCAGCGGGGGGATTTGAGGCTAAAGGAAAAATGCCACAACAACAAAAACTGTCACAGCGCGGCACTAGGTTTTCCAAACAACAACAACTACAACAACAACAGTGGTAGGAGTGCTCCATGAGTGCTTGCAGCAATATTTCACTTCGCACAACAAAAGGCAAAGAAATTAATTATGAAAATATACTCATATCGCATGCGCCGTTGAAAAATATTGTTGCAAAAAGGAAAAGAAAACCCAGGCGGACAGAAACAACAACAACAACAAAAAATATAAAATAAAATAAAACAAAGTAATGGCAACAACAAATGCCATTTTATGGGCCTCAAAGTCGTCAACCGCCGGCGGACGTGGCAATGGAAATGCAGATGGTTATGGATGCGGCCACGAAGATGGCAACTACATATGCCCCCAGAAATGACCCCATGAATATGTGCATTCAAATTTATTGGGCTTCCAAGCAATGGATGTGCCCATCCCGGAAAAACCAGGCAAGGAATGTTTTTAAATGTGATGATTAATCTGGGTAATAATCCAAATTGTACACTCTTTAAGTTGGCTGACCATTAAGCTTAAAAGAAAGCTGGTTATACCCCTTACTTTTAGTGTAAAAGGGTATGCTACATTTGTTGAAAAGTATTTAATATATATTATAGTATATACATATATTCCTACCCAGAAACACCACTATTCAAAATCACGGAAACCATAAAAGCTAGAAGGTTGCATTTCGAATATCTTTCTCGCACTCCCACTAGCTGAGTAAGAAGTACTTGATAGTCGAGTTATATTTTTGGTAGGCTTAACTTGCTTTAAATAGCAGCGATTTCCAGTTCTTCACAAACAACAAGCCAAGTGTAATGTAAAAATTCTTTAATCATACAAAAACTTAGTTCTTATTTACTGTATATACATTTTGGTGGGCCTATTTCAGACGCACAATTTTCCAATATATACATTAACAGTTTCGTAACTGCTACTT
This sequence comes from Drosophila simulans, assembly GCF_016746395.2. Lineage (NCBI taxonomy): Eukaryota > Metazoa > Arthropoda > Insecta > Diptera > Drosophilidae > Drosophila > Drosophila simulans. Next base: position 18,696,736 of record NC_052525.2, on the reverse strand, counting down.
AGTTTTACACGCGGTCATTCCATTTGACGTTTGCTGCTGGCTTGACATAAAGTGGTGGTAGCAGCTGACACACGTTGACTGTCATGTGCGACATGTCTTGAGACAGATCCAAATGCAGTGATTGCACACTGCAATTCTATTGTTTTCCCAATCGGCCGGATCGTGACACCCTGCTCCGCAGGCAACGCCTTGGCCTCCTATCGATCCATTTATCTGGTCCATTAGGTGGCGCCCAACGTGCGACTATCTGATCCAGCAAATGGCGCCCAACGTGGGGCCATCACTTTCGCTTCGTTTTGCTGATCAGTGGCAGCCGTCTTTCTTTGCTTTTCCAGGCAATTGAGAAACGTTTTCCGTATTTACGTTGGCCCACTCATCATATGGGCATGGGTCTTCGTGGCGGAAACGTCTGTTGTGGTTGGTGTCGCTTGGACCGGCGACAGGTGGGGCCTGAGATCTCGCCGCTTTTTGGCGACAACACTTTTTCCAAATGAGACGGCACAAAATGCATGCAAAATGATCGCCGTTCGCCGAATGTGGGACAACTGAGGCGAATGAAGCCAAGCGAGTGAAATGACGAGTGACAATCAATAATTAATTTCACCAATATTCGTTATCGACCTCAGGCCTTTATAGTCTTCCACCGTGGGCCACTTACAACTCAAATTATATTTACGCATACTTTCGAAGTGACTTTTATCGATGATCGATTTATCTCGCCTTCAGTCTGTGCGCAATTTCATTGGTCGACAGGTGTCTGTCGAATATTATATGAAATATATTATCTCCGATGGCCGGCGAATAATGCGAAGTTATATATATTAAATAGCCTGATTAGTTTTTGTTGACGCTGGGCAGGAAATTGATATGGATGCGGTATTACGAACTTAGTTATACCATGAAAATCGGTTGAGCACTTTGAAGTATTAATTTATACTTATTAACATGAATTCATATTTATTACTTAGATGTTGAGTGTTATCCAATGGATATAAAAGCTTGGATTCTCGATCGTCATGGCTTAATACCAAGTATGTTTCCAAGTAAATTTCCTGCAGTAAATCACGCTAATCACATTTTGCAGGCATTCATTACTCCGGCGAAAAGTATGATGACTCTATCCCGTGTGACGTGAAAATTGCACACGCAGATTCGCTGCCGAAAAATAAATCTCACCTAGACGGCAAACAAAGTGGCCAAGTGTCCAAGTGGCCATTGGCCTTGTCACGACCTCAGAGATTCACTCGAATGTGGACAAGTCATGGAGCTGGCTAATTTGATTAGCTCTGCCCGCCACGCTCAGTTTCAGCTGGAGTTGCGGATCGGGTTGGATTTTGGGATGTGGAAGTGGCTGATCTGAAGACCAAAAATGCCATAGACATTTTCGAAATGTCTGTCATGGCTGGTGACTACTTGCATATGGTACATATGCTACATAATTGTGCGACGAGCAATGCGCAACTGCGCTGATGATCATAATGATGATGTACGTTCATATACCAATCTATATATGTATATATATATTCGACGCAATGCGGAATCGCAATTGTGACAGCACGCGAGCAATTAACAAGTTTCCACCCAGCATTTGTCGCATAACCCGATGGCTCCACATTCGCCAGTCATTATAAACAAATTAGTGCATTGTTTGCCATCTGGATGCCAGGCTGGCTGTTGTACGATCAATCGAACAATCGATCGCAGTGCAATGCAACCCACTTTGCATAATACCCATCTATACATATATCTATGGGTCTAGCCAATCCCAGTCCCAATCCAAATCCCGATCTCGAGTCCCGGAAGACCGCAGGCGATGTCGATTGTGGTGTCTTGCTCGTCTGATGGGATCGATTACCGCTTTCTGACTTTCTGCTCCCTGGGTTACGCACAATGTCCCACGGCTATAGGATAGATAAAGATACATATGTATGTACATATAGGTATCTGCGCAAGACAAGGAAGGATGAAAGAGAAATTTGTGGGCTGGGATGTGGATGTGTTTCTACAAAATAATTTAAAATATACAAAGGCAGCACCTAACTTAATAACTTAAATGCTTAATAATATGTACCACATCATATAGGATATCTGTTAAGTTAAGTAACTTATACGTACTCCTTAACAATGTTTTTTATTTGAGAACAGTACGTGCTGTAAAAAGTGCGAATGATGAAAGATAGATGACAAATTACTCATAAATTATCAAATCAAATCTCAAATCAAGCGGTAGAAAATGAAGGCAAGGCGAAACCATAATTGTCCAAAGGTGCCGGTGATATAGTTACCTTAAATACCCACACACACACACATAGATACATACATACAGCCCCATGGATCCATTGGATCCATGATAAAATGGAGCAAAAAGCCATAGGGAGCCGGGCATAATAGTAATAATAAAATAATGGCAACAATACCGATTCCCAAGATTGCTAACATAATCGGCGCATTGTGGACTTTATTGCTCCCTCTTTCCATTGTCGCTCCACTCACCCACAGGCTTGGCCCCAACCCGAGCCACTCCACCAATGTGGGGCTGGAGCTCCTCCGAGGCGGTGTGATCATTTCAAACAATAAGAAAAGCGGACGAAGCCAGAAGAGCGGAGCAGAGCAGAGAAAAGCTTGAATCGCTGGCGAGATGCTAGGGAAAAAAGTGAAAATTTGTCCGCGTCCAAAAATTATGCGCTTTTCACACGCGCTCCAAGTTTCGGTCGGTCCGCTGGAGGGGCGGAGTGGGGGGAAAGGGGGCTTGCCGCTTCACTCTCAACACTTGCGTGTAATTGTCGTGTGACAACGTGAGCTTGACTCCGCCTGGAAACCTTTTTTCCCCATCCCATAGAACCGGTCCGGTCTGCCCCCGATCTGCCCCCCAATTTTGTGGACCGCCCGCTCGACCGGCTAGTCGTTTGCTTTACTTTTTGCACGGTTCCGGCGGAGAGCGGGGGATCCCCCGAGTGGAGATGGCCGTTATTCCGGCGACCTGCCTTGTGGGTTACTGAGGCACAGTGGGGCAAGTATAGTTAACATTTAAGTCAGATATTTTAAGTAAACATGGCTTGTACTTATGCTTAAGTACACATAGCTTGTTCTATATTTAAGTCAGATATCATTTAAACTTAATAAAAAATGAATAAGTTGGAAATGAACCAAAAGTAGTTTTATGCAATATGAAAAAATTAAGTATTTGTTTTTCCTATGATTTTGGAAACCTTTTAAAAAAATAATCAAATATATTAAATATACATCTAAGAAAGAACTTCATTACTGGTAAACGGGCGGCTTGATTTGATCTAAAATGCTGAGCTTTAAAAATAATTGTTACTCTTACTAAAGAACTCTTACTCTTATTAAAAGAACTCACATTTCTTAAGATTAATTGCAAGCAAATTCAGTAAGAGTTCACTAAATATACATATATATATATATTTATTTTTGTTGAAAGAGATTTTCATGGAAATCGTGCCACTGTGCAACGTTGAACTTGGCTGTTGAAAATCCCAAATAAGAAAGAAGTCGGCGGCATAAACTTGTAAAAAACAACTAGCTCGAATGAAAACAAAAGTAAAAGTGGTTGTTGTTGCTCTCATTGTTGTCGTAGACTTGAAGTTCACTTTTGTTTCTAGGCATTTTCCTTTGTTTTTCAGCTGCGTGTTGAGCGCTGGCTTTTCTTTGCTCTTTATTTTCTTTTCTTTAGAAAGGGTTAGTGTGGAGTGCGGGGAGGGGTGGGGTAAGGTCATAAAAAGTCGAGCACCTGTCCAACCAAACCCCCTCCCCTCCACACACACACACACACCTGGATTTTCCTGATCCATGCGGTAATTAAGATCGTTCGCCGGCCTAAGTGACGCCAATTAAGTTACGTTGGTCAGTTGGAGTTTGAAGTTGTTGGTAGTTGGAGATGGGGGGGGCAAAAAGAGGTCGTGTTTGAGTTTCATACTTAGTACTATTATTACTTTAGGCGTGCGTTTTCTCACTGGTCGGTCCCACCAGCTTTTCTCGCTTCTCGTTATGCAAGTTCTGCAAATGGGCCGCCAAGGGGAAAATCTGGACATGCCAACTGCTGTGGGAAAGAAAAGCCCAAATTCCAAATGGTAATATAACAAACCGACAGCTTCCAATTATGAAAGTCGGAGGCTGAGACCGTGTCACATAAATAATCTGGCCCACTCTTCGTGGGCTGCTAAGATTGAAGTGAAATTGCAACTGATTATTTAAAACTGTAGCTATGTGTATTCCTCTTTTATTATCTTTGGGATTTCAAATTTTAGTTTTCAGATTTTCCCCTGCCCCACAAAACACACAGATATGATATTTTAATTATAATTAAGTGTGGCTGCCAAAGCGATGGTCGCGCCAGTTATTTTATTGTTCGGTTCGGCTCGTTAATTGCCAGCCATTGCCTTAATTGGCCCACTGTGCTGCGCATGTAACACACGGCGTATGCGTAATCTGCTAATCATGTATCTCTCATATACATATATATACGTATATTTATGTGCATTTCTCATAACTGCTCTCGTTTGTCCATCTATTATACAATTAAGCGGGCGGTGTGGGATCGGAAATCTGTCTTTGGGAAATGTAGATTTCTGATTTATTACGATTTGCATAGAAAGGTTTCAATTTCTTTTGTCTTCCGCCCAGAAAGACCAAGATATGTACTTTCCCAAATCGAAACGGAAGCGAGTGAGTTGCCAAAATGCTAAACTTACTGGGCGGAAAAAGGAAAGCAAACTTTTCAATGCGATTGAAATATTTAACTTCTAACGATAAACGGAATGATCTGAAATGAGTTATATCAAAAAAATCGTAAGCAACAACATACATATAAGTATATTTCCAAATGGCAAAAGATCTATCTTATAAGTGTCCTTTACACCAAAATATATTTTTACATATAATAATAAGGTTACCATTTTGTTAGCTTGAATACTGGGACTTATGTACATTTCATATTTGAAGATCCGTACTTCATTTGAATGCCACTTCAAACATAAAATCGACGCACAATTAATCGAGATGCAACCGTGCAACAATACCCTGTACTTAACACGACAGCCGGTAAATTAGAGGTTTGTTGAGTGCAAATTGAGGTGTTTTACGAATGTGTTTTTTATTGGCCCTCCTTGAGGGCGAGATATGCACTTGCCGTGAATTCAGCAATTATGTGAATTAGTTTTTCACGCCCCGCTAACTGTTGCCTTTTCGATCTACTTAAAGCGTTGACAGTTGGCTTCGGTGAATTAAGGTGCCATCATCGAAGGCGATTATGTAATGGGCGGCAGGTGCATTAACCAGTCATTGACACCTTAACCCTCCACTGGTCCAAGTGCTCCAAGTGCTCCAAGTGGCCCAAGTGGTTCAAGTGGTGCGGTGATCACACCAACTCCATGGCTGGTGATTGCCTATTGGTTTTTACGATGCACGGCACAGAGCACAGCGATAAAGGGCCCAAAAAACAAAAAAAAAAAAAAATGCAAAATATCCAAAGAGACATAAATCCAGGAATAAAGCGTGTGTGCCGCCTCATAAAGTGCAATTCAACAATTACACAATGGGAATTGCCACGGCCTTTTTGGTATGTACAATGCGTTATGCTGATGGCCAGTGCTATGATATATTTGGGTGCCTAAAGACAATACCATTTCTGCACAGAAATTCGGGGCTGTGTTACAATTACGTGGCATACGCAAGTGCTCAGTACCCTAACTACATAGATATATAGCAATAATACCCATATTCGTCATGCATCTCGCGTGGTTTCCCCTGCCGTCCAAAAAATACAGAAATACAGAAAACATATAACGAAAGACAAAAGCGAAACACTCTCTTTCGATTTTCGATTTCAATTACAATGCGAACACCACAATTACAATTGAAATGCACTCGACGCACCTGTTACGCGTGTTACCTGTACCGAACTGAGTTAACCGAACTGAGCCACCCAATTGGATGTGTGTAATACATACACTTAGCCATAATATTTTCTGGCTCTTGCGCAACCGATTTGCCATCCGTGATCGGCATTTCAGAGTTCCCGCGATCCATCAGTTCGTCGGACGATAAGGTGCGTAATGATCATGGATCACCCCGGGCGCTAAAAGATACCCAACTCGAACTGATTCGATCTGATCTGATCTGGGGGCCATGGGAAAGGGCAGCGCGCAATGAGTCGGGATTTTATTGGAGCACCCGAATCACGATCAATTTGGCAACTCAACTCCATGATCTGGCCGAAGTTCAAAAGCGAGCAGATTGATTAATTGGCTACTTTGTTGCAATCATTGATCAATTTGCAGCCTTTAACCCGACAATTGAATTCATAATGCTCATTGACTAATGGATACTAATGTGTATATTATCTCATTCTATGATTATTGAAATAAGTAAATGGTTAATATATGAGTTTATTACCAAAACTTGGATGTAGTTATAGAAATCGTTAAAGTACATCGTTAAACAAGAAGCTGGCCCAGTTTCTGAGGTAATAAAGCACCCATTACTTTTGGATTGTTAAACTAAGTTTAACGAGAATTATTTGTAGTTTTCATAAAGTAAAAGCATATGCTCAAATAAGCAAAGTAGATACCATTTATTTATGCTCCATTTCAGTCAGAACTAAATTTCCTAACAAACTAGTCACTAAAATCTCTAAATTCTGAACTCATTAAAATCCTATGGGTGTTTGAACCCTACATCTATAAGCAATATCTTAGTGAAATGCTCTCTCCGAAGATTTCAAACGATTTAAACAATAGAAGTTCTTTATATTCACATTAAACTGTAAAGCAACAACGCCGAATTAAATGAATAAACTAGGTGTGGGTTTTATAGATGTTCCCAGAAATTTCTAGGCTGATTTCCCTTTCCATTGTCTTCTTTCTCCCATCGAAAGTGATAACGAGTCGCCACGGGTTATATTCTAGATATTCTATAGCCCAAATATCGCACAATCTCCATCTCTTAAGTGCTCATAAAAACCCTAAAAGTCACCGGGGAGCGAGAATCGCTCTGGTTCCCTCGCTAAAATCCTGACCTACGAGACCCCTTCTTCTTCTTCTTTTTCTCTTTCTTCTTCTTCTTCTTCTTCTTCTAATTCGACGATCGTAAACCCGATTCTGCACGGTTCCATGTGAAGAGTTCTTGGTAATTTTCACACCGGCTTACTTAGCATTCTGTATTCTCGATTCTCGCCGGTTGCACTTACCATTACTGACAGTTGATTTCTCGGGAACATGTGGAACATAGATCAATCTCCTACTCGCTGAAGGTCGAACTCCGCTCCGGCGATTGATCTCGATGTGATCCCCGGCGAGATCAGGTAAACCCGCTGGCTACCTGAAATTCCTTTGAATTTCGCTTGAGATTGGTTAACTAAACACTCGGCACTCGAACAAAAACGAAACAAAAAATTTGATTGTGATTTTGGCAACTTTTTGGGCACTCAAATTTCACTTTTATCACCGAATCGCCAGGGATGCTGTACGCATGTATATGTATATATTTTATATCGCCGACTGGATCTCGATTCAAAAACACCGCCGACGAACGAACGCAGAGTATCTGACTATCTGAGTATCTTGTAACTGAAAACTCGAACTGCACATGCGCGCAGGCGCCCACGAACTGAGCGCTGGCCGTGGAAAATGCGACAGGTAAGGCCAACAACTGCCAACTGCGATCGGGAGAGAGAGAGAAGAGAGAGCGCGCTCCGAAAAGAGAGAATCGAACGAGATTTGGCGGGAGAGAGCGGGATCGTGACGTAGACATACTGCGACTGCGACTGCGCGGAGCGTACGTGAGCGGCACCCGCTCAAAGGCCACATGCAAAATGTTGCAAATATCTGTGACAACGACGGACGGCAGAGGAGGCACTTCGCCCAGCTCCGCGGCTTGGGAGGATTGAGTGGGGTCACCATCGGGGCTCTGGGTCTGTGCCCAATGGATCGCGGCTCGGGCATTCAACGCGGGTTTGGAGGCACGGCTTTCTTGCAACAAAATGCGAACTGAACCTTAGCTTGACAAAAGTCTGTAATAGATTGGAATTATCATAGCCCCAAAATATCTGGGATCATTTGAGTATTTTAATTTGTAGATTTTTTTTAATTTGGTTTTCTTGTGTCGAACTGCAAATATATGTAAATTCCTTTGATTGGAAAATCGAATTTTTCATAGAATATTTCTTCAATTTGTTTAATCACTTCATAAATAAAGAAAGTAACATTTAAACTTCTGTCAAAGTATTTCAGAGTTGGAAAATAGTTATTTAACAGTGTTACTAAGTGTGTTACTACAATATAATGTATATATAATATGTAAAAAATTATTTCAAAAATTCAATTACGTTAAAAATTTACGAAAATAGAAAAACTCGGTACCAGAAATTTGAAATAATAATAATAATAATAAAACAAAACAACCAAGGTTCAAGGCATTGAAAATAGGGCCAAATGTGCTTTCGCATCATAACTCCAGTCTCTACAAGTTTCAGTTACGTCACATGAGTTTAATAATGGGCATATTCAGTCGGTGACCCCTTTTTTCATATTCAATTTTAGAAACACACAAGCTGCACTTGAACCATGAAAGTCAAGGAGCAGGGCTTTTTAGTAACTGAATACCCTAAAATTGGCATGTTACTTACTGATGATTATGACACCTGGCCAGCCAATCAGATTGCTCAAAAGGCTACCTTAAGTGTGTCAATTCCACATCTGGAAAGTTTTCCGAAGATTTCCTCAATTACGGAGCGTTTTGCAACATTAGCAGATCGATGGATTGGTAGAAATGACCAGTCGCTTACATCGCTCACATTCGCTTGAGAGTTGACAATTTTCTTAATTTCCAAATCATGATTACGCTCATGACAGTTACTCAACTGCAGCTCGGCTTTGGAGGAAGCTGCTGCCACACATAATCTTAATGGGCCTGCGGTCCAGAGAAGCTCGCATAATTGTACAACATTTAAATGTTGATCTTGACTGGCAGAGACGCTGCCCAAAATGAGATAAAAGATATAATAGCACCGACAAAAAAAAAAAAAAAACGCATAAAACGTGTAAATGTGCAAATGACATAACGAGTACGCGTCTGCGCTGGCATTCAAATAAAGATACAATTGTATCTGGCCATTTATCTCGGGTGTCCCCACCCAAAACCCCAAATCGTCTGCCAAAAAAAAAAAAAAAACGAAACACAAATGTTCGCACGCAAATGTTTGTCGGCGGTGCGACGATTGTTCCTCGAGTTTGCACAAATGAAAGTGGTCAACAAGAGCGTTCCACTGTTCGAGATGCAGGATGGGTTACAGATACTTGGTGGTGACCCCGATACAATACCCCTATCTACACTGCGAAAAGTAAGAGTGCAGCAAGTCAATATTTGCGGTGGTCAATTGCGCAAAGCGAACCGAGAGGCGAGGAAAACAGCTGCGATTTCGCAGATAATATTTACTAGCTTATCAGCTAAATATCTTTGGGAGCCTATTCATTTTCCCCACCATCGAGTCGAACACAAGGTGACCCATGGATACACTAGCTGTAATTTGCTAGTTCTGTGTATGATTTTCTAAATTCTCTCCAGAGTTCCCAAGTTTATTATTCACCATTAAGGCAAATATCTAAGCAGTAGTTTGTTGAGGATCAGGCTTAAAAGCGCAATATTTATCTACATATTCTTGGAAGCCTATAAAGTAGTGTTCGCTAACGTTATGTGAAGCAGCTGCTTTTCTTTCCGTGTTCGCAAACTCAGTTAACTATCCATTTGCCTACGATCGTTTAGGGCCAAATGGCAACAGCTTGTGTGCCAAATGGCACTATGCACGTATCCAGGGTTTTATGATTGCGATTTGGTGGAAGGCGGTTGGGTATTTGGATGGGGATGAGCATGAGGTTGAGGCTAGGGCCGAGGACGACGGCGGGGAGTGGCCGCAGTCGTACGTGCCCGGACTACTGCCTCCGGGCAGCAAATTTGGCCAGACTCTGGCCCGCTTTAATTGTCGCCGCCGAAAGAAGGCATTTTAACGAGCTACGCGCATGCGCAATTGTCCAACCAAGCGGCGTCGCCGATGCTCCGCGTCTATCCGCCACTTTTTATGCAACTGCTCCGGGCAGCGGACCGATCCGAGCCCCAATGCCACGGCGATTGCGATGGCGCCCGGTGGAGAGACTTTCACTCATTTGAAAATCTGCGTTCATCGGTTTTGCGGCGGTAACCTGCGCATTTATCGCATTCATTGCAGATCCCAATCCCCTGCAGCTCTCATCATCAGCTCTTGACCCGTGCTCCACCATGCGGAAGTTTATTGGCCATTGGCCGGACCACCACCCACTGACCAGAAGCCGAAGAAACCACTGACCGAGCCACAGTCGCCGAGGCACGGAACAGCCAGATAACTCGGGTATTTTCATTCATTATCGCCGTGAATAAGTGAATACACGTGATTGAATGCCAGTTTTACGGCGGGGATGAGGGAACAACAAACAATATGTTGCTTATCTCACAACCAATTATACAAGTGGGCTAGATCCAACTAAGTAAACACAAGGACCAAGCACAGGAGTGGATCTAATCACAGATTAACATCCTCATCAACGTATCATTAAATTGCAAAAAGGAATATAAAAAGCATATATGTATATAAATATATCCATATTTTGCATGTCAACTGCAGTTTCATAAAACGCATTCATCAAATTATATTATACATAATTATAATATAGTAATTGTTCATTTATGGACACAAATGATATAGTTTCTCAACATTCTTACATATCAACTAGGAAATTCTTATAGCTAAGTCAAATCATAAAAGGGAAGAAGGTAGCAATTATTTATATTCATTTGACAACGATTAGATAATATTCGGGGAATTCTCGGTTGATTAAAAAGGCCCACCATACGTTTATTAGTTTTCATTAAATAATGAACATAAGAATCAAAACAAAATACCATAAGAACTGAGCTAATAGATGTCAATAGGTTTCAACACAAGGAAACAATAAAAAGTTCATATTAAGATTCATCGATCAATGACAATTAAATAAAATACGGATAAGATATGATTCCAGGAACTGGAAAAGGCATTTGGACGAGGTCGAGGAATTATTATTTTTCAATTATGAGAGCTAAAATATAAAAAATTATGGCATGGCTAAATTTTACAAAAGTTATTCAATTGCATTGCAGAAAAGACAAAACTCGGCTGCAGTAACTCAGTGGTAAGTCCCTGCATTAAATCTACAAATGCCAGTCGGCGAAGAGAGTCTTCTGAGAAAGATGAATGAAAGTAGCCGAGATTAGATAATTTTCACGAAAATTGCCATGCTGAAGTTCAATGGATGATGCCCCAAAAACGAAAACAACTTACTTGGCCGAAATGTAAGAAGTATTTCCTGGATGGATGGTGTGACTCGAAGTTCGACACTTGATTTGCGATTTGTGATTTGTGATCACGAAATCGATTTGGCGACATCTCTGCGAGGCTAATTTGTCACTCGAGAATTGGTCAAGCTGGAATGATTAATGACTGGCGATAAGATAGTGGAGGCCCAATAGGATGCCTTCTTATCGCCCCGATGGATAATGCGAATGGAATTGAACTCGAAATTGGCGTTACTCGCCACCACTTGACAACCCATCAAGATGCCAGATATGATTTCCAATAAATTAATAATAATTAAACTAGAATTTATTCACTTCAAAAAAAAAAAAAGAAAAAAAGGTAATCACTCGTGAGGAACAAAACAGTAAAGTTATGAAGTAAATAAAAGCTAGAGCTCGATTAAATTTGCGTTTGGACTGCTTTTATTACTCCGCTTCGTTTGCAGCCCACTCAATGGACACACCGTCATCCATGCTCGATTCCCTCTGGCATCCCAAACTTAGTTTCTTGCGGTGCAGTCGTAATCCGCGGAGCAAACGCTGTTGAAGGGATCGAACTGCATCTCGCCGGGACACTTCTTCGTGTAGGCCTTCAGCTCGTCCCCGTCGGCGTAGCTGCAGACGATGAACTGCGTGCAGCTGCCCGTGGGGAACAGGCCAGTGGTGGCGCATACATTGTCCTCGGGGGTGGTTACCCCGCCGTCGCTGGTGGTCGTCTCGTCGCCGCTTCCAGTGGTCTCGGTGTTGGGCTCATCGGTACTGGTCTCAGCGGTTGACGGCTCGTCGGTAGTGGAAGCATCAGTAGTTTCTGGATTCTCCGTGGTTCCAGGTGCATCCGTGGTTGGTTTTGGCGTGGTGCCGGGAGCATCAGTTGCTGGTTTTTCGGTGGTGCCGGGAGCATCGGTGGCGGGCTTTTCAGTGGTTCCAGGAGCATCCGTAGCTGGTTTCTCAGTGGTTCCAGGTGCCTCCGTGACTGGTTTCTCAGTGGTTCCAGGTGCCTCCGTGACTGGTTTCTCAGTGGTTCCAGGTGCCTCCGTGACTGGTTTCTCAGTGGTTCCAGGAGCCTCCGTAGCTGGTTTCTCAGTGGTTCCAGGAGCCTCCGTAGCTGGTTTCTCAGTGGTTCCAGGTGCCTCAGTGGCTGGTTTCTCGGTGGTGCTCTCATTCAGGTTGCTCGGCGGAATGGTGGGGTTCTCGATGTTGCCGCCATCACCAGCCTCGAAAGCATCAATGGACTGGACGCACTGGGCCATCGAGGAGCTGAAGACCAGACCAGCGGGGCAGCGCAGGAAGCGCATGGAGTAGCCACCGTAGGCGGTGGACTGGCAGGCATAGAAGTCGGGTGTGTTATCCACTAGGGCGAAGTAGCCGCTGCTGCGGCACAGGGACTTGGCCTGGATCGCTGAAGGGGCCAGGACGAGGGCCAGGCCCATCAGCATCGTTAGCTTGAACATTTCGTTTGGGGTTTCGCTTTTCGGCACTTGGTTCGACGGACTAACTGGCCGGACAATCGGCCCGGCTCTTTTATAGCCGGGGCCAAAGAGCGGCGGTGGCAATCTTCTAGATGGCCAACGATTAGCTGATAAAGACAGAATTCGTGGGCATGTCGATAGTGGTGGCCGAAAGTCTGGCCCGGTGACTAAGCTTCAGATAAGGGATCATTATAAATGTCAGCGCGGTCATATCTCCTTGCCCTCGAGGAGACGTATCTCTTCCGTAGTGGAAATTGCCATGTTTGAGCTCCTTTCAAACGCGGTAAGTCCATAAATTTAGTGTGGAAATCCCCTAAAACTAAATAGTAACTTCCTAAGATTTACACAGCGAATAGTTCTTGTTATATAAACAATTATTTTCTTATTTTCTACTGTGTATTTTAAAGATGTATTTAAACATCTTGCATATACATACATATAACCGTAGACTGGAATATTTTCACCTTACCACGTTTCCTCTCTACTTATAAAAAGCTTAAGCTTCTGAAAAACAAAACCATTAGTTTGCTTAGTTGAGATAAAGAAAGTTAGACTAAGTTACTAACTCTGGAGAAAAAGGTTATCATAACTACACAAATCTTAAAAGATTTCACACTTTAACCTTATAAGGTGGTTAAGCTTTACTATTTTAGTAACAAACAAATTTTAACAACAAACGCGTATTTTTAAATATTTATTTACGCCACAAAGCAAAAAAAATAAGGAAAGATAATTTCGCTAGACTAGAGCAAGGGACCAACATAGATGGAAGGGCTTATCTGAAGAAAAGGAGCGTGGAGCTCGGAGCTCGCAATTTGGAGGCAGTTACTCCGCGGACTCAGCGCTCTCGATGGACTCGCCCTTGGCCTCGGCCTTGGCCTTGTCCTTCTCGGCCTTCGCCTGCTGCTTGGCCTGCTCCTTGGCGGCCTTCTTGGCGGCCTTCTCCTCCAACTTCTGCTGCTTCTTGGCCAGCTTCTCCTGCTCCTTCTGGGCCTTGAGGCGCAGCTTGGCCTCGGCCTTGTACAGCTTCAGCTCCCGCTTGATGGCAGCCAGGTCGCTGATCTCGGTCGCCTCCTGTCCGGGCACGATCTGCGTCCAGTCGTAGCGCCAGCAACCTCCGATCAGGGGCTCGAACCTCTGGCCACTGGAGCAGCGCACAATGAACTTGTGGAAGCCGCCCTGCAAACTGGCCACGCAGCTGTAGTAGTAGGTCTCATCGAGTCCGGCAAATCTGCCCACGGACAGGCACGGGAAGCTCTCCGCCTGGCACTCGGCCAAGTCCCTCACGCATCTGCCCAGGCTCGGCGAGAAGACGGTCAGTTCCGGGCACGTGAGCTCAATGTCCTGCAGCTGTCGCAGCACAGGATTCAACAGGCAGTTGTGGTAACGGCTGCAATCGCCACTGATGTGCGGAAACAGTCCTGCCGTCTGGCATTTGAAAGTGGGCGGGGTCGGTGCAATGGTGGTACCTGCCGGCGTGGAAGAGGAAGAGCTAGAACTCTCTGGCTCTGCAGGAGCGGAAGATGTTTCTTCGGGAGCGGAAGATGTCTGCTCGGGTGCGGATGAGGTTTCCTCGGGAGCAGCAGAGCTTTCCTCGGGAGCAGATGATGTCTGGTCAGGAGCGGAGGAGGTCTCTTCAGGAGCGGCAGTGGTCTCGGGTGCAGAAGAGCTGGCCTCGGGAGCGGAAGAGCTCTCCTCGGGAGCGGAAGTGGTCTCTTCGGGAGCGGAAGAGCTCTCCTCGGGAGCGGAAGTGGTCTCTTCGGGAGCGGAAGAGCTCTCCTCGGGAGCGGAAGAGCTCTCCTCGGGAGCGGATGTGGTCTCTTCGGGAGCGGCAGTGGTCTCCTCGGGAGCGGAAGAGCTCTCCTGGTCAGCTGGTGAAGTTTCCGGCGCAGCAGTGGTGGTCTCTACATCTCCAGAGGCGTCCGTGGAGGTCTCCTCTTCGGAAACGGTGGTTTCCTCATTGCCAGCAGTAGTTTCCTCACTCGGTATGGTGGTGTCCGCCTCCGTGGTCAGTTCCCAGCCACCGGATCCGCTGCTCTCCTCGCTGGGCGAAATGATGGTGGTGGTGGCATCGCTCCAGAGCTCCGCCTGGCCCACATCCTGGGATTGGGGCAAGCCGTCGCCGCTAAACGCCAGGATGCCGCAGGACTTGGTCAGCAGCTGCAAGTTAGCAAATGGTCAGGTATCGGCCTAATCCTCGGCCTAACTCGGGTCCTCCGGTGAAACTTACCAAGGCGGCGCAGAACAGCAGGACTGTGGATAGCTTAGACATTCGCCGGCCCGTCATCTTGCGAACCGTAAAGGTGGTCTGTGTGGTTTCTCTAGGTGATGTGGTCGTTGTCATCGTTGCCAGTGGCTAACGTCGGTCGATCGTTGTGTGAGCTGCTAGCCGAGAATACGGGCGATTATATAGCTGGCCGATCCGTCGGGGATGCTGTGGTGGCGGGCCTTATCGGGCTTAGCACCTCGCACCTCCCCGGTAGCTGTGCCGGTGTCCGTATCTGTATCTGGCAGATAGACAGGCAGCCAGATACGTTCCGTATATGGTGCAAATAAAATATCTGGCTGTTTTTCGCCCCGCTCTGACGTCGCCGGAGGGTTCTTGGGGTTGCAAAATACAGTTGTAAACCCGCACCACATGCCCCGCGGATGTGAAACGGAAGTGTGTAAAGATAAGTCGGCTAAATCTGGGGGGAGGTCAAGTGGGCGTCATGGCAGCTCCAGATAAACGTGTTTGTCCGGTCTTCCTCCCTTCGCCGCTACTGTTTTTTGCTGCCGATCTTTCCCGGAGGAGAACCATAACAATGGTAGTGACGCATCCCAAATCTGCGAACCATGGTGACCTTCGATTGCTGCGCAGCTTAACAGGTTTTTCGTTAAGAAGGATCATTTGGAGTCTGAGTTCATAATCGTTTATAACTCAAATTATTTGGTAGCTTTTCTTTTATTGTTTACAAAATAAGCGCAGTATTAAATCGCAGGCTTAAATGATTATCATAACTTATGATCCACTGTAAAAATTATCTTTACAGGACTATTTCCATTGATAAAAATGAACGAAACATGGTTTGTACATACATATTATTGCCTGAAGTACGGGTCTCTATTTAAAGAAACTGGAACTTTGTCGTCATTATGAGCTAGCACCCAAAGAAACTCCGTGATGTACAACTTAATCGCATGCTGACACCTTATCTATATTTATCCATATCCCCCTTCTGAGTCACTTTGCTCTTGAACAAAAAGCCAAAATACCAAGATTTGCCCATCATAATATGAAAGATGGAATCTTTGGATTGGCAAATCCAAATATGCGCGAAGGTAATTAGTATGGAGGAATATAAACGATTGGCTTGAACAAAACGGTTAATATAATACGTGATGAACAGTGGAATATATATATATATAGTATGCAGTTTTGGGTCACCTATCACCTATCTAGTGCCATCTAGTGGATATTTTGGAACCGATAAGCGCATATCTGCGTTGGAGTTACATATGTACATTCCATAAAAATTCCAAATTCGTAAGCGATATGGGGTCAATCGGAATACAGAAGCCTGGTGACCTTGTTAGCCGTTCTGGGCGACCACCACCCACCAGGTGTCTGTCGATCTAGGTGTACAGTTGTATGTGTATGTCCAGCCCAGTACCCATTTATCTGCTCCAACTGGCGGCCATAAACATAATCCGGCGCTGACGCCGCTGCGCGCTGACTGAATTGCAGGCAAACGTTTTACATATCTGACGTTAATCTCACGGATACACGGCTTTATGGATACACGGATACGTAGATACGCAGCTGCGCAGATACACTTGTGCAGTGTGTGGACAGAGATATCTCTGTGGTATATCTGGTATATCGTCGTGATAAGAGGCCCGATGTTATCAGCCTGCCTCTCCGGTTCTCCGATTCTCCGGGTATGGGTACTGGCACTGGTACTGGTACTGGTCCGTACCGCTCGTGTGTGCTCCATATGTGTGTGCTAGCGCCCATTATCTAAACGGTTTTTGGGGTTTGGTGAATGATGAATGCCAGCGGCTAGACGGAGCGCACACAAAAATTCCAAGCGCCCAGCGAACGGATACGGATCAAGCTCCCCGAGTTAGCCATCTAGTCGTCCATCTAGTCCACATCGAGCAGAGTCCGCGTAGCCGCACATTGGTACAGCCAGCTAGATGGCAACCTCAGCGATCGGCGGGGCGGGCGTGGGCGTGGCTGCCTCCGGTCCAGTGCGACGACCCACCGCCAGAGCCACCGCCGGAATCCAGAGACGCAGGGTGGTCAAGAAGCACATCCAGCAGAAGTACATGCTCTGCGGCTTCGCCATACACGTAAATACATGGTATATGCCATCATTATGTCTCTCTAACTCCGTTGAGATCTAGGCTTTCCTGGCCACTCCCGCCTATCTGTACGGGAACGTGGTGGAGTCCGACAAGGATCTGGTGTTGAGGATCTGGCCGGCGATCGTTTACCAGGCCACCGGCGAGCTCTGCCGCTCGATCATGGAGCACTTGGACACAGAGTACAGTGGCAGATCGAGGGAGACGACCCAGTACCGACGGGTCTTCCTCCTGGCCACGCTCATCGCCTGCGTATCGCTGATGGTCAGCGGGATCCTGTTCTCCTCCGCCTGGATCGTGGTCACCACCACCACACAGGTGGTGGCCATTGTCTTCTACGGATTCTTTGCAGGTAAGTTACCTGGGATTCAGTCATCCGTAACCAGTTTTGCCTAATCATCTGTCATCCGCAATCTCGAGTCCAAAAAGGCGGGAAGCCTTTCGTACAGTTGTGCTTATAAACATAGTTGTGTGTGCACTTTTAAGAGAAAGTTTTGGATATTTTTCAAACTTATTAAAATAAAACGACAGCTTCGCTGTGACAATAAGTCGCTTATCGTATACCCAATATATCACGTATCTATCACGTCTGTATATTGGTGGGCGTCATTATTACACTGCACGCCTTATCAGTCCGATTTTGTTTATGTATACAAATATAAGGAATTCAATAATTTCATAGTTTTGTGCCGCAAGGAGATAGATTAGCACACCCTGTTAAAGATTCAATGATGTTAAACCTAAGTTAAAGTTAAGTTCGATTTTGAAATCGGAAAATCGGCAAATTAAACACTTACATTCTATCCCCTTGTCCAAGGTATCGGTTCCAGCTTGTACCTGTGGAAGACGCACGTCATCCTGGAGGCAGTGCGTCCGCGGGAGGACAAGTACGTCCGCAAGACGATCCACCTGTGCGGCGAGGCCTTCTGCCAGCTGTTCCTCTCGTTCGTGTTCACCAGCCTGCGCACCCTGTACGGCACCGCCCAGTCCATCGTGCTGATGTCCGCCCTGCTGGTGAACCTCATCCCGCTGAGCCTGATCATTACCAAGCATCGCGAGGATGCCTTCACCACGAAGCGGATATCGGTGATCAAGGCGGAGACGGGATTTGCTGCACTGCCGCTGCGAGCCGCACTGGCGGCCAACTTGGTGGCTGACCAGCTGGACGGATTGGACACGCTCTCCTGGCGGAATCCGGCCACCACCGAAATGGCCACGCCCAGTGGTGCCGTCGCCGCCGCTGTGGTGGTGGACACGCACAGCAACTACATGCTGGCCACCGATGAGGCGTACGTGACGTATGTGAATCCCAATGGGGTCGAGATCATGGAGATCATACCCGAGGAGGACGAGACGGTGTCCATGATGCGGTCGAGTAATGCGACCATCGACAATTACGCCATGTCCGCCTCGCAGATGTCGCACAAGTCCCTGTCCAATGGACGTCTCTATCCACTGACGCCCCAGCATCCTGTGGGCACGGGAACGGGAACTGGAACTGGTACAGGTAGCTCCTCACCCCTACCTCCCGACTATGCCAACCTGGTGAGTAGTCCGCAGGCTTTGTGCAATATGGTGACCGGATCTGGAACCTTTCCGTATGCTTCTCATTTTCAGCGTCGCATCCGGCGGATGTCGCGTGCGGTGACCACGCACCTGTGGTGGAATCTGCTGGACAAGATCGCCATGCCGCTGCAGCAGGCGCTGCTGGTGCCGCAGCTGTATGCCACCACGCTGCTCCTCTCGGCGGACATCTTCAGCTACGTGATGTGCCTGACGGTGCTGCCCGGACTGGCGGTCAGCCACCATGCGCTGAAGAACGCCGAGATCCCGTTCCTCTTCTCGCTGCTGGCCTTCCCATGGATGTGCTTCTCGCTGATGACTCCCCGCTTCGGCACGAGCCTCTATAAGCGGAAGCTCCAGTGGCACACGCTGGGCAGCATCTGCAAGTGCCTGGCGCTGATTTGTGAGTCTTGTGATACGCATTTCAAGCTTTCCCCGGCCATCAATAGATCCTTCTTTTGTTTCGCCCCCAGTCATCAGCTTCTCCACCTCCAAGCTGCTGCTCAGTGTGTCCGCCGTGCTGCTGGGATTCGGCCAGGTGGTGACCGCCTTTCTGCAGGAGCTGGTCTTCCAGATGGGCATGACGCGGGCCAACTGGACGGCCATCCGCCGTCCGGTGCACTTCACCAACGGCCTGCTGGTTCTTCTCTGGGGCGCGCTGGCCCACTGGGTGGTGGAGCGGTACTCCTTCCAGGCCACCGTGGGACTGGCCGGCGCGCTCTACGGAGCTACCACGCTGCTCTGGAACTTCCTCTTCTTCTGCTGCCAGAGCAAGGATTGAGGGACTGAAGAATTCGCGCACTTTCACACAACAAGGCATCGTGTGTGTGTGTGTGTGTGTGTGTGTCCTGCTGCTGTGGCTGACGTTGTTGTTGTATTTGTGCAGTGATATTAATAAATAAATATATAAACTATAAGCAAGCAACATAAATTTAAACTTGAATCTAATAAGCTATCGATAAAAGTACTATCAATTCGAAAAAAGAATGGAATGCTGGCCGTTAAAATATCCCTAATGATCTTCTTTTTACAGAAGCCTTTATTTTTCCATTAAACTGCGAGACTACTGTACTTTGGAAATGTGGACGTACATACATATGTATATGTAAAAGCGTTTTTTTTCAATTAAAATAACTTAATTTGATTTTTTTTAGATATCTATCGCACACTAAA
Organism: Drosophila simulans; assembly: GCF_016746395.2. NCBI lineage: Eukaryota > Metazoa > Arthropoda > Insecta > Diptera > Drosophilidae > Drosophila > Drosophila simulans. Next base: position 18,676,802 of record NC_052525.2, on the reverse strand, counting down.
AAAAATTGTATGTTCTTACACAATTCGGTGTGTAAGAAAATCAAGAAAATATTGTCGAAAAATGTCCCTTTTTTTTCCGGAATTTTCGTATTTTTACAGTAAAACCAATTGCCGTTACTTCTTCAGATATTCGTAGGTAATTACATTCGCTGCGTGACAAAAGGTGCCTGCTACGATTTGGCTGCCTTTACCAACACTGTTGGCAGATATCGATATCGATTAGCTTGGTATTATAGAGCAATCGCTTGTACGGTCATACTAAGGCACCAGTAGGCCAAAGAAACTCTGAAATTTTCTTTCTTACTACAATTTTCATCGAGCTGAGTTGCAAACTTTTCTCAAGTGACAGTGAGAAGTGTAAATTATTAAAAACGGGCCAAGCGGTAAGTGTTTGTTGCAATGAGCTTGTGGTGGGGCAATCAGTGCGGTGCAATAGCAGCGTCGGCATTTTCCGGCGGCCGCGGAAGCGGCAACAAGCAAAGACGGCGAAAAACAGCGAAAAATGCGCAAAATCGGGCTTGCTCTTTGCCGGTTCGTTTTCCTTTTTGCTTCTTCTTCTTCTTGCGATTCTTGGAAGCAAACGCGTGTGGAAAAGCAGTTTCTGATTAAATTTCAATTTGATTGCAGCTAAACATTGTGAGAGGGGTAGCGAACATACGCATGTCGCTACCTCCCGAGGACACCACTAATTCCGCACACGAATACGCACTCCAAATCGGGAGCAATGTATCGGCAGCCCGAGTAGTCGGTTCGGCAGTAGGACAGCGATTTTCGCCGTCGCCAGAAGCTCATCCGGACGTGATTGAGATTTCAAGTTCGGAAAACTCTCCAGTATGGCCGAGTAGATCGGAAGAAGCAGCACCCAACGCCGCAGCGGCACAACTCCTGTGGGCGGAGAATCAAGGCCTCACGACATCGCACTTATTGCCAACTGAACCGACTTTCGAGACATTGAACACCAATGCGTACTCCTCGCCACCAGGGGATTCACGATTTACGTTCCCGAACCAGAACTACTCGCCGCTGCTGCCGCGGTGTGTCCCAGTTCCGAATCAGCGTTACTCTCCATCTGGATCGCCAATACACCAACTCCATGAGCTGCAAAACTGTCCATTGATAGATTCGCCGCTAAGACTGCCACCTCCCTCGCCCAAGGAGGTACCAACACCGAGCATCAACCGTACAGTTGATGCACTGATCGACCTTGACCAAAACCAGCAGGTCATATATTATATCCAGCAGTACAACAATGAGCCAGTTCTATATCAACAAAACATAGGATCGGGATTCCATGTATACTATCAGGCACCTGAGGATAATCAACCGATTTTATTATCCGAAATCCAATGGGAAAATCTCCCGACTCCTGCTGAGATTCAGGAACAAGACCAGGACAATATCGTAACCGAAGTTACGGAGCTTGCATCTCCTGTTGTTACTGATATACACGTACAAAGTCCTCAGTGCGTAATCGAGATCGATGATGAAGATGATGAAGATTTAAAGTTTGCATCTGATGATCACGAGCAACATCTGTACACTATATCTGAAACCCACGAGAAAATACAACAAAGTCCTCAGTTCGTAATCGAGATCGATGATGAAGATATTGAAGATTTAAAGCTCGCATCTAATAATCTGGAGCAGCATCTGCACACTATACCTGAAACCGAGGAGAAAAAACAACAGATTGCCAACGAATTCTCGGAGAAAATTCTCCACCTTGCTCCTGATATCCCCGAGCACAATCAACAAACAGCCGAGCTCCAAAAGGAAGGTCTCCAGTTCGATTCTGAAATCGAGAAGCGAGATCTGCAGATTGTTACTGACACTCACAAACAAAATCATCAAAATGTAACCGAGATCCAGGAGGAAAGTTTCCGGTTAACGTCTGATGCACAGAAACCAGATCAGCCGACCGTAGTTATTGAAATACAGGAAAATGCGCAGCTCGCATCTGATAATCAAGACCAAAAAGTGCAGACTGTTACCGAAATTAACGAGCTTTCGAGAGAAAATGTCCAGTTTGTAACTGAAATCCTGGACGCCCAGAATCCCCAGCTCGCAAAATACATCCGGGAGCAAAACCAGCAGATAACAGCTGAAGACCAACAAGAAGAGCAACATTACATGAATTTTCCAGAGATCCAAAAGCAAAGTGCACAGCCTGCATCTGAATTCAAAGGGGACAAACAAAAGCTGGCATCTCAGTTTCTGAAGGGGAACCAACAATTTCCATTCAAGCTCCAGCAGCAAGATCAGCTGAGTGTGCCAGAGATCCAGAAGCAAAGCCACCAGTTCGAATCTAAGGTCAAAAAGAAGAAGTTGCAGCCCTTTTCTGAATACCAGCAGAAAGGTCAGCAACTATCTGATCATATCGAAAATAGGCAGATAATTCACCAGGAATTCACCAACCACTCTAACCAGGTTTATTCTAAGGTCCAGTATATACAAACTATACAAACTGCGCCTCCGCAGGAGAACAACAGTTTTGAGGTCCAACCAGCAAACGAGGTAAAAGAATTCCAGCGGGACGGAGAACTGAATATTTACCCAGGCCGCCAGCATCAGAACTTTGTTGTTGAGGGTGCGACACCATTACCGCACGCTGAAGCTCAACCAGGACCTACTCCAGAAGATATATCAGACTCCGTTTCACTTGAGCATGGAGAGTCGAACACCATTTGTATTCGCAATACCTTCCAACAAATTCGAGAGATCTCTGATAGTCTGGTGGCCAATCCAGAGCAACCCGAAGCCGCAAACCACCGGCTGTCACTTTACCTTCTGCGCAAGAAGCTGGCCGATGTGTGCCATAAGGTTCTAACCGAAGCTATACAAGGCCGGGCCACCGATCAGTGCATCACCATTCTGAGAGAGATTCTCGAGCAAACTAAGGAATTAAGACCACGCCCCAAACGCCCCACGAAGGATACCGACATCCAAACAGAAATTTCGATGGGCTTAGAAATATTGAAAAAGATCCGTGGTATGTTATTCGATTCCAGAGAAAGCGAAACTGACTCCAGGGAGACCGGAACGGGATTCCAGGCTCAAAACGGAAAAGGTCGTGGTGCCGGCCGCCAGCCGGAAAATAATTATTTATCGAAGAAAAGACGGTAAGCATTAAAAGTCTCATTTTGTTATTTTTTTTTCTAAATCTAACTAAGTAAACCTGCGCGCTTAGGAGAAAGTATTAAATTTGACAATTTGATATCACAAATGTTAGACATAATCATTGCTACTCGTATGTAGAGAATTCCACTAATGATTTTTCTCTACTTTCAGTAACCAAGAAGAGAATCCTCGTCTAGTCAAGTACCGCCGTGTGGACAACAGCTTTCCCCGCTTGATAACGAACGAGACGGCCGAGGACCTGATTCCCAACAACTCCATGGCCGAGCGGGATAAGCCACAGAGCTCAAAGCGGCTCTCAATATTTAATCCGCCGGTATACACGCAGCACCGGGTGCGCAATGAAGCCCCCTACATACCAACCCCATTTGACGATGAGGAGTCGTCACAGAGATTTGCTAACGCCGGGCCATCATCCAGGCCCATGACTTACTCGGATGCGGTGCGTCTAGGCCAGAATGGCATCGCCGAGTCGCGCGTAAATGGGCACTCCAGCCATTCGGTGCGCAGCGCATCGGCTCGGGTGCAGGGAAGCATTCTGTTGCACGAGATGATCCGCAAGGATCAGGAGCAGTATACCGATCTTATCCGTACCGCAGCCCAAAGTAATTCCATGGGCGGTCGCTGCGTCAAACCGGGTACCCCGCCGACGTTTCAGCGGGGTAAAGCTCAGTCGGCAACCGGGAGCGGTTATTACTTACTGCATGACAACCAATCAAATATAAGGAATTCGCATCCGCCGTCACATGGACATGCGAACCGTGAGCTAACGGAGTACGCCAAATTGATCAGCCGGCAGGACGAGAACAGGGCTCCAACACCACAACAGCCAAAGCGAAACGCTAGCAATAGCTCTGCCAGCCACTCGTCCACTACTTCCAGCAGCGGATCTTCCTGCAGCACTTGTTCAACTTGCTCGACTTCTTCTGACTCTGAGCCAAAGTCGTTTAAAGATAGCTCGAAGGTCAGCGCCGCATCCGGCGGATGTCGCGTGCGTGGACCACGCACCTGTGGTGGAATCTGCTGGACAAGATCGCCATGCCGCTACAGCAGGCGCTGCTGGTGCCGCAGCTGTATGCTACGTGATGTGCCTGACTGTGCTGCCCGGACTGGCGGTCAGCCACCATGCGCTCAAGCACGCCGAGATCGCGGGACTGAAGAATGCGTGCACTTTCACACAACAAGCCGTCGTATATGTGTGTGTGTGTGCTGCTGCTGTGGCTGACGTTGTTGCATTTGTGCAGTGATATTAATAAATAAATATATAAACTATAAGCAAGCAACATAAATTTAAATTTGAATCTAATAAGCTATCGATAAAAGTAAAATCAATTCGAAAAAAGAATGGAATGCTGGCCCATAAAATATCCCTAATGATCTTCTTTTTACAGAAGCCTTTATTTTTCCATTAAACTGCGAGACTACTGTACTTTGGAAATGTGGACGTACATACATATGTATATGTAAAAGCGTTTTTTTTCAATTAAAATAACTTAATTTGATTTTTTTTAGATATCTATCGCACACTAAAAAAATTGTATGTTCTTACACAATTCGGTGTGTAAGAAAATCAAGAAAATATTGTCGAAAAATGTCCCTTTTTTTTCCGGAATTTTCGTATTTTTACAGTAAAACCAATTGCCGTTACTTCTTCAGATATTCGTAGGTAATTACATTCGCTGCGTGACAAAAGGTGCCTGCTACGATTTGGCTGCCTTTACCAACACTGTTGGCAGATATCGATATCGATTAGCTTGGTATTATAGAGCAATCGCTTGTACGGTCATACTAAGGCACCAGTAGGCCAAAGAAACTCTGAAATTTTCTTTCTTACTACAATTTTCATCGAGCTGAGTTGCAAACTTTTCTCAAGTGACAGTGAGAAGTGTAAATTATTAAAAACGGGCCAAGCGGTAAGTGTTTGTTGCAATGAGCTTGTGGTGGGGCAATCAGTGCGGTGCAATAGCAGCGTCGGCATTTTCCGGCGGCCGCGGAAGCGGCAACAAGCAAAGACGGCGAAAAACAGCGAAAAATGCGCAAAATCGGGCTTGCTCTTTGCCGGTTCGTTTTCCTTTTTGCTTCTTCTTCTTCTTGCGATTCTTGGAAGCAAACGCGTGTGGAAAAGCAGTTTCTGATTAAATTTCAATTTGATTGCAGCTAAACGTTGTGATAGCGGTAGCGAACATACGCATGTCGCTACCTCCCGAGGACACCGATTTGTCCACTAATTCCGCACACGAATACGCACTCCAAATCGGGAGCAATGTATCGGCAGCCCGAGTAGTCGGTTCGGCAGTAGGACAGCGATTTTCGCCGTCGCCAGAAGCTCATCCGAACGTGATTGAGATTCCAAGTTGGGAAAACTCGCCAGTAGCGCCGAGTAGATCGGAAGAAGCAGCACCCAACGCCGCAGCGGCACAACTCCTGTGGGCGGAGAATCAAGGCCTCGCGACATCGCACTTATTGCCAACTGAACCGACTTTCGAGACATTGAACACCAATGCGTACTCCTCGCCACCAGGGGATTCACGATTTACGTTCCCGAACCAGAACTACTCGCCGCTGCTGCCGCGGTGTGTCCCAGTTCCGAATCAGCGTTACTCTCCATCTGGATCGCCAATACACCAACTCCATGAGCTGCAAAACTGTCCATTGATAGATTCGCCGCTAAGACTGCCACCTCCCTCGCCCAAGGAGGTACCAACACCGAGCATCAACCGTACAGTTGATGCACTGATCGACCTTGACCAAAACCAGCAGGTCATATATTATATCCAGCAGTACAACAATGAGCCAGTTCTATATCAACAAAACATAGGATCGGGATTCCATGTATACTATCAGGCACCTGAGGATAATCAACCGATTGTATTACATATCGTGGAGCACAATCCTCAGATTATAACTGAGAGCCAGGAGCAAACCAACCAGATTGTCCCCGAAATACAAATCAATAATATCCAGGAGCAAACCCACCAGATTGTCCCCGAAATACAAATCAATAATATCCAGGAGCAAAACCAGAAACTTGAAAATGGCACCCCGGAACGAAACCATCCGATTGTAACTGAAGCTCAGGATCAAAACCAACAGACATTAACCAAGATCCCAGAGAAATGTCTTCAGCTTGCATCTCCTGTCATTACTGATATACAGGTACAGAGTCCTCAGGATGTAATAGAGATCCAGGAGCGAAATCACCAATCTGTAACTAAGATCCAGGAGGAAGTACACCAGACTGCCCCCGAAATCCAGGTGAAAATTTTCGAGATCTCATCTGATATTCAAGAGAAAAATCAACGGTTTGTAACTGAGGAACAAAATCATCAAACTATAACCGAGATCCAGGAGGATTACCCGATTGTCTCCGAAATCCAATGGGAAAATCTTCCGATTCCTGCTGAGATTCAGGAACAAGACCAGGATAATATCGTAACCGAAGTTACGGAGCTTGCATCTCCTGTTGTTACTGATATACACGTACAAAGTCCTCAGTGCGTAATCGAGATCGATGATGAAGATGATGAAGATTTAAAGTTTGCATCTGATGATCAGGAGCAACATCTGTACACTATATCTGAAATCCACGAGAAAATACAACAAAGTCCTCAGTTCGTAATCGAGATCGATGATGAAGATATTGAAGATTTAAAGCTCGCATCTAATAATCTGGAGCAGCATCTGCACACTATACCTGAAACCGAGGAGAAAAAACAACAGATTGCCAACGAATTCTCGGAGAAAATTCTCCACCTTGCTCCTGATATCCCCGAGCACAATCAACAAACAGCCGAGCTCCAAAAGGAAGGTCTCCAGTTCGATTCTGAAATCGAGAAGCGAGATCTGCAGATTGTTACTGACACTCACAAACAAAATCATCAAAATGTAACCGAGATCCAGGAGGAAAGTTTCCGGTTAACGTCTGATGCACAGAAACCAGATCAGCCGACCGTAGTTATTGAAATCCAGGAAAATGCGCAGTTCGCATCTGATAATCAAGACCAAGAAGTGCAGACTGTTACCGAAATTAACGAGCTTTCGAGAGAAAATGTCCAGTTTGTAACTGAAATCCAGGAGCACGCCCAGAATCCCCAGCTCGCAAAATACATCAGGGAGCAAATCCAGCAGATAACAGCTGAAGACCAACAAGAAGAGCAACATTACCTGAATTTTCCAGAGATCCAAGAGCAAAGTGCACAGCCTGCATCTGAATTCAAAGGGGACAAACAAAAGCTGACATCTCAGTTTCTGAAGGGGAACCAACAATTTCCATTCAAGCTCCAGCAGCAAGATCAGCTGAGTGTGCCAGAGATCCAGAAGCAAAGCCACCAGTTCGAATCTAAGGTCAAAAAGAAGAAGTTGCAGCCCTTTTCTGAATACCAGCAGAAAGGTCAGCAACTATCTGATCATATCGAAAATAGGCAGATAATTCACCAGGAATTCACCAACCACTCTAACCAGGTTTATTCTAAGGTCCAGTATATACAAACTATACAAACTGCGCCTCCGCAGGAGAACAACAGTTTTGAGGTCCAACCAGCAAACGAGGTAAAAGAATTCCAACGGGACGGAGAACTGAATATTTACCCAGGCCGCCAGCATCAGAACTTTGTTGTTGAGGGTGCGACACCATTACCGCACGCTGAAGCTCAACCAGGACCTACTCCAGAAGATATATCAGACTCCGTTTCACTTGAGCATGGAGAGCCGATAGAGTCATTCAACCCGAACACCATTTGTATTCGCAATACCTTCCAACTAATTCGAGAGATCTCTGATAGTCTGGTGGCCGATCCAGAGCAACCCGAAGCCGCAAACCACCGGCTGTCACTTTACCTTCTGCGCAAGAAGCTGGCCGATGTGAGCCATAAGGTTCTAACCGAAGCTATACACGGCCGGGCCTCCGATCAGTGCATCACCATTCTGAGAGAGATTCTCGAGCAAACTAAGGAATTAAGACCACGCCCCAAACGCCCCACGAAGGATACCGACATCCAAACAGAAATTTCGATGGGCTTAGAAATATTGAAAAAGATCCGTGGTATGTTATCCGGTTGGTATACTTCCAGAGAAAGCGAAACTGACTCCAGGGAGACCGGAACGGGATTCCAGGCTCAAAACGGAAAAGGTCGTGGTGCCGGCCGCCAGCCGGAAAATAATTATTTATCGAAGAAAAGACGGTAAGCATTAAAAGTCTCATTTTGTTATTTTTTTTTTCTAAATTTAACTAAGTAAACCTGCGCGCTTAGGAGAAAGTATTAAATTTGACAATTTGATATCACAAATGTTAGACATAATCATTGCTACTCGTATGTAGAGAATTCCACTAATGATTTCTCTACTTTCAGTAACCAAGAAGAGAATCCTCGTCTAGTCAAGTACCGCCGTGTGGATAACAGCTTTCCCCGCTTGATAACGAACGAGACGGCCGAGGACCTGATTCCCAACAACTCCATGGCCGAGCGGGATAAGCCACAGAGCTCAAAGCGGCTCTCAATATTTAATCCGCCGGTATACACGCAGCACCGGGTGCGCAATGAAGCCCCCTACATACCAACCCCATTTGACGATGAGGAGTCGTCACAGAGATTTGCTAACGCCGGGCCATCATCCAGGCCCATGACTTACTCGGATGCGGTGCGTCTAGGCCAGAATGGCATCGCCGAGTCGCGCGTAAATGGGCACTCCAGCCATTCGGTGCGCAGCGCATCGGCTCGGGTGCAGGGAAGCATTCTGTTGCACGAGATGATCCGCAAGGATCAGGAGCAGTATACCGATCTTATCCGTACCGCAGCCCAAAGTAATTCCATGGGCGGTCGCTGCGTCAAACCGGGTACCCCGCCGACGTTTCAGCGGGGTAAAGCTCAGTCGGCAACCGGGAGCGGTTATTACTTACTGCATGACAACCAATCAAATATAAGGAATTCGCATCCGCCGTCACATGGACATGCGAACCGTGAGCTAACGGAGTACGCCAAATTGATCAGCCGGCAGGACGAGAACAGGGCTCCAACACCACAACAGCCAAAGCGAAACGCTAGCAATAGCTCTGCCAGCCACTCGTCCACTACTTCCAGCAGCGGATCTTCCTGCAGCACTTGTTCAACTTGCTCGACTTCTTCTGACTCTGAGCCAAAGTCGGTTAAAGATAGCTCGGAGGTCAAGGAAGCCAAGAAAGCCAACGAAACCAACAAAACCAATGAAACCAACGTAACCATGAAAATGTAAATTAATGTTTTATATCCAAACGTGATTCATTTGCAATAATGCAAAATCCTGATTTTATCACCCAATAGTGAGACACCTCAACCTCAACCTCAACCACAACCTCAACCACCTACCAGACGCACCAAAATAGGCTCATTGCAACAGCGTTTTGCCAACTGTGTGTTCCTACGGGATGACTTTGCGGAAAATTTCAAAGCAAGAGCGATTCGCCGACAAGGGGCATCCATGCATCTGCTGGGCTTAGCCGAACAACAGTAAATATTTGTAACGCTATAATTATGTCCAGTTCCAGGAGCCTTTTTTTTCAATTTCAGGGCTAATGTCAGCACAGATGAACGCATTGCTTATGAAAAGAAACTACGGGAAATCATGTTCCGGTCTGGTACCCCCCACCGGCCCTTTTTTGAAATCCGGCCAGTGGATCAGCCAGATGAGAAGAATGAGACCAAGCTCATTCCGCTAACACAGGAGCAGTACGTTCGCTTTCGCGAACTGACAACTTCTCCCATTACGAAGGTAGGCAAACGAATATATTGATGTGTCCTCGTACCCATTTAATGCTTGCGCTTTAAAATCTTATTTCAGAACGTAATTTTCAAATATAACCTACAAATAACTACCGACGACACGTTCACGTTTACTGATGGGGAATGGCTTAACGACGCGATCATCAACTTTTACATGTCCATGCTGACAGAACGCTCGGAGAAGCGAGCTGGCGAACTTCCCGCCGTTTACGCCATGAACACATTCTTCATGCCCCGTCTCCTGCAAGCTGGGTATTCAGCCGTTAAGCGCTGGACTCGCAAAGTGGACTTGTTCAGCAAGGACATAATTCCGGTGCCAGTGCACTGTGGCAACGTCCACTGGTGCATGGCCATCATAAACTTGCCGAAACAGACAATCCACTATTATGATTCAATGGGAAGGCCAAACCAACCGGTGCTTGATACTCTACTACGCTATTTGCAAGAAGAGTCACTAGACAAGCGCTATAAGCCGTTGAATATCACCGGTTTCGTTGTCGAGAACGCACAGAATATACCACGTCAAGGAAATAGCAGCGATTGCGGAGTCTTCAGCTGCATGTTCGCCGAGTATATAACGCGTAATGCTCCGATTACCTTCTCTCAGGCGGAAATGCCTTACTTCCGCAAGAAGATGGCTTTGGAAATCGCCGGCGGAGAGTTGTGGCAGTAGGCCACCAATCACACAGCTAAGCAAAATTCTTTAGTTATCTTTAAAAACTTTACGTACACACTCCAAGCATGAATTCGCAACAAGTACTTAGCCATCTAACGAACTCGTTTATTAGATAGAATCGAGATGGCTGAGACCCCTGCTGGTGCATTAACTTGTTCTCATATCTGATTGTAACAGAGAATCTATTTCTTCAATAAAATGTCACCAAGTAAAAGCGCTGCGAATAAGGATCTATTAATCGCCGAATATCTTTGAGTTTATAATTAATATTTAGAATAGAGCAAGCTAAGAATGTGTACTAATGTAATGTAATGTACTATTCTAATCCTAACTCTAAACTAGGAATTACTCGATTTAATATTTTTTACATTGTCTTTTCTTTTTCATATCGTTTAGTCAGGGCCGTCGATAATTGAAAATCATGCTAATACTCCACTTAATTTTTGGAATTACACACTATCGCTCTTTTTTAGAAAATGTCGCTATATTCCTATAAATTAGATAATATTGATAAGGAATCAATCTTAATTCAGTATATTTAAAAATGTAGCTTATTCAAGCAAATAATGCTGTTTATAGGTAAATATGGGTCAATGGTATGTTTTGTTTTTGTAAAGATTTTCTCTAACCCTTCGGAAGTAGTAAGCCTTTCATAACCTAAGGTACATAATGTAATATAATTTATTTTTGCAGAGCGAACTAAACAAATATATATTAAACAAAAAATATATGAAAATTCTATGATGCACAGGGAGAAGGATGCAAAAAGGGGCCAAAGGTGTGACAATTTGAGTTGTTCATTCAAATCTCGCAAAAACCGAAAATAAATTAGTTTAAACTGCCGGCAAACTCTTGTTTCAACGACTTGGTTGCTTAGCTTTTTCCGTCTTGTATGGATAATTTCGAAACAGATGTGCAGAGATGCCCGCTATGGTCGAGCGTGCAGTGTGACCCTGTCACACAAAGCATAATGGTAAAAACGAAAGCTAACGGTATATGGCCAGCGTGGACTTGCCACCCCAGCTGGCCAGTGGGACCAGACCGCGCAGGAAAGCAGCCACTGGGAACACGGACCGCGGAGGAGCAGCAGTTGCGAGAGAGGCGCGCGCGCGGTCACAACTGGGCGACGGCAGCGATTGGGGCATGCAAATTATGCCAAATAGCACCATCGACAGGAGCACGAGCACGAGAAGCAGCAGCAGCAACGCCACAGCCAAAGCCATCGCCAGCGTCAACGCCGACAACCGAGCACAGAATGCAGCAGAGCACCGGAGCGGCGACGTCATCCGCAGCAGATAGCGGGATGGGGGCGACGGACCTGGTGTCCAGGTGCGGTGGCGACGGCGGGGGAGGTGGCGGGAACAGCTGCTCCGGCGGATCCAGCGACCCAGCAGCGGTGAGAGGCGTTTTTCCATGAAGTTGCCCAAATTTGTTGCTTTTCTCTTCTTCTTGTTCTTTTGTTTTTTTTTTAAGTGTTCGTGCGAGCCAGTGTGTGTATTTACGGTTTGTTTGGCCTGGCCAAAAATTATATAACTTTAAGCGGAGGCAGCGCACGCTTAGTGACACCCCCAACCCTCCTCCTACTTCTCCTCCTCCACAATCACCCATTTCGCCGCGCTGCTCTGCAAAAAGCGTTGTAAACGCGCACAACAACCGTGCGGGTGTGTGTGTGTGCCTCCGTCCGTGTGTACATGTGTGTGTGAGTGCGAACGTTTTATTTTCCATGCTCCTCCTCGTCTCGTTTGTTGTAATTTTCCGCAGCCAGCGCGCATGCCACCCCCTCCCCCCTCCCCCCCAGCACACTTTTCACACCGAAAATATTTTCGAATTGGTTCAGAAATCGCCAAAATGCTGAAATGCTAAAAACCATAAATTTTAACACCCAGAATCAGTGCATTTTAAAAAATCACAAGTCATATTTTTACTGCACTAGTTATTCTGTAAGGTTTGGTTTGGTAATCAAGCTAATAATATTTCTTTCGAAGCCACAATCCTCTCTTTAAAGTCGAAAATCCATTTTAAGCATGATTTTGTACCACTAACAGGAATAGAGTGTTCAAAAAATGGATAACTTGCCGAAATCCCAAAGTTTATTGGATTAGCAATAAATATATAGAATATAGGAATAGAATTATTAATATTTTAAAAATCCCTCTAAATGTATCGCTAACTGCATGAAACAACGGATGCATCTTTTTGAAATGCAGATACTTGATTTATGAACCAAGTTCCAGCTAAGTGTTGCAAGTTTGGAAAATATTGAGCTGATGAAAAATATTCTCCGTGCACTTCTGCTACACGTTTTCGTATTTATTTAGTTTTTCTCGCTGGCTTGCCTAATTTTCGAAATGCGTGTATTTACACAGCGGCGCTTGTTTGTTTGCTTCTCGTTTTAATCATTTATTCGATTTCGCCATGTCCTTGCGGAGCCAACCAACCACCCAGCCAGCCACCCACCCACCTTTGGCCCAGTTCCTTGGCGAGCTCGAGCTGCTCGCTTCCGGTGTCCCGATTCAATCGCAGCACATATTTAATTTCATTTCTGACGCCCGGCCAATTTCCCATTAACTTGAGCTAATTAATTTTGGCCAGCTGCCGTTGGTAATAATGGTTACGTCAGGCGAGGCTCGTCTATTTTTGGTCCTTAATCCTTTGCTGCTTCGCAGCGCCAGAGAGCGATAAAGAGAGGAAGAGAGAGAGAGAGAGGGAGAGAGTGTCCTTGCCATCCCCCCAGGTTATCATTCATCTCCTGCCCCCCGCGCTACCCATGTCTGCCCAAGCACTCAAGGACTTGTTTATTTATAACTCCGGCTCCTCCAGTTCGGGATGCCAGGCGAACCGCATTCGCTATTCAGCCGGATCGCATAGTTTCCGCCTTAATTCGCTGCGCCACATCGTTCGTCTTTTGTTTATTGATTTATTCACACGCCTTCTGTTTGGTTTTCATTTCTATTTTTACCTTTATTTTTTAGCGCTTTATCGTTGTTGTGCATTAACCAAACCGAACACTCGACCACCAACTATGGCCAGGTAAGGGCTACCATCCCATTCCATCCTACACTCCTCCATTTAAGAGGCGAAACCACTGCGGTCCTGGGCTGGAACGAAGTCACATAAGCAAAATACTTAGTATCAATGATAACTTAAAGAATGGAAGAATGGATTTTAACTATCAATTTAATATTTTTGAATTTACTTAATTAATAACCAAAAGATACATTATCCAAATACTCCCATCACGTGTTATTATGTGGCATTTCGCACATCCCAAGTATAGTGCGCAGTGGTTTTGCTTGTACTCTGCTCGATCCTAATGGCCCCCACTCCTTGCAACTCCTTGCAGATCAACACAACGATTAGCTCCAAGCAGGCGGACGCGAGGGAGCCGCAGGAGGAGCAGGTGGCCATCCACTACTTGGCTAGCTTCCATGAGCTGTGCGTGGTGACCGCCCTGCTGCCGCTGGTGACGCTCTTCACGTGCTTCGTGACCGCCTACGTCTTCCAGTACGACGATGTCCACGAGACACATTGCCGCGTGAGTAAATGGGCTCCGGGGGATCCAAGCGTATTCAGTGGACAGGATGACGGTGATGGTGATGAATGCTTTGGGCAGGGCGCGGCGCGGCTAACTGCTCCCAATCCAGTTAGTCCCGTGGCCAACAAATCACTGTCATCCCCGCGGGAATCCCGCCGAGATTGGAGACACGCAAATCCGCTTTTCCAAACGATTCGCTGACATCGCTCCACGCATGGCGGTTTTTATTTTCCCCAGCGGTCATTGGATGAATGTTTGTTTGTGGCAGATGAACTCTGAATTGTGAATCATTCAAGAAATGGTTTGAATATTTGTACATTTTATTTTAATAACAAGAAATTTCACCAGTGAAATATATTCCCAGTTGGCTATATCTGAAAAGGATATATTCATTGTTCAAATGCATCATTATAATTAGATTTATCATTAGATTTCACTGCAATGTGTTAACTCAAATAGATTTATATATGATTTTTTTGCGTTATTAATATATATTTCGATTATCAGTGGCCATGATTCATTTTCCTTGCAAGTAATTGAGAGTATTCACTTCAAGGGGAACCCGTTCGTATTCAAGAGTATCTCAAACCATACCTTCAGTCTGCATATTAATCACATTCCGTAATTGTGGCATTCGTTACCAGGTCTACAACATTATACCCTCGATAAGTGCAATTACCGGCGTCAGTCCGCAGCGCTACTTCTGGCGCTTCAGCATCGCGCTCCACATCGGACCGCGAATCCCCATCGCCTTCGTCTACAAGAACTACTACCGCTCGCAGCTGCGTCGGATCAGTCCCGCCCAGGTGCCTCAGACGAGCCTGCTCATCACGCTGATCCTGGTGCTCAACTGCATCGAGATCGCGTCCCTGGGCGGCGTCACCTATATATCGAATCGCGAGAACTACCGTAGGTCCTGCCCAGACCCCTTACCGCACATCTGATCTGAGTATCCCTCTTCCAGCCGTTCACGAGCGCATATTCATCACGTTCATGGTCTGCTCGCTGTGCTACATGCTGGCCACCATCAAGCTGAACAGCATCCTCAATGCCGGACAGGCGCTGAGCGAAAAGCAGCTCCTCTCCATCAAGTGGAAGAAGATCCTCTTCGCCGTCTCCATCCTGAGCACCGTCGGCCTGCTGGTGTTCTTTGCCAAACATCGCTTCTACTGTCACGACTTGGGTGGGTTTCAAATCTCTTTATGCCACCTTTATCCCGATACCCGATACAGATAATGAATCTCCCTCTCTCTACTCCCACTTCTCTTGACAGCATTCAGTTGGTTCGCGTTCTTCGAGTACTTGATCGCCATCGCCAACATGCTGTTCCACTTCACCATCATCTGGGACTTCCCCTCGCAGTTCATGATGATCGTGCAGGGACCCCGCGAGAATCTCGCCCAGTATTTGAGCAACCGGCCGAAGCTGGACTAGATTCGGCCCGGACTAGATGCCCCCAGCACGCCACATCTCCTCCAGTGAACAGTGCGTGCGATTCCCGTGCGAAACGTACAATTAACGAACTTCTTCAACTTTAAAACTAAGCGCTTCCATGCCGATCAACCATAGCAAACTTAGCCTTCTTCTATTTCTTCGATTCTCTTTACACTTACACTTATCAATCTAAGCCGAAAGCGAAACCAAACCGAAATCCAGAGATAAGGAACGCAATACGATACGAAACCAAAATGTTCCATAGTTCCATGATTAATATAGCTATTGAATTTAACAACAAGTATGTAAAGAATTTTGCCAGATTAGAGGGCATACCGTTCTATGTACACATTCTAAATACGTGAAATAAGTTACCTAGGGATTAAGTGCACCCAAAACAAAACCAAAACCGAAACCGAAACCAAAACCAAACCAAATGGATCGCAGCTCGCCAGATCTCATGTCAATTTCGAATCGAATGCTAGGAGCCAGCCAGGGGCGAGCAGTTTCATTTGTTAGGCAGTAAAGTAAAGTAAAATAAATAGAAGTCGCATTACTTACCACTTAGTACATATCGTTTATACAAGATGATAACGAGCAGCGGGAAATAGCCTCCTTGGGACAGGCCCTATTGGCCCCCATCCACAAAAAAAAAAAAAAGAAAAAAGAACAAAAAACAAACCGAAAAAGAACAAGGACACGATTCTAATAGACGGTAATCAGACAATAGACATTAAGTGTGCGACTTTACTGCGGGCAACGAACCAGGACCTCCACGGATTCCATCCGCGCAGTGATGGCAAATGGTATTTCCCGGATAGTTGATAGCTACTCATGCACATAGTTTTAGAATCCGTCACTGATCGTGGATCGGATCGAGTAATCCGAATGGGTGTGGAGGTGCGGCTTCTGGTGCTCACGGGGTCAGAAGGTCGGTGGTATAAGTAAATGTAGCCAAGTAAACAATTGTTCTTAGCCAACTTTAATAGTGAAATGAAATTCGAAAGACGGAGCAATCCGGTGAAAACTAGAGGCCCATAGGTAACCAATTTGCAAACCAGATTAGGATCAATATATTTTGCAGCAAAGGAGATGCGTAGGTGTTTTTTTTTCCTCTATACAAGAGTACTTAGTGTAAATCGAGAAGAGTTCAAATTGATATCGCTACTTGGCCAACTTTGTGCCATATGTACACAGCAGAGTCAGGCGGAAGGTTTTATTCGATAAGTAGTACGTACGATTGCTACCCTTAGTTATGATTGCGATTGAGCATTGTATTTGCGGGAGATCGACGTTTTAGATAATTACCCCGTATAGCTAAGCCAATGAAACAATTGTTAATTCTCACACAAAAACCAAATACCAACGGATACTCACTAAAAAAAGTTATACAGATTAACAACTCGAGCCAGCTCACGCCCACTCATGCGATATGTTATGCAATAGTTGAGTTGCCAGTTGCACCTCGCGATCGATCAGAATATATATATTGAATTTGAATTATTGTTAATGCTTACACGGCCTGCGTTTATCCCACATTAACTATGTATATCTATACTTATAGCTCTGTCCCGCTCCGTTTCGATTTCCCATTTCCGATTATGTGCCTCTCTCTCTTTCCCACGCCCCCAAGGATATGTACTTCCAGTCGCATCCGATCTGATCCGATCCGGGTGCGTACTATATTCATATATATATGCGCTTTATATATACTGCTCATCGGCTAATCTTCAATTATTTGATCCGGCAGATGGATGGTCACTTTTTAAAATGCAACTTTTTACCTTTGCATAACTTTTTAGGCGACACAACGTAAGAGAATTAATTAAAAATGAAATGCAAAACTTAACTATGAAATACATATGTAAACTTTGTAGCTTCCTAATTTGAATAAAGATTAATACGACTCACACGAATCTCGAACCATTTCAGGAGAGAGTAAGTTTTCATTGTGGAAGCACTTAAGTATATTTCTCGTTTTCACGTACTCTGTTAATTATTTACACTTTATAGTAGGGCATTACACATAAGTGGGGCTTCTCGAGGTGTGAGAGATGTTACATATAATACTAGCACACGAGTCAAAATTCCGAATGCGGCGATGTCCGATTCGTGGTCAAGGTGGAGTCCGATTCGGGTCTGGACAAAAGCGTGTGGTCAGGTCCTGTATGTTTGTATGTGCTATCATATGCAGGCGGATGCGTGGAAGGGAGCATGGTGGGGGCGAAGTGCTTGTTTGGTGGATTGGACGTGATTCGTGGGCGGTGTTAGCATTTGGCTTACAATTAAAATTCAGTACGAGTCTAAAAGCTACGACCGATGCGTGAGTGTGTAAGTGGGTATGGGTATGCTTAACAATGCCTAACCTGGACAAAGGTGTGCGGCATCTCCGTGTGCGCGTGCAAAGAGGCTGTCCTTAAGTCTACGTGTTTCTTGCGATTTATTGTTGATGTTGCTGTTACTGTTGCTCCTGTACTGTGCTGTGTGGCCATCTATATCTAATCCGGCAGATCGATGCTGACGAACGGAACCACCGGCTTGAGAATGTCATTTTTGGCCCCCTTCTTGCTCTTTTTGTCGTGCTTGTGGAACTCGTGCAGCTGCTCGCTGGCCGCCGTGCTCGTCGAGGAGGACGCTGCGTCCAGCGGCATGGACTGTGCGGCATTGCTGTGGGTTTCCGGGTGGTAGCTGATGTTGCCGTACTCCTGCAGGAACGGCATCGCGGACAACAGGAACTGGCTGAAAGACTTGCGGATGCCGAACCACCACATGTTGCCGCCCTTTGCCGAGGAGCTGAGAACTATTAGCGCCAGAATAGAGACGAGCAGCGGTGAAAAGACCACGATGTACGGGAACTTTAGCTCGCCGTCCAGCTTGTCGCAGATGACCACCTGGCGGAATAGATGGGTTAGCCATGCACTATTTTTTGGAGGGACTAGATGAGGTCTCACCTGAAAGCAGAGCAGTGGGAGCACCGTACAGATGTTGCCCACTGCTGCGTTTAATGCCGCCTTCTTCTGCTGCAGCGAGACCTCCGGCGTACGCATCATGATGCCACAGAAGATGATGTTGTACAATACGCTGACCAGGCTCAGGCATATGACGATCCACATGGGCACAAACACTACGTCCCAGTTCCAGTAGACAAACCGATCCAGCTTTAGCGGCAGTGAGACAAACTGAAGCGCGTTGACCGCCAGGAAGAGCTCCAGCTCGAAGGAGCGATCGTGCTTGACGGCCCACACGCAGGCGCCCACACTCACCACCGAACCGAAGATCAGCGGAATGAAGACCAGCACCCACAAGTGACGGTCCGAGGTCAGCTTATCGCAGGCCAGCAGCTCAAACATCAGCAGGATCAGGTGCAGGGCCAGCGAGATGAGCATCGCTTTGAACTGGGTGTAGGCATCGCCCTCGAGCCGATAATGCGGATAGCGACACCACACAATGGCTCCCACGATTGCGCCCAGGATGGCGGTGCATTTCCATATCCACAGCGGTGTGAAAATCGCCCAGTAGGGCCAATCTGGGATAAGGCATTCGATTAGACGAGGCTACTAGGCCAATAATAAGGTTAATGCCCTACAGCAAATCTAGCTCAGTAATTAAAAATCAAATATTTAGCTTAGATTAGTTATTAAAATAGCGGGAGAACTGATATCCTCGTTAAGGTACCAAATTTGGATAACCCTCTATGGTCAGACATTGCTTTGTCCAATCTCAGATCTGCTTGGTAACCCTTCTATAATATAAATCTGGACTATTCTAATTGGTTGCTCTTTCTCTAGAAGAAGCGATGGTGCAGCGTCCACATATTTGTCTATGGGTCGTATATGGTTGTGGTATGATTGTATTTTCTTGCATCCCCGTGCTATTTTAATTCTGGGTGACGTTGTGTATTCCAGAACTGTCACAGAAAAGTACCCACCTATGAAGTTGTCCAGGCGCAAGGCGAAGAGCGTGACAAAGATGAACAGGCTGCAGTGGACGATGAACTTGCTAAAAGAGAACATGGTCGATTATGTTTTCGAGTGGGAACCAATGCGATCTGGGTGTCCGCAGTCGGAGGCTTCTCACCAGGGATTGAAGTCGCGGAACAAAGATTCCAGATTCATGTTGCTGGGGACACCATAGAGCTGTGTCAATGGCGAGCGCGACACTGGACACTTGGTACCTGGACACTAGTTGCTCGTGGGCACCCGCCGCACTGCGTCCGCTCCTGGCAGCGATCTTCGCCCGAACGAGGCTGTGTGTTATGATGGAGTGGGGGGGCAGTTAGTACTCTACGCCTGGTGCCGATCTTTCACCCCTTTCCCAGCAGATATTCTGTTCTTTGTTTTATTTACACACTTTTTTGACTGGCATTTCTGTCCCGAGATTCGATAACGATAACTCCTGCCTGCTCTGACGATTGGCCTGACAACGACTAGACAGATGTCTGGCTAAAAGTAGCCAGATTTCCGCCTACTCTAGCCTGGTATCGATAGCTTCGATAGGCACAGGAAATGTTATCTTATTTGGAAGATTTGAAGGAAAACGAGGAACCGCTGCGGGATTCAGACTGCTGCGGCAATGGCTGCACCAATTGCATCCTCGACAACAAGCCACGGCCAAGCAAACGCGTCCTGCTGGCGGGCAAGCGTAACGTGATCCTGGGCTACACAAAGTTCCGCCTGTTGGGGCGGGAAGAGCTGGGGTCCGGACCCAATGGACAGCTGCTGCTCCTGCACTTTGCTCACGCAGCAGAGGAGGAGGATGGCGAGAGACCGGGGGACACGGTGCTGGACATCCCGCCCGGCCACCATGTGATGCTGCGCGTCGGCTGCCTGCTGCGTCCGTATTCGCCGTATTGGAGCGACTTTGTGGCCAAAGAGTTCCGCATCCTGGTGAAGCTGCAGCCGGAGGGACCAATGTCTCGGCACCTGCAAGCTGTACAGCCCGACGATCTGCTGGAATTCCGAGGTCCCATCGGGCAATACGTACACGATCCACAGCCGGCCAAGTGCATCTATATTATCGCCCAGGGAGTTGCTATTGCACCCACTCTGCCGCTGGTTCGGCAGGTGCTGGACAACGAGGAGGATATGAGTCGCCTGTGGCATTTGGTGTGCGCTCGTGACCTGCAGCATGTCTACTTTCGCGAGGAGATGCTTGAGTTCGCCCAGTTCTGGAACTACAGGAGCTGCCTCTACCTGCCGCATCAGCAGTGTGACTCCTCCGCTTGCCAGGAGGCGGGCCACTGTGCCCAGCAGTGCCCTCAGCTCCGGGACAATCTACGCTACAAGGAGACGGCAAAGGTGTCCCGATTAGATGCCGCCGAACTGGCCACCCACCTCAATCCCGCGATTCCCGGACAGCGCGTCCTCATCGTGGCTGGAGATTCAAGTTTTCAAAAGATCATCGCCCAAATAGGAACACAATCATTGGACGTAGATCCGGCAAACATTTATATGTTGTAATTGCCGGGAGAAACTGTAGATGCTTATAAATATTTGATATTGTTTATGAATTTGTGATCGTACAAGTTTTACCGAGAGTTTTATATTTTTTATACCCGCTACTCGTAGAGTAAAAGGGTAAACTAGATTCGTTGTAAAATATGTAACAGGCAAAAGGAAGCGTTTCCGATCGTATAAAGTATATATATTCTTGATCTGGATCAATAGCCGAGTCGATCTGACCATGTCCGTCTGGAACTATAAAAGTTAGAACTCTGAGATTCAGCATACAGATTCTATAGACAAACACGCAGCGCAAGTTTGTTGACCCATGTTGTCACGCCCACTCTAACGCCCACAAACCGCACAAAACTGTCACGGCCACACTTTTGAAAATTGTTTAGACTTTTCTTCGTTTTATTGTTTGTCTGGCGAATTTATAGTATCTTTATACCAAAAACGCTGGGCCACGCCCATCCTTTCACCAAAAAAAAACGCCCAAAACTACCACGCCCACACTTTTTGTAAAGTAATGTATGTATATATTGGTATATAGGCATACCAAGGCTTTAAATTTTTTAGGCTTTGAAATTTTATGTAAAATTTGGAAATGCTGCCACATAGGTAGCAGTAAACTTGTTAAATTGCAATTAATAAATTTAAAAATAAATAAATGAAAAAAAAAAGCCCACACTTTTGAACAATTCTTAAATTTTTCTTATTTTATTCCCCAATATCTATCGATCGATAGATCGATAGATCTATCTATCTATTCACAGGAAAATTATGAAGTTTCGCGTTCGCATTCACACTAGCTGAGTAAAGGGTATCTGATAGTCGGGGAACTCGACTTAAGCATTCTCTCTTGTTGTTATCTGTAAGTTATACCTGTTTTATATACTTCCAACTAAGTATCTGAATGTACTGGAAAGGGATTATTGGGTGCTTCTATAAACGAGGCCCAGTTCACTTCTTCTTTTCGAGCATAAGTAATCCGAATAACTCCAACTACTTTAAACAATTTGTTCTAAGATGAAATTCGCTCAAGCACTTAAGGTTCTGCTAGCTACTATTAATTGGCAAGTTACAGGGAATCTGTACTTGTCGCTACCGAATAAATATCTATGGTTTTGGCCATCCAGGTACCTCTAATGACCGAATACTTGGATCTTGAAGCCATGTCGCTGTCGGCCAATCATTTACTTTGTTCCATTTACTTTGATACCAAAAGTATCGATGCGGATTAAATTGCCCTTAAAAAGCAGCAGTAATTAATACAATTGACCGTCTGGTTAAGCACTGGATTCTGGGTGGTTTGTATCGAAAGGAACAACATCTTATTTGACCTCCTTTGTCCATGACATGGTTATGATTCCATTTGACTATTAGTGACCCAATCTCATTCAAGTCATCCCAAGGGGATGATATTTTCAGGAATCACCCCATTCCCAGTTGTAGTAATCTGAACCCCAAACTAAGAAGGCGCAAGTGTGGTGCGGACTAGTGCATACCCTGTACCTTGATTTCGAGAAACAAATGTGTCCGTGCCTTAACATTTCACTGGCTAGTTTATATTCAATATATTCGGTGCCTGATCCTGGGCCCTAATTGGTGAAGAGCTTTTTGATTGTTTCCCCCATGACTAATTAAATTATTAATTTAATTAATTTAATTAAAATAATTTAAATTACTTACCAACAATAAGAAATATACTGTATACCAGCGAATTCAGTTTTTATTTTGAAGCGTGTTTTTTTTTTGTGTTACAAGATAAATACCAAAAAAAAAGAAGTAATTTGAGTTATATATTGTGATCTGATTCAAAGTATTTTAATGATGGCTGGGAGATCGCTCTAGTTATTTTATAAATTTTTGGGCTTCGGAGTTTTTTAGTCCTCTAGCTTCAAGCTCGTAATGAAGTCAATGAGTAGCTTGTCGGGCACATGTTTGAAACAAAACCGTGTCACCAAACATGTAGCTGTACAGCGGACCAACCGAGCATTCCTAGGCGGCACCCATGTGCTTTGGTGACGGCGTCGAACCGGCCTCCTTGGGTTTTTTCTTTGTCGGCTCTCCCTCCTCCTGCTCGTCTTCTTCCTGCTCTTCATCCTCCTCCTCTTCTTCTTCCTGCTCTTCATCCTCCTCCTCCTGCTCTTCCTCCTCCATCTCGTCCTCCTTCTGCTCTTTTTCTTCCTCCTCCTCCTTTTCCTGATCCTGCTCTTTCTCTTGGGACTCCATTTGGGTCTTATTGGAATTGTTGCCGCCAGCGCCACCAAGATTCCCTGAGTCGCAGCCACTAGCGCTCAATTCCAGCTCTGCCTGTTGTACCTCCAACTCGACGAACAGCCGAGCCACCTCTCCGCGGGCCGGATCGTCGACTCGCATGCGCTTTGGTGGCGGTGAAGAACCGGCCTCCTCAGATTTTTTCTTTGCCGGCTCTTCCTGCTTGTCCTTCTCCTGATCTTTCTCCTGCTGCTTGTCCTCTTCCGCGGGGCAACCACCTGCGGTGTTGTTGAGGATGTTTTCTTTCTCCGACATCGTTTAGCAATAAAGTTCTCTTGAAAAAGTAAGCCAAATAAATTCACGTGCAATCGTAAAATGAAAATGACAGCCGAAATTACAAGTTTCCTATAGCAGGTGCTGCCAACTCGTGTGGATTACGTTTATTAAAAAGCAATAAGACATTATATTTTCAAACTGTGGCAATCCTTAGATTCAAATCATAGGTTGGTCTTTGGCCAAGCGGCATGTGCGTCTAAAACTAAGTTATCGGACTTCTCCGGCGATTGCTTAAGTTCTGGTGGCGGTCCCATCAAGTGGGCGTACTTGGCCAGGTACGGAGTCAGCAGCTCCATGGGCAGAGGGAAGATGATGGTGGAGTTCTTCTCGGCGGAGATGCTGCTCAGGGTTTGCAAGTAGCGCAGCTGTGGTGACGGGGAATTCGAATGGTAATCAGTGCTCAACGGTTGATTTTTCTAGGACAACACCCACCTGCAAGGCCGATGGACTGGCGGAGATGACGTCGGAGGCCTCCTTGAGCGCTGTGGCGGACTTTTTCTCACCCTCGGCGGCAATCACCTTGGCACGAGCATCACGAGCGGCCTCCGCCTCGGCTGCCATGGCGCGCTGCATGGAAACGGGCAGGGAGACGTCCTTGCTGCCAGCGGATGAAGAGCATACAACGTACACATGTGAAGAAATACTGATCTGATCTGGGATGGCAAATGTCAGGCTACTTACATCTCAACGCGCTCCACCATGACGCCCCAGGGCTCGGTGGCCTCGTCCAAGGTGGCCTGCATGTTGTGGGCCAGGGTTTCGCGCTCGGTTAGCAGCTCGGACAGGTTGCGAGTGCCGACGATGTTTCGGAGCGTGGTGGCCGCCAGGAGGCGGGTGGACATGCTGTAGTCCTCGACCTGGATGACCGCGTAAAGGGGATCACTGATGCGATAGTAGACCACCGCGTCCACGGTGACCGTCACGGAATCCTTCGTCAGCATCTCCTGCTGCGGCACATTGAAGGTAACCGTGCGCAGGTCCACCTTGCGGTACTCATCGATGCACGGCAGGATGAAGAACATGCCTGGACCACGAGCTCCGCCGCTCAGTCTGCCCAGCCGGAAGATGATCGCCCGCTCGTACTCCGCCACCACCTTGAAGCATATGAAGATGGCGATGGGCGATGTGATGATGAAGATCAACACGGAGAACAGGGTGACCACCCACTCCATGCAGCCCTTGGGCTCGTTCTCCGCTGCAAAGAGATGTTAGGAATATAAATATGAAATATTCATCTACAAACTGGTCATTTCAGGCGAAAGAAAAACGTGGATAAGGCCACTCCAATTCGATGGCCAAGAAGAAACCCTAGTATCTCTAAGTACCTTCTTTGTCCGGATTCCGTGGACCGACTCATCATTAACTAAAACAGATGATGGACTATGTGACAACTTGAAAAAGAGAAAGCTGTGAAAAACACAAATGATGGGGCTATCAAACAAAAAAGGCTCCGGATAAACACCAATCAGCCCTTATCTTGGAGGTCAATAGAAATTCCTACGATTAAAACATCGATTCGAATGGCAAATGCAACTTATATAGACTGATGTGATATATATGCGCTAATACAACTAGAATGTCGTAGGAATTGACGATTATATGGGATTACGGCTATCTAGTCTGATAAAGCGACAGATTCATTCATTATGTTTGTATTTTTAGAACTTAAGTTTCGAATTCCGTGGTCCCATCGGGCAATCCGTACACGATCCACAGCCGGCCAAGTGCATCTATATTATCGCCCAGGGAGTTGCTATTGCACCCACTCTGCCGCTGGTTCGGCAGGTGCTGGACAACGAGGAGGATATGAGTCGCCTGTGGCATTTGGTGTGCGCTCGTGACCTGCAGCATGTCTACTTTCGCGAGGAGATGCTTGAGTTCGCCCAGTTCTGGAACTACAGGAGCTGCCTCTACCTGCCGCATCAGCAGTGTGACTCCTCCGCTTGCCAGGAGGCGGGCCACTGTGCCCAGCAGTGCCCTCAGCTCCGGGACAATCTACGCTACAAGGAGACGGCAAAGGTGTCCCGATTAGATGCCGCCGAACTGGCCACCCACCTCAATCCCGCGATTCCCGGACAGCGCGTCCTCATCGTGGCTGGAGATTCAAGTTTTCAAAAGATCATCGCCCAAATAGGAACACAATCATTGGACGTAGATCCGGCAAACATTTATATGTTGTAATTGCCGGGAGAAACTGTAGATGCTTATAAATATTTGATATTGTTTATGAATTTGTGATCGTACAAGTTTTACCGAGAGTTTTATATTTTTTATACCCGCTACTCGTAGAGTAAAAGGGTAAACTAGATTCGTTGTAAAATATGTAACAGGCAAAAGGAAGCGTTTCCGATCGTATAAAGTATATATATTCTTGATCTGGATCAATAGCCGAGTCGATCTGACCATGTCCGTCTGGAACTATAAAAGTTAGAACTCTGAGATTCAGCATACATATAGACAAACACGCAGCGCAAGTTTGTTGACCCATTTTGTCACGCCCACTCTAACGCCCACAAACCGCACAAAACTGTCACGGCCACACTTTTGAAAATTGTTTAGACTTTTCTTCGTTTTATTGTTTGTCTGGCGATTTTATAGTATCTTTATACCAAAAACGCTGGGCCACGCCCATCCTTTCACCAAAAAAAACGCCCAAAACTACCACGCCCACACTTTTTGTAAAGTAATGTATGTATATATTGGTATATAGGCATACCAAGGCTTTACATTTTTTAGGCTTTGAAATTTTATGTAAAATCTGGAAATGCTGCCACATAGGTAGCAGTAAACTTGTTAAATTGCAATTAATAAATTTAAAAATAAATAAATGAAAAAAAAGCTCACACTTTTGAACAATTCTTAAATTTTTCTTATTTTATTCCCCAATATCTATCGATCGATAGATCGATAGATCTATCTATCTATTCACAGGAAAATTATGAAGTTTCGCGTTCGCATTCACACTAGCTGAGTAAAGGGTATCTGATAGTCGGGGAACTCGACTTAAGCATTCTCTCTTGTTGTTATCTGTAAGTTATACCTGTTTTATATACTTCCAACTAAGTATCTGAATGTACTGGAAAGGGATTATTGGGTGCTTCTATAAACGAGGCCCAGTTCACTTCTTCTTTTCGAGCATAAGTAATCCGAATAACTCCAACTACTTTAAACAATTTGTTCTAAGATGAAATTCGCTCAAGCACTTAAGGTTCTGCTAGCTACTATTAATTGGCAAGTTACAGGGAATCTGTACTTGTCGCTACCGAATAAATATCTATGGTTTTGGCCATCCAGGTACCTCTAATGACCGAATACTTGGATCTTGAAGCCATGTCGCTGTCGGCCAATCATTTACTTTGTTCCATTTACTTTGATACCAAAAGTATCGATGCGGATTAAATTGCCCTTAAAAAGCAGCAGTAATTAATACAATTGACCGTCTGGTTAAGCACTGGATTCTGGGTGGTTTGTATCGAAAGGAACAACATCTTATTTGACCTCCTTTGTCCATGACATGGTTATGATTCCATTTGACTATTAGTGACCCAATCTCATTCAAGTCATCCCAAGTGGATGATATTTTCAGGAATCACCCCATTCCCAGTTGTAGTAATCTGAACACCAAACTAAGAAGGCGCAAGTGTGGTGCGGACTAGTGCATACCCTGTACCTTGATTTCGAGAAACAAATGTGTCCGTGCCTTAACATTACCCTGGCTA
This sequence comes from Drosophila simulans, assembly GCF_016746395.2. Taxonomy (NCBI): domain Eukaryota; kingdom Metazoa; phylum Arthropoda; class Insecta; order Diptera; family Drosophilidae; genus Drosophila; species Drosophila simulans. The sequence goes on along the minus strand of NC_052525.2, from coordinate 18,649,551 downwards.
GTTTATATTCAATATATTCGGTGCCTGATCCTGGGCCCTAATTGGTGAAGAGCTTTTTGATTGTTTCCCCCATGACTAATTAAATTATTAATTTAATTAATTTAATTAAAATAATTTAAATTACTTACCAACAATAAGAAATATACTGTATACCAGCGAATTCAGTTTTTATTTTGAAGCGTGTTTTTTTTTTTTTTGTGTTACAAGATAAATACCAAAAAAAAAGAAGTAATTTGAGTTATATATTGTGATCTGATTCAAAGTATTTTAATGATGGCTGGGAGATCGCTCTATTTATTTTATAAATTTTTGGGCTTCGGAGTTTTTTAGTCCTGTAGCTTCAAGCTCGTAATGAAGTCAATGAGTAGCTTGTCGTGCACATGTTTGATCTGCTCAACAGGCACGGCTTCCCCTACTGGGATCCCTTCCAGGTGACGATGAAGTAAACCGTGTCACCAAACATGTAGCTGTACAGCGGACCAACCGAGCATTCCTAGGCGGCACCCATGTGCTTTGGTGACGGCGTCGAACCGGCCTCCTTGGGTTTTTTCTTTGTCGGCTCTCCCTCCTCCTGCTCATCCTCGTCCTGCTCATCCTCGTCGAGCTCTTCCTCCTCCTCCTCTTCTTCTTCCTGCTCTTCATCCTCCTCCTCTTCCTCCTCCATCTCGTCCTCCTCCATCTCGTCCTCCTCCATCTCGTCCTCCTGCTGCTCTTCATCCTTCTGCTCTTTTTCTTCCTCCTCCTCCTTTTCCTGATCCTGCTCTTTCTCTTGGGACTCCAGTTGGGTCTTTGTGGAATTGCTGCCGCCAGCGCCACCAAGATTCCCTGAGTCGCAGGCACTAGCGCTCAATTCCAGCTCTGCCTGTTGTACATCCAACTCTTGGGACTCCAGTTGGGTCTTAGTGGAATTGCTGCCGCCAGCGCCACCAAGATTCCCTGAGTCGCAGCCACTAGCGCTCAATTCCAGCTCTGCCTGTTGTACATCCAACTCTTGGGACTCCAGTTGGGTCTTAGTGGAATTGCTGCCGCCAGCGCCACCAAGATTCCCTGAGTCGCAGTCACTAGCGCTCAATTCCAGCTCTGCCTGTTGTACATCCAACTCTTGGGACTCCAGTTGGGTCTTAGTGGAATTGCTGCCGCCAGCGCCACCAAGATTCCCTGAGTCGCAGTCACTACCGCTCAATTCCAGCTCTGCCTGTTGTACCTCCAACTCGACGAACAGCCGAGCCATCTCTCCGCGGGCCGGATCGTCGACTCGCATGCGCTTTGGTGGCGGTGAAGAACAGATTTCAGATTTTTTCTTTGCCGGCTCTTCCTGCTTGTCCTTCTCCTGATCTTTCTCCTGCTGCTTGTCGTCTTCCGCGGGGGAACCACCTGCGGTGTTGTTGAGGATGTTTTCTTTCTCCGACATCGTTTAGCAATAAAGTTCTCTTGAAAAAGTAAGCCAAATAAATTCACGTGCAATCGTAAAATGAAAATGACAGCCGAAATTACAAGTTTCCTATAGCAGGTGCTGCCAACTCGTGTGGATTACGTTTATTAAAAAGCAATAAGACATTATATTTTCAAACTGTGGCAATCCTTAGATTCAAATCATAGGTTGGTCTTTGGCCAAGCGGCATGTGCGTCTAAAACTAAGTTATCGGACTTCTCCGGCGATTGCTTAAGTTCTGGTGGCGGTCCCATCAAGTGGGCGTACTTGGCCAGGTACGGAGTCAGCAGCTCCATGGGCAGAGGGAAGATGATGGTGGAGTTCTTCTCGGCGGAGATGCTGCTCAGGGTTTGCAAGTAGCGCAGCTGTGGTGACCGGGAATTCGAATGGTAATCAGTGCTCAACGGTTGATTTTTCTAGGACAACACCCACCTGCAAGGCCGATGGACTGGCGGAGATGACGTCGGAGGCCTCCTTGAGCGCTGTGGCGGACTTTTTCTCACCCTCGGCGGCAATCACCTTGGCACGAGCATCACGAGCGGCCTCCGCCTCGGCGGCCATGGCGCGCTGCATGGAAACGGGCAGGGAGACGTCCTTGCTGCCAGCGGATGAAGAGCATACAACGTACACATGTGAAGAAGTACTGATCTGATCTGGGATGGCAAATGTCAGGCTACTTACATCTCAACGCGCTCCACCATGACGCCCCAGGGCTCGGTGGCCTCGTCCAAGGTGGCCTGCATGTTGTGGGCCAGGGTTTCGCGCTCGGTTAGCAGCTCGGACAGGTTGCGAGTGCCGACGATGTTTCGGAGCGTGGTGGCCGCCAGGAGGCGGGTGGACATGCTGTAGTCCTCGACCTGGATGACCGCGTAAAGGGGATCACTGATGCGATAGTAGACCACCGCGTCCACGGTGACCGTCACGGAATCCTTCGTCAGCATCTCCTGCTGCGGCACATTGAAGGTAACCGTGCGTAGGTCCACCTTGCGGTACTCATCGATGCACGGCAGGATGAAGAACATGCCGGGACCACGAGCTCCGCCGCTCAGTCTGCCCAGCCGGAAGATGATCGCCCGCTCGTACTCCGCCACCACCTTGAAGCATATGAAGATGGCGATGGGCGATGTGATGATGAAGATCAGCACGGAGAACAGGGTGACCACCCACTCCATGCAGCCCTTGGGCTCGTTCTCCGCTGCAAAGAGATGTTAGGAACATAAATATGAAATATTCATCTACAAACTGGACATTTCAGGCGAAAGAAAAACGTGGATAAGGCCACTCCAATTCGATGGCCAAGAAGAAACCCTAGTATCTCTAAGTACCTTCTTTGTCCGGATTCCGTGGACCAACTCATCATTAACTAAAACAGATGATGGACTATGTGACAACTTGAAAAAGAGAAAGCTTTGAAAAACACAAATGATGGGGCTATCAAACAAAAAAGGCTCCGGATAAACACCAATCAGCCCCTTATCTTGGAGGTCAATAGAAATTCCTACGATTAAAACATCGATTCGAATGGCAAATGCAACTTATATAGACTGATGTGATATATATGCGCTAATACAACTAGAATGTCTTAGGAATTGACGATTATATGGGATTACGGCTATCTAGTCTGATAAAGCGACAGATTCATTCATTATGTTTGTATTTTTAGAACTTAAGTTTCGTATTTTTAGAACTCCTATCTAGTGAATACTAATAACAGAATCAATCGGTTTTGCATGTCTGAAATATTATAGAATTTTTTAAGCCAAAAACAAACTTCTCACGCGATCAAAATGCTGTTGCAATCTTATCAAACCAGCAATTCCAAGAACTCGTATCTCAATCGATCCCAAGTGATTAGCGCTTGACAGTAAGTAAAGTTTAAATCGTTGCGACAACGTAATTCTTTAATAATAATAATTCTCCTAATATTTGCATTTTCAGAAAGGATGGGTCATCATCTTGCTGCATCTATAGTATGTATCTATGGTTACGCCGATTCCGCCCGCTTACAAGTTTTGAATCCACGGTACTGCTGAGTGGTGCCGGGCACTCGAAGAGCCGGCTCGGGCGCCAAGCCGGCAGAGCCCATGTTGACCATGTAGGCCGTGGAGCTGGTCGGGCCGGAGTTGCGCATATCCTCGTAGTTGGCGTACACGGGCGAATCCTGGTGCGGCTCCATTGCTGGTTCTGTGCTGGCTGGCCTCCGTTCGTTGCTCTCCGGTCAGCTATGGACGCGAAACTGTCGCCAGCGGCCAGCGTCGCTAATGCCAAACTGAATGCCCAAAAGCGTTCTCACGCGATAAGAGCGCACTGTTCTCCCAGATACGAAGTGTCGCATTGGCATTATCGCTCCGCTGAGCTGCCGAGCGTCTCAAATGCGAGGGCACAGTGAGAGAAAAGAAGCGCTGCAAACCACAAACCACCTCCGCCGCCTGAAAGAGGCGATCTCCAGTTGTACTCCTCTACAACAAACAAGTTTTCGTTCAGTGTATCTACGCCCGGGGAAGCACCAAGAGCCGCTCTGTAAGTCGAGAGCCATGGGTCACCCCGGATGACTCACTGCACTGCACTGCGCCGAAAGAATTGCCAACTGGAGGCGTACTTCCAGATTATTCCACATCGGGCCCAAGAGCGTTTAGCAGCGTTTAATCAATCGGTTATCTCAGCTGGAGAGCACAGAGGCGCAGCTCCGCTTTGGGGTCACGGGGGTACGCTACTCCAGCCATGGCTTGGAGCCACCCGTTGGTGACTCAACTCTGGTCTGGGTCACATTAGCGCCGAAGAGCTTATCTGCCACACTCGCTGAAGTGGCATGCAAATCTGAGTTGTTTAGATAAGCGAAGAACAAGTATGTGTATAAATGTAAATTTTGGTGTTTCGAAAAAGGGTCAGAAGTGAAAAAAATGTGTGTTTCAATCATTCGGTTTATTTAAATGGTTAGCTTGTACCCAGGTGTGTAGATAACTATTATTATCAATTCTTAAGATACAACACAAAATGATGGGTTATTTTAAATATAACGTCTCTACTTAAAACGACTGTGAATGAAGAAAGAACGACAAGAAAAATAAAGAAATTGTTTCGAGGCATGATGCTTGGAAAAGCCTCAGATAATATTGCATACCACATTCGACAAATTAGAATAAATTCTACAAAAAAAAATCATTTTTAAAGTCCGAACCAAGTTAGAATCTCTTCAGAATCTTGAGAATGCCATGGCACTTTCATTGGTTCGATGGCTTTAAAGCAGCCCAATGCCATTCGAGTTCTTTGGTGACTCATTTTCCGGGGTTTTCCGGCCAGTTCCGCTTTCTGTCGCTGCTGCCGCCGTTCCACTAGAGCAAGAAACCCACGATGTCGTCATCGTCATCCGCCGCTCCCGCTGCAGCCGCTCCGCTCCGCTGTTGCTTCTGCTGCCGCTGCAGCTCGCAGCGATGCAGTGCCTCCAGATATGGTTGCAGCACCGACATCGAGTGTCACTGGTGGTGTTGGTGCTGGTGCCGATGGAGTGGCGTGCCAGGGGCTGCAGGATGTTGTTGGTGCTGATGCTGCTGCTGTTGCTGTTGCAGCTGCTGCTGGTGTTGCAGTTGCAGCTGCTGCGAGTGTGCGTGGGTGTTCAGGAAGGGCGTGAGCAGCTCCATGGGCAGCGGGAAGATGATGGTCGAGTTCTTCTCGGTTGAAATGCTGCTCAGTGTTTGCAGGTATCGCAACTAAGTAGAGAAGGAGAAGGAACGAATAAAACCATTTCGGCCAGTTCCAAATGTCCGATGGGTGGATTCAGTTGGAGACTCACCTGCAGGGCGGATGGACTGGCCGAGATGATCTCGGAGGCCTCGCGGAGAGCCCTCGACGATTTCATCTCGCCCTCGGCGGCAATGACCTTGGCCCGCGCCTCCCTCGCTGCCTCCGCCTCGGCGGCCATCGCCCGCTGGAGGGCAGTTGGCAAGGATACGTCCTTGCTGCAAGCGGATCATGGATAGAGAGGATCATGTCATGATGTCATGACTTCTGGCAGTGGGGCTACTCACATCTCCACGCGCTCCACCTTAACGCCCCAGGGATCGGTGGCCTCGTCCAGGGACATCTGCATGGTGTGCGAGATGGTCTCACGTTCGGTCAGCAGCTCGGAGAGATTCCTGGTGCCGAGCACATTGCGCAGCGTGGTGGCCGCCAGGAGACTCGTCGAATGGCTGTAATTGTACACCTGGATGACCGCCTTCAGGGGATCGCTGATGCGGTAGTAGACCACCGCGTCCACCGTCACAGTGACCGAGTCCTTGGAGAGCACCTCCTGCGGCGGCACGTCAAAGGAGACGGTGCGCAGATCCACCGGATAGTAGTCGTCCACGCAGGGCAGCACAAAGAAGACCCCGGGACCACGGGCTCCGCCGCTGCGCAGACGCCCCATCCGAAAGATCACCGCTCGCTCGTACTCGGAGACCACCTTGAAGCAGATGAACACCGAGATGGGGAAGGTCAGCACCATGATCAGCACGGACACCACTGTGGCCAGGATCTCCACGCAGCCCATGTCATCGTTTTCAGCTGCAAGATTTAAAAAAGAAAGTAATTCGACATGGAGCATTGATTGGTTAGTATGATGATTAGCTGGTATGATTGTTTTGAAACTTCTGCTTAGGACATTCAGCTCTCCCAACATTGTAATGTTTATAACTACATATATATATATATATAAATATTATTAACTTTCTGAAGAATTCGCGTAGTGTTGTGTATTTCCAGATGAAAACTGATCCCAATACTATGTACGAGTATGTACATATGTATCTTTACAACTGCTGGCCAAACTAAAAGATACAAGTTGCAGTTGGGTTTGGCAAATCGTTGGGATCTTCCCAAGGAAAGGCGAGCAGTGACTGACCCAATAATGTGCTTTCCAATTACCTATTTTATGATCCTTTCGAAATGGCCGCTGTTTGTTTGTTTACAATGAAAAGTGGCTTCGGTGATCGGCCTGATTGTTTCAATTGCGCCAGCATATTCCACGGTTGGTTCTGTTTTTTTTTTGTTTTTTTGTTTTTGTTTTTGGGGCAATTAACTTGTACAAATTGCTTTTGATCTAGTACGAATGCCAGGAGTTCCATAAATACCCAGCAACGGGCTGTCTTGGCTTTTTATGCTCGACTAACTATGTACATGGCTGGGCATTTTTGTTTATGGCTGTGGACCAGACATTGAATATGATCTCTGATTTCCACATCTCCACAACTGGCCATGTTTACGCCCGTGCCTGGCTGTTGCCCATGCCGCCGCTCTGTTTATCTCTCGAGTTTCGACCGTTCGATCCGATCCGATCCGTACCGCTCGTCCGCACCGGTCCGCACCGATCATCTCTATTTATTTTCATATGTCGGCGCACAGTTTATATTGCATACTTCATAGGTGGTCGCGACGATCGATCGATCGATCGGTCGGTCGATGGATACGATTCAACGATTCACTTCGATTCACTGGTGATTCACTGACTCACCTCGCGCCTTGATTATGGTTTCGTATCGCAATCGCATTAATCGCACATTTGGCCGATTTATGAACTATGCATTATGAATTATTCGGGAGCACTAGGGTTCCGTGGGGTGGGTGAGGTCATGTGTGCGGTGGGAAAATGTGAAAAACTATTTGTATCTGGCAGTCAATGTGCGTGTATTTTTATGGGCTAAACAAATCGCCGAGCGAATTATTTGGCTATATGCATCTGGAAATCCGGTCCAAATATCAAGGAAGTCTTGGCCATCTGCGATCATTATTTCATTCACTTTTTAATCAGGCTACAAGTACTTCATTGTTTGGCTAAACAAAAAGGCCCAAATGTTTTGGCATTAGAATGTTAATTGAATGAATGAATTAATGTAATCAATAGTAAGATTCTCATAATCGCTTCATTCAGTCTTTCAGCAGATATATAGTTCATATATCATTAAAAGTTACCTAGTATTAAAATTAATAAAATGTTTGTGCTTTTGTTTATAATACTGCTATTGAAACAATTAAACTTAATTCAATAACTAGTCTCCTACTTCACTTATTTTAATATAGTGTTTGGTAGTTCCTAAGAATATTTCTCCACCCTGTGATGTTAAGATACAATATTATGATGTACGGATTATAATTAAAAAAAATAATAATAATAACTAGTCTGTTTATTTAAAGTAAATCGTTACGTAAATGGTATTTCTTGTGCGTATCTTGATTAAGGTCATAAAAACTTTCGAATAAAAGTGCTCAAGTATTGTATATTTTCCGAATACACCGCTGTTTGCTTTTGGTTTTTGGATGAACATTAATTATACCATTGTTTATTTGGCTATATCACGTTTAGTTCGTTTTTAACAAGGCGCAACACAAACTCAAAATACCACTGATCATATTTTTAGACCTGCTATTATGTGAATGATTTTTAAAAAGTTAGTCCGATCAATGTTAAATGGAATATCCCATATGGGGGGGTTAGGTTCTTAACCCTTCTTCGCCATGCTTACAGGTCTTGAGTCCCTGGTAGGGCAGGGAGGGGGGCGGCGGGATGTGGACCGCGTGCTGCGAGGACTGGTGCTGCGGAGTGAGCGGGAAGGTCTCCGTGGAGGAGGAGGCCTGTATGCCACCCGATCCTGGCGAGCCGACGTGCAGGCGGGCGCGGTGCTGATGCGGCGAGGCAGGATGCATTGCGGCAGGACACGTTCTCGGATCGGATTGGATCGGAGGGAATCGATTTCCACTCCACGGATATCGGACGGAAACTGGTCGAACTGGAGAACTGCACGCGTCCAGCGCACGTTTCAAAATGAGCACGCCAAGAACGAACACAAAGCCAAACGCAGAGGCAAAGACAGGAAGTATCAAACTATTCCAAATACCAATCGGTGTCCCGACTAGCAGATACCATATAAAAATGAACTTTAATTTTGGATTTTTATATATCATTCTTATTTATCTTATATTCTTTATATATTCCGATTACCATAACTATATCGTATAACAAAAATAATCTATATTCCTAAATTGGTTTTAACAAGAACATTCAATTCACAATGGCATACTTAAAGCAAAGCACTAATTGTTATTTATAATAAAATTTCATTGATTAACTCTTTATTATGTTGCCAGTGATCAATAGATTATTTGAAAGTTTAATTGCAGCTAAAACTTCTCAAATCTTTGATATATTACCAAATGATTAACGAATGTTTCATAAATGCAATATACCCGCTGGATCCCACATTTCATTGGGTATCATAAACTGTATCCTAGACAGAGGTGAAAACGCTGGCAGCGGCAATCGTTCGGCTCATTTCACACATTCTCGTGGCCGAACGATTTTCCCGCTTTTCCGAATTTTCCGGCACACACTAACGCACGCGGAATGGATCGTTTTGTTGGCAGTTTAGTTCTTTTTGTTTAAATTATTGAAACGAGCCACGAACAACTTCGCAGATGGAGATCATTTATAAACCACTTCATCGAGAGCAGTCGGCAGCTCCTCGCTCGTCTTCCATTATTTCGTAGCTTCGTTGTGCGTTGCCCATGTGGAGGTGGGTGGCTGCACGGAGGCTCCTCGTCTCCCATTTGTCTAAATCAAGACGCGAGGAACAGGCGCTGGTGATCTATTATCACCAAAGGTCACAGCTCCGGACGCACAACAATTGGTGCCCTCGAATCTCCAGGGGAATCTGGCCAGCGGAATGGAGTCGATTGCGTGTTCCCATCCATAAAGCATAAATGAAGACATTAATGGGTTAACCAGAAGATTTAGTGCAAGGGATTTGAATACACGGGGCTGGCAAGCATAAATCATGATTTACATACACTACCAAAATGAGTTTGGACAAATATAAAGGAATTATAAAGAAATTGAATTTGGATTCTATGCACCCAACTACTAGGATATATACTAAAGATTTTAATCACATCCCTGTATGATTACTTCTTAAAAATATCACATAAATATCAGTTTTTTTTATCTAATTTCCTTTTAATTGGTTGCTATCATTTTAACGAATTATTATTATAGTTAGCGTGACTTTCAAAACAGCGGTTGTTTGCATTTTACAGAATAAACTATTAGTTTTCTTTTGAAAAGGAAAAATGATATCATAGAGGCACAAGTAGTGCCCGCGGCTCCTAATAAATAAACTCCATTTCCAAGTATATCATTGTTTAGCCGTGTTGCTTTATTGTAGTTGTTATATTGATAACAATAAGAAATATGTATATATATATATATATTCATATTTATGTATATACACAGGGTATGCAATAAATTTGCTTGTTTCAGGCCGATTGCTTGTGTTTTTGGTTTCTGCTGATTTTTTTGAGTGAGTGCTGCTGCTTGGTTGCGTAAAGTAAATGCGAATAAATCACCTCGAAGCCTCGGCGATGGAGAATATCATGTGTAAAGGTGTATATAGAGCTGGTTCGTAAGGCACATTACGGCTAGATTGTGGATGCAATGAGTGATTGCTAATTGCACTGATGCTGATGCTGATGTTGATGGTGGAGAGTCCGATGCGATTGGTCGCAGCCTTCGATGTACAGCAGCCTAAGTAGATATATGTATATATAGGGTACATATAAGTGTCGGTATCAATTTGATTGCTAACAAATGCTTGACAATAATCCAAATGCTTAAACTTAAGAGTCCACTCGAATTTAGTGTTGAAAATCAGTTGGTTTTAAATTCAATTTGGCCGCTCGGAAGGGCCACGCTGCAAGCGAATCCCTTTCTCCTCCTCCTCTAATTGACTGAGCAATATCATAGTTTTGTTTCGTCATCCTGCCGCCTCCTCCGCTCTCCGCTTCTCTCACTCTGCTGTCGATCCGGAGACCTTGCATTGAATGCAAGCACGTCCAGTCGTGTATAACTTAAACAACTAATAATCATCCGAGTGCGCCGGAGGAGGCGTTGGAGCACCCGGAGAAGTGGCCGCCCTTGCCGCCAGCCTGTCGTCCGCGCCTTCGTCAGTCGTTGTACATGCCGTCCACCAGGAAGTCCATGCGACGGTAGTGCCTGGTGCTCCACATGTCGCGGAAGCGGCGGTACATGATGGTCACCACGCCGATGGCCAGTGGAACGGTCAGCAGCACGGTAACAATGGGTACCACATACCCGTTCTCCCCGTGATCGGCCAGATTACTTCCAGTAAGCCCCTGCACCAATGGCTCTGGGGGCGTGGCCAATGGCTGGGTGGGAGCGCCCTTTGTACCTGGCTTATCCTGACCCTTCTCCAGCTCCACCATATCCTCCCCCTCCTGGTGTATATCGGTGCTGAAGACTAGCGGGGGCTTCATCGGCTTTGGCGTGGTTGCGATGATGGTTGCATTGACAGCTTTGGTGGTGGCTGTGGCGGTGTGGGTGCTGTTGGTCGGGGATATTGCCCCGCCGTTGGTGGACGAGTTGTTCGGCTTGGTGACATCCTTCATGGACTGGCCCTCGGTGACTATGGCTGATCCTGCAGCTGGCTTCGCCGTGGTGGTGGTCGTGGTGGAAGAAGTTGTAGTGGAGGTCGTACTGGTCGCCTCCTTGGCCGCCTTTTGCTCCACAGCCGGCTTGGAAGTGACCAAAGGAATGGTGGGCACTCCTGTATCGGTGTTTGTGAGATTTTTGGCTTTGCCTGCATTTTCTGCTGTGGCCGTTTTATTCAAGTTCTTGTCGTGTTGCAACACAGCTGCATCCTTACCCGGCACCAGCTGGCTGGCAGCTCCCGGAGATCCAGATTCCAATTTCGATCCTGCAATAACTTTGGCAGGCAAGACGTTCGTCGCATTGGCCACCACTGGGGCGTCCTTGGTGGCGGAGTTAGCTGTCGGCTTCTGCTGGCCCGAGACCAGGACCAGGATGCCCAGCAGCCACAGCACATGGAGCAGCTTCATTGTCGTCTGATTTCTTATTCTTATAAGAGTGAAACGTCGCGTCGCTTATATTCATTTAGTTGCACAAGTGATGCACCATAGAGAGTTTATCGATAACCGTCGACAGTGTTGGGCGTTTTGGCTAGAAACAGGTGAAAAACGTGTATCTAGTGAAAACAAAATTGGGTACAAAAAGAGAATTTATTTTAATGTTTTTTAGGAAGCACTTGACAAATGTTATGAAAAAACAGCCGAAATTTGTTTCTCGTCAGTTAGATTGTTAGATTTATTACATAAAAAATAATTATTAATGAGCACTGGTTGAGCCAACAAAAAAATATATTACATTTATCTAGTTATAGAATTGGTAAAGTAAATTATATTCGCAAAATATCAGAAATTCGTAAAATAAGTACAAATGTTGCAAATATCTATCTGGGTACACAAACCTTGCCGAGTGGTGGCAACGCTGGTGTGACGGCTGCTGACGTTGCCACTTTCCAGCTGAGCCCATCCGTGTTTGCTTGCGTGTGTGTGTATTTGTGGTGCGTGCGTGGGTCTGGCGCATTAAATTTGGATTTTACTCCGATTTGGACCTGACCTGGATTCGGAACTCGGACCACGACGATGATGCGACTGGACCTGACGCTGGCCGGCCTCCTGCTGCTCTGCGCCACTGGCGCCAGCGCCTGGCACTCGGAGGAACTGGAGATCTTTGACTTGGTCGAGGAGGTAAACCGCAACTTCTACGAGTTCATGGGCATCAACCAAACGGCAACGGGCGCCGAGGTGAAGCGCGCCTTCCGCACCCTGTCCATTGTCCTGCATCCGGACAAGAATCCGGCCGAGGATGCCAACATCCAGTTCCGCAATCTCGTTTCCATCTACGAGGTTCTCAAGGATCCGTCGCGCCGAGAGAAGTACGACCGGGTGCTGAAGGAGGGCATGCCCAACTGGAAGTCTGCCCTCTACTATTACCGACGTATGCGCAAGATCGGGCTCTACGAGGGCGCCTTCATCTTGTTCCTGATTACCACCGTGGGCCAGTATCTGTTCGCCTGGGCGGCCTACCTCGAAAAGAAGTATACCGCCGAACAGGTCTTTGGCACCAAGCTGAAGAAGCTTCAGAAGAAGAACAAGAACATCGACATGGACGTAATCCTTAGCGAGATACCGATGCCCTCGCTCCTGAACACCCTGCCCATCCAGATCCCCTTGGCCCTGTGGAACCTGCCGCGCACCATCAAGAACGGATTCAGCAAGGCCAACGAACTGAAGGAACTCGCCCTGGAGAAGCGCAGGCAGTAAGTGGCAGGGTTCTACTGGTTACCTTACGTATTTGCGTTACTATAGGGCCGAAACATGCATACGTGCTTCACAATTAGTCTTATTGTTCCATTGTAGTTATCTTCCGGTTGTACGATTTTGTTATTTCATTAAGCTTCTATATCGAAAGGTGCAGGCAGCGGAGGGATGCGATGTATTTAAGACGACCTTGTGCTAGGAGTTTGACGGACCTCTCTTACTTTAGTCTTCAATATTTTAGTATATAGGGCAAAAACAGAATCTAATTCTAGTTTTGTATTGCATCAGATTTTGATTACTTACATTGCCACTCTTATCGTTCTTTCGCTGTGGTTTCTGTAAGTTCATTGCATGCAGAGTGATATCAGTTAGTATAAAAGTTGCGTAGTTTCTTATTTAAGTTGAAATTAATTATTATTATTATTATTAATTAATTATTATTATAATTATTATATTATTATTAAGTTAGCAATTAATATTCACAAGCTAGAAAAATTCTCCCGAATATATAGAGGATTCCATTAAGAAACAAAGGAAGAAACCGATATGTCACCATGCAAACACATTTTATGCTTTCCAAAAAAGGTGCTCATGAGTGCACCTTAGGATGACTTGCACCATTTGATAGGTTCCGAAGAAGGAATACTGTCAGTCTTTGTGTCGCAAGATAATCAAATGAAACTGAGCATTCTGTATCTTGATATGACCACAGATAAGGTACTCAAATTCGATTAGCGTAGAATAGCTAACAAGCTAACAAAAATCGTGTGGGAATGGTACCCAAAACCTTTGCTGTAGTAAGAAACTAATTGATTCATCCTCTTTGCAACCACAGGGAGCTGGAGGCCGCCCGTCGTCAGGAGGAACTGGAGCGGGAGGCCGAGGAGCAGGCGCGCCTGCGCAAGGAGCACAAGGAGAATCTGCGCAAGCGCAAGCAGAACAGCAAGGCTCCAGAGAAGACCGAGGAAGAATTGCGCGGCTATTCGCAGATTCAGACTCGTGAATTGACTGATGACGATGCAGTTCGTCCAGCTTCCCAGAAGGTATAAAGCCGGCCCTTTAAAGTTCCCTGTTGCCTAGTATATTCGAAACCCAACTAATTGCATGCTTTTACTTTTAGAGCACGGTGAGCGGCGGCTTCTGGACTGACGAGGATCTTACCGAACTGATTCGCTTGGTGAAGAAGTATCCTGGCGGAGCTGGCAGCCGCTGGAACACTATCGCCGAGTCGATGAACCGCAGCGTTCAGGAGGTGACCTTCATGGCGGCCAAGATGAAGGAGAACGGCTACCGCATTCCCGGCCAAACCGACAGCGTGGCCGAGGCTCTCGTCCAGGAGTCGCAGCAGGCGCAGCGTAAGGAAAAAGTGAAGAAGGCAGCGGCAAATGCAGGCGCTTCAGCCGAGAAGAGCATGCTCATTCCGGAGACCAACTGGACGCAAGAGCAGCAGCGCGCCCTGGAGGCGGCGATAGTCAAGTACCGGAAGACGGCCGGCGGAGACCGTTGGCAGAAGATCGCCAACAGTGTGCCGGAGAAGACTAAGGAGGAGTGCTTGGTGCGCTACAAGTATCTCTGCGAGCTGGTCAAGACGCAAAAGCGTGCCGAGGAGGAGGCCAACGAGCCGGACGAGGATGCGGCCGCCATCGAGGAAGAGCTCCCCGAGGAGGAGCCCCTTGCGCCGCCAGAACCGGAAGTGGCGCCAGCCGCCAAGAAGCTCAGCAAGCGGGAGCAGCGGCGCCGTAAGCGGGACCTATCCAGCGGCGAGGACTCGGACGATGCATATCAGTACGAGATCAGTTAGTCGGAAACCCGGCTCCCGCTCTGTCCTCCTGCTGCGGCAGCTCCTCGCGTGGCTCAAACCTAGATGTAATTGAATTTTTTTATACTTTGCATTAAAGACTCTCTGGCATAGCATTTTGGACCTTGCCAATCCTAATCCGCGGCCCGATCCTCTGCCCCTTCCTTTCCTTCTGTTTCCATCACCGTGTGTAGCGCTTATCTTATGTTTTGTACATAATTCTATATTGTAAACATCTAAATGTCGATTAATTCCTTTGCTAAGTAAACGAAATGTGAAAGGAAGTGAATAGGGAGAGAGTTTTTGATGGGTTCTTGCAGGGATGAAGCCATCGATGATAGATAAGTGGGACTTCGAGGTTAGTAACTAATAGAATAAAAATCAAAAGTATCAGAAGTTGACAAAGTTAGTAGGTGCAGCAGCATAAACACTACATATACATAAATCATAAAAGCATTAAAGACATACGTACAATATTAAATCAAATTATTATGTACACAAACGCGAATATTTAATTATTATTATTGCCTTTCTAAGCCGTCATTCGCAAACTTATCTTTTATGTCAATTGCGGCTTTAAAGCCATCAAAGTCAAGCACTAACCAATTATAATTCCCAGTTGGCTGGAACCTGTCAGCCATCAAAGGGGAGTTTCCCTTTCAGATTTATTATTCATCAAAACTAAGTTAAGCACTTTCGGCGGTTCTTGCCGATTTTTGGGAGCCTTAGCCCCAGTCCGCGACTAATCAAAGATACCAATTCATTATTAATGTGGCTGGCAGGCGGATTATTGTGGGGCTGTGTGTGTGGATAACCTTGGAACGTTTGGCTTTTAATTGCGCTCGGCTTACATTTGATGATTATTGGACTATGACTGTGACTCTGAACGCCGGCAACTCCTCGCTTTTGGTTGGCCGGTCCGGTTGGGTTGCTTATGGCCAACTCGATGCGCTGCCTCCTCCCAACTTGGTCACCCATCGAGTTTGCATTGAACTTAAAACGCTCGTGCACTAGAATCACCAGACTGCGACAACCAGACCCACTACCAAGATCCAAGACTCGAAGCCCAAGAATCCAAGCTCTAGAGCTCCGCACTCAAGTGTAGGCGCAGCAGAGCTCGTCAAACTGTCCACCAAAGCTGGTTGCTTGGATGACAACTGGAAACCCATTGCGAATCGAACTTCGAGCTGAATGCTCTTTGCTTCGTGGACGAATGAACTTTCAGGAGGCCCCTTAAAAGTTTGATTTAAGTCTCAGGATATAACTAATAACACGCATTTTGCACACAATACAAGTGCTCTTTTTTACATTTATTGAAAATAATTAGCTTACAATATAAATCTTATCTTTCTTTGGATAAATGTTTGAAAGTACATAAAGTAGAAAAATATAATTAATAGAGAACATATATGTATATAATAATGTTGCAATTATATTTTCATGTGGCTTGCATAGAGATATAATAAACATCTAAATAAACATCAAATAAATATGGATATATCTTATTTCTTAACAATTACGAAATATTTTTTTAATTTTCCACGTTTAATTAAGGATTGTTTTAATGACTTTCATTGAGTTATACCTGGAGTTACTTTTTAATTAACCCTTTTGAACTGATGCTAATGGAAATTCGTTGGTTTCTAGTTTTTTATTGGCTCTCCATTGCGATTTTTTGATAGGCCATATGTATAAAAAATTAGTTTTTATGGCATAACCAGACCGACGACCAACTGGTCCCCGTTGCAATTCAAACTAACTTATACGCTCGCCAAAGTGCAGCGAGAAAAAACAATAAAAGTGAAAAACCATTTCGAGCGGTTTGTCAGCGTTTCAAGGGCGATTTTAGTCGCAGCTCAGCTCGGTTGCATGTGCATGTGCGTACGTTCGTATCTACGTATCTCTGCCTATTATGTCCAATGCCAATGGCTGACTGCAGCTGCCATTTGAGCACTTCATTTCCATTGAATTTCCATTTCGCATTTTGCATTTTGCATTTTCCATTTGGCGGCAATCGCCATTTCCCAGCTGACGCAGCTTGGCCTTCAACTTTAAGTTCAAGCGGCAAGTTCACCTGACGTCACGTACCCACAGGTGGGTCCAATTCTGATCATGACTCGGACTCGCATTCAGATTCTTCTGCGAACGAGGGAAAACCCGAAGACCAGACCCCGAGCAGAATAGAGACTGTAGACCAGAGATGAGAACCCAGAGCCCAGAACCCAGAACGATAATAACCAGTTTTTGGCCATAAGCCGCGCGTTTTGCTCGCGTTTCTCGGTTTGCCGACTTTAAAAACCTGGCGACTATATCGATATGGTGAGTCGAACTCACTCAGTCGAAAACGGAGTGTCAGACGAGGCGGTTCACTGATTGCCACTTAGCTAGCATTCAACTTACTTGTTAGATCAAGCGCGGACCTAGAAACAACATCACTTTTTTTTTGTTTTAATCCCCATATAAAACATCTTTTTTTTGTTGTTTGAGTTCGCGAGTTTTTCACCCAGAAGAGAAATGACAATCTATGGGCTGTTGGTGCAGATCATAATCGTTTGTAACTAGCCATCTGAAGAGTCCCACTTCCGAGGAGGAGCAGCCATGGCACCGCCCCAAGAGCAGCCGGAGGATGATATTATCACCAAGGTGAGCGCTCGACGAGATTGTGAATCAAAGCTAGCAATTAGCAGTAAGAAATTGGTTCTGGAAATACGGTCATCTGGGTTCTAAAGTGTACATTATGGAGAGTATAATCCATATGGATTGGGCTAGAACTCAAGTGATAAATGCGTCTGTTTACAAAACTATTTCTCCTTTTGTTGCTATGTAAACCAAACATTCTAGGGTATATGAGCACTAAAAGTAACGAGTGGAGTGAATATGCATTAAATATATTCCATTTCTGTAGAGAAATATTTGTTCTTAATAATTTATCAAAAAGCATTGATTTAATACAGCCACATTCAAGTTAGCATTTTTGTTTTTTTATTTTTGTATGTACTTTATTTACTTTACTTAGTACTATTATTGTACTTTATTTTAAATTTAAAAAGAGGTACTCCATGGTCTATTCATTCCCCACACATCTGGTGCTTATAGTCATAATTTAGCGGAAATTTGCTAATCACCACATGCAGAGCATCCGAATAGATGAAGTTAGCATTGATCTGTGGGATTGCTAATTCGCTGAGAGGTTAGTTATTTCCAAAAAAAAGCCGAGCTTGTGGGGCACGGTCAAGGCTTTGGAGCCGAAGACAATATAATTCGTTTTGAATAGCGAATGGTTAGCTAGGAAATCCATTTGGGTGGCGCGGAAGTAGAATCCGCTGCCAAACCAGTTGGCAAAGGGCTTGTTTTATTGGGCCTCCCAGTGTTTCCCATTAATTTGTGGTTACAACATCGCCACTCGTTTGCTAATTGGCCAGGCATACTCGTATGTAATTATAAATCCAAATACGAGTGAATTTGTATCGAATGGAGTGAGTGAACTGCGAATGCATTTCGTGAATGAAAGGTTAGTCAAGGTGAGTTCACCGCTCTATTCCCCAAAAACCAAACCAAAACCTTGAGAGGAACTTTTGAACTGCGTTTTGGCTTTGGACAAATAGTCCAAGATCAAACGAAAACAGAACAACGAAATTGATTAATAAAAAGAAGTGTGCTGGCAATTAGCAGCATCTGTCATCTAAATTAGTTTTTTTATTTAGACACTTAGCTCCATTAGCGATCAGCAAATGAAGGCTGCACTGTTTTGTGAATGAAGCCCCAAAAAAGTCATAACAATAATAAACAACTAAAGAGCTAACAAATTGAAGGGGGCTCTACTTCTTGGGGTTAATTGGGATACGCTGATCTCTGATTATGTCGGCGATCTAATAAAGTATACAGTCTATCCGAGATCTTTCACTTTCCTTCCGCCAATTGTGGACAAAAACACCTGGCAAATGTTGCAATCCACCCGCACACTGAGAAAAATAAGTTCACTTGCGACTAAGGGCTTAATTCAATTGAATACTGAAATAATAGTATATGCTATAAAACCTTTAGCATTTGCTTGCGATACTTATGGCTTTCTTCGTATGATGTGCACGACTTTGGTCGCAGTGCATCTACCTAAACGACTTGACCAGGCCCACGAAATTAATGCTGGCCATATGCAGAAGGGGACATTGAGATATGGGCCTGCGCGGAACGCCTCCTTCTATGCTCGTAAATAATAAACAATTGTTTTTGCGACCAAGAGATACAGATACACGAACTGCGCTTGTGGCGACTGCTGCCCAGTTAAGTGTATCTATAGCCATAATGCTACCTAGCCAACTGGCTGGCTCAGGAATATGATGACAGTCGATTTTTCTAGCCAGCTCTTTTGGCACTCGAGTGCCAGCACGAGTATCTCGACGTAAGTATCTGTGCCTTTGCGCTCCAGTATCTTAATTGTTACTGCGCTCAGCGTTGCGGAACGCCGATGTCCAAGGGAGTGGGTACTGGAGTTCCGAAAACGAATCAGAAATAGAATCAAAAACAGTAGTCAGAAGCGAACTTGGCGTCAGATTCTATCTCAACTTCTAACTCTTAGAAACTATCTAAAATGTAGTGATCAAGCATATGAGTACAGATATACCTGTGATTTCATCACAAGTTTATGAAATTGCTATAAAAAGAACATCAAATTAATTGGTGATTTTCCTACGTAGTCAAGTACCTACCATCTACGTAATTCTTTCTTGTAAAAAAAAATATTAAATCCACTTAATACGCCAAGCAGCGAGCAGAACAAAGAACCAAACCACACATCTGCCAGAACTTCCGCATATTTCATTTTGAATTTGAAATTCGGACAACAAAAAAAATGCCCACTCATCGTGCCCAAATAAATTAATAACAATAAAGTATTGAAGTTACAAATGGCCGCCGAACGAGAAGCTCTTAACGCTCAATTTGGCGCTTTGGAGCTCGATCGGTGGATCGTGACGAGACCCCTTCGCAATCCCCTCCACAAACAAGTGGTTTCTGTTGGCTTCGAATGCCATTGGAGGTCAAGTTCAGGGAACACCAGTTTATGGTTATTTTTTCCATCTTCTGCTGTGCCGGAGCTCAACGATTCGGATTGCAGGCGGAGGTGCCAAAGTATCTGATTGCTCAAGTATTTAGATACTTTGACAATGGCGCTTGACGCGAGCTGTTTGAATGCGATTTCCAAAGTGCCAGGAAGTGATGATTTTCTATACCAAATTCAATTTGCCGTTTTCGAATTCGAGATAATTGGGTTCTTGTTCGAAGTTAAATTCAGGAAAATACAATATTGTTCAGCTGAGTTAAATGCTCTTCAAGTTTAATTTTATTTCCTGCTCATTGATTTTTATAATGCCTGTTAAACTCAGATGTAGTTAATTTAAAAATTTGATTGATTCATATCCAAATATGAATGCACAAATATGAAGGCACAAAAGTAGGCACGTTTCAGAAACCTTAACATTGGATTTGGTTTGTAATTATATTAATGCTACCGGAACAGCAAGTTCAGTGAACTTGGTGTCTTGCCAGCTAAATATGTAAATTATATTTAAATATGACAATTAACTTTGGCAATTGCTTCACTAGCTTTTTATCACTTTTGCCGATTTGTTTTTTGGTTTGGGATTTTTAAAAACGAACATACTCGTAGTGTTGTATACGTTAATAAATATTTAAAGGTATTTTCCATAGAGGAATCTACTTTTCATCACTATGCACATAGGTTTCAAAATATATTATATATTTATCAATATAATGAGCTCAGTCCCATCTTTTTTCTCACTGAATATAATATATAACATAAATTATTATCACCCAGACCCATTTCGATTGTCTCTGCTTATTATTTCATGCACGATTTATATTAGATGGGTTCGTTGTGTTTGCTCTTTTTGTCGCTTGTAACTTCAGAAAGAAGAAGGTGATACATATTTCTTGGACCTTGAAGGTCGTCGTCAGCGGACTTTACAAGTTTATTTGATTTATGGTAATTAGCTGCGTGCACCTTGCCTAATTGCAGATACCCTCGATAATTGGATTCCTGAACTTGGACTGACTGGCGACAATTGGATGACTTTGGCCCCCCTTTTACCCCAAATTCGATGAGCTGACCAGCTGACCTAGAGAGCCAAGGCTGAAGTGCTGAATCATGAGAATTATAGCTAGAAATCTGTCATAATCTTACGGCTAACGACAAACGCTTAAATAAACCAGCAATGTGAGCAAAGCTATTGGGTTCTTGTGTTTAAGTAGGAAATGCCCGAAAGTCGGCAATGGACTTTGCAGCCTTTGGGCTGCAAAATAATTCGGGTAATCGAATAATCAATCGAATGTACAACACTGGTCGGCAGTGACAGGACCCAACTGACATACTGCCAAGTTCCAGAGAGAAATGGGGAAAAAAACAAGTAGGTAATAATGACGGCACGGACAAAAAAATATGTAAAACCAAGCGACGATCTGATCTGTGAACTGGCTAGCATCCTCGGCCGGCAATTCGATTGCATTCATTGTCATCCATCGAAGATCGAAGTGAGTTATCCGAGGGGCAGCATAGATAGGGCTAAAACCCGGACGAAAACCAGGACACAGGAGGATCGGGATCGGAAAGAGGAACGGGAACGGGAACATAAACAGGTAGCACCGCGAGGCGAAGAGGAGCGGAGCGGTGAGAGTTGGAAGCTGTTCTCGAGGAACTCTTCCCGGAGGCAGAAGAAATGTTTTCGGCGGTGAAGCCGCTCTCCAAGTATCTCCAGTTCAAGTCAATACGCATCTACGACTCCGTCTTCACCATCCACTCCAGGTGCACCGTGGTCATCCTGCTCACCTGCTCGCTTCTCCTGTCGGCGCGCCAGTACTTCGGGGATCCAATACAGTGCATCAGCGAGGAGAAGAACATCGAGTACATACAGTCCTACTGCTGGACCATGGGCACCTACATCCTCAAGCAGGACACCTTCGGCGATCAGGAGCAGGCGCTGGTTTCCCCAAGCCAGCAAGTCTCACCTAACTCTGCCTTCTTCTCATCCGCCACAACCAACGCACCGCAGTCATCCTCAAGAGTCCGCTCCAGACCCCACTTCACATCGAGTCTGCGCAGGATTGGCGAGTACAACGAGGCCTACGCGCGGTCCCTGTCGATAGCCGAGGGCGTGGGCCCCGAGGTCCGCGGCCAGACGGAGCGGCAGTACCTGCGCTACTACCAGTGGGTCATCATCCTGCTGCTCTTCCAGTCGTTCATCTTCTACTTCCCCTCATGCCTGTGGAAGGTGTGGGAGGGCCGGCGGCTGAAGCAGCTCTGCTCGGAGGTCGGCGAGGCGCTCCTCTCGGAGGAGACCTACAACACCCGGCTGCGCATGCTGGTCAAGTACTTCACCACCGACTACGAGGACATGCACTTCTGTTACATGGCCAAGTACGTCTTCTGCGAGGTCCTCAATTTCCTCATCAGTGTGAGTAGGGTTTGCGGTCAAGTTTGAGTCAAATACACCAATGGAGTTCAGCGGGAACTTCAATTATGATGTCTTTTTTTTTTAATTAGGAGGAGAAAACTTACAGAAGCTTATAACATATATGACTTTAAACTTTTATGAACAATTTCCGTGGGTTTTTTTTAAATATACATAACGACTAACATTAGGACTCTCCTTTAAAGCATAATAGTCTATAGGACATCTAAACTTTTGGATTTTGTATGGTAGTTTTTTGTTATCGAAAAACTAATATATCAGAAGATATGATTACTATTTTTACCACACTTGTAATACAACTTATGGCATCCAATCCGCAGGTGGTGAACATAATCGTGCTGGAAGTGTTCCTGAACGGATTCTGGTCGAAGTACCTGCGCGCGCTGGCCACCATTCCGTTCTACGACTGGGATCGCTGGAACCGCGTGTCCTCGAGCGTCTTTCCCAAGATCGCCAAGTGCGAGGTGCTCAAGTTCGGCGGGAGCGGCACGGCGAACGTGATGGACAACCTGTGCATCCTGCCGCTGAACATCCTGAACGAGAAGATCTTCGTCTTCCTGTGGGCGTGGTTCCTGCTCATGGCCCTGATGTCCGGCTTGAACCTTCTGTGCCGGCTGGCCATGATCTGCAGCAGGTACCTCCGAGAGCAGATGATACGCAGCCAGCTGCGTTTCATGACCAAGCGGCATGTGAAGCGTGCCCTGCGTGACCTGACCATCGGCGACTGGTTCCTGATGATGAAGGTCAGCGTCAACGTGAATCCCATGCTCTTCCGGGACCTGATGCAGGAACTTTGCGAGCTGCGCACCTCCGAATCGGGCAGCACCCTGGAGAGTCCCGTCTAGGATAGCTAGTGACCAGGACCACGGATAGGATTAGGATCCCCAGTTCGCCTCGTCCTCCGACTGCCCACTACCAATTGACGTTGCCGTCGTTCGTTAATTCGTGCCCTTATCACATGCCTAAATCTGTATATTACATATAATTCCTCTCAATTCCTTTAAAAATTCTGTACTTCTATGTTTTAAGACAATAAGCGAGTAAAAATCTATTTTAAGTCACGCTATTTTGTAAAATATTGTAAAATATTTGTAGGAAGGCGTTACCCATACACAAATATGCTTGGCAGAAGGTGCTCATTTATATTTGTTTTAAATAGTTAAATGTATATAATGAATACTATCATAATATATCGTAAAACACATATTTTGCATACTTTTATATAGTTCTAATACTATTTTATTTGCAATCTTAAGTAATACTCTTCTGGCATTTTAAGTTTGCTTCTATATACGAATTAACTTTGTGATGAGCCGCCGCTTCTACTTTTGTTATCTTTGTTGCTGGCATTTAATGTGCATTGTTTATAACTAGTTGCTGCCATAATTTCGTCATTTATATTTTGCTGGGACGATCCCCAAGCCCCAAGCTCCAAGCCCCCAGATTCCCTCGATCGTCGTGGTTTCAGCATTGTTTTGCGCACATTAACAACGCAACTCGCTCGCATTTGGCCGCCTTCGCCACGCCACGCAACTCACTCACTCGCACTCACACTCGCACTCACACTCGCACTCACACTGGCACTCGTTCAGGTGAATGAATGTAAATATTATTCAAAAGCCATTCGTGTGGCGTTTAATATGCCCCGCACTCACGTGGGGCATATCAGCTGGAGAACCCGCTTGCCGTGACTCACCAGCTGATAAAAGAATTCTGCAGAACTGATTCTTTTGCTGCATTAGTAAAGAAAATGACGATCCTAACATAGTTTGAATGAGACACTCCTCATTATCGCACAAGATTCCCTATCAATTTCTAGCACTCGAAACTGATAAAGATGGTGATTGCGATTGCATGCATATGAATTTTGAATTGGTGCAGACAATGAAAGACTGATAAATATTTAACTTAATTAGCAATTTCTGTTAATATTTGTGTCAACACGTTGGTAACTTTTGTAAATGTGACGTAACATGTTGATAAGTTCTTAAGGAAGGAAATTTACAGAAGAGTTTTCAGAAAGAAGAAACCCTAAGATAAGTCACAAAAATCACTTGAGTATAATAAATATAGCTATATAGAGAATATCTTATAAATTGTCTTATAAAATTATTTAAAATCTATTAAAACAATAATATAATTTTTTAAATTATTAATAGGTAACTATTAGGATATAGGATATATTTTCGAATGCGGTGGCAAAGGGTAGTATGACCATAGTATAACCCATAGCATGTTCCCACTTTATTAGAGGGTATCAAGACGTCGGTAACCCGCTTCCGAACGCTCCCCCCGATTCGCCGCCTCTTTTTGTGGGGTCTCTCCCTTTCCGTTTGACGTTTGCGTGGGCTGTCGACGCCTCTGCCGCTGCCTCTGCTGACGCCGACGTCGACTGCGGCAGAGGTGCGGCCGGTGTTTCTGTTTCTTCAGCTTTTGGTTACATCTATGTACTATATGTATTTTATTTCCATATCTATAGCACCCCGTATTCCTATCCCTATTCACATTCGGTATTGTTTTGCGCCGCTGTTGTTTTGCTTTGGCTTTTCGGTTTTTGGTTTTCGGTTTTTTCGGTTTTTGGTTTCTGATTTTTTGTTTATTTGCAGTTGCCGTGTTTCTGGGCTTTCAGTGTGCCACTTGGCCACAGTTAGTCAGTCGCTCCGTAGTTTGTGCTCGGTGATTTGGCTTTTAGTCGCCTGTCAACCGCCGTCCCTTTCGATTTGCCCACTCGGTTTCGTTGATTTGCTGTTGATTCTGAGCTGATTTCGAGTTGGTTTTAATGTGAGGCGATGCATTTAATTGAGCCGCGTACGTGACGATTGCTTCTGCGCTTGCTGTTGCATCTTCGGCACTGCATCCATATCAATAGTCGGCTATCAGTGGCCAGCTATTGGAATCGCCAATGCACTTGCTGCTGGCCAGTGAGTAACGCACTCGTAATTGGCTCGGCTGAGATACAAAATCAAGAGCAAACAGTTGCCACACACCAGTGGGTAGAGTTTTGGGATTTCCCAAAAAGTATCTGAGAAAAGTTGTTTCGCTGATAAAATACATATTAACTAACTGTAACTTCCAAGTCATATTTCAAGTCGTGAATATTAATTATTATCAATTCTTGGAATATTGCTCTGTCTAAATAGGTTTCCAAATAATAATAGAAAGAAGAGTTCAAGCTAATTTAATATTTTTTCGCACATTGCGATTTTCAAAACAACTTATCGCGTACTTGTTAAGTGCATGAATTATCTGATAGCCAAATGTTTGCGACTTAAGAATTACATAGTATATACCAACACTATCTTTATTTCACTTTAATCAGAGCTGCTAAGCAGAAGAAAACCAGAGCAGTTGCATTATCAATGCTCGAAGTGCTCAACACTATTATTTTGACTGCAACTGTGCGTGTTGTGCGACACACACACACACACACCGCACACACAAATTTTAGCGCGTGATAAGCGACAGCGAAAACAACCATGGCAATAAAAGCAACAACACAACGGTGGGCAGTGATAAACACTCCGCGACAAGTGTGTAAAACATTTAAGCGCACAGTGGAATTGCATCATCTGGCCGCGGATTACTGCCTTATTTGTTTCCGAATGGCTATTTTCGGTGAAAGTTGTGATTGATAAGCCCCCTTTCTGTACATTTTTTATTTTGTTGTTGTTTTGTTGTCCAATTTGTGTCACTATTGTTCTCCATGTGGCATCTGGATTCGGGTTTTCGATCTATACAAAATGCTGCACATTGTTGTTTTTCGATTTGCATACGGACTAGGCGAAGAAAGCTCTCGATGCGGGGTAAATAAATATAAAAAAATAATAGGGTACAGTGGTCGCTGGAAAAATCCATATTCCACTGCTAAGTCAAGGGTTCTGGTGTTTTGAAAACATGTTCGGGGACAAATCAATAAATTACAATTTCTATAACCATTAATAGCTTATCTAAAACTAGTTTCGAACGAAATTAATTTCCATAAATATAAATAATGTGTTCGATAGTATGATTAGCATAAAAACATCAAGAACTGTAAAAAAAAAATGAAAGGAATTGCCTGAAAATGGTGATTTTTTTTTTAATCCGGCCCGAAGGACCATATGGACGTAAAAAGCTTTAGTTTCTGTTTGGCTGCTCATACGATTAATCGCTCTATCTAATTGTTTTGCACACCAGTCATGAGCTCTACTGTACTCAGCTTTTTCGGCCATAAAATGGATTCACAACCACTGTGCGCCTAGAAGAGCCCCATAAACAAAACAAAAACCGAAAAAGACCAACGAAGTCTGCAAAAAGAAGCAACAGCCAAAGCGGCAAGAAAAACGATTACGCCAACAGCCGCTGCTGCTTCGGTCGCCGTCGCAGTCGTCGTCGGCGTCGGCGTTGGCGGTAAGGTAACGGTGGCGCTTGAAGGCGGTAACGCTGCGAAGCGATTTAGTTGGCCGCCGCTGCCCGAACGCGTCTCCCGTGCTTCAATTCTCAGTTTTCGATACGAGTGGTCGCCATGGTCTAGTCCCCATTCCAAGCCATTCCAATTTCCATTTGCACTGGCCTCGTGTAATTATGATATTTCCCAGGGTGTTACGATTAATTATTGATTTGTGTGGCCCCAGAAATGCTGCCCCCCCTCGCAGAAAAGTGATAAGAAGTGGATGCGTTGGCTTTCTTCCGACGTTTTCACGTTTCGTTTAAGTGCACTGAGCAAAAAGTTGGAGCCCACACTTACGCGTACATGAATAGGAAATAAACTGTGACGAGACTTACCTATAAACGATTTGTTCCACTAAAAATGAAAGAAAAAACCTAATTTGCACAAACCCAAAAACGTGACGCCCACAACCAACCCAATTTCTTTTCAGTGAATCCCTCCCACACAACAGAAAAGCCATAAAAACAAAAGAGTTAACAAAACGCAACCATAAACCAATGAGTGTAAAGTGAAAGAGTGAAGAATTAGGAAAGAACAGAATCGTGCAGATTTCGAGTGTGTGATATCTGTTTCTTTTTTTTTTAAGTTTTTTTTGCACAGTGTGATCATGGCCGGCGATGCGGAGAACAAAAGGGGCTATCGCACCATATTTCGCAGCATATCCCAGGTGTTCTACGCCAATGCCAAAAACTCGAGTAATACGAACAGTAGCAGCCACAACAACAACAACAACATCATCAGCTACAACAACAACACCATCGAGAACAACAACGAGGGAATCGGCCGACTAACAGTCACGCTCACCAGCATAACACCACCCACAGCCACATGGACGTCGACATCGCCCACAATCTCCACGTGCACAACTGCGTCCGCATCGGCGGGATCATCCACCGCATCCTCGTCGCCACTGGCCAGCAGATCGGCGCGATCGGCGGAGA
The DNA here is from genome assembly GCF_016746395.2 of Drosophila simulans. Lineage (NCBI taxonomy): Eukaryota > Metazoa > Arthropoda > Insecta > Diptera > Drosophilidae > Drosophila > Drosophila simulans. Next base: position 18,622,301 of record NC_052525.2, on the reverse strand, counting down.
ATATATCCTGCAGCGAGTGTGGAAACCCAGATCCGTATCATGGCCATGAGCCGGCAAAAGGTCAAGCCCTGACTCCCGAAGTGCCGGCAAATGTTGACCTACGGCCAGCAGTTCCAGCAGTGCCGGTTCCAGCTGCCAGTGCGGATCAAAACCAGAAGCTAAGGGCCAGTTCCATGCTGGATCTGACCTCCAACCATCGCCATCAGAACGCCTTGAGGGTAAGTCCTATCACCTAGAAACATGCATCAATTTGTGGGGGTTAGCAACCGCCTTTCAAATGGCATTAACCAGACCCATCCATCAAGACATCCATCAAAGAGGAATCAGCCAAGAAAGTCCATCCTAGTTTGAATTAATCTTTAACTTTTAAGCGTCTATGATGTATGATGTATGATGATTTTCGTAATGCATTTATTTGCCTTAGAGAGATCCAAAAATGCTAATCACTGGTAATACCTCTTTAAAAGTCCATAAACATGTGAATGGGGAGGCCCTATTAGATCTTCGACTGATAACCCCGTATTAGCTTTATTTATCGGTGATCCATAGGATTTCCCTGGCCCATGAATTTCACTGGGCCGCCGATTTAAACCCGTTTACGGTCCGTTAGCGGTCTTTCATTGGAGGGTTCGGAATGAAATTTGCATTCCCAGTGAAAGTGAGACCGGAACGGGTTCCGAAAGAGTTCCGTTGGGTCCGAAAGTGAAAACCCATTTTCCACTGGCGCATCTCGGCGTCCTTCAGATCGCTTAGCTTGAAGATCAACTCATTTTGATAACCAATTTGTTTTAATACGCGGGTTTTCATATTAATGTGAAACCTTGCTTGAAACTGTATCATTAAACCAAGATGACCCGCGTGAACAACTGTGAAATCCATAAAAACCATTGGTCAATTACCCAATAAATCATACTTGTCATGGGCATACAAGCAAGTTCATTTATATCAAAAACACATCATGTACATACATATGTACATCAGTTTTTACATTTCCGTTTGTGCGAAGAATGCGATAAAGATATGGACATATGTACATATTTCGTAACCTTAACCTTGGTGATTATTTTGTAGTCGACATGGGCAAGTTTAGTGACCCATTTTCGTGGGATAAAATATATAAACGATTTTGTTGCTGAGGGAAAACTGTTTCCGGGCAAACACCCAGTGCACATTTTCACATAATTTTACAAAATGAATTTATACATTATTTGATAACTACCATAAATCACTGTTAGTAACATGGGCTTGTGTGAATATCGTTTGGGATGGCGATTGCAATGGCACATTGTGCCATCCGAAAAGCGTCTTAACCCCCAAAACCCCCTTAACCCATGCGGTTTTCCCACTGATGCAATGGCAAAATGCAGTGCGCATGGTTTTATTTCGAGCTTTTGTCTGTTTCGTTTTCCGTTGCGTGTTTTGCCGTTCGCCTTCGCCTGCTTTATCATCTTCGAGTCCATCTTCGTCTTCGTTTTCGTTTTCATTTCCATTGCGCCGCTCGCTCAACTTAGCGACTAATTGCGAGTGCAGCTGCGCATGCGTGTTGCGCGCGACTTGGCAGCGATTCGGGCGCGTTTTCCCAGCGATTTTTGCATTGCGAAATGGGGGAAGAAATGAAACCAGGAAAAATAGAATATAACCATTATAAGCTGGGTCTCATTAGCAAGCAATTGGCAAGCGAATTTCTCTGATGCGAATGAGGGAGCATAAAAGACATCATGCACTGCACTATGGTCCAGAATTCGTTTTTTTTGGCATAAAGTCTAAATTTTTATGTCAATATATCGTCCTCTAGCAATTATTTTCTAATAGAAAATTGATCATATAAATAAAAACAAAAAACAAAATTGACCGAAAGCTTCACTAAATCGTTTTATGAGCTTTTAAAGTTGAAGTGTTAAAAAGCTGATTGAGAGAATGCAATTTCCGAAAAATTACTTGCTTACTTTTGCATGTGGTATGATCGTTAATACGCATCCAAAAATTATAGTAAAATATGGAAAATAAATGCCAAGGTATGATGTTTTTAACTTATGTAGGTAATATATGTATAGTTGTACTGTTTTTATGTTGTGTGACATCCAATTTATGTGTATTTTAACAGAAAATTCTAACGTGTCCCCTGTGTTTCGTGGAGTATAACTAATTTTCTGACAATTTCTGACAAAAGTTAAAAACGTCAGTTTGTACCTTTAACTATTGTCTTTCACGGTAAAGTAATATCTTTTGCCCATTTTTGCTCGTTTTCTTAAAAATTTGATTTTAAATAGGCAATTTTGAGTTCAGACATAGCGACCTCCTGGACATTTGGAGGCGTAACAATAGGCAAAAAGTTATGTTTCAAATTACGTTTATTCCGCAATCAACAACAATAATCAGGAATCGAAAAAGACAGAAGAGATTGACAAAAAATAGTAAATTTTGAATTATTTACTAAAAAAAAACTGCCCGAGTGTAACAGACAACTAGACCGATTTATTTTCAAGCATACCAAGTGGATGGCGTCAAAGATAACAATTCTTGTTAGTGATTTTGAAAACTCCAAGACACCGAAGCAAATGGGACGCCGAAACTTATCTTACCAAAATGAAGGAGAAAGATTAAAAAGGAAACTGAAAATACGAGTGAAGCCCGGAATAAGCTTTACAAAAGGGACCGACTATCACATGCAAAAAAAGATATTCGGATCAATAGGATGAGTGATATTTTCCACAGAGCGATTGATAACTCGGACCCACTATTATCAACAATAAGTTTAAAAGAACGAGAGAGAAAAAATAGGAAAAACCACTTCCGAAGGCAGTAATAAGTCTTTTGGAAATACAGTCTAATTTTAAACCTGATCCATGAGACAAAATATTGGATTCACAATCTGATTCTGATTCGAATTCAGATTCGGAAATTTAAAATGTAGAACTAGAAAAAGAAAAGGGGGATTATTTTTAAAACAACAATATACACGACTTTAAAAAAAAAAAAAAAAAAAAAATGATATTTCGTTGACTCCTGAGCCATACCAGTAGTTAATATGGGAGGCAAGAGAGGGCGTGGTCGCACAGACTTCAAATTTTCTGTGCAAACTATTTGTGATTTAACAACAAAATGTACAAAGTTTCAAGTCTGTAGCTCAATTTTTAGACTTTATGCCAAAAAAATCGAATTCTGGACCACAGTGCACTGGGAGAAAAAACATGCCATATCTTTAGCTCATTAAATATTTCATAAATTACTAAAAAAAAGAGTATCTACAGCTAGAAGGAATCTATCTTTCGGCTTAGAAATATATTGCTGCATACTTTCACACACCGAATGCGTGTTATGTAACGAAATTTTCTATGTGAAATCGTAATGCTTTTAACACCTGAATGCCTTTTGTTTTTTTTTTGCTGTGCAGAGGTTTATCACTTGGTTCGTCGACTGACGAGTGCAACAATTTTGTCATCAGTCAACGGGCACAAATACACGTACCCAGTCGGTCACATAGATACTCTGCGTGCATTATTTCCATTTGGCTTTATTTATGCATTTCATTTTCTCGCTCTGATTTGCCCCGCACTTCTGCCTCGAAATTTCTCTTTTAATTTTATTTTTTCTTTGTTAATGCAGCGCGCCAAGTAGAATTGTCGTCGTCTGATTGACACTTGAGCTGACATTCTCATTTCAATTCGGATTCGTACTCGTTTGCGTATTCCGATTCCAATTCCAATTTCAGCTTCCGTTATCTTCCTGCCTGCCCCCTCGCATGTGTCATTGAATTCTCACAATTTGTATCTCAGAGTTTTTATCTCAAATTGTTCTATGAGTCAAGTTTCGGGGGCCCTTCGACAGCGTGTTACTGATAGGAAAGTCTGGAGATGAGCTATACAGAAGCGGGCTCATTCCCTAATTGGTGTAACTTATAAGTTAAATTGATCAAAAATAAAATTGTATAGGAAACAATATTAATTTACATATACTATATTAAGTTTTGATTACTTATTCATAATTATAACACGAATGTTTGCAAAATGCATAGATACACGTTTCGAAAACTGATATCTTTCAGTTTAATTCTTCGACCCAGCAAATGATAGTAAAATATGGTTAAAATCGCGAATAGTTTATAAAGTAATTTCTAAAAAATTTACAAGGTTCTGTGTGTATAAGTTTTTTTGCGTTTTAAGCAATTTCATAATATTTAACAGGCCCTCTCTAATTCACACTTTTCTCATTAGCCACACAACCGTTTAAATGCTATTAATTAAGAGGCGTAAAACACTTACAAATGTAGTGCACTTTTATCGCATACTCCACACCATTTTACGCAAATTGTTTTTCCCTTTTATCAATTATTGACTAATTCAACGGATTAGATTTCATGCTTGAATGGTATAAAACATCGAATGAGTCACAGGCGATGGTCAATAAAAAATACCAATTAAGTCAGTTTTTTTGTATTATTTTACCAGCAGCTCTATACTTTAATTTGAGGCGTTGACAAAAGCTGCTGGCTTCGGTCACCCAACACACACACACACTCACACACAGCCACTCCCCACACTCTTTTCAACTCGATCTATCTGTTGCTGCTGTCGCGCTTAATAAAATTCATTAAAAACGGAGAAGACCGCCGTCCAACAATAATAATCATAAAGTGAACTCAGAGGAGAAGGGGTGAAGGGGGAAGGGGATGAATGGTTTGGGGGAGGGGGAGTAAACACCAATACAGCCACATGCAGCATTCAACGCAGAAATAGAGTTGCCACTCCAACTATTTAATTGCTAGTCAGCAAATGGCATTTTTCAATCTTATGCAAATTATATGAGAATGAAGTTTTCTGCATTTTCAGAAACCAACTGAAAATATTCAAAATTATGGAAATACTTTCAAAAAGTGTGTACAAGTATGCTAAACAATTTTGAACTGTCGGTACTTATTTATCCACTTTTATAAATCATTATACATTTAGGTTATACTACACATTTAAGTTTAGTTTCAATTTTATAGAATCTTTCTGCACTTCGAGGCTTAATATTAATATATAATATATATATGTATATAATATTATATTATTGAAATGCACTTGTTACTCGAATTCAACGATTTTTACTGTCGCATCTCGACAACACTGAGTTGCAGTGGCTGCCAACTCATTACCGACAGAAACATAATGCTGCCAAAGACGCGAGTCTGGTTCTGGACAGGGATGTGGATGTGGATGTGAGTGGGGATGGGGCTGTGGATTTGGTTGGGACACGGACGGGTCTTGGACAGGGCCATCAGCCATCAACCATCATCCACGGGCCATGAGCCGTGGGCCACCCCTTTTAATTCTTCGTGTTTTTTTTCGGGAAAAGAAGGCGGCCGAGAAGACCCGCAGAAAAGCCAAACCAAATATGAGTCGGGGCAAAAAAAAAAAGACGAAAACTGAAAGCGAAAACATGAGAAATATGTTCTTCAGGAATTAATTTACCCAGCACTGCGAATGATAAATGCCCTTCTCCGAGTTATAAGATGTAAAAACCGATTTCATAATTTATTAGCCAAGTGCAAATAAATATATTAAATATATTTGAGTTTCAATTTATGCACTTAAAACTTATAATACTTGTACTGGCGTGCTTTAAGATAGATATTAAATCTTTGAAATAGAATCTACGCAAAGTCAACCCTAGAAAACCCTATGATTTATGGGTATATCCCTGCATATATGTATGTACGTATGTATGTAGGGTAGTCGATAGCAAACAGTTGATTGCAATGTTGGTCACAGCCTGAATGCATTTCTTTATTTCGGTGTGTGTGCGTATTTGTTGTTGTGTATCCGCATCTGTATTTGTATTTGTATTCGTTCGTATCTGGTGGATACATTTGATGCCGTCGGCAGCGAAGCCAACAACAACAATTGTGTTCATTGTGCTTAATTAATTTAGTTCAAAGATCAAGCGACCATATTGCTGAACATCGGCTGCAATGCGATTCTTCGCCGGCCTCTGCTCATTTTCATTTTTATTTTCATTTTTATTCCATTTTTATTTTCATTTCCATTCTCAGTCTCACTCTCATTCGCGTTTTTAAAGTCTCTCCCCGGAATTGTTGTTTTTTCCCCAAAGATGCATCCTCATCTTTTCTTTTCTCTATTGGCTCCCGGTTCTGTTTTATATGGATTCCGATATCTGCCCAGTAATATCGGTCGCGTACTATATGGATCTTAAATGCATGGAACAGGATTATTTGGATTGGTTTCAAAATCCAATAAGAGAACTGACAGATCTTAGGATCGTATTTCTCTAGGCTGGGTTCGTGCTCAAAGTGCAGTTCTCATTTTCATATCGAAATTGCTTGCAATAAAGTGTTGAGCAAAAGTACATATGTGCATATCGTAATCGGTTTACGCAACTGTTGTGCATAACTTGAACAGTGTTTAGCATTCATCATGGTTACTTACCCAGCTCGATCCGCCCTCCCAGCCGCGCCCCCTCTGCGGTCCCAGAACCGACCCCACCCCCACCCTCATTTTTTTCGCACCCCCTACCCCTACCTCCCAACCCAGCCGAACTGAAAACAAACTCCCAACTCTCCACGGACCGCACTCGATATGCTTAATTAGGCAACGGGCGTTGAGTATAAAAAGCGTCTTTTGTCGCTGCCACGCCCCACCCTTACCCCCACCCCCTCATCGGCCCATGCCACCCCCAACCCTTACACACACACACACGCACACTCGTGCATGTGGTGGCGCACAGCCAGACAGAGCCACACATGTTGCCCATGTTCCATTACACACATGTGGTTCGGTTTCAGTTCAGTTTTAGGTTTGTTCTGCTCTGCTCTGCTCCGTTCTGTTCTGGGCTTTTGCCTCCCCATCACTGATCTCTGGCCCACACTGGTCAGCATGGAATTGGGACGAAGGATAGTTTCAAGCTCGGTGGGCATGAGTCATACTTTACCCGATGATGATGAGCTTCATCAGCGGGTTGATTCATCGAATCACAGCTCATAATGGGATTGTTTGATCCATCGAGTTTGCCTGTAAAAATAAATAACTATAAAACATATATGAGACAAAGCAAGTATTTCTTTTGAATCTTAATTTATTTTAAAAAATTATATTCTAAAGAAACTTAGTGATGATGGCAAATATAGTTAGCATCTAAAATATTTAATTTATTTTGCCAACTTTTTTTATAGTTTTTGAAAATACTGATATATCGTGTAATATATGTATTATATTTAATTGATTCCCGCTTATAATTCCCAACTTGCTTTTTCATCGAAAGCAACCCAGTTTTGGTGCGTTCGTTGAGGTTGGTGCCCACTTTTGCTGACTAGTGTTGAGTGCTCGAGTTCCCTGGGTGACCGGAGGTCGGCATCGCCATAGCCATAGCCACCGCCACCGACTCGTGGCGTCGACGTCGACTGCGACTGCGACGCCGACTGCGACGCCAATCGCTTACGAGGCGGACCGCCACCCAAGAAAATTCTCGGCGGCATCTTGAGTTCAATTTCAGTTGATATTCTGTTAAATTCGCGAACGCGTCGCGCCTGCAGCTCCCGATTTGATGGAGAGCCCCACCTCAAGCCCAATTTCGTAATGCTCCCATTCAAAGCTCGGCTTATCAGTGCTGGCCAAAATCGGTGCTTTTTGTTTTGGTGCTCGAGTTTCGGTTTTGAAGCCCAAGTGCCTCGATCGATCGACAATAGTTTTACGCACAGATCTTATAAAAAAAAAAATAAATAAATAAAACAGTTTGGGGAAATTGGAGAGAAAGTGAGATAAGCGCTGCGAGATAACGGTTTTATTTGTTCATTCTTTTCGCCCATATGTGTATGGGTGTGTGTGCTCGTGTGTTTCTTGTGAATTACAGTAAATTGTAAGCAATTCATCGTCATTCATTCATTTGTCGCCATCTGAAAATGAACGGCGATGAATCATCGGCATAGGCAAATCCGCGGATTACCCGCAATCCACGCTGATTGCATGGTTGTCTCCTTGGGGCTGCACAATTTGGACAGGTTTTATTGACGGGGTCAAGAAGGTCTCGATCGAATGCCCAAAAGTATGCAAGTCCATCACTGAGGGGCCCGGAAAACCAAAGTCTTGCGGTTTTTTTTTGTATTTGAGAAATCAAACTATAAACTGTGTATTTTGCCAGTGTTTGAAAATACTAGTTAAAGCTAGTTAATTGGGTTGTACAAAATTTATATTATAATCATATCAAAAAATATAATATTCAATTGGTTGAGAATCAATGTGCTACAGCTTTTTTTAATAGATATTTAATACGAAACTGATTTTCTGGATGAAAATTCTTAAGAAGTATATGAGTTCGGTATCAGTTTTTTTTTCTATGCTATTGCTGCATTTTGGTGATTCGTATCAGTACATAAAAACATTTTATTAATGAAATTTTAAGCCTTTAAAGTTAAGTCACGAAGGATTTGGAATATATACTTTTAAAATTTCCAAAATGAGTACTTCAAAACAGGAAGTCCAGTGATATACGGCTTCTAATTAGTTTATTCATTTATTTATTGATAACAATGATTCAGAACCTTCATACCCTAGGGATTCAATTTAAGAATCTTGCAGTTAGTTTCGTAGAAAAGCAATTAGTTGAGGGGTGCTCCTAATATTAGTGAATATATTAGTGAAAACCCAGATATGCAATCAGTTATGAAGAATTCTACAAGCCTTTCGATTGCTATTAAAATTCAAATAGTTTGCAACAATTAAGTGCATGGCTCTTTGTTAAATTATTTCCCGTATTGTTAATGATATATGATGCAAATAATTATAAGTCAGTGCTGTTAAAATCAAGATTTTCTATTTAAATAAATTCGATTTGTGTATAATTTGTGTGTTGCACTAAATTATAGAAGCGAAATAATTGAGCGGGGTACCAAACATAAAAAACATTCCACTTTACTAGTTAAAACAATACAGATTTAGGGTTTCCTAATAACTTAATAACTTAACTTAAATATATAACAGAAAGATGCAATTAATACATACCTTATTGAATGTTCTGTAAAATGATCTTTAAAAGGATAACCAATCACGATTTTGAAGAATTGAAAATTAATAAGATCGGATTTTGTTCAGGCAAAATAGGCTACCATTGACCATTGACCCTGATTCTAGAGCAAAGTATGATTAACACCGTGAAAACGCTTTTAGCTACCAACATTTGTGTTACCTAACGATCCAAATCTGTTGTATTTTGAAATATGGTTGGTAGGCTTCTCTCGACTGGAATCGAATCGGTTTTATTTAAATGACGCTGTAACAATTGGTGGTGGAGAATGCGAAACATGTTTTAAGCACCTAAAACCCCAACCGGTTTCCCCCCCTTGCGCCCCAAGCCGATTATGATTAATGGCGGCGATCCTAGATCAAAGAATTACGAATAATACGAAGCCCCCGAAGAAGATTTCAAGATGTACCATCGAGATAAACATGATTTCCCCACTTACGCCGATCAAGAGATTAATGCACGAAGCCTCGTTTCTTGCCACCTTAACTCCATTAGGCTCACTCTCGCCTTCCGTTCGGGATAACTGTGCACTCGAAGAAAATGTGACCAAGAAGATAGAACATAATAATAAATGCAAAATGAAAATTTGCAGAAATGGTTTTGGTTTTTGAGAAAGAAGGAATTGTAGAATTTATATTTGAAATATATTATATTTGAAATTCCCAAACTCAGTTGCTAGTATTTTTTGCCAGTGTGGACCGAGCGCATTCCATATTCCACACACCATGTTCCACATTCCATCTACCTGGCGGCACCTGTGAGGCGTAGGTGAGGAAGTCGACGATCGTTACACAATTCTCGACTGGCCGCCAACCTGTTTCTGTTTCTCTGGGGTTTCTCGCCCCTCTCCGCTCCCCGCTCTCTTCGCCCTGTCAGGGCCATCATTTTGAGTCCGTGGGATAAGGACGGGGGTTACGAGAGGACCGACATGGTTTGGTGGATCGCTTAGTGACTCATCTCCGTATATCAACGAAAAACAAAGCCCAAAAGCAGAACTGTTTAATTCTAGTCAGATGGAATGCATTTGAAAGTATTTTACTTTAAACATTAATTGCATTTAAGCATTAATTGTTTTATGACAAACAAACAATTAATTTTAGAGCTCTAAGGTGATAAGTGCGTTCGATCTTTTTGGGCGTGAAATATGCAGAGATATTGGGTCTAGTTACACATATTTTGAATACAGCATTGGGTTCCAGTAATATTTTATAAAAATGTATGTCTATGTAAATATTAGAAGAAATGGTAAAGAAAAACTTGATAACAGGGTCATATTATTACTCACTTTTTAAAAGCTGTATGCAATTGAATTAGAAAAATGCATTCTTAAGATCCCAGTGTTAAAAAAGTCAAAGAATAGTATTTTAAAAGCAAATACGATGGTTTGGAGGAAAACTGAGTGCAGAGTGCAGCGACTTTGGCTGAGATAATGAATATCGCTGATTGCAGTCGGAAGCGGGAGGGAAAGAGACAGAAACAAAACAAAATGGGGGTAGTGGCTTCACTTAAAGAGTTCAGGCCCATTGACTTTTCTCAGTCATTACACTGCGAGAACTAAGTTCGTTTTTGGGTTGCTCTTGTACAAATAATAATGAGTAATCGAAGATTACAAGTTATTCAATTCACGCGAGTGAGAAATTTAAGAAGAGCCATTTGAGCATTGCCAAATCGAATTTATGTAAATGAAATACTTTCGCGACATTTCTTTTGCGGTGCATGAAACTCTCTCGATGACAGTGCTCTCACTCACTATCTCTCCGGTTGCTCTGCGCGCCGATTATTTTCTCACTTAATAATGAATTACGATGTGACGCAGCGGCGATAAGAGAAAGTAGGGAGGCAGAAGAGGAAAGAAAGAAGAGAGATGCCACAGCAGGCGAAGGACATCAACGATAACGTCGGCATGGAGGCGCACATCTACGAGAATCTGCCGGGCCTGACCTCCACCCCCAAAGGTCAACTGAACGCGGAGCTGCGCAAGTATTTTCCGCGCGAGGCGATCTACGAGAATCTTTGTCGGGGTTGCGGCTACGGCGTGTTTGCCGCCCAAGGACGCTACTGCCATTTCTGCCAGTGCATCGTGAGCGGGGGCGTGGTGAGTACACCGCCTCCCCCACCGCCACCGCCCCATTCTCCGATTTCCGGCGAGAGCAGCAACATCTATGAGAACATCTGCGATTTGTGCCGCGGCATTTACAGCGACAACGAGCGGTGCCGGTGTCAAAGGTCAGAGACGCCAGCCAAAGCGCCCGCTTCGTCCACACCACCCACACCGCCGACGCCACCCACCAAGGTCAAGTCGCGGTCGCTCTTGGGCTACTCCAAGTCCAGTGCGGCGACCTTGACCCGTCTCTTCGGCTCTCTTAAGCAGCTGAACCGTTCGTCGTCGCTGCAGCGCAGGATATTCCCGAGGACTCCCACGAATGGCAGTGGCAGCGCTGGCTCCCTGGAGATCATCCACAACGTGGACGAGGTGTTCCGCACCCAGGAGACCTTCGACCTCCAGCGCATTTGCGAACTGAAGCTGGAGCAGCAGCAATTGAAGGGCAGCCAAAGCGATCAGCACATCTACGGCCGCGTAAGAGAGCCAGGCGAAGAGAGCCAGAGCCAGAAGAGAGAGCGCAAGAAGCCGCGCGTCTCTCGCATTCGCCTGCTGCAGGACGAAAGCACAGCGGATGCATCAGCATCCTCATCATTGTATCTCAACGAGAGCATCTGCCAGTGGATGACCTCCCTGAGGCGGCAGGTGCACCACTACGACGAGGGGCCGTGGCAGCAGCCAAAGAGCGTGCCAGCGCGCGATCCTTCATCCTCCGCCGAGGAGAGCACGGTGACACTGCGGAGAAGCACGGAGGAGAGTGCAAAGTGTGCGGACGAGCAGGCGAAGTTGGTCAAGGACTTTAAGCGAAAGCTTCAGCTGAAGAGAGCGCAGAACGTGGAGCCGGAAAGAGAGCAACGACGCTGCGCCATCACGGCCAACTTTGTGAATGACTATCTGAGCGCACTGGGCGAAGAGAAAGAGGCAGTGCAACGGCAACAGGTGGCCGCAATCGAAGAGCACGTCGCAGTCGTGGCAATCGCAATTCAGCCCCAAGTCTCTGTATCTCTCTTGCGCTTGATGCAGAGCCTCGCTCTTTCGGCCAGCTTGCACGTGTGTGTGCGTGGCTTTCTCACCGCCTATGACAAATCGTTCAGCTTGTGGCTGTGGCACCAGCAACAACAACCACCGATCAACGGTTATCGGCGAAGGAGAGCGCGTGACTCAGTTGTTGGCGTTGTGGGGGATTGGCGACGGCGCCTGCCTCTCTTCGCCATCTCCTCCGCCGACAGCAACGATCGTTCGCTGGCCTCGGCTTCGGTTTCAGTTTCGCCAGCGATTTCAGAGAGCGTAGACGTGTGTGCTGCTGCTGCGTCGCGACGTCGCGCGAATCGAACTACGAAGCGAAGAGGGACACCGATAGTCAGTGAAGAGGGTGTGTGCGGGGGCGAGAGCTCCACCAGCAGTAACAACACCAAGAAAAACAATAATAATAACAGTAACAACAGCAGCAACAACAACAGCGGTGCTTTGATGGCAGCGCCTAAGCCAAATGGCGAGGCAGAGCGCCCCTCAACAACCAGCAACAACAACAACATCAACTGCAGCAGCAACAACAACAACAACCATCACACAGTTGACACTGAAAGCGGCATTACCAACAACAACAACAACAATAACGATAGCAACGCCAATTGCAATGTCAATGAACAACAGCAACAACAACAACAGCAGCCAATCACACAGGTCAACACTCATTAATAAAAAGCAAAAACAAAAGCCGCATCAATCAAAGGCAAAATTAAAATACACAGAGAGAAAAGGTTGGGGCGGTACGAGCGCCTCTAGAAATAATTATTATTGAAAAATCGATCAATGAAGTGAAATTGACACAGTTGAATTTCAGCAATTTATTTTTATTAACTATAATTGGTTCGTAAATCAAAGTAATACTAATAGTGCACGTTAAAAAAAATAAAATTTATAATTCCCAAATGCGACCCGTCAAATCAGTTTAACATCAATCAATATCGATTAATATTGGTCCAAACTTTTTTTTCTGTTTGAGAGCAATACATTAATTTTGTGATGCAATTATACTTTTCTCTCTGTGTATTTGCTTTTGTTACGTTTCACTGCAGTTCAAAATTGACTAACGGTTCACGGTGCGAAAGGGATGCCAACATTCGATTGGCCAGCGAAACGAAAAAAATAAATAAACAAACTTATCTAATTAAAAACAACCATTGAACAATGCAAAAAATGTGGAGTAAAACAAACAAGTTTGCAATGAAAACACAAGATAACTATAAAATAATCAGCGTTTAATTAACGTCATTTTTTCACTCTATTTTTTTGAATATTTTTTTACTGATTGCAAAATTTGTGTAAAAAACATTAAAGTTGCCATCACAACGGCATAAAAAAGTTCAATATTGTGATTCCTAGCAAAGAAGTTATTAATGGAGTAATTTATTGCTTTCGCAGGCGGCATATTTATGATAATTTCCATTAAAAGCTGGTCGGGAAATCCGTCTCCGCTTTTGTTATTTTACGTAATTACATAACTAATTAACTAAGTTTATCAGTTTACAATTTTTTTCCCGTGAGAAGTAACCCTAAATTCAAAGCTTGGGTGTCTTTAAATGTTTTTATTATAATTGAAACGAAATGAAATCAAAACGATATCCCACTGTACGTCAATTATTGAAGCCAGTGAAACACAACAGTCGAAACAGGATATTATTTTCGTTTTGACAATATAGTATGTTTCCACCTCAACTTTTAGAATTGCGTTATTAAAGTTCGACGACCGGCGCCAAAAGTACCCGTTCGAAATCCGAACACATCTTTGAGTAATCCCCGCCAAACTGATGAGGAGCTGGCGAAGCCGAACGGAGGGGAAAAGGATAACCTGAAGGGGAACTCTTTTGCCGCAGAGAATGCCAGCCTAGAGGAGCAGGAGGAGGAGTCCATTTACCAACCCATTTGGCAGTTCAAGACAATGGAACCCGTCGATCAGGAGATAATTGAAGCCCTTCCCGTCGAGGGCGACGATGAGGAGGACGAGGACGAGGAAGACGACGTCGTGGATGACGAGGAGGAGGATCTGGGGGACTACGACGAGTCCCTGCCATCCGATGCTGATGCGGATGTGATGGCTCTCCAGGCGGCGGCGGTCTTTGCTGCCGGAGTGCGCCACAAGTTGTCCACGTCGACGCTGACCAAGCGTTCCAAAATGATGATGCCGACGCCCCTGCCCTCGCCCACCGCCTCCATGGACCACGGAGCGTGGGAGACGGACATGGAGTTCATGTACTCGCGAGAGAGCAAGGAGGAGGCGGATGAGACGCTAAGCCTGGGCAGTACGGTGACGAACAGCACAGCGACCTTGGGCTCCATCAGCAGCACTGGCAGCAGCGTCACCGGGCAGCCAAAGGATACGCCAAAGGATGTGCCAGCGGATCAGCAGCCACCCGCCGTGGCGCCTACGAAGCTGGCGGAGATCGTGCCTCTGGTGCATCCGATCCTGAGGAACATTTGCATTTTCTACAGCCAAAAAGATCCGAAGAAGTACAGCGCTATATTCTACGACTACCATCGTTCGCTGGTCCACCAGCGGTTCATGACCCGCATCCGCCGCCCGGCACCACCGCCACCCGCCCAGGTGGCCACCTCGAACACCACGAGTGTGGCACCACGCAGCGATGACAGTGGCTGCAGTTGCGAGGCGGAGGATTCGGATCCCCACCAGCACAACCCCACGCCGGCCATTCCGAAGCCCTTGAAGGAGGAGTGGGAGCGGGCCTTGCTCGCCGCGGGGGCGGTGGCCGGCAAGAGGGGCGTGGCTCCGCGGGCGGGACGCAAGCTGCGCGTCCGCTCCAATGCGAGGCTGCTGCTCACGGACTCCGTGCTGGCGTGGCGGGATACGCTGCAGGATGTACACTGCTGCGAGGACGAGGAGGACATGGTGAGTGGGTGTGGAAAAGTCTTAATAGATGTAGTGAAAAGCATATAGTAATCAGTTTATTCCATTGCCATCCACTTACAGACAACAGAATTTAAATCTTAGTCTACGTATTATTCATACATCCAATCCAGATTTTGGAATTTCCGCCCAACGATCTTTAAATAATCTATAAATAGTGGGAAAGTCATTTCGTATCAACGTTGAATCGAGCTTAAAGTCGTGACTTATATTTCATTAAGCTTAATTAAGAGAATGAGAAAGATTGATTTCTTTGTTCATATTATTTTAAACAAGCTAATGATTTTAGTTGGTTTTCCGAGTGTACCACTGTCACTTGCAATTTGCCATGTACGTTCTCTCGGTATCTTCGTCTTCGGTTGGCCATTGTTTCGCCACTTGTTACTTGTCACATCAATTAAAGTCCGCAAATGTATCTGTAGCTTAGTATCTAGGTATCTCCGTATCCACGGCTCATGCGATTGTTTCGCCCGATCTGTAGTCGGTGAACCCCTTCTCCGAGGGCTCAAAAAGTTACCCAACCTTCCGTTTGGGGAGCCAAAAGTTGTGCTGAAGTACCCTGTTCGCACTGGGAGGTCATGACTGTAAGTCGCTTTGGGAAAGATACTAATATGCTTTGTTACTGCTTCGATTCATATATAACTCTGGTCACGAATCAATCGCATATTGCGACTGAACTTTTGTTGCATTAACAAATTAGCATGATTTCATTTGACTTTTTCAATTCATAGCCAAGTGTATGTAAGTAATTTGAGAATCGTAACCTGTGCTACAAAGATAAAGATACATTTTGTCAAGATACATTTTTGTCTACTTTTTTTGTGTCGCAACTTCTTTTGTCTAGGGCACTTTTGAGTCGACCGAAAGTGTATCTTTTGGTTTCCCAAACTTGGCTTTTGATTGCAATTTGTTTATAACGCATACGGCTGTAGGTGTGTACATATGTATAGTACATACATAGTATGTGCACATTTGTACATACATCTGTAGATAGGGACGTGTGCTGCTTTCTGCATAATGTATTTTTATTTATTTGCCTCTCACGTTTGTTGTTTTCAGTTTGCTGCACTTGCCGCTGCATGTGAAATTCCATAGAAATTCACGGGGAGAGTTCATCCCCCCTTTTCGGCCCCCTTTCGACCCCTTTGATACCCCGCCCCTGGACGCGAGAGCCCCAACATGTTGATTCACATTTCGCGAACGACAATTATTTATTTATTTTGCCGTATTTATTTTCCTCTTTTTGTTTTTTGGCATGCATATATTCTGCGGTAATATACATATGTACATTTGTATGTGTATCGGTATTTGCTAGTGTGTGTCCAACGTTAATTTTTTGATTTTTGTTATAAACTTTGGCAAACCGGTTTCCCGCCTGAGAATAGAACTTTCGTTGGATTTCGTATACCCTTTAAATCTATAAATTGCTTTTATTTAATACCCAAAATGTAATATGAATGATAAAAAGATTTGAGTGTGCGAAATGAGTGAAGTTGTTTGCCATATTATACAAATATTCATTGCAATGAATGTTCAATTTGCACATTTTATGGGGCATTTTTGAGTCGGGTTTTTTTCGTTTATTTCGTTTTTTTTTATGGTCTTATTTGCCTTTTCTTATGTGTAATTTCCTGCCTCGAAGCTGTGTTCATGGCATTTATCAACACTTAATTGGTTAATCATTAGTCAAATATGTTTGTAACTCTTCGTCGTTGTGTAAAACCGCCTTGAATGCTTTTCCTCTGTGTTCCTTCTCGGAAACTGAACCTTCTCGACTGGGCCACCAAATTTTATCGCTGCGACTGTAAAAATCATAACGGAACTTGAGTGTTCCATAAATAAGACTGGGCGATATGTGTACGGATATGTTTACGTGAGCATATGCAAAAGATTAAATTCGCTGGAAGCTATTTTATCCCCCCCATTTCGATGGCATTTAACTGAATGTTTGTTTAATTCGGTATCTTTATACATAACATCCCCAGCGAATTCTATTGTTTCTCGAACTGCAAAAGAAGCGACTCTTCAAGTGGCCTCATGCGTATGTTGTGTCAAACTGAAGTGGCAAAGTAAATTTATTTAGTTTGTCAACACTCTGGAAATAGGCTCACTTGGGAAACACGATCTCAATGGGTCTTCAGAGATGAGCCGAACTCAAAGATTTCTATGAGTGGATTGCCCACGCAGTGCAAAGATTTGGTATTGGAGCTGTTGGGAAAGGAGGGGCTTCAAGGCAGCTCCTCTTCTTGAAATCCAAACTGAAAGCCCCAAAAAACCACAAAAAATCGACCAAAACAAAAAGGTCAACTTAGCCTGAGTCGACTTTGTTTGGCTCTCTGATCATTTGTTTATTTTCCGCGGTTCGTATCGGGTTTTATTTCAGTTTTTTTCGGCTTGTCGTGGCTTTTTTCAGTGAATCATGTGGCGAATGGGGCGATACATATGTATTTAGATATGGACACAGATACTGTATCTGCGGGCGCGCGAATAAGGCAAAAATAAAGCAATGCAAACACATGTACCACCAGCACTACTAGTACTATTCGAGGTCGTATCAATTAAATCGCCTTACCTACCTATTTTTTTTCGGGCTTTATAGTTATGTACGTACTGTTTGGGCGCACATAAATTTCCATTTTGTGTAAGGCAGCAGCGGCAAAATAAAGGGAAAAAAACAAAAAAACAGCGAAACTACGCCATATTTGCGCTTTTGTTTACGCTCGCAAAAATAATTTAAAATACTATAGACGAAAACAGAAAGCAAATTAGCCAAAACAAATTGAGTCTAATCAGTTCGAATGCCGCGGCTCGAATCTCAATTGCCGGAATTATCAATAGCTAATTGGGTTTGAACTGAACGCGAATATCTGAATATTCGAATATCCGATATTTATTCGATCGATTTTGAAGCGGAATTTTAGGTTCTGTTTATTTAACATTTCTTTTGTTGATATTAAAAAAAAAAGCAGACAAAACAAACTCAACTTGGAGAAACTGTACACATGTAATGCGGCCAAATCAATATCTAAATGGTTTTTCAGGCAATAGATCGGGGTTTTCGAAACCAAAAAGGTGGAAAGGTGGAAAGAGTACATTGTCATCATCGAAATCTGCTGTGGTTCAAAAGATTTCGGTGCTAAAGGTTATCTATCAATATTACTATCAAAACAATAGACCAAAACATGTTATATGCTTTTCCATTGTGGATAAGATATGTATTGCTTATCTTACTGCTCGTTTAACACATAATTACACTGACCTATGTCTTCAATAAGTTACATTAAACTTAAGAATTAAGAATTAAGAAAGAATTCTCTTAGATTTGTGAAGCTCTTTGGGAAGCCAACCAAATGTGGAGCCATGGGCATTTTCGGAAAACTCCAGGTGACAGTCTAAGTTCGGGGGATTCCCCCACTTGATTTATTTCTGAGATAGTCTTAATCGTTTTAAAAGGCATAACTATTAGAAATTGATTAAATATATATAAATGAGGTATTATTCTGAAAGATACGATATTTTAAAAGATTTTTGGGCTACTTTTAAGCTAGTGGCTATAGTTTATCTATGGTTTTTGAAGATAGAGATACATTCTGAATTGCATCGAATACTTTGCCAGCTAGAACTGATGTATGTATGTATGTACATATATGTATGTATGTACATAAGTCATATGGGTTTTAGAATAACTCCCCCTGCTTTATGAATTGTTTTTTACATTCATACATATGTCGCCGATAACCCGAGGAAATTGTTTATGCTGCCGTAAACAACAGATCGGTTGGGTGGCCGCAGGGGGGTGGCAGCCGATCGGTGGGTGCTGGTGGGCGGTCTGGGGCCCGTGGGCGGCTGGCCGGCTGGGCGTGGCGAAGGCGATAAATGCATTGGCAGCGGCACCTTGGAGCGGCACTGTTCGATTAGCCGTTATCTTGGACGCTTGCATTTATTTTCCGTGGCGCGTTGCGCGATTTCTTACAAGTCGAAATCAATTTCTTATCGGAATTGCTTTCTGTATCGGTGTTTGTGTTCCGCTTTCCGCCCGCTCCACTGTCCACGGGGAAAGAGATAGCGCATAGCTGTAGTGGGTGTGCAGTGTATAAGGAGAGCGAGTGGGAGAGAGAGAGCTAGAGACAGCGATAAGACATGGAGGGCAGATTGAATCCCAAGCGAAGGCAAACAACGGTGAGCGATGGGTGGAACCGAAAAGAAACCCACTAAACAGAAAGAACTTGCCCCGAACTAATGGCAGTTACGGTATGAACAAGAAAACACCAATTTCTGGCCAGGTGTCGTGTCGACTGCCAAATACCTCGCAAAATCAATATAATAACTGATTAAAAAAAAAACAACCAAAAGGTATTGCGTTTTTATCAGTTTTGTATGCACAATTTGTTTTATTTAAGGTGGAACTTAATAATTGTTTTAGTTTCTGTGATTAAGTTTAAACATAACGCCCCCTTGCAGCTCAAATAAGAGGTATTAAAGCGAAAAGAAAAAAATGGCAAGAGAATAAACATCGACAACGGCACGAAAAGCTGCAATTAATTTGCAGACGTTACTTGGATTGTCGGATTGTGTATCTCAATTGTACGCTCCCAGAGCTTCTGGACTAGATAGCCCCTCTTCCTCCCCCTCCGCCGCCTTTCCCGAGCCGAACTTGAATATTTATGCACTGCGTGACTCTGACGCCCCTCTGCTGGGTTCTCATTTGCCATTTTCCAGATTGTGCCAGTGACTGACATTCTGCGGGCGCAGCAGATCCAGGAGGACAATGAGGTGCAGCAGACGCAGCAGACCACGATTCTCCAGCGCTACAAGAGCGTCTCCATTGGCAACCTGCTCGATCTGCCCGGCGAGGATGACAAGAAGTCCATCAAGAATCGCATGCGAATGAAGTGTAAGTACATTCAGTCTGGGATTTTTCAAATGGGCTATGAAAAGAAAAGGAATGGGGTTTTTCAATATTTAAATCGAATCATTAATTAATTAATTATTGAAAATTACCGTAGACACGCACCTAAGGTACCAGTTTTGATGAATTGAAATTGAAACTAACCTGTGTTTGATTATTATTTGTATATAAGTGGCGAGATCGCCGGTAAATATGTATACAATTTGGCAGGAGGAAATCATATATGGGGTATAACTATGGCTGAAAGAGGATCTAAATTATAGATATATATGTAACAAGCATTTTCATTCACCATTTTCAATTAATTAGTTTGTTTCGTTGGTGTTGCAAGAAGTTGCAATAATTTATGTCCGCTTGACAGCATTTAGTCAGCATCCGAAAGTGTCTACCACTTCTTGTGCCATCGATGACTTTCCTTCGGGGGAATTCAGTGCCAACCGGTTAGAAGAGGGCGCCCCACTGTCTGCGAAGATGGAGCTGCTCTTGGAGCTCCGATTCCAAGTAGAAGCCACCAACGCGAATGGAAAACCCATTAGCTGTGCACTCAAACAAATGCGCTTTGAAAAATATCTTTAAGCTACGATTGCAGCATTCTTTGACTTAACGATGTGATGTTTTATTATCTTTAGTACTGAGTACTAGTACTTTGATTTTGCTCTTAATGAGATATTTTCCATATTTAATTTGTTGCACAAAGAAAATAGCCTATTTCTTTAATGGAATATCATTCAATTTTACGGATAATGATCAAACATTATACTCTAAAAGCAGATCCTTATCGATACAGCTAGTTATGGCTAAATCTCGATATTTCTATATCACTTCACTTCATTTTTTCAAGTGCATTTGAGGCTCGAGCTCGACGCGGGCTAGCCTTTTAAGGTCGTTGCGGCCCACACAGCGTCGGTCTGACTTCTATGTAGGGGTATCTATGTATCTACGGACACCTGAGTTCCCATTCATTGCGAAGACGAATAGTAGAGTCTCTCTCGGGGGGATTTTCGTTAATGAAAGCGGGTTTCACTTTTTGCCGGACGCGGGAATTTTGCATAGCTTTGGCTGGGCTGCTGCTGTATTCGGATAATGCAAATGAGTCGTCAATGAATCATGATCTCCGTAAGGCGAGGAATGCTTGAGTAACTGACTGACTGACTGAATGACTGACATTCCTTGAGGCTGAGATATTTTGCTTGGGCAAGCGAAGTCATACGCATTTCGCAGTTGTCTCTCAGTCGGGAGTGGCTCGATTCCTGATCGCCTTCCGCAGCGGAATGTCGAAGAATTCCCTCGTCCTCGACAGGCGTTTGTCCCAATGTAGCCTCATAATTCAGTTGCAAGTCGAGCAATCATTTTTAATAATTTCTTCTTCCATGTTTGGGTGCGTGATGACGAAATCAATGCAGTCGCCGTCAACAGCAATGTGTTTCGCATGTAAGTATTGAAGTCCAGCCAAATATATCATAGAAGAATGTATCTGATAGATCCGCACACTTTCAGCAACCGTTCCCCGAAGAGCGAGAAGAAGTCGCGTTCACGGCGAGGCCAGGTGAACAGTTTGTACCTGGACGAGCAGAAGTATCCGCTCTTCGCCGCTCCGCTCAGCGCATTGGAGCTAAACATGACCGATCATCCGAATGTTCCACGCTTCGTGGTCGACGTTTGCACCTACATCGAACAGCCGGAGTGCATCGAGCAGGACGGACTGTACCGCGCATCGGGCAACAAGGTTCTGGTGGACGAGCTGCGCAAGAAGCTGACCCACGTGTACGATCCCCGCTGGCTGAAGACGGACGACATCCACACGCTGACCAGTCTGCACAAGCAGTTCTTCCGGGAGCTCACCTCTCCGCTCATCACACAGGAGGCCTACGAGCGCCTGGACAGGAGCCTCAACGACGACGCCGCCATCGAGCGGATGAGCTTGGCCTTTGACGACATGCCGGAGCCGAATCGCTCCACGCTGCGCTTCCTCATAAGGCACTTGACCAGGTTAGTGGGCACATACAATACAGTGTTATGTTGAAAAACAGCCAGAGAAAGAGAGTTCCAACGATTCGATCATGAATAACATGTAAGCAGAAACACTGTACGCTGATATGAATCACGTAGCAAGTAATTTCGTTTATCCCCTCTTTCTGTGGTCTTTGCATATATTGTAATAGTGATTGTAACTAATGTTTATTTATGCTTTTCAGAGTTGCCGCTGCCAGCGCTTCGAATCGCATGCCGTCCACCAATTTGGCCATCGTTTGGGGTCCTTGTCTGCTGAGTGCCAATCAGATAAAGCTGGACATCGGACGCATGAACATGCTGGCCAAGGTGCTGATCGAGAACTATGATCGCATCTTTCATCCGGACAACGAGCGTCTAGTTTGCTAGAGATGCAGGCTACCCGCCCTCCGCTGCCACGCCCCCTTCTCCGCACATCACAAGATCGAGCAGCATCGATATACAAGTGCCTCAAACATCAAACATCACCCCTCTCACCCTATGTTTAACATAAGAATACTTTTTTTTGTTGTCAGCTTTAAATTTACGTGTTTTTTCGCTAATTTTAATGTTCTAATTACTTTATTTATTCATTGGAAATGGGAATTCGCATCGCCGAGCCCATCACGAAAATACTTACCAAAAAGACAGTAGACTAAGTTTATACTAAAGATAATTGGGTGAACCGCAAGAAAACAAAAAAAAAAACGCAAAACTATATACATTGTGGCGGTACAGTGAGCACTGCCTGCGGCCAACCTAACAACATGACGAAATATTATTTTTTTTACATCGTATATAGGATGTGATATTCGCTGCAAACCGCAAAGCGTGAATATAATTTGTATTTATACCTATATTAATGAACCATATACAATATACGAATAAAGTCCAATACAGTAGATAGGCTACACGTATGTTTTTTTTTTTTGTTTAAACTTTAGAGATGCTTGGAGTATGAAAGCCAAAAATTGTATGTTTTCTATCTAAATAAATATGGAGAAAACCAAGTTGGTAATTTACTATTGGCCATTGCAATGCAGACATTGCGCATACGACATGTGTACCTCATAATCGAGAACTGCGCCTAAAATTGAAATTATAGACTTTATTTGTTGGTGTGTGGCGGTTGTAAAGTAGCCTCCAATTATTTAATTAAAATCTCCTGTCTACTTTTTAGCTGAATTAGAAAATCGATGGGTTATATAGAGCGGTGATAATGCGGTCATTGTTAGTTGGGAAACAGATTTCCGCCATGAAGGTTGTGTGCAGCATCGTTGTTCTATGGACTTGCTTGATAACTATGGTCAGTTCTGAGCGAAAAGTGTTGTGAGTTCGTCTACCAATACCATATATTCCAGTGGCAGTCAGCTGGCCACGTTAGCGCAGAGGGTTGCCTGAAGCACCACAACCTGACCAGTGCCCAAGTGGAGGCAGTGGCTCCATCCACTCCCGTTGCGGAGGTTCCAGTGGCCGTTAAGTGCTACAGCAGGTGTCTGATCCAGGATTATTTCGGCGACGATGGCAAAATCGATCTGCAGAAGGTGGGAAAGCGAGGATCGGAAGAGGACCTTGTGATTTTGTCCCAGTGCAAGCAGCAGTTCGATGGCGTCACCAATCTGGACACGTGCGACTATCCATACCTGATTCTACAGTGTTATTTTAAGGGCAAGCAGAGCGGAACTATCGCCTCGTAATTTACCAATTAACAAAAAAAAAAAATGAAAATAAAGTATATATACATTAAAACATACATACACACATGACGGACACAATGGGCTTCATCACAGTTTATTGTCGAGTTTCCTAATCAGATCAAACGCCCTGTGATGGCAATTACACACGATTGTGCTTAGTATAAGTGTGATTTTCATTATTATTTGTATACACTGATTAATAATTGTATTAGAGCAAAATAGTAGACATTCATTGTTTCAAACTCGACTGCTTTTTTGATTGATTTGTTTTATCCGAAGTAACGTTGAACTGGTGGAAATAATGCAATAATAAGTCAATCAGAGTCTTTATTTTCAGAAAATGCGCAAGAAACGTGGCCAAATAAATATCCGAAAATTTAAGTTTGCTGACCAAATATGTATGTATATGTACATATATGGATGGACTGGGAAGCCAAACACAAAATGTACCCCCTGCTTGAATAATATTTGAAATGGCAGATATAGAAGATGCAATTTGAACATAATTGAAATGCAAATCGCAGACTGTGGACTGCAGAACCGACTCGATGGGGCGGATGTGTGGACGTTATAATGAATCCCAGTCGACCCCACAGGATGCAGGGCAAATTTCAATTTTCCCAGCAAATCATACGTAAAGTTTGGCCAAATACATTTTGGGCCAAGAGGGCCAAAAGGGCCAAAAAGGGCCAGAAGGATGTCAATGCAATCAGTGAGGCATTTGACTTGGCCTTTCATTAACTCGACTCAGCGCAGTCGAGTGCAAAGGACACAGTACATAGTACACAGGACGAAGGACTGGGGACGAAAGACGCAGGACGCAGGACGCAGGACATGGCACACGAACTCCTTGGGCGACATTGCGGCTGCCACAAAAACTTTTTGCTAGCCAATCATCAAGAAAGCCGCCGAGTTACTGGTTACTGGTTATACTGCTTATAAGTTGGCAATAAGCAACGGCCCACCCAAATTAGGAGTTATTTTGACCAGCCGGAAAAGGAAAAAGGGGGCGTTGCGCAAAGTGCTGAAGTCAGTGGAAAATTTGTGGGCAAAACATGTTGATGACAGGCAAATATGCTGTAATGCAATTATGGGTGCCAGTGCAACCAGGATAGCGATTTAATTGACAATGCAAATTGAATCAGCATTTGTAGCTGTCTAATCGAATTAGCCCGCAGAAAGCGTCCTTTGCATTCTCTTCTCTCCATAATTCAATTCCTGACGTGCAGCGCCGAAGAGAAAGCGGGGTTGCGGATTCGGACTAGGATTCGGATTCGGTTCGGTTATGGTCATGGTCATGGTTGGCCTTTTTTTAGCCCGGGCTCAGCAAATAAACTTTGCGTTCTCATTGCGGCGACAGTCGACTGCAGTTCACTCCTGACCACAGTACCCTCTCGTCCTGCGGTCCTGGCCAGACCAGGCCGTTGAGTGGACCTAACCACTGGAACGTGCCTTAACTTATAAAATGTTGCCCACTGCTGCCAATTGCAGCCAGCCTAAGTGACTCACATCTGCCGGCCTGGCCAAAAACGAAGCTGCAATACTCTCGAGAAATCCTGACGATTTTGAAAAAAATTCTTAATTCTTCTGGCTAAATCAAAGGACTCGCCAGCTGCAACTACAGTTGACAACTTGGACTCATAGGCAGCTTTTCTAATGACTCATTTTATTTCGTATCTAAATATTAGCTTTGCTTGAAACTAATTTTCGAAAGCCTTAATGAGCCGAAAAGATACGAGGCTAATTTAAATTCATTTAAATGCGATTTACAATCAGCAATTTTCAAAGTACTTTGATGCAAGGAAGTGCATAGATTACAAGAGCATTCGAATGGTATGCCAGAGCCCAAAGGACATCTCATCTCGCTTAAACCAAAGGCGCTCGGCATTTTCGGCATCCCCCAGCCCATCGCTTTCCACACAGCCACTTGAGCGAGGCCCGCCACCTGTTGGCGAGTTTGGGCGCAGCACTCGGGTGGAGCTGCCCGGCTCCAACTGCCCCATCACCAGAAAATGCTGCTTGAAGTCCCCGTCCGAGAATCCCGACATTAAGACGCTGGCAATGTGTAATAACTGGCAGCTTGAGATGAAGGACAAGAGCGAGCCGTGCGACTTAGATGGGGATTGGGGATTGGGCATTGAAGAGCGGGCGGAGCCGATGTGGATGCGGATGGGGGTGGCGGCCATGGGTGAGAGCTGGAATGACAGGACGCTGAGCTGGCAGAGCAGCAGCATCATCATCGTCAGCAGCGGCTAAGGATGTGACAATGCTGAGCCCGTTTGACACGAGCATGATATAATAAAAACCGCAAACAAGTAATGCCTACGAACCGCAGTGCTCAAACCAAACGACTCCGTCTGCCAGTCCGGAGTCCTGCGGATCCAGTGTCCTTGGACCAAGTCCAAGCTGAGATAACAGCAGCGGGCCGACGAGGAGGAGATTGGTGGCGCGGGGAGACGCGGACAACTCAAGTGCTGTTGTCAGAGCGCTCCTCTGGTGTTCCACATTTCGTCCTAAGGTCCTGCACCTGAAGAAAAAGTGTTGGATAATGTTGAAGGATGTTTTGAAAGGCGGCTGAAAGGGCATACGAACATTGGGCAACAGCGAAATAGGCAACTATTGCATTTCAGCATAATTTTAAATCTTATTTTCCAATATAATAAAATCGACATCCTTGGCATTCAAGAAAATATCCTTATTATCCTTAATTCAGTGACGGAATCATGTAATCATATGTTTTTTATAGCAAACTTTACCGGACTAATGCTGATATCCTAGACAGTTTGGTGGGCAACTTTAGATGTCTTTCTAAAGAAAGAAATATAAATATTTGTAAGCAAATTGGATTTTTTAGTGTTAAGCAATTTTGTTTTTTTCAGTGTTATCTAGGGGCAGTGGGCATGCCGTTATCCTTTGGCGTGATTAAGCCACAAGTGCGTGACATTTTAATGCGACATTTATGCCCGGGACAAGAGATTATTATTGGAAATGCGCGCCCGGCTCGCGTGACAACAACAGGACAATGGCGAAGGCATAAATATGTGGAGTATAGGAGCTGTGGCAGTGGCAGGAGCTGCAAGGATAACAGCACAACTTGCCTAACGCGCTGGCCCACAGCTTATTTATTTATCCTCCCCGGCTGACACCCGAGTGACAACTTTTGTGCCGTCCGGTGGCGAGCGTGGAGCGGAGGAGGCCCAACTATGTCCATGTCCTGTCACAGTCTTCAGACACTTGTGAGCCAGCTCCCGAGGATGTGGCTGAAATCCTGGCAACATATTTAATTAAAAGCCAAGGCAACCAGCTGACAAATGACAGAGGGATCAGCTGAAAGATGACTCACCACCAAGCGGGATCTGAAGGTGATGGCTTGAACAACAATGACGAGCGGAGCAGTAAACAAATTCGGCCAGGAGTCACACAAAAATTACAACAAGGATTAAATAGTCGAGCTTATCATCTTCAGATTCAGATTCAAAAGTGCAGGGCTACTGGCCAAAGGATAATGCATTTGATAAGTAATCCCTCTCGTAATTAATGTCTAAGGACGTCGAGAGCTGAATATACATGGAATGAAATCAATACGCTAAGTGAACTGCCAAGTGGCTTTTCAGGCAAACTGAACTCGGGGCATCTGCAAAATAATAGTAGTAATAATATATATATATAAGTAATCGAGACTCCAATGCAGCTGGCATATCCTTGCGTTAAGTTGTTTACCGTGTCCTTTTGCCTGTGGAGCAAACATCGAACGGGGGATCCGGTAATCGATCTGTTTGGGTACTTGTTACCGATAATGACGAGCTCGGAGCCCTTCGATGGGTAATCATAATATCCTAAGCTCTGCTAACGCAATTTAACGAGGCGAGCGAAAGTGCCGCTGAAATTGATGGCTGCCGTTGAGATAATAACAAAATTATGGCACTTGATGTGCAAACCGGAAAGGGAAAGGAACGCCATCATAAGAATATGGTAAGCCATACCTGCCATTCCATGGGTTAATCCTGAACTTTCGTTAACTCATTGCCAGTTTAGCAATGTTCTTCCCGTTTGGACCGAACTCCAATGTGCTCCAAATCCCAGCTGAGCTCCGGCTTCAGTTCTGATTCTTGACTTTGGTGAATGTTCGACGCTGCAACATCCGCAGCCAGAGTGTCCTTTTTGTTCCGCCTGCAGCTGCTGAAATTAAAATCGAAATCATAACATGTCAACACATTTTGTAATGCAGCAAAACTAACCAAAAATAATAAAAGTCTGGTCCGCAGGCGGGTGGAAAGTGGGGGAAAGTAGAGAAAAATGGGCAAAAGGGTTGCCGAGCAAACAGGGAAATAATGCAAATGCAAATGAATCCGCGACAGCGGGATGTCGGTGGAGCTTGGAACAGGTGTTCCACTTGCTTCTTTATGCCAATAAAAACGGTTTGCCCATGTGTGAGTGTGTGTGAGTGTGGCCGGTATAAAAATGTAATAACAAAGTTGGCGGCGCTGCTTTTTATGCCCTTTTTTGTCATTGCGTTTTGTGTTTGTGTGTGCAGTAAAAACTATTTGCCCAACCCCCTTGGAACGCCATCCACCCCGGCCATGACTCTTGTGTTTGCCAGCAAAATGCCAATGGACACAATGCGCCCACGGAAGGAAGGGTGGCTCAATTGCTCGCAATTCAGGCGATTCAAAGAAGCGCACAAAAACGTACAGAAAATATATGTAAAATCAATGAAAAAGGTGTTCTATTTGGCCATCTAGATCTAATCCTTATCATGCTTATGAAATATATTGCTGCATACTTTTTGACACTGCCTGATGGATGTGCAATGTTTAGCTATGCAAAGCGTATTTCTCATAATATGAGCCACCCTACTTCCTTACGTGTGTTTTGGGTGGACCGTTGTCATATCAGTAAGCTAAAAGTAACCGCACGGCGCTCACAAGTATGCAATGGCATTGGCCTCCCCCCTGCAGCGAAGGACTTCAACAGCAGGATGGAGGCGGAGGACCAGCTCCCGGATCCGGGCAGTTCGCAGGTCCCAGGTCCCAAGTCCCGGCCACCGGATCCGGAGCCCCAGTTCCATGTGCATTGGCATTGGCGGCGCCCGTCAGCGTTTTCATTTCAAATTCAAATGCTGTTTGCATAAAAAACGAGCCAAGACATCGAAAGGCATCACGTGTCCAGGAGTCGGCTGCTCCTCGCTCCATCCCAGTGGAATGTGGGGCCAAAAAACTGCTGGAATTCAGTAGTGACAATAGCAACAAACGGATGCCGACAGCGATATATGAACGAGCAGTGGATGCACGCGAAAAAATCATCTTAAAAATTATAATACATACAATATGGGATGGTATTTAATATATATTTCATTCGTTCTCTATGAGAAAATATGTTTCCAGGAACTAATATATATATTAGGCTATGCAATAAGATGGAACTTATTTGTTATGATGAAATTAATTTACCATATCCACCTCAACTTTGTCTAAAGTAGTAATATTTACTTAAAAACTATTTGCACAGATGGCAAAAGGATTTATTAAATTCTAGAAAACAATATGAATAATAATAGTGCTTATTAGTTCTTCTTTATTCAGTTAAGTTCCAAAATAGCACAAAATATGAGTGTGGTTCGCAGAGCCACCCAGTTGAGTGGGTTAAGTGGGTGGAGTGCAGCACTGGTGTCGTTGGCCTCCAAACCCACAAAAAAAAAAAAAAAAATCGAATCGAAATTGCGAAAGACGTTTCCCCGTGGCGGAAGTGAGATGGGTAGAGGTTCCGAGCGGGACGGGTGGATAGCCAGCTGCCAGTCGTTTTGCATGTCCGTGTTGGGTTAAGTGGATTGTTTACTTTGATTACAAAAATATGGCAAATGTTTGCACGTTTGATGTCTCACTGCGTGTGTGTGTGTGAGTGTGGAGCAGACACATGCATTGGTAGTGGTGGTGGGAGTGAGAGAGAACGAGCGATCTGGATTTTATAAAATTTTAGATTGATTTCACAAAATAACTATGTATGCATCTCATCTATTATTATCATTCGTTTTTCTTAATAAACATAATTTATTTGTTGTACAACTCGTGTTTGTGGCATCGTTTATGGTCAAACATAACCTATGCGCCTAAAAGTATGCAGTGTTTTTCAAAAACGTGCTATTTCACTTGTTTGAACACTTCAATTTATCCCAGATGAATCTTTTCACGCGGTCATCTCCATGGCAAACAATGCTGCTCAAGCACACACTCATATTTACATACAGAACGAGCAAAAAAAAAAAAAAAAAATGTAACGAAAGAAAGAGATGGAACGGAGCGAATGAGACGGGGAGAAGTACATTCAGGCAGCGAGACAAATGGCGTTTGCCTTGGCGCGCTTGTAAAATCCAAAAGCTAACATTATTACAAAAAATCTGCAGTTATACATTTGACTTTGGTTTATTTTTGTGATTTGCCCAGTTTGCAGTTGACCAACCAACCGACCGACCGACCGACCATCGCAGGACTGCCTGGTTGGCTGGGTTTTTATTGTATTGAGGCTGCGGGAACCAGATGGAAAGGAACTGTTGATTGTGAGTCCAGTGTCGGCCGAAAAGAAGGGATTGAAAGGGCGGAGGAAATGGGAAAGGGGATAGGTCAGGAGACTGGATCCAGCTTCCTTTGTCCTTTAAATTGAATTGCCACCGAAGTTGGGGGGCCAAAATAGTTGAACCAACATTAAACAATGGGAGAGCGCGTTAAGTGGTTCCTACATACATTTAAAGTAAGTTGTACCGGCGAAGTAATGGAGTTCCCACCCCTGACCACCGCCCCTGGTCGGTGGCACCATGTGGGTCACGTCATCGGAAAGGTCAAAGGCATTTATCAGGCCCACTTGGCACCCACTCCTATTTGCATTTCATGCTGAACTGTTTGCCCTGGCCAAAACTAATTTTGACATTCGAAGAGAAAAAATGCGCGAGCAAAGCCGCCGCTTTTATTGGAAAAATTTGTATTTGTTTGGGCAATGGGCAATGGGAAACGCTAGCTGGTTCCTGCTCGCTGGTGGCTGGCAAATCGCAGCGGGGTCACACGCCCACAATGCCAAATAGTTTTCATTCTTAGCCGCTACTCCTCGCCGCCGCTGGCTGCATTTTATTTTATTAATGGGAATTTGTTTGCCAGCACAGGCGGATTGGATGGATTGGGGCACGGGGTGTAGGATGCGTCCAGGATGCGACCAGGATGCGACCAGGATGCCGCCTCGTCGCTATTATGGCAGCCATTTGTTTGCACGCGAGCATCCGAGTGCCGGAGTGCTGGAGTGCCCCACAGGGCGTATGCGCTATATTATTTTTCCCGCGCTGCTGGCGGTCCTTGCCAGCGTGCCACGCCCACCCCTTAGCCCCCTCCCCCTGGCACCGCCACTGCAAAGCGTCCAGCGACGACCACATGTCGCTCATGATTAATTGAAAGATTCTCTCAACTTCAACTGTTTTCGGGTTTTGCGTTCACCCACCCCAACCCCTCGGAACAACCTTTTTTATTATTTCTATATTTTTACTTTCGAGGTGCTTGTTGCTCTGTGTGTTTGTTTGTCCAAAGTGTTTTGATTAATGAACTATGCTGAGCGAAATTTAAACAAATTTCTTGGTACAATCCGAGCTATTTTCCATCAAGCTGGCGAGCAATTAGTTGGGACCACTAACGGAAACGGAATTTATATCTGCAAGCATATGTTTTTTAAAAGAAGTATTTCCAATCATGTAGAGAAACCATAGCAATTAGTGTATTGCCCTTCTATTTCTAGAGTTTTGGTGCAACTTCCACTCACTCACTTTAGCCCTGTTCTGTGCATCTTGCTCCCCTCTCTGTCAGCCTAGTGATAAGACTAATGGAGCGCACCTGCTCGTCTAGGTATTGGTTCTGGTGGCCACCTTGTCTAATCTGGGCCGCAGTTTCCCGGCGATAAGACCCTTTTCGATTGGTATAGACAGTGCTCACGACGCCGCAAGTCAGTGTTTCAATGGCCGGGGAATATATCACACTGGAAAACCCGTCGACTTATCCGGGCTTCCATTCCAGCTCCAACGGATTGGCGAACGGAAAGTACCGCTCCGCCCAGCGCATATCCACCGATCGCCTGGTCCTGCTGATCCTGCTGGTGAGCACCACGGTGATCGGGCTGTATGCCTACTGGGATGTAATGGTGCTCACCGCCGGCACACTGCCACTGCCCAGAGGCACTAGCTCCGTTGACTACATGGAGTCTGGGCTGCGCAACGAAACCCTGGCCGAGAAGATGCATCGGGAGGTGAGAGTCCTGTGCTGGGTGCTCACCACACCCAAATACCACAAGACCCGGGCCATTCACGTTTTGCGAACCTGGGGCAAGCGCTGCAACAAGATCTACTTCATGACCTCAGAGCCGGACGACGAGCTGCCCACCGTTGTGCTGACCAAGCCGGACCGATACGAGGTGCTGTGGGGCAAGACCAAAGAGGCCTTTGTCCACATCCACGAGCAGATGCGCCACGAGGCGGATTGGTTCATAAAGGCGGACGACGACACGTATGTAAAAGCTTCAGATTCTAAAATAGGGAAAGAGTGCCATTTTATTCCAGGAATTGATAGGTGGACGGATGGTTGTTCCCGTCACCACAGATGCACGTTCATACATATATGTATGTATTTTGTGCACATTTTTATCATTCTGTTTTACGTTTGTGGTGTAACTACTGATGGTATCTCAAAATTATGGCCACAGCCAGAAGTTAAATGAAGAATAATTAGGAACCGATAAAGAAAAGATAGCATTGCTTGACTGAACTTTCAATCTGCTCCTATCAATAGCTACCTCTTTTTGGAAAATCTGCGCTACATGCTCTACCCGTATTCTCCGGAGACACCTATTTATTTTGGGTTTAATTACAAGATGGTCGGCACTCACCAGAAGAACGAGGTGAGGCTAGCTTCTGCGGTTCGGATTACATTACAAGCCCAGTGAATATGAATCCGATTCAATAGTCATACATGTCCGGCGGCAGTGGCTACGTGCTAAGCCGCGAGGCTCTTAGGATCTTCGCCGAGGGCCTTAACGACACCACCAAGTGCCGCCAGGAGGACGATCACGCCGAGGACGTCGAGATGGGCAAGTGCCTGTTCAATCTGGGCGTGAAGGCGGGTGATTCCAGGGACGAGCAGCTGCGCAACCGCTTCTATCCCATAGCTCCTTATTCAGCCCTTCTTTCGGGCAACGTCGGCATGGACTTCTGGTTGTACAAGTACGCCTACTACAATCCGAGATCGGTGAGTTTGGATGCATTTAGCAAGTTAATATATGTATGTATCCAGCAAAATAAGCTCAAGTGTCACAAAGACAACGTCTTATTTTGCCAAGCACTCATATCTAGTCGACGGTAATCATCTTGAAACTATCTCCGTATCCTTGCAGTGCATGGACTGCCTGTCGGAGTACCCGGTGGCCTTCCACTATGTGAACAGCAAGCAGCTGTACGTGTATGACTACTTCAACTACCAGTTCCAGCGCTCCGGAAGGACGCAGGTGGCGGAACGGCTGCCCAAGAAGATCCGGGAGGAGGAGCTGGTCATCCCCGAGAGCGACAATCCGGTGTCCTAGGCAGGAGCCGCTAGCCCTTCTGCCAGTCCAGCAGCAGCAATCTCAAGTCCATATCCCCATCTTTACCATCCTTTTTTTTCTGCGTGCTTATCGTATATTTAATATATTATGGGCACAAGGCGAACGTGCCAAGGCTGCCAGATGATGTCCTGTTGCGACTCCTCGTCCTTGCCCGATCCACGTCCTAGTTTATCCATTCATGTATTTATTATTGAGCAGCTCGTGGCAGACGGGCCACACGAAGGCATCAAAAGGACAATGGAGGGCTACTGGGTGGACCTTTACTCTTGATTTCCAATGAGGATTTCAAAAAATTGCATATCTATAAAACCAAATTGGTCGCAACTATAATGGTATGTCTGCACTATTCAAATTGTAAGGGTACTTACGAATTGACTGCAATCTCTGATCTGTTGAATGGTACAAATTAGAGTTGCCAGCTTAATGCATTGAACTCTGATAATGCCATAATATAACATTTTTCTCTAAATGACTATTAAATGACTGTACTTCTTGTACAGTTTTCAACTATCAACAATGGCAACGTGGCGTTAAGTGGCTTAACTAACCGCAACTTTTTTCAAGCCCTGGTAACACTTTTTAATGGCATTGTGCAGCACTAGATCTAGAAAACGAGATGCCAGTACATATTTGTTATTGGTATAGTATCTATTTTTATTTTAAGACAAATGATCATAAGAGTGATTTTACTACTGATGACACTAAATATATGGATACTATTACATAAAACACTCGATTCGCAAAATCGAATGGCTTAACTTTTTATATTGGAATTAAAAATGATCATAAAGAATATTATTAATAAAAGAATGCTTGTAATTTTTGAAATTATTTTAGCATGGTATTGAGTTCAATCAAGTGTTTTTTGCAAAAGCTCAGGTGGCTAGTTTATATTCAATATATTCGGTGCCTGATCCTGGGCCCTAATTGGTGAAGGGCTTTTTGATTGTTTCCCCCATGACTAATTAATATAAAATAATTTAAATTACTTACAAACAATAAGAAATATACTGTATACCAGCGAATTCAGTTTTATTTTGAAGCAAGCTTTGTGTTACAAGATAAATACAAAAAAAAAAAGAAGTAATTTGAGTTATATATTGTGATCTGATTCAAAGTATTTTAATGATGGCTGGGAGATCGCTCTAGTTATTTTATAAATTTTTGGGCTTCGGAGTTTTTTAGTCCTGTAACTTCAAGCTCGTAATGAAGTCAATGAGTAGCTTGTCGTGCACATGTTTGATCTGCTCAACAGGCACGGCTTCCCCTACTGGGATCCCTTCCAGGTGACGATGAAGTAAACCGTGTCACCAAACATGTAGCTGTACAGCGGACCAACCGAGCATTCCTAGGCGGCACCCATGTGCTTTGGTGACGGCGTCGAACCGGCCTCCTTGGGTTTTTTCTTTGTCGGCTCTCCCTCCTCCTGCTCATCCTCCTCCTGCTCGTCTTCTTCCTGCTCTTCATCCTCCTCCTCTTCTTCTTCCTGCTCTTCATCCTCCTCCTCTTCCTCCTCCATCTCGTCCTCCTCCATCTCGTCCTCCTGCTGCTCTTCATCCTTCTGCTCTTTTTCTTCCTCCTCCTCCTTTTCCTGATCCTGCTCTTTCTCTTGGGACTCCAGTTGGGTCTTATTGGAATTGGTACCGCCAGCGCCACCAAGATTCCCTGAGTCGCAGCCACTAGCGCTCATTTCCAGCTCTGCCTGTTGTACATCCAACTCTTGGGACTCCACTTGGGTCTTAGTGGAATTGCTGCCGCCAGCGCCACCAAGATTCCCTGAGTCGCAGCCACTAGCGCTCAATTCCAGCTCTGCCTGTTGTACAACCAACTCTTGGGACTCCAGTTGGGTCTTAGTGGAATTGTTGCCGCCAGCGCCACCAAGATTCTCTGAGTCGCAGCCACTAGCGCTCAATTCCAGCTCTGCCTGTTGTACCTCCAACTCGACGAACAGCCGAGCCAGCTCTCCGCGGGCCGGATCGTCGACTCGCATGCGCTTTGGTGGCGGTGAAGAACCGGCCTCCTCAGATTTTTTCTTTGCCGGCTCTTCCTGCTTGTCCTTCTCCTGATCTTTCTCCTGCTGCTTGTCCTCTTCCGCGGGGGAACCACCTGCGGTGTTGTTGAGGATGTTTTCTTTCTCCGACATCGTTTAGCAATAAAGTTCTCTTGAAAAAGTAAGCCAAATAAATTCACGTGCAATCGTAAAATGAAAATGACAGCCGAAATTACAAGTTTCCTATAGCAGGTGCTGCCAACTCGTGTGGATTACGTTTATTAAAAAGCAATAAGACATTATATTTTCAAACTCTGGCAATCCTTAGATTCAAATCATAGGTTGGTCTTTGGCCAAGCGGCATGTGCGTCTAAAACTAAGTTATCGGACTTCTCCGGCGATTGCTTAAGTTCTGGTGGCGGTCCCATCAAGTGGGCGTACTTGGCCAGGTACGGAGTCAGCAGCTCCATGGGCAGAGGGAAGATGATGGTGGAGTTCTTCTCGGCGGAGATGCTGCTCAGGGTTTGCAAGTAGCGCAGCTGTGGTGACAGGGAATTCGAATGGTAATCATTCTTTTTTTATTGGAATTAAAAATGATCATAAAGAATATTATTAATAAAAGAATACTTGTAATTTTTGAAATTATTTTAGCATGGTTTTGAGTTCAATCAAGTGTTTTTTGCAAAAGCTCAGGTCCTATTCGAATTTTTTTACACAAGCGGGCACATTATTTGGTATCTAAGTATGCCCAGACTTTTAGATCCAGTTAATCAGCTGTTCGTTGAATGATTTTCACTTTATCATCAATCTCTCACCGAACAAGACCTTACTCCTTCTACACGTGTTAAGTGAGCTATTGCAAAATTAATTTACATTTTTTCCTAACAATCTGCTGGGTATATTGAATACTAAGGAAACGCCTAAAGGGAAGACTCAGTCCGACACACTCTCTAAAATGGCTACCCCGAGTGAAGCCGACATTGCCGGAGAGGAAAAGGGCCTCGAGGGCCAATCTGTTTCGAAGGAAGACCCACCGCCTGCGGCAGTGGTACCCAAAGCGCCCAAAGCGCCCAATGATCCCGAATCTCTAAACCTAGAGGAGAGGAGGGACTCTGCGGCACAGATCGTGGAGGTCATCAACGTACAGTTGGTAAAATTGTTGGAAAGAACGATCATGATGCTGGAGATACCAGAACCTCTCCTGAAGAAGAAGAAACTCGGGGTAGTGTCCACCATGATCCCCTTCCGTAGGGCACCCAAGTTGAAGCGCAGAGATGTGAGGAGAATGATCATGGGCCTCGCGGCGCATCGTGCACACCTGTACTCCGAATCTATTATAGACTACCACGAATAAGAAAGCTACTTTGTAAATTTAACTGCTGAATATAGGATTGGCTACTCCCTTTGCACCTGTATAAATAAAACATGCAAACACTCGCCTTGCTCTATAGAACAAGATTCATCACTATATTCATACTATATTACTTGGAGATTCAGCTAGTTTTGATCGTATTTGGGGTATCCTGGGCTCAAATTTGGTCTAAAGCTGGTGCCTTTCAATTTATTAACTGCTGGAGGAGCCGTCTGAGGAGCCTCTTCTGTTCAGTGGGTCAGTATTAGAATTATTCATTGGCTTATCCCATAAGTCCACTTCAGAGCACTTAAGTCTCATTCTCGCAGGCAGGTAATTAAGGCCATCGCTCCCTCCGGCTCACCCCAAAAAATTTGGGTGAAACACTGGCATTCCAATAGTTAGTTCCCTGGGCTAATTAGGAAATTAGACCACCTACCGGACGACATTTTGTGCTTCTTGGAAAAGTCGGCAGAGCCGCGTCAAATGCGAATCGCATACGAATGGCAGTGGAATCAGGATGGAAATCAGAATGGAAATGCGAATTTTCCCTAAAATGCCGACAAAAATTGGACCAAAACACTTGCCGTAATGCGTGGTGTGCATTTTGCAAGGCAATCTGGCGATGGGCGGTGCTCCACATTGCTTCACCCGGCGACCCAGACAATTTCCGCTCGTAAAAGTGGTCCTCCGCCTGGTCTTGCCATTTCGCCCAGTGGCTGGTGGCTGGTGGTTGGTGGCTCCTGGCCACTGTAATTAATACCAAAATAATTGTATTTGGATAACACAAACGTAATCAAGATTAATTGAGTAACAGCAGGTAGTTTGCATAATTAGAGCGCAGACAGTGGACTCCCCGCCGCCGATTCAGTGGCTCCTCCGTCTCCTACCCTTCGCACCCTGTTCCTCCCATAAGCATAATTTGCAATTTCAACTGTCTGCCAACGCCTCCTATTCCCCGACTCCCCTCGCCGATGCCTGTCCACCTGCCACGCCCCCTGGCTGCCCTGCGGCAGGCTGTCTGTCTCGCTTGTGGCTCATTGGTTGGCAGGATCGGGTCCTGGACCTGCGGCATCCACCACCTCCACTTCCCACACAGTGGCTGGGGACCGGAGCACAGCGGTTTAACTTTGAAATCGGACGCATTTTGGCTACCCACTAGGCTTATGGTTTAAGGTTCGAATCAGTCGGATGTGTTCAATGGGGAAGTACCTAAAAATTACAAGTTAGTTTCCAAAATGAAAGTAGACTTATAGTTATACTTTAAAAAAATATCCTTAAGTAGTTAACCATTTCAGGCTTAGAATTTTCGTACTGAAGAGTCGAACGTTGCTAAAAGGAGGCAATTTGCTATTTATTATATGTATGTCCTTCCTTCTCTCCTGTTATACCCATTACTTGTATAGTAAAAGGGTATGCTAGCTTCGTTGAAACGTATGTAACAGGCAGAAGGAAGCTATATATTTTTGATCAGAATCGATTTGGACATGTCCGACTCTTCGTATGAACGTCGAGATCTTGGGAACTATAAATGCTAGAAGGCTGAGATTCAGCATACAGATTCTAGAGGCAAAGACGCAGCGCAACTTTGTTGACCCATGTTGTCACGCCCACTCTAACGCCCACAAACCGCACAAAACTGTCACGACCACACTTTTGAAAATTGTTTAGATTTTTCTTCGTTTTATTGTTTGTCTTGCGAATTTAAAGTATCTGTATACCAAAAACGCTGTGGCCACCAAAAAAACGCCCAAAACTACCACGGCCACACTTTTCGTAAAGTAATGTATGTATATATTGGTATGCCTATGCCTATTTTATGTAAAATCTGGAAAAGCTGCCACATAGGTAGCAGTAAGCTTGTTTAATTCCAATTAATAAATTTAAAAATAAATAAATGAAAAAAAAAGAAAAAGCCCACACTTTTGAACAATTCTTAAATTTTTCTTATTTTATTCCCCAATATCGATCGATATCCCAGGAAAATGATGAAGTTTCGCGTTCGCATTCACACTAGCTGAGTAAAGGGTATCTGATAGTCGGGGAACTCGACTTAAGCATTCTCTCTTGTTGTTATCTGTAAGTTATACCTGTTTTATATACTTCCAACTAAGTATCTGAGTGTACTGGAAAGGGATTATTGGGTGCTTCTATAAACGAGGCCCAGTTCACTTCTTCTTTTCCAGCATAAGTAATCCGAATAACTCCAACTACTTTAAACAATTTATTCTAAGATGAAATTCGCTCAAGCACTTAAGGTTCTGCTAGCTACTATTAATTGGCAAGTTACAGGGAATCTGTACTTGTCGCTACCGAATAAATATCTATGGTTTTGGCCATCCAGGTACCTCTAATGACCGAATACTTGGATCTTGAAGCCATGTCGCTGTCGGCCAATCATTTACTTTGTTCCATTTACTTTGATACCTAAAAAGCAGCAGTAATTAATACAATTGACCGTCTGGTCACTGGATTCTGGGTGGTTTGTATCGAAAGGAACATTGTCAACATCTTATTTGATATTTTGTCATCTCTTATACAAATGTGTCCGTGCCTTAACATTTCACTGGCTAGTTTATATTCAACATATTCGGTGCCTGATCCTGGGCCCTAATTGGTGAGAAGCTTTTTGATTGTTTCCCCCATGACTAATTAATATAAAATAATTTAAATTACTTACAAACAATAAGAAATATACTGTATACCAGCGAATTCAGTTTTATTTTGAAGCAAGCTTTGTGTTACAAGACAAATACAAAAAAAAAGAAGTAATTTGAGTTATATATTGTGATCTGATTCAAAGTATTTTAATGATGGCTGGGAGATCGCTCTAGTTATTTTATAAATTTTTGGGCTTCGGAGTTTTTTAGTCCTGTAGCTTCAAGCTCGTAATGAAGTCAATGAGTAGCTTGTCGTGCACATGTTTGATCTGCTCAACAGGCACGGCTTCCCCTACTGGGATCCCTTCCAGGTGACGATGAAGTAAACCGTGTCACCAAACATGTAGCTGTACTGCGGACCAACCGAGCATTCCTAGGCGGCACCCATGTGCTTTGGTGACGGCGTCGAACCGGCCTCCTTGGGTTTTTTCTTTGTCGGCTCTCCCTCCTCCTGCTCATCCTCCTCCTGCTCGTCTTCTTCCTGCTCTTCATCCTCCTCCTCTTCTTCTTCCTGCTCTTCATCCTCCTGCTCTTCCTCCTCCTGCTCTTCCTCCTCCATCTCGTCCTCCGCCATCTCGTCCTCCTCCATCTCGTCCTCCTGCTGCTCTTCATCCTTCTGCTCTTCCTGCTGCTGCTCTTTTTCTTCCTCCTCCTCCTTTTCCTGATCCTGCTCTTTCTCTTGGGACTCCAGTTGGGTCTTATTGAAATTGTTGCCGCCAGCGCCACCAAGATTCCCTGAGTCGCAGCCACTAGCGCTCAATTCCAGCTCTGCCTGTTGTACTTCCAACTCTTGGGACTCCAGTTGGGTCTTAGTGGAATTGCTGCCGCCAGCGCCACCAAGATTCCCTGAGTCGCAGCCACTTGCGCTCAATTCCAGCTCTGCCTGTTGTACTTCCAACTCTTGGGACTCCAGTTGGGTCTTAGTGGAATTGCTGCCGCCAGCGCCACCAAGATTCCCTGAGTCGCAGCCACTAGCGCTCAATTCCAGCTCTGCCTGTTGTACTTCCAACTCTTGGGACTCCAGTTGGGTCTTTGTGGAATTGCTGCCGCCAGCGCCACCAAGATTCCCTGAGTCGCAGCCACTAGCGCTCAATTCCAGCTCTGCCTGTTGTACTTCCAACTCTTGGGACTCCAGTTGGGTCTTAGTGGAATTGCTGCCGCCAGCGCCACCAAGATTCCCTGAGTCGCAGCCACTAGCGCTCAATTCCAGCTCTGCCTGTTGTACCTCCAACTCGACGAACAGCCGAGCCAGCTCTCCGCGGGCCGGATCGTCGACTCGCATGCGCTTTGGTGGCGGTGAAGAACCGTCCTCCTCAGATTTTTTCTTTGCCGGCTCTTCCTGCTTTTCCTTCTCCTGATCTTTCTCCTGCTGCTTGTCCTCTTCCGCGGGGGAACCACCTGCGGTGTTGTTGAGGATGTTTTCTTTCTCCGACATCGTTTAGCAATAAAGTTCTCTTTAAAAAGTAAGCCAAATAAATTCACGTGCAATCGTAAAATGAAAATGACAGCCGAAATTACAAGTTTCCTATAGCAGGTGCTGCCAACTCGTGTGGATTACGTTTATTAAAAAGCAATAAGACATTATATTTTCAAACTCTGGCAATCCTTAGATTCAAATCATAGGTTGGTCTTTGGCCAAGCGGCATGTGCGTCTAAAACTAAGTTATCGGACGGTCCCATCAAGTGGGCGTACTTGGCCAGGTACGGAGTCAGCAGCTCCATGGGCAGAGGGAAGATGATGGTGGAGATCTTCTCGGCGGAGATGCTGCTCAGGGTTTGCAAGTAGCGCAGCTGTGGTGCGGTTGATTTTTCTAGGACAACACCCACCTGCAAGGCCGATGGACTGGCGGAGATGACGTCGGAGGCCTCCTTGAGCGGTGTGGCGGACATGCTGTAGTCCTCGTCCTGGATGACCGCGTAAAGGGGATCACTGATGCGATAGTAGACCACCGCGTCCACGGTGACCGTCACGGAATCCTTCGTCAGCATCTCCTGCTGCGGCACATTGAAGGTAACCGTGCGCAGGTCCACCTTGCGGTACTCATCGATGCACGGCAGGATGAAGAACATGCCGGGACCACGAGCTCCGCCGCTCAGTCTGCCCAGCCGGAAGATGATCGCCCGCTCGTACTCCGCCACCACCTTGAAGCATATGAAGATGGCGATGGGCGATGTGATGATGAAGATCAGCACGGAGAACAGGGTGACCACCCACTCCATGCAGCCCTTGGGCTCGTTCTCCGCTGCAAAGAGATGTTAGGAATATAAATATGAAATATTCATCTAGAAACTGGACATTTCAGGCGAAAGAAAAACGTGGATAAGGCCACTCCAATTCGATGGCCAAGAAGAAACCCTAGTATCTCTAAGTACCTTCTTTGTCCGGATTCCGTGGACCAACTCATCATTAACTAAAACAGATGATGGACTATGTGACAACTTGAAAAAGAGAAAGCTGTGAAAAACAACAGCCACCACACAAATGATGGGGCTATCGAACAAAAAAGGC
This sequence comes from Drosophila simulans, assembly GCF_016746395.2. NCBI lineage: Eukaryota > Metazoa > Arthropoda > Insecta > Diptera > Drosophilidae > Drosophila > Drosophila simulans. The sequence continues at coordinate 18,580,531 of NC_052525.2, read as the reverse complement.
TCCGGATAAACACCAATCAGCCCCTTATCTTGGAGGTCAATAGAAATTCCTACGATTAAAACATCGATTCGAATGGCAAATGCAACTTATATAGACTGATGTGATATATATGCGCTAATACAACTAGAATGTCGTAGGAATTGACGATTATATGAGATTACGATGGCAATCTAATTGCTAGTACGGTAAGTGAAAACGACTTGAAACGACTATCTAGTCTGATAAAGCGACAGATTCATTCATTATGTTTGTATTTTTAGAACTTAAGTTTCGAATTTTTAGAACTCCGCGCGTCGGCTGCCTGCTGCGTCCGTATTCGCCGTATTGGAGCGACTTTGTGGCCAAAGAGTTCCGCATCCTGGTGAAGCTGCAGCCGGAGGGACCAATGTCTCGGCACCTGCAAGCTGTACAGCCCGACGATCTGCTGGAATTCCGAGGTCCCATCGGGCAATACGTACACGATCCACAGCCGGCCAAGTGCATCTATATTATCGCCCAGGGAGTTGCTATTGCACCCACTCTGCCGCTGGTTAGGCAGGTGCTGGACAACGAGGAGGATATGAGTCGCCTGTGGCATTTGGTGTGCGCTCGTGACCTGCAGCATGTCTACTTTCGCGAGGAGATGCTTGAGTTCGCCCAGTTCTGGAACTACAGGAGCTGCCTCTACCTGCCGCATCAGCAGTGTGACTCCTCCGCTTGCCAGGAGGCGGGCCACTGTGCCCAGCAGTGCCCTCAGCTCCGGGACAATCTACGCTACAAGGAGACGGCAAAGGTGTCCCGATTAGATGCCGCCGAACTGGCCACCCACCTCAATCCCGCGATTCCCGGACAGCGCGTCCTCATCGTGGCTGGAGATTCAAGTTTTCAAAAGATCATCGCCCAAATAGGAACACAATCATTGGACGTAGATCCGGCAAACATTTATATGTTGTAATTGCCGGGAGAAACTGTAGATGCTTATAAATATTTGATATTGTTTATGAATTTGTGATCGTACAAGTTTTACCGAGAGTTTTATATTTTTTATACCCGCTACTCGTAGAGTAAAAGGGTAAACTAGATTCGTTGTAAAATATGTAACAGGCAAAAGGAAGCGTTTCCGATCGTATAAAGTATATATATTCTTGATCTGGATCAATAGCCGAGTCGATCTTACCATGTCCGTCTGGAACTATTAAAGTTAGAACTCTGAGATTCAGCATACAGATTCTATAGACAAACACGCAGCGCAAGTTTGTTGACCCATGTTGTCACGCCCACTCTAACGCCCACAAATCGCACAAAACTACCAGGCTCACATATTTGAAAAATTGATGGTTATTTTGCAATAATTATGCTATTCTATGTTAACTGCCTGCCTAACTATTCTATGTTAACTGCCACGCAGTTTTGATGAAATTTCGCGTTCGCATTCACACTAGCTGAGTAAAGGGTATCTGATAGTCGGGCTTGGCTTATTTATTTTTTTTGTTGGGATTTTTCCTATAAATCGACCCACCGTTGTGCAAATATACATATGCCTGCACTTGTGAGTGTGTGTGTGTGCGTCTGTGTGGCAAAGGGGGCACACAAATCATTTTCAGTTTGTACAATTTCTATGTCAACTTGTGTTGGCTTTTCTTTTCGTTTTTTCAGCACTCCCATTCTGCTCACAAGTTCAGCTTGTTGTGCCACTTTTGTTTAGCCGACTCACACGTACACAAACGCTACCCACACACTTGCATTCGCACCTACACCCACACACACTCGCAAACGAGCTGGGACACGCACACACACACAAGTATGTATGTACAGGCATGCAATCGTTGTTGCTCGACTGCACTTCCGGCCTTTTCAGCTACACCGCCATTGACTGTTCAACCATGCAGCTGCATACAGGCATGCACACACACATTTTCAGGCCCACACACACATACAAGAGCAGTATCGAGTTCGCCGGCATATCCGGGCTTTATGCCAGGCAATGGACTTTTACTCGGACAGTGGAAGAAGTATGCTGAAGTAAAAAAATAAAAAATGAAAACATGATAACTCCGCAGCCAAAGAAATGAACACGGAAATCTTTTTAAAAATGCTACGATAGTTTTGAGTTTCGAAGGCAATAAAGCAAAGGCTAATGCGTACTGTTAGGCGAATTCTTAAGGACTTCGGAGCCTCCAGACACTCATGTTGCAGATACGTGAGCTGCAACAAGTTGCAAAAAGAATGAAGTGTTATGGAGTGAAATCTAGATTCATTTGATTATAATCAAATAAGCTCAGTATCAATTCAGGTTGAAATGGTATTTGATTCTAAGAAGTCCTCTTTTGACTCTACTGACCATTTGATGCCTCCCAAAAGTAGGCTATAGCTATCCCCACTGTGCCTGCCATGCACTGCTGCCTCTGGTTTCCCCCATTTATTCCTTTCTGCTGGGGGGCAGGAGGTCCTGTCAGCTTTTTCAGCTTCAAACCATTGAAAAGTTCTCAGTTGCAACTGCAAATTATGTTGCCTGGTGCTGTTGATTGTTGCCACTGTTGCTGCTGTTGCTGCTGACAGTGCCTGATAATGGCGTACAATGTTTATTTACTTGCTTTAACATTTTTGCTGCTGCTGTTCATTTTACTTTATTTTACCCGGCTACTCGTCTCCATTCCCCCCGCCACCGCCGCCAGCCCCCTGCTGCACATGCAACATGCTGACAATGAGACACATGAGCATTTGGCGCCTGATTGCATGCCACACTCCTGCCCAGTGCTAGTTGCACTCTGCACTGAGAGAAATCAAGGGGAGGTGATGATCAACAATTATATTTAAATTTTTGCAGATTGATGTACCGAACATCATAAATAATAGTTCAGATCCAAGCACAACGTAAATGTTTGTTAGCCTCAGAAGATAAGATTCCTAGTTATGCATTTAATAGTTATTTTTCTGCCAGTGTACTTTTCAGTGAGAAAACTACAATGGGTGTCTTTCGGTGTGTGTGTGTGTGTAAGTGTAAGTGCTGCCATCTCCGTCGTGTGCAATGTTTGTTTGCTTTTTCGACTTTGACTTAACTTATTTGTTGCTCTTCCTGTTGCTGTTACTGTTATTATTGTTGCAGTTCTTGTTGTAGTTGTTGCCACACACACACACTGACGCACACACCCACACATGTGCTCACCAACACACACACACACACAGGACAGGATGCTGCCTCTGCCGCAGTCGACGCTGTAAAGTGTCGTGTTGGATTTGCGTAATTTATGCTCTATTTGCCTTTCGGCTTCATTTCACTTTTTGCCGCTGCTCCTGCCACTTCTGCCCAAGTATTCACAGCAGTCGTAGAGCCCCACCCCTCCTGCTTTCAGCCCCCTTTCAGCTCCACCACCCTCCTGGGTGGTTGTCCTTCGCAGGACACACTAAGCTGCGTGGGCTTTTGGCTTTCAACTAAGCCAACTGTCGACGACAAAACGTGGCCCCTACGGTTGAGGATCGGGAGTTTCGGTGTAGAATCTCAGTTTGTCAAAATAAATATATATATACATATACATACATATATATCAGATGCAAAGTAAACAATAAGCTCATATTTTTCAGCTTTAACAAAACATAGAATGATTTATAGGTTAATTGCAATAAGTTCAGACTTAAGCATTTTTCCAAATAAATTATTATGTTGAAATATAGTTCAATGCACTTAAATCCTGTGTCTCATATCGATATATTTTTAGCTCTTGCTGTAGTAAAAAGTATTTAGATATTTTCGCAATGAAATACATTTTTCTCATCTAAGCTGACACCTGAGTTGCTCACCTGAGCTCTGAAGTTCCTGCAATCTTATCTGGCTTGATCCTGCGGCAGTGCCATCCGCCCGTGTGTAGAGCAGTTAGCAGGACCTCCTCGGAATCCTGGCATCCCGGCATCCTGGCCACCTACCTTTCGGTCCAGGCTTCATTATTTTTATAGCATTGCTCAATATGAGAACTCAATAAATTCTAACTCGCACAGTGCGGCGCATTTTCAACAGGCGATTAGTTTGCGAAGGTGCCGGGACTCTCTGCCGAGTGCCGAGTCCTGGGATTCGAGTCCTTGCTTGCGCAACAGTTGAGTGGGTGGAGTGGGTTGTGCGGCTGAAGTGGATGGAGTGGGCTGGCGGGGAATGGACGGTGGTCTGGAGTGGCTCCTAATAGGTTTTACATAGCACACACGTTGCGAATAAATCTAAATGCAACAGAGCCAGGAAACTTGGTGAAAAATCCTTTGGCAAATAAAATTTACATAGACCAAAAGGCCAGGCGGACTTTTTTCGATTTCTCTTCTTTCGGCTCGGCCCATGTGAATTTATTTGAAAATTTATTGAGTTTTCGTGTTAACCATGCATAATTAAGTTTTTCCAAGTGAAAAACTGGCTGGGCGTTGACTTGGCCCCTCTGTTTTTCCCCGATTCCAGCCCGATTTCCCAGCTCTTCCGGTCGACTTTGAGCCCGTTGTGGGCAGGGCCTTGAAGATAGGCTTTTGGCTTTATTTACGAGCCAAGTGCATGACTTTATCCAGAACCTTCAGGCCCTGTGAAATTGTTGTTTATGCGTTTGCGGGCGGAAAATGGCGATGGGGTGGTGGAAATCAAGTTATCCCCGGCTGTCTTGGCCTGAAATTATTATTCCTGATTGCATTTATTTGCTTTATTTCGTTGCCGGCAAGTTCATCTATAATGCATGCATGTCCTTCCTCCCATCTCTCTCCGATTTTCCCGCCATCCAGCCATCCTGCTGTGCTCCATCCTTCGTCTCTGGTGGCCTTTTTGTTGCTTAAGTGAAATGCATAAAAATCAAATAATTTTCCTGTTTTTCATTCGTCCTCCCACTTCCACGCCGGCTGCTCACTTCTTATTTTATTTCTTTTACATTTTTCTTAAATATAAATACACACTTTGTGCTGTCTTGAAGACGAAGAGGACGTGGCTGGGTGGGCAGGGGGGCAGGGGGGCGCTTTCCCGGAGACGGCATTCGAAATGTTGAAAGTAATTTCCTCGACTATAGTTGATAGTCAGTCCCGCTGCTCTGGCTGCTGTTTTTGCCTCAGTTTCAGCTGCTGTTCCTGCTTCTGCTCTTTGTGTGCGGCAGCCTTAAACTATGCAACACATTTCCTTCAAGTAGCTTACAAGAGGATGCACTGAAACAAAATCTGACCAGTTCTAAGCGAGCAAGGATCTCAAGCTAGCCAGATTACCAAAGGCACTATTTCATAGAGATAGATTATAGATACTAGATAACTGCCATAAAATTGACATTGAAATAGATTGCTGCATACTCTTAGACACCTGTCACATAGTCTCTAAGTCCGAACTATTTCTCACTGTGCAGATGCCCGTGTCCTGTCCCAGAGTTGCAGTCAAGGTAAAAGGGGATGCCATAGGGAGAACGGAGACCCTTCTCCATGCTCCCCATTGGCATGCAAGCCGATTTCAGCAGCAAAAGAGCACACACACTATGCGACCTAATAGAGTCGAAATTGAAGCTTAAGTTGCCTTTTTTAGGGCGATGCAGACGGCAAAAGGGTTCCCGAGCAGTCCGACAAAGGACTCTTCAAGCTCAAAGGTATTCGCCTGGCTGAAGTCCTTCTCAAGAAGGAGACATGGAGTTGGCAGTGCTAGAGGAAATATGCTTTCTGTGCTGCGCCAAATGAATGAATGAAATAAAACATTAGAGCCGCAAAATTAATGGCAGCATTTATGTGCAGCTTGTAAAATAAATCCGAGCCTTATGATAAATAAAGCAGATACCGAGATATCTAAAACTGCTCGCTTCCCACTGGAAAGTAAATTGTTTGCCTTTGGTTACCATTCCGTCCGTCCGACTGGCTTCCATTCTTTTAATGCCTTCAGTCCGATTTTATTTCATTCCGTTTCGATGCGCAGAGTGCTCCATCTTGTGCAATTTGTCAATTTGACAAACTATGACTGATAATTGAGTACTCTGCCAGAAGTATATATGTATATATATATATATAGAGTATATTCTATTCCAAACAGAGGGAGTGAAATAAGGACTCCTTGGCTCCGCCTTTTGTGTCCTGTTCAATTTTGCGATTGGCATTCGCAATTCATTTGCCTTGTTCTGTTTATTCTATTTGGGCATCCGGACAATTCCTCCGACTCGGATGACATTTTCCATTAAGTGACCCTTTTGTGGGCTCATTTAGCCACTTCGTTTTCCCACACCCTCGCTCACTTCTATTTATCGCGCACTGGGATGCAAGCCCGAGTTGTAAACTCTTTACCCAACTAGCTCTTCTTTATTTATTTAATTCCAATCTTCGGCTTGAAGTTGGCATAATTCTGCGTCATTTGGGGCTCGGGCTTGTCACACAGCCAAATCGAAATGTTATTTATATGCCGTACGTGAGCCGCCTGCTAGCACTTCCACTTCCGCTGGTTGTCATGGGGAATGGGGTCCCCCCTTTCAGTACCCTGCAGGAAATAGCGATCGATGTTGGGAGCGCAGCTCCAATCGATGGCCTAATCCTGTGAAGTCTTCGATGGCAAGAGGCGAACAATAGTTAACAAATTAGATGCCTAAAGAGGAACTAAGTTTTAAAATAAGTATTCTAAAATATATTTTACGTCCGCTGCGTATACTCCATCTTTGACTTACACAACTTTGCTGCATACTTGCTGACACACAAAGTTATTGTATTTAAGTATGGAAAGGATCCCTTGCGAAGGATCCTTTACTTTATTGGGCTATTATTGGGTATTGAGTAGTCGGTACTCCTTAGTTGGCATTTTCTGGTTTGCTCTGCATTTGTGTCTCTGGTTTCGGCTTCTGTGTTTCTCTTGATGACGACAAATGCGAGCGGAATGACGACAACGTGCACGGCTTATCGCTGCCATGGTGAAGGGGTGGGGACTTGGTGGCTTTAGGTGGCAAGGGGGGAGGGGTCTTTTGGGGACCAGGAACCGGGAACCACCCGCTGCCCCTCTGTCGTGGCAAATGGCAGTGGGGGGCTGGCGGTGCGGTAAGTCTTTTGTTTGTGATAAGATTTTTACGTGTCTACAAATTGGCCAGCGGCTGCCATGACATCTCGCTCAATTATTGTTTTTCCCCGCTTTAAGTTGCCCGGTCACAAAGGACACGGCGACGGGTTGTCCATTGGACACCCGAAACAAGGGAAAAGCCACTCTTTAATTTCCCTTTTTTGTCTGTCACAGCATTTAATTAAACACATCGGCTGAATGGGCGGAAGGTAGACTCCAGTGGGGCCATCATCATACACTTGACTGCCCTTCAAAGTCACTCCGATTTCTGGAGTGGACCGGGAGCTCCTGAAGCCTGGGATGATGCTGATAAGTACGGAATGGATCCAACTGGTGTCTTCAATTACGGAACTTCCATGGTTTCGCATTCAAGCTTTGCAAAATTATTCACACTCTAGCAAAATCAAAAAGCATACAAATGTCTAAGTCACAATGTAAACAAGAATTTACCCAAGTAGGTAGTTCTGAAAAGAAAACATATTTTATATTGTAATATTTAAAATTATATAGATTTTTTTTCCAATTTACTTAGAAATATTAAATGAGTAAGTGCAAAGTTTAAAGCAAAGTTTAATCTAGACTAGGCTCAAAAATAATACTTTTCTGTCTGTGTTCCATGTAGCCACATGAAAACCCCTCAGCATGTCTGGAAAATCTCTTTTGAAATGTAGCCATATTGCACGGTTGCGATTATGAAGTCAACTGGCTTTTAAAGGATGCCCCCAGTGCCAGAGGCATCCACTTATGGCCGGCACTGTTTCCTTGTTAAGTTCGACTCCTGGCAGCTGAAGATTAGAGGACTCCATCCAGGTGCATCGCCACACTCAGCGAAATAAGACTGGCATTTCGGTTTATGAAAAGAACTTTCTAGTTGTTTAAGTTTCTAGTTGTGTTTACTTAAAATATATGTTTTCTATCAACGTAGATGAAATGACTTCGATTTTCCATTTCCCAAGTAGTAAGTTTTTCCACGTGTGCCACACTGGCTTTTCCAGCTGCATTGTTTCGCTGCGTAGGCCATAAAAAGAGTCGAGTTATTGATGCACAGCCTGGTGGTTCTACGTTCTCTTAGCAGTTGACAGCCACCGCAGTAGCTGCATCACTTTCCACCGATGCACCACCAAAGTTTTCCCGGCGCTTTTCACTTTTCTTCTGTGGTTCTTTGGCGTTCTTTGAGTCGCGCTGCCGCAATGTTTGAACTTTGAGTGCATAATAAATATGCAAACTTTGAGCTGGCTCCAGCATTTTTTAGCGCCTGGCTCCACGGCTAATCAATGCGGCCAAAATCCAAGCAAACGTGGCTGCCACTTGGCTTTTGCCCTCAGCCGGTCACAATGGCAACCGCCGGTGGAGGAGGAGGGGGGGTGCTGGTGTGGAGTGGGTGATGAAGGACACCCAACACCGAGCACCGCCCACATGCCGCCCACTTGTGCTGTTGCCATTTCTATTTCTATTTTCCAGCTTGCACTTCATCGTCAACGGGCCATCAATGGCAACGTGTCGCATTACTCAACATGGCTACGTGACTTAAATGCCATGGCGCCGCTGCCATTTTGCGGTATCCCGTCCCCTTTGCCGTGCCACGCCCCCACCACCGCTCCGACCCGCCCCTTTTGTCAGTCGCCGGGCCAAGATATAAAACCCTCGCCACATTACGTAATGAATGGAAGAGCCGCTCGACAGCTTATGCAAACAACAAAAAGGAATATTATACTTAGAAATCTAAACAACGGGGGTCACATTAAAAGGACTTTTATGGATACTTGTGGATATCTTATAGCTGCAGCTTAGTTCTCCAAAACTTACTCTTGCTTATCTAGTGTATATCATATATCACATATATATTAAATATGTATATATATTAATAATTAAATATAATATATATTAAAGTGGGTGATTATAAAATAATACTACTGAAAAAGCTGCTATCTAAACGAATGCCAATTATTAAAGTCAAGTATATCTTTCGGTATGTGCCGCTCTATTCAAATGCATAACTTTAATATTTTAAATGCTATTCAAATGGCCACAGCTGAGTTCCCACAAACACAGATTCGACGAGGAAATTGTAAAAGAGATGGGCACGTGACGAGGGCAAAGGTGATTTCAAACAAAGAAGCATTGAAATAAAAACTAATTGTAATCAAATTCCAATTAGGACGTGACTTATTGCGATGATATCGTGAAGTATATACACATTTTGGCAATAAAAAATAATATTTAGAATTAAATGAGTATGTGGTATTTATTGAATTGCATTCGTCACTACATCTTAATCATGTGTTACTTTCTTATTACAATTTAAGTTGGCGTTACAAATTATGTACTTTTTGTAAGTTGAATGAGCGGATTAAAAGGAAATACATTTTTGAAGTACCCGTATATAAATATTACAGCTTTTTTGCATAAATTTCAGTTATAATTTTGTCATCTCTGTGCCGATTTCCCCACTCCACTTTGTCTGCACAACTTTCACACAATTTTCATTGCACACTTTTCGGCTTGACACACGCAGCTGTTGCTCAAGTTTGTGGAAAGCGGTGGAAAGTGGTGGAAAGTGGGAAAAGCAGTATGACTATGAGACAGTTTGCTTGGTTTGCTCTATAACTAATCTCGTTTATCACGATTGTCGTGTCACGCTCGCGTCGTTTGACCCACACACCCACAACCTCTGCAGTTGGCTGCCACGTACCAGGATGCTTCTCCTCTGCCCCATTTCCCACTTTCCGGCTCCCGACTGCCAACTTTCCCAGATCCTAACCAAATCTAGCGCGGCGACTGCACTTGTGTTGACCATGTGTGACTTGGCCCAACGGCTTCGTGCCACGTTCATTGTCATTGTCAACATCTTGCGGCCAACGGCGACACGTAGCCACCAGCACCCCACACTTGGGCCACCCACCCACTAGCCCCCTTCCACTTGGCCAGTGCTGCACCCATCCCACTGGCAGACAACCACCCACTCTAACCGCAATTTGCATTGGCTGCTGTCAAACGCAGCCAGGCAACTGCCAATTTATGAATGGGCCAACAAGGCAACCCTTGACCCCTGATTCCGTCGCCTGTGAATGCCGTGCAATATTTTATCCATTTTTTAAGCACAATAAAAATTGAATTAAATATAAATCAAAAACTCTCGCCGGCCACTGCAAACAATAACCGGAGCGGCAGAGTCCCAAAAGGAGAAATTGACGGGATGAAAACAAAAAGTGAAAAGGTCTGGGTGCCATGAGTTTCCTCGATGGGATATAAAAACTAGAAAGCTGCAAAAAATGCACGTGAAATATACCAAAATTTTAAGTTGGAGCTTGCCACAATTTTAAATGTGCTTTTAATAAGTTCTGCTGCTGAAGAAAAACACTTTTACTTTCTGAAAATAATATGTATTAAGTAATATATTATTTTAATTATGAAATACATTACTTTATCCAAGCATGGAGTTTTTTGTTTTTATTGAAACTTGAGAAATTTATTTGCTATTTATTATTTATTATTTTATTTATTTGTTACTGAATGTATTTCAAATAAATACCTCATGTGTGCAACACTGCGTATGCGTAATGTTCCTAAAGTAATACTCGTATAGCTTTCGTGTACTACTATTACAAATTTAAATGTGTTCTTGCGTTAATACTTAAAATAAGGGAGCTGTTACCTTAACTTTTTTATTTTTTAATTTGAATATTAATATTTCAATATGTTACTGGCCTGCCAATTTAACAAATGTTAATGAAAGTATAGTATTCTCGTACTTTATGGTTAGTTAAGTAAAATCGACCTCAGCTGCGGCTATTTTAAAGTGCTGAAAACATTTTCGAAAACTAAAATATTGTGTGCGAGGCAATGGAAATCGGTAGCATGGGTGGAGGCAGCGGGGTTTTCTGGGGTGCCGCCATTAACTGGAGCCGTGGAAAGTTTTCAACTTTTCGCAACCGCAAAAATTGCCACATGGATTCGCACACGGTTGTCTCCGCTCGAGTGTCAGTGTGTGTGTGTGTGTGTGTTGGTTGGTTAGTTGTGCGCCGGTGTGTGTGTCTCTCGGCTGACCATGCCACGCCCTGCGGCTGGGCTGTACGCCTTCCGGTTCGGCGCGACTCTTCAAATTGGCCACAAAAACCAAAAAGTGCCAAAAACGTTTGCAGGCAACAATAACAGCAGCAGCAACGCCAGCTGAATGCAACAAAATTGTTGCCACTCGTTGAACAACCGCCACGCCCCACTGACTCCGTCCCGCCCCCTACCGCCCCTACCGCCCACTTACCGCCCACTTACACACCAAACCCCTGAGCCTGTTTCTTTATTTTGTTTATTTTGTTTATTGAACGAACTCACTGGCGGCAGGCGACAAAAAACTGCGAAAGCAATTGGTTTTTGTCTTTTTTCCCATCCCACCATCTGCCACGCCCCCTCGGTGGATTGACCCGCTGCGAAATAAATATCGCTGGAATATATACATATATAAATACATACAGACACACGCGGTTATTGGGCAGAAATGGGCTTAAAACGTGATTTAATTTAATAACATTTGTGCAGCGTAAAAATATGTTTGCATGTGGACTTGGTCGTGACCTTTTATTTTTTATACAGTAATACATAAATCAAAATCGAAACCCAATAAGAATAAAGGCCTTCTCTATCAACAAATAACAATGGCCATCATTATTACCCTCTTTGAAATATTCGTACCACTTAGTTAGATCGTGAAATAACTATACATATGTATAACTCATAATATTAGTCTGAGTCAAACTTAAGAAAAATTAACGAAAATGTCACCACCGACTATTGTCGTATTCTTAAAAATGTTCATATTATTCGTTTCATTATTTTATTTCATTCTCTGCAAGCAATTGACCTTCTGAACAGTTTGAAAGTTGAACATTGGATTAAATTCCTAAGCATTAAGAACCCGTGGCGTATACGTGATATTTTTATATGCAACATCCTTTTCAGTTTTCCAACTTTTTCGCCAGGCTTTGTGTTTTTGTTTTTGCTTTTGAAGGGGAGGTCAGAAATAATCGAATAATCGATACATCCGCCTCCAGTACACTTTACTTCCCAGTCGCGTGCAGTTGTGTGCGTAATGTGAGTGGGCGTGTGTGTGTGTGAGTAAGCTGGTGTGTGCCTGAGTGGACTGGTGTGTGTGTGTGTGTGAGTGTGTCGGTGAACGCACTTGCACCGGCTGCACTGCAAATGCGTTTCAATGAGCACCAGCAGCCAACGCCATCGACCGGCCATGTCCTGGCTGTGGATCCTGCACTGAGAGAAAAAGATATGACTAAGTTGGTTAAGTTTAAGCCAAATATGCATAAGAACTAATGTTATTTAGAAAAGAAATACAATTAAGGTTCAAAATCATTGAAAACTGTATTGAAAAGTTACAAATATATTATTATTAAATATATTAATATCGAATTTATATGATACTTTCCTTTTATTTTTTTTTATATATTTCGGTTATTATTAAATAATTATTTAAATATTATTTTTATTTAATTATAGATAAAATGTGTGAAATATAAATAAGATAATACTATTTTTATTATTCCTCGAATTAATTTAACTTTTAATTATTGTAAAGAAACCTCCCAAATGGGATAAGATCTGTAAATGCAGCTGAACATACTATGACACTTATTTTGTCTCAGTGTAGCACTGCAACTGAAAAGGGTTTTTTTCACGGGGAGAGTAAATGGGCCGGGAGTCTGTAGCCAAAGCTTTGTATAAAAGTCATATCCATTGCGTGTTTTTGTCGCGTTTTTTCAAGCGTGCTGTAATTTTTTTATGTCCCCTCGTCGAGCTCAGTGAATCTCCAGGCCCCCCTCCCCGAATTGCCCCCCGCCGCCACTGGCTGTGTGTTGTGTGCGGCTAGACGCATAAATATTCTGATTTGGCAAAAATTATATGCCTGTACGTGCAGCGGGAAAACCGATTCAGACAGTGCCCAGCCAGGCTAGGCCAGGCCCAATAATGTTGCGAATTGGTGGAGCTTTGGGCCTTGGGCTTGGAGTCCCAGGACTCGCAGTACTCGCAGGACTCGCAGGACAACTCCAAGCTGTAGCTCTCGCCCGCTGGTTTATGACAGCGCATATTTTACAAATGGGCCAAAAGCCTGTTGCATAAATTTAGCACAACAGAAAGTCGCCGCGGCCAGTCCTTGAAAAAGTGCTCGCCTTTAAGCCGTCCCGCGGAGCAGGCACGATGGGATTCATTTGCATGTTTCACTGGCAGGACGCCCTCTTCCACTGCCCCCACTCCCACAGAGATGGGCAAGTTTAAAAGGGCCCCGGAAGAGCCCAGAGTTTTCCGCGGTTCGCTGGGCGTCCGCGTTGTCGTCTTATCGCTGCCCTCATTGCCGCTGTCCTTCTGAAGTCTTTTCTATTTGGCGAGGGTTAAGGGGTGGCGTAGTTGCGATGAAGGGTGGAGCGAAGTTGGGGGGAGTGGGGCCGTTATCTTTGGTCGAGCCTGCCCCACAATGGGATGATATATGAGGTGGAGTTCGCCGAGAGTCCTTGCTGGCAATTTAAATGTCCCGACTTAATATCGATTATTTCGGGTGTATCAATAAATGTGACAACTTACTTGATTTGTTTGTTTTTAAATGAAGTATCAAAAAGGTCTTTTCAATAATTAATAAATACAATTAAAATGCAATGAGTGGCAACACTGCGTATGCGTAATATTATAATAATACTTTTTATTATATGTCATTTAGTATTTTGGTCTGCTACCGATAAATTTAAATTAAACCTTAAATTTTTTTAAATGAAATTATACATATAGTGCGTAAAATGAGTCTCCTTTCTTTGCTCACTTTAATCGACTTTCAGTTTTGGCGACCCAAAATGAAAATGGACCCAATCCTTAATATTTGATTGTCGCTAGTCCCGCGTCCCAGATTTCGGATTCCAAGTCCAAGCGGCCCCTCGAGAAGGCGTCTCCTGCATTATTAATAATTTTTTAGATCTTCAAAGTTGCGCCAAAGATTTTCTATTTCTATTTCCCTCCGTCCTCGGCCATGTCCCCCTCGTTTTGCTGTGATTTATTTGGCTCGATGATTTATGTTGGTCGAGCGAGTGGCCGTCCCTTTTCCGCCCGCTCCTCCCCCTCCCCCCATTTGCACCAGATCAGAGATGGCCAAAAGCTGCTAACGGCTCACTGCGGGAAATTACACTTTCTTGACCAAAAAAACATTTAAAGTCGGAAAATTAACACAGTCAAATGGATCAGTCCTTAATGTTACTTACCAGAAACTACGACAGATGGCGCCACTGTAAATGTATCAGCTTTTGCAATTTAATTAAATTAAAATATTTAAAATTTATTTTAATGCAACTAGTTGAATTGGAAAAATGTGAAAAGAGCATTAGCTGATTCTGCCAGTGTACTGGCCATTTTAAACTAACTTCCAGACTTTTAATTAGGTTTGTTTATGCATTTTTGATCATCTCATGGGCTGTTTTTCATTTTTGTGTCCTGATCTTTCGTAAGACTCAAATAAATGTGCCTATAAGCTCCGGAGTCACACACAACCACCATACAATGAATCAGTGGAGGAAATGGATGGAGCTGCGTCTCCAATGTGGCAGTCAATGGCGACAGAAACCCCAGGTGAGCTTCATCTGGATCAGTTAGCACTGGTGGATGCAGACGGAGCCACCAATGTAGTTCTCGGACGAGATTTAATGGAAGCGTGCCAGTTGAAACTGGATCCAGATGCTTTGGGAAGGGTTACGTTTAAACTGTTAGATAGTAATAGAGATAGAAAAGCAGAAAGTGAAACAGTCAGTTCTATTGATAGTAAACCAGTTAGTGAAACAGTTAGTGAAACAGTTACTGAAAGAGTTAGTGAAACAGTTAGTAAAACAGTTAGTGAAACAGTTAGTGAAATAGTTAGTGCAACAGTCAGAGAAACAGTTAGTGCAACTACTAAACGATTATCGAAACAGTGATTCCTCTAGGCAGCGTAACAATGGATTCGGCAATTAGTCAAAAATTGTATGCTGCAGTTACGCCCAGTTATGAAGAAACCATTAGAGAAATCTTTAGCATTGATTACAAATCAATTCATAGATTTATCAATTTTTAAAAGAAATTATAAAATGCAATTACTTAAATGTAGAAAAGCCGGCCGAACCTTTAGTCAAATGTAAAATCTAACTATGTTTAGAAACGTCAAAAGCATTTAGCTCGCCATGTAGTATCATAGTTTGCGGTAGATATAAGAATTATATTTACATCTCGGTGTTAATTATAATCTAGCATTAAGCAATAAGATATATGTATATATCTAGAATGTATATCACTCACACATACACATACAGAGCATAAGAAAATGAGAATACGCTACACTTCAATCCAAATATCGAAACTGTACTAGAGTTTACATTAATTTCATATTAATTACAATGCTTACAATATTCCAAGCGCAATTCCAAATAGGATCGAATTCTCCACTAAATAGAAACTGATTGGGTATAAAACTAGCTAATTTCCATGAGCTTTTGTTTGAGCTGAACGAAAGTTGAGTATCGGAAGTGATCAAGTTTTTAAGAGGGTTTTATCGGAAAACCCATAAAATGGGTTTGTTTGCGCGCACTTTCTAGACGATTTTTCTAATGGGTTAAATAACCTTTTATAAGTAATCTCAATGCGATGCCGGGTCGTTGGCTCGCAACAAAAGAGACAAGAGACATGGCCGGCGACGGGGGGAGAGGGACAGCCACTTGCGCGCGTGTCAGCGTCAGTTACAAAGTCTCCGTTCCCGCCCCCGCCCAGCCACTCCCACTGCACACACTCCCTGCCCCATCCCCATCCCCATCCCTTACCTCTCCCGCACCCCGTGACTCCGGTTTAGTTGTGTCTGCGCTTCCGCCATTGTCGCGCTTATCAACAGCATAATTTGTCTTGGCGTGTGGCGCAGTCACTTCTAGCCACACTGAGAGAAAACTGGCAGTGCATTCTGACTATTCCATTGAATTGGTAAAAAAGTAATAAGGAAATTATCCATGTTAACCAAAAGATTGAGAGCTTGTTTAACTTATTCCATATGCCTGTTCTTTAAATTACAGTTTAAATAATAAATAAATAATAATACTATATGTAAATACTTAAACGGTTAGCTTCTACTTCTTAAGTGTTAAATTTACAGCAATTTGTATCTATGCATTTCTCCAAGTGTAGCCAAAACACATCTCCCTTTCGCACAGCTGCGTCTCCGTCGCACTCCCTGTACCGCCATCTCTTTCGCTCTCGTCTTACGCCAAATTGTTGTTTTTCTCACGCTTTCCCGGGTTTCCGCTTCGTCCTGCTGGAATTCTCCCGGCCAAAGTGGAGTTTTCCCCAAGCGCTCCAGCGGCGGCAATGTCATGTGTATGGCTTTCCTCTCGTCTCCGGCTTTTGGCCATGAATTTGAGACATCACCCCGCCTCGCAGCCGCTGGCATCTAGCCCTTGGCCCCCTTTTCCCACGCCACTGTGTCTCCACATTACATACGCAAATTGGCAGCTTGCTGGTTTTTGTTAGTTTCAGTTGGCCAAAGCAATTGCGACTTCTTCGCCGACACTTTTGATGGGTTTATGTGGGATGTACCACGCGTTGCGGCAACTTGTGCACTCGCACTCGACTCCGCATACATTCCCATTTGCGGCACTATGACTACAAGGAGGCGAGTGGCAAGTGGCAAGCAGCAAGTGGCAAGTGGATGCGGCTCCCAGTTATAAGCGTAATCTAAACAAATTGATCGAGTTGACGCGAGTCAAGGAAAACTTGTTACGCAACTGAACCGAGGGAGTTTGCAGTTAGTTTCCAATATTGGGGAAAAGGCCTTGTACCCATCATTAAATTTTCAGTTTATTTTTAAATATTTCTTTAGTTAGCACTCATAAACTTAGATATTAACAAAAACAGATAGCAACATAGATGCCATTTTTACGATCATTAACAGCAGATTTGTAATTACTTTTATTAGCTGGCCCGCTCACAGTCTCTATTCTGACATATATCCCTCTCCCCTTTCCCCATTGTTGCCCTCTCTTTCTTGCTGATAGAGGCCTTCTCTTTCGCTCTGCGGTTAAGTTGACTTTGTTGTTTGCTTACTTAAGCAATGAGTGCCTTGGCTTCCATATATCTCTGCTAATATCTTCTATCTCTGCCACGTAGCACCCATGCTCTTCCCCGCCCACTTATTTTCCACCGCCGCCCCTCATTTTCCAGCCCCCCAAGGCCCCTCGCCGCCGTGGAACGTGTAATTTCCTTTCAAGTTTGGTGTCGGGCTGGCAATTTGGTTGATTGCTTAATCGCATCACGATGCCGTCGTTGCGAAATCAGCTCACTGCCATTTCCCGACGCCACGCCCCCGCCCCCGCCTAACACTTTTCCAACCACCCATCCCCCCTCCCCAACCAACCAACTCCCACAAAACACACACACACACCCACACACAGTCACACCAACCCGAACGCATCTATACAAAAGATGTCGCGTATAATTTAATGACTTTGTATGCCTTGAATTTTAATGACAACAACAGAACAGAACAGGAGTTGCCCCGCCCCTCTCTCGCCAGCCCTTCGCCCATATCCTGGCTGAAAGGATAATGGATCAAGTGGAGGAGGCAGGCAAACAACAAGCGACACCACAAATTGCAACAGACCAAAGAAGGGGCACTGAAAAAAAATTCAGGATTATTATTTGGAGAACTTCAGGTTGAGTGGAAAAAACAAATTAAAGGTCGGCAAAGATAAGAGGGAAAATATTAGAAAATATTTTAAGAAAGCTAAAAATATCTACATAGGAACCATTAGTCCTAGAAAACTTAAACCTGTGACTATGGAAGAAACTTGAGATTAAATTCAAAGAGAAAAAACTATTTTACATAACCTTGTGGAAAAATGAAAACAAAACTTACACCAAGAACTTAAGATGCGAGGGGGAGACAAGCTATAAATAATGATTGGAAAAATATGTAAAGTGGCCATTTGTTTCCCGCAGTGCAGGCAGCAGTAGCAGCGCAACTCGAAGACGAAGGCCAAGATGCAGGACTCGAGCGGAAAGATTGGTGGGGGGGCTCTGCGGCGGTGGGTGGCAGTGGGTCAGTGGCTCCACCAAAAGGAAGAGGGGTGGAAGGGTGTGTGGAGGGGGCAGTTGGACTAGCTGAGCGGCAAACATTGCCATGCATGACACTGGCTCCCGTTGTGTAGACAACGAGATTTGTTTTGTTTGCAGCAGCGATCTGACCAAGTGCTCCCCACCATCCAACCCCATTCACAGATTCCCCTACTACACCCCTCCCCCACCCGCAGATTCCGTTTCGCGAGTGGCAAAGATTTATGGCTTTATTTGTTCATGGCCCCCCTTTCTATGTGTCCCTCTGTGTTAGTGTTATTTTTTATGCGGACATCGCGATGCGACTCAAAATGCGCAATGGGCGGCAAGGGAAAATGACGGCGGAAGGGGGTGGAAGGGCAGTGGATTGGGGCGGGCAGATAATAGCCCCCTCAAGAGATGAAACTAGAAAATCGAACAGATCAAAGGGAACTTCGAATGACCTGCAATGCAGTGGCTGCCATTGTGATGCAGAATCGAATGTATGTATATAAGGATGAAGTGTTGAAAAAGTAAAATCCTTTTTACTCATATGTATGTAAAATTATAGAATAATAATTGAAAATATTGTACTTGTGTAAAATGCAAAATAGATGAAGTAGAGTCCCATAATATTTTATTTCCGATTTTCAAGCTGAAAAGCCAATCTCAATACTTGTTTTTCGCCAAGGACACATGTTTCTACTATAAAGCATTCTGCCGCACATACACACACACACACATACATACACAGATATGCAGGGCATTCCCTCGACCTCCACTTCCGGTTCTTCCTCTTGTTTTCATTTCTTTTCCGCTCGCCCTGCTTGTCCCTCCTGCCGTTTGGCTGCTTTGACTTTTAGCCCGGCACTCGCTTCCTGTTTATTGACTTGTCTCTCAATTAAGTTAGAAACACCCACCGACCGCACACTAACAAGCCATCACACACACACACACACACACACACACGCAGGCGGGGAAAAATGTCGGATGACATTGCGTTGCCGTGTCCTTTTCCTGCCCGTTGTCTCTGCGCCGTTGTTTTTGTTTTCTTCTCCGTTTTTTCTTCGCTTTTCCTCCCAGCGTTTCCAATCTCAATTAATTTGCTCATAAATTTGTTGCCAACTTGCCGGCAGCCCCCTCTCCGCCCCCCTCGCTGCCCACCGAGCTCCAATGATGGTCAGACTGCCTTGAGAGTTGTCGCTGCTCGTTGTCCTTGTTGTCCTTGTTGGTTTTGCTTCATGTCCTGGCAACTTACTTTTGTACCCTACAGTTCGAGAAGTTGGCCATGCGGCAGGCAGAGATTAAAGAAACCGCTCTTTATAGCCAACAAATTGCATGTAAAGTCGATGTATGGATCCTTATAATTGTAGCAAGAATCCTTTATCAACGTGTAGCTTGAAATATTCCAAGATTGTTAG
This sequence comes from Drosophila simulans, assembly GCF_016746395.2. Lineage (NCBI taxonomy): Eukaryota > Metazoa > Arthropoda > Insecta > Diptera > Drosophilidae > Drosophila > Drosophila simulans. The sequence goes on along the minus strand of NC_052525.2, from coordinate 18,561,022 downwards.
GTAAAACTGACTTATTTTGGTTAATCCGCATAATATCGCATATCGTGTCATGTCCACTTGAATTCATGTTATTATTCAAAACCTAATGATATTGTTATATTTCCATTATTTTAGGAATAAACCATATGGTAGATTATATCGTATTTGTATGCTGTATCACTTTAATAGTTAGAATAGCTTACTTTTAAAAGCTTATAAATAAGTTTTACAACTTCCAACTAACCTACACGCATTTAAGAGGTAACTACGAACTTTACAGGGTATATCTAGGCCGAAAGCTATTACATTTTTTCTCTCTACCAACTCGGAGGAAAATTCTGCTGTATTTTTCCAGTTCTCCTTTTTTATTGTAATGCCATCTTATCTGGCTCGGCTTCTTCTTGCTCTTCTACTTTCTCAGCTCGGTTGATGTATTTGCCTTGGTTTGCTTTGGGGCTTTTCCCGCTTTTCCTGCTTTTCCCGCCCCTTCCCCTTGGCTTTCCACGATGGCCTTGTTTTTTAGCCTTTCCTTTATGTATTTTAATTTATGCTCGGCTCTGTCCTCTTTTTTATATGCCCCGGCCAACGTTGATTTCTATCTGTTGAGATTGAGACAACATTCTACTTAAGGACAACCGGGCAAAATGCCGGGAAAGAGAAAGGCGAGTGCGGGAAAATGTCGTTTTTATGGCGCTTAATTAACTTGGCTACCATTTTCTAATTGCTTTTGCTGTCTGATTGACTTTTGTTTATTTATTGTGATTAGAAAATTGCCTTAACAGCGCCGGCCGCAAAAAAAAGGTTTTTCTCTGCTCTCAATGGGGTGAATTTTCCGGCGCCAGAGGATGGGATGGGCACATATTTGCTGCTCCATCCGGATTACGGATGACTTTGAGTAGCGCTAATGATCGCACAACCCCACATCCACTTAAGAACTCCTTCATATCCACGGTTTACCACCCAAAAAAACAGAAACAGAAAACAGAAAATGAATAAAGAAATGCTCTCCTTTCGGGGCTCTTTGTTTCAGTTCCTTTGGCTTTTACTTTCCACTGACTTTGAAATGCGCAGATTTATTGCGACAATTTGTTTAATGACAGGCATTTATTTTGATGGCGCCATTCCGCATGTGTGTGTGTGTGCGTGTGTGTGTATGTGTGTGTGTGTGAGTCGGGGGAGCAAAGGGTTCCAGTTCCCTCATAGACATCTAATGAGTGTTGGTCCTCGTCACCCCTCCTGCCCGCATCTCTGCGCCCGTTGCCACTGACAATTTAATTATTTTAAGCCCGACATTCTTCTTCACACCCCTCGCTGTGTGCGTATCCTGCGGATGTAGATGAAGACATCCGATGTAACCAAAGTTTTTCTCTGAGTCACTCGGCTTGGGCTGAAAGTTTTGATTCTTCTCCGGGGATTTTCGGGCCCGGAGTGGAGTGGCTGGGGGACAAATTGAAACATCAGTTGCTGCTTATTCCACCAAATAATGAGATGTAAAAACTGTGCTATGCTATTATGAATACCTTTCGCATGCATTCATAATTCACAGTTAGACTACATGAGCATCTCGTCCAATTAGGTCCTTTTTTGACGTCCCAGCAAGTGGCTTTCAAAACTCCTGCCAGCTCCATTGAGTCCCAATCCCTTATCCTGTTCAAATTAGCCAGATATCATTTGCACAGCCCCCGCCTGTCAGGATCCTAGGTGGGATGGTGGGTTGTTTGGGAGTGCATAGAGGTCCTTCGTCCTTTTTGTACTCTGAGCTGCTAAGCAGGCGGCGAAGGAAAACTCTGCTTATTTGTAAACGATCAATCATGCAGTGCAAATGTGATGACACCGAAAGGGGCGGCGGCTCGGTGGGCGGGGCACATCGTCTTTATGTCCTGCTCATCCAACCCGCAGCGACAATTTATGCGGGGTACGAAGGCGCATATAATGATATATATATATATATAAATATATATGTATGTATTTTTATACAACTGAGTGTAATAACGAGCAGCAGCTAAAAAGAAGCTGCACTGAAAGAAATATTACCTAATTCCATTACAACATACCATTCGATCTGATTTGCTTAGATGCGTTCGGTAACATAATCTATATACCCTTGAACAATTAAATATGAGGTATTAATTCTGATTACCTGGTTATTTGTAATTACACAAAGAAAAGTTTCTATTACAAATGCAAACTGCTTATATTAATGACATATGCCAAAATAGATTTATTCACCTGAGTAGAAATACCAGCTCCTTTGTTGTTTTCCAGTGCATGGGAATCAAGGAGTGGGACTTGTGGTGGGCGGGGGGTGGGGCAGAAGCAGGACAACCAAACAACTGAACAACCAACAACCGAGCAACGACGATAGTTGTGGCACATATGAAGACAAGGGTCTGTCAAATACAAGTTTCTGGCGTGGCCCAAAGCCCACGCCCCCTTTCTCGGACGCACACCCTCCCGTCGCCGCCCCTTTGCCCACCATTGCAGTCGACTCTCGAGCGCAAAAAAGCAATGTGAAAAAATGGAACCAAGAAAAATTGAAGATGTTTTTAAAGCCGGTACACAGGCCATATTGGCAGACAGGGGGTGGTGTTTTTCCAGGCGGACAGAGGTCGGAGGGTCAAGGGGTGGCAACAATATAAGAAGCCACACACACACTCATACGCTCACACACACACACACACACCGCTGCCTTAAATTGACAGTACACAAAACTGTCAAAAGCAGCAACTGAAATCGGGGAGGGGGTGGCGAAAGTCTGCGAAATATATGCGCGTGCTTTGTGGTTGAAATATTTTTTAAGCACCCCCAACGGTTAAAGGACCTCGGAACTTTAAGTCTGGAACAGCATGGGCCACTGAAGTATACAAAAAGATAATATTTAGTTAAGCGACTTATGTTGATAACTTATTTTCGCTGCTACAACTATGTATCTGTGGTGATGCCGACTGCTGTTCTCTTAAAAATTGATCAACTTACATGCAAAAGGCATTTTTTTCTCTGTGGCAAATCGCGAATGGAATGAAAGTGGTGAGTGGATGGTTGGTTGGGGCGAGCGATGGTGGGCGAAGAGTCCTGCAGCAGCGGCAATTCTTCGGATTCGAGATTCGAAAGCGTCGCTGTGCGGAAGACAAACATTTACATTAGTTTGCCAACTAGGCAGGTACTTGTTGGAGCCCAAACACACACATGCACACACAAACACACTCTCGCACAGACAGCGAATAAATGAAGTTGCTAACACACACTACACACCCCCAACAAGCCCTCAACCCACAAGTTTCGCAGACGACAGCCACTTTTTTGGCAAACAAATGCGAAAACAACGACAAACTACGCAAAAAAGTATGCTATACAAATATGCGATGTGCGCTTCCTGCCTGTCGGTGTGAGTGTAAGTGCGAGTGTGTGTGTCCAAGTTGGGGGTGTGTGTGTGTGCGGTTGAGTGTTTACATATATTATGGCCGGAATAGAAGGCAGGGCAGCTACTGCGTTTTAGAACGCCACATTAACTACATAACATTGGGCCAGCTAAGGAGGGGCAAATACACAGGGAGAAAAGAATGGGCGAATCAAAAGAACAAGTTTTCCAATACTGACGATACCGTAAAAATGACTAATTCAATTCAATCGATTGTAAACTTATTTTTATGGAACTAATCCACACTATTTGCATGCAAAAGATTGCTTGCTGTGAGACATCTTTCGGTTTGATTTTAAGTTGCATTATATGATGCTAATTATAAAGCGAATAACTTGTGCACCTAAAAATGCAGGCAAATTGCTTTGTTTTTCTCTGTTTGCAAAAAGGGCGCAGGACGAAAAGAAGGACAAGTGATAAAAACTCACAAGGCAGAGCAGCAAAATGGTCGTCATCGTCAACATCGTCGCTTGTCGTAAGAAAAACAAGCTGCAAAAAGGAGCTTACATAGGACTAAAAAAACACAGAGCAGACAGAATGGATATCCTCGAAAGCCAGCAAGGACGACTGCCAAATGATCTACCAACTCAGGCAGAGTTCTGAAACTGTAATGATGGTATATGGTCGCTTTAAAATATCCTTAATCTATTCTATTCTTTTTTTTGTGATAATATTAGTTATAAGCTAAGTTAAAAGAACTTACATATCTGAATAGCCCTAAAAGGACACCCGTTTGTGCCCTGCCATCACCTTCGTGTTGTGGATGCCATGGAAATCTTTCTGGCAGCTCTCGCCTCGGGGCGAGGTTTCTAAACGCTTCACATCAGTGGCAGTGGCAGGCGAGAGGGCAAGTGGAGCAACTAATATTCCGTAATTTCAGCTACCAACTAGGTGCCTCCATGTCCTTCGTGGCATAGGCATCCTTGTCGTCCTGGGGCCCAGCCGGCGACTTTGGCTGGCAAGTTCCTTTGTTGCCATAGACGCTCGATGTCTGGCAGCGCATTTGGCTCATGACCAGCTCAGCCACTCCTCGTCCTCGTTGACACTCCTGGCCACGTCCGGGTCCTTTATCCCTGAGCCAGTGATGAGTACCAGTCGTGTGCATACATACGTCTAAATCTTAATTGCAGATCGAAAATAATCTTATTTTGCTGTCAGTATTGACCAAGGAATAATTAAATGCTCAGGTTATAAAATATTTAACTTATTTTAGGATCTGGTCTACGTAAGTCTATAATCCATTTAGCGAGTATATTATTTCACTTATCAGTAAAAAGTAATTAAAATTAATCGGATCCAAATCATCTATTTCTTAGATCACTTTCATTTTTCTTAGCTCTTTATATAACTTCTGTTGGCCAATATGTTCCAACCTAGTAAGTCAAGTATCTGTTGGGTTTCGTGGATAATGTTTGTAAATTCTAGAAGATGGTAAAATCTTTTCTTCCTTATGAATGGGAATAGCAAACAGCATCCCTTAATATTGTCTTTCCCATGAAAATATACAAAACGACAGATCAGATGTGCATGGCATTTTTATGCCGGCATTTAGCAATTTTGGCTGCTTCGCTCGTGTCGCTTCCTTTCGCTTTTCCTTGCCTGCATGGAAATTCAAATTCTGATGTCCTCCCGCCCACTTTTCCGCCCGCTTTTCACCACCCACCTCAGCCACTGACATCATCCCTTGTGTACTTTTATTCTGCCTTTTGTCGGCTGCCGGTTGCCCATTTTTGTCAACGTAATGATGCGTTATGCTCAGACAGCTTAGCCCTGGATGCGTTTTGTTTTTTTTTTTTTTTGGGGATGGGGATGGGTCCTTGCAGGGGATGTGGGGTTACGTGGGGTGGGTTAAGTCGTGGTGAGGTGAGGGGGCGTGTCAAGCGGTTTGCTGAGTTTGCTTTTAATTTCCGTTTGATTTGCGCCACTCCCACGCGCTGGCAGCTGGAAAAACTTTGGGGGCGTTAATGAGGGAGCAAAGGAAAACTTTGACTGCATGTCACGCAGATACCGTAAATGTGCATATGTGCACAGCGAGAAATGAGTGAGAACAACAACAATTGTTGGCAAAATAAGTGCAAGCTGCGTGCACTGCGATCGAGCTGCATTAGGGTGTTAATTATTTCAGTGATGCAATTGAACTACGATTCAATTCCAATCGAATATACTTATGCTAACTAATCTAATGATTTGTGGGAATAGGAATTTGATGATATGTACTTATGTTCTGCCTGTGTGAACTGATGCTCTGGAATATGTGTTGGCCCAGGGGGTTTTAGCCAAATTTTAAAGCGATTTCATTTAGTTGCGGAATAGGGAAACACAAAGTGAGCGGTATGCCTTGGTTGGAAAATAAACCAAAAGTTCGGCCATGCCATAATTTCTATTGGGCCAAACTTTTGGCCAACGCAAACTTTGTCGCTCCATCTCTGTCCAACTGTGATATCTGTCTCCCTCGCCGTTTTGTTGACTTTGATTGCCGGCTATAAAGTGGCATATTTGTATTTGGCCTGGCTGTACGAGTATCATCACTGGCTGCCTGCTGCTGCTGCTGCTGCTGTTTTGATTTATTAATTACAATTTATATTGTCGCATCCGGCAGTACAAACGTGGCCCTGACACTCGACAAGGACCGCAGAACAGCAAACGCTCCCAGTTTCCATTTGCCGGGCAGTCAGACGAATCTGAATGTGAATGCGTATGCGTATGTCAATCCTGCCAGCGCCACAAGTCCTGCAGGAAAATCCAGCTTCTTTGCCCAGCAAACAGGAGTCGATAGCGTTGGCCCAGCTCATAAGGTAATCAGATTGTTGGCCGGCTCATCAGGCCGCTCCGAGGGAACTATTGTATGTGGGTCTTCCACAGGCAAATAGACATTACTGAATCTGATTAGTCCGTGAATCCAAAGTGGATTCAGGCTCACAGTCGGGGCTGCATAATTCCGCACAAGTTTGCGTTGAGCAATGAGGCATTTGTCAAACATATGTACACATACATACATATGTGGGCCTAGTCTTAAGCATTTCATTGCTTTTTCGTCCACATATTAGTCTCTTGTATAATGTTGGCTTATGGAACTGCTAGATCAATAAAGGCCAAAGTTCACTTTCAAATGAGAGCTTACATATTTAATAAAGTACGGGCATAAGCATGGAGATGTGTGTTCATAAGCCAATTTCAGTTTCAAAAGCCACAGATACCAAATAAAAATATTATTTTAATAAAGCTTGTTGCAGAAAACGGGCCTACGAAACTAACCTTTTCGTTTCTAAAAGAAATACAGGAATATGCATGGAAATTCCATTTTAATTGAAATATTTTCCGGGAAAGCCAGGAAGTCGAAGGAAAATGTTTATTTTGTTCAAGTTTATTGCAGAAAACTTGCTCTAAAAGCTGAAAGCAATAAAGGCAAAGACTCAGTACTTTGACCTCGCCTGAGCGATCAAAGAATTTAAAAATGCTAAGCTTTTCGTTCGCTCTAGCATTTCGATTTTTCAATCGGCCAAAATTTCGTGTTTGTCAGAAGGAAATGCCTCGTTTTCCATCTTCATGTTCGATTTTAGCTCGCGGCATGCAACATGTTCGCCGGCCAACATGTTCCAATATCAATTCGTTTGCACTGCCCCGCCCCCATTTTCCCACCCGATTACCGCCCATTTTCCGCTGGCACAGCCACTGTCATATTTAATGTTGTCCTAAGACCATTCACGAAGGCTTTGATTCGTTTGAGCCTTGCCAGCTGCGTGCCGTGGAGTACAAAGCAAAGAATGGCGAATGATTTTCGCTTTTCCCGCACTTTCCCCCCTCCCCTCCCATTTTCCCCCTGCAGACCAACTCATTTCGAGGCTTTTGGGGTTTTAATATGCTCAAGGATTTATTTACCAGACTCGCTCCTTCTCTGGGCTCCACAATGCCCCATCGGCTAACCCATTTATGGCCAGTGGCAAGTTTGAAAAATACAACATTTTAAAAAGATAAAATGTAGATAGATGCATAGAGTAAACGTAATAAAGATAAAATCCGATATATTAACAATATTTATTAATAAATATTTTTATAAATATATTCATAAGCTTACTGTCATAATTTATTTATTATTGTGAACATCTATCTATATTTCATTGGCCTACCTAAATGTATTTAAATGCATGTTAGAATCTATAAGATTGATTTTAAATGTTATGTGTATAACAATTAAAATCAATCTTATACATTCTAGTATTTGTATTAGGGTGACCCAAAAATATATGGCATAAAACCAGTGCCTAATGGGTTAAGGCCAGGTCTGGTCTAACTTTCGTAGCCATCTACCAACAATGGGGCATTGATCATCGCCTGTTGGGGACTCTCTTTTTTGTTTTTCAGTGGGGCTTTCTTCTTTTTTTGCTTGAGTATTTTCCGACTTGGCCAAGATGAATTGCCCCAGGGACATTTTTAATTTAGTGGCGCTCCGCCTAAGCAAACTCCAGTGGTTGTGCTGTCTTTGTTTGCTTCTAATTATTAATCCGATTTATTCTGCTGGCCTGGCCTCCATTTGGCCATCGTCCGTCTCCCTGTCTCACTGGGCCCATAAATGGGGCTCCGTAATGAGGCCCACTGGAAGAAAAGTCATAACATCATCTCATCAGTAAATGTTCCTCCTACAATATTAAATGACAAATTGAACAAGCAAAAATCAAACTCAGTTTCAACCATGAATTCCATTCCAATAAGAATCAGTTTATGTTCTTAAAACCATTACTATGACTGCCTGGTTGGCCTTGCTTCTATTTTTCCACTCATATCGATTTTGATTTTAGATTTGTTTTCCACTGTGCAGCGGCGAGTGGCAATTGCATTGGCTTTAAGCAATCAGCAAGTGCATCATTTTTCGGACATTTATTCGAACGGCCGGCTTTTCCCAATTGTTAGCCACCTGAATTACCTGTGTGCGAGTGTTCGTGTGTGTGTGTGTGTGTGTGCTCAGGTATGTGTGTGTTAGCCACGTTCATTTGATTGGGAACTGGGAGTCAGTCAATTTGCTGCGCGTTTGCATTTCAATTTGTTTTGAAAGGGCCGCTTAATTGCTCGAATAAGTGCTGGACAAGGGGAGTTGGGTTTTTCGAGAGGGTTTCTGGGGGGTCACGGATGCCAAAAGGGCAGGGTTGCTGAGGGGGCGTGGCTGCGGGGCACTTGCAATCCAGCTGGGAAATGGAGACGGCGATATTTGCACTATTTATGATACCCAGCTGGGCATTAGGCGGTCGTCGCTGAGTGCCTCGCTGACCATTTATAATTCCCCAACTGCCCCACGAAAATTGCATATCCATATCTATATCGCCTCCTCCATAAAGCAATTGGAATCAATCAAGCCGAGGACTCTAAACTTATGGGAATTCCAATTTATTCGATGCGAAAAGCGGGCAAATGGGGCGCTTTGTTACGTGTGTTTGTGGGTCGCTCTTAAATTGTACATTTAAATGTTTTAATAAGTAGAAATATGTATGAAAATATGGAAACAAGTTGCTATTATTTTGGCCAGCTGTAACCATAAATCACCCATCCCTTTAGAAGTACAACAAGTGAAAAGGTTAATTGCAGATGCATTCGTCACTATTACATACTTTTGGCCACCTTCTTCTAAGTGGTAACCCCAATTTCGTTGAGGAACTTGGCCATTTCCTTAGCCGTTTCCCCTCGTTTCGACCATTCTCTTAACCGCAATTATGGAAAACCCATCTGTCGGGACAGTTCACTTGTCAAATTCATTATACAAATGTATGGCGCTCGACTTTTGCGAAGATGGCTGCAATAAATAATGCCGTATGGGGAACTCCGCGCTCATTTTTCAAAACAACATTGCCGCAAGTCGGGGAGGCTTCCCCGCTTTGGGTGGCAGATGGGTGGCCGTAGTCATCGTCATCGCCATCGCCATCATCATTGTCATTGACGACGACAAATGTTGCCGTCTTTTAGGCGTTGACATTTGATAAATTAAACATTTTTGTACAGTCGCCAAGCTTAGAAGCTGAACACTTCGTGCTGGCTGGAGGGGTCAGGGGGGGTGCGGATTTCCCCGAATTTTTTGTCACTTTGTTAAATACATTTTGGCTTTATTTGTTGCCTTTGTTGTCATCCCCCCGCCCCGCCTCCTTCACTCATTTCGAGTGTTGCGCAAATTAGAAAACACTTTTGACATTTGCCGTGCCGTTTGCCGGTTCCCTAAGTTAAAGGCCCCCGGAGGCGCCTCCCTGCCACGCCCCCACTCCCCACTGCCGCTGTCATTTTGTTAATTGAGCAGTGGCGCCCACGGCGAAAAACAACTGACGGATTGCAGCGACGACTGGCTTCAGCCATTCTGCCCACGAATTTCGGAGTGGCGGGCATTATGGAAATTGCGTCAACTGTTGCTCGGAAATTTCTCCGAATTTTACTTGGCCTACAAAACGGATTAGGCAGTAGTAAAAATGGAAATTGACTTAAAGTCCGCCTGTTTCTGAGTGGCTTAATGATAGATACAAAATGATTTAATGTTCACTTCAATTATATAGTTGCTTTGACTTGTGAAAGGAAATCGTTGTACTTAAGCAACATTGTTGCATACTTTTGGACAGCACTAGTTTTGATATCATTACGTTAGTGGATGCAAATGTTAAACATATCGGTTGTCTTAAGAATTAAGGACAAACGATTAAAGCTTACTTGTTTTCAATTAAAAAGGTGATCAAAAGGGGGCAGTATCAATGTGACTCCATCGTTCGAAATGAATATGTCACACTTAACCAATAGTGGTTACTTTTGGACACCATTTGCTATCACTTCAATGGGATACTTGGGTTTGATTCGTTGCACAATTCCTTCAAGATGATGCTAGGTATATAGTAGATTGCGAAAATGTTGTTTTATATAGGCCGCCGTCGATTGGCCCGAAACGATCTGCAAAGTTGCGATATGGCGGCCGCTCAAGGACCCAGCTGCAGGGCACTAAAACCACTTGGAAGGACCTCCGCCCCCCGGAAATCCCGAGGGTCGTAAAAAATATGGGCAGCATAAAAATACAAAATGTATTCGCCTATCTCAATATTTATTTGTATTCGCTGGCCATTTGCCGATGCTCTTCGATGCTGCTTTGTTTTTACAGCGCCCGTAAAATTGACCGCAAATGGGCCCCTCCCCCGCCGAGTCCTTCGTCCTGCATCCTTCGCCCTGCGACCCCGAATTTCCAAGGCGTCGCAACCTTGCGCCGAAAGTTTCGTTCAATGTCCGTTCAATTACACGCACGATTTCCGCTTCCTGCGGCGACGTCCCGAGAAAAACCAGGGGGAAAAACCATACGAAAAAGCGGAATAACGAACGGAAAACTCTGCACCCAATACTTTTCGCTCTTTCACTTTTTTCTGTGTTTTTTTTTGTCTTCGGCATCGGCTGCGTTTATTTGACAAATATAAAACACATTTTCACCCCAGATGACGACGCCATCATCATTGTCCTCATCGTCTTCGCAGGCGAGAGCAAAGTCCAGACGAGCATTAATAAAAATAATATTTTGCTGGGGTAAAAAACAAGGACCTTTCGCAGGATGGAGCGGAGTCGCCCTGGCAAATCGTTGAGCTCAGCAGGGTGCCGAAAGCTCCCATCCCGCGTCCTGAATCGGCAGTCCTTGGTCCAAGTTCTGTTTGCCACTTTGCAAATATTTGCTAGTCGCGCAAAACACTTTTGGCCGTGGCCAAAAAGCAAGGAGGCAAAAGGCCGAGGACCTGCAGGACATGCGACTACACGGGAAAAATAACTTCAGCATGCGCTGGCTGTGGACTTACAATCGCCTTTTAAAGCCACTGTGGCTTTCCAGATCCAAGAGCCCTTGAATAGTTTAACGTGAGGGGTAAATGAAAAAACTTATCAAATTGTTAATAAAAGTGTGTAAAAGAAAACTCATACCATATTTCGAATGAAACTCAAATGTTATAAACACCACGGAATGTAAGTTTTTGTTTCCTGTGCATTGAGCCCCTCCCCCATGTTTTTTCCATATATTTTTCTTCGGCTTCCTGGGGTGTTGCATGTGTCAAAAAACTTTGCAAACTTCATTATGGTTATTTGCTCAACGCAGAACGTGGCAACCCTGCTTCACACACACACACACACACATGCAAATGCAGCGGAACATTTTGCCCGCTGTTTTTTTTTTTTTTTCGGGGGTTTTTCTCGCTTGGCCAAGTCCAAGTTATTACCGTTAATTTTGTTTGCGCCAAAGTTTGGCTTCCCTTGCTTACTCTTTTTTTTTGGGTCTCTGGGTTCTTTTTTGGGGGTTTTCCACGGCGCTGTGGGCCCGGCAGGCGCATTTCCCTTTAGACATCTGCAGGCAAGGACTTCCGGCAAAATGATAAATTATTTTGTTTACTTGCCATTCGGCAATCATTTCCGTCCCGAAAGGGGCACAAATCTTTATCGATGGCCAATCGATGGGCGGCAAAACGAGGGGGCGGCACCCGCGATTATTGTTTTTTAAATTTCATTTTCAATGCCATGAATATTCATTGCCGCCCACATTACGCTTTTTGCGGTCCCCGCTTGTCGGACATTCAAATGCATTCGATCGGAAATTTGGTGAAAAGTGTGCTTTAGCCTTATTTGGTGCTTCTTGCTCGGATACTCTCGGCTATTTGAATGTTTGGATGGGGGCAACTCTGCTATTTGCATTGATGAATATTCACAATCGAATTTGGTTATGTTATTTAATTTTTAGGTTCACTCACTACTGGTAATTATTCGATTATTGAATTTTTCGTTGGGTCACTGCTGAATACGGAATATTCGGAATATTCAACAACTCTGCTGGCAGCATGTTCAAACATATTCTAAACTTAAATTTAAAAAAATCCCGCATTTTTGGTTTGCCATCAAAAATGCTCCCTTAAAATATGCAATATTTTCACAACATTTTAATGGACTCGCACTCCTATTTAATTATTTTTCTTTTCCATTTGTTTAACAATTGCTTCAAATGCGAATTCCATTTTATTCATTCGGAGCGAATAATGGAAAAAGTGAAACACCAATTTATGCTATTTAAATTTTTAACAGCGCTGTTTATTTTCCAAGTTTTTCCCATTGGCATTCGGTTGTTGCTTTAATATTCAATTGTGCGGGGTACAACCATGGACCCCCCCTGTGAGTCTTCTCCACCCCTCCGCGTTTCCTAACCCAATTCCCGACTTGTTTCCTTGGCCCAGACACAAACCAAATAAAACTAGCCCCTTTCCCCGAAAAATCGCACCGAATTGCGAACGGAAAAGTGAATTACTTTGTTGTTGTTCCTCCTCTTTGCCGGCGAAAGAGACGGATAGCTGATTATTCAAGTTTTAATGATGTTACGCAGTCCAAGAACAAGAGCAGGAGGAAGAAGAAGAGCAGACCGGATGGGAGGACCAAATCGTGGGTTTGGGAATCGGTGGTCGTAGTAGTTGGAGGCATGGAAAGTGGTAGAGCCAGATAGCCAAATAGTTTTTACGCGTTCTCAAGAAGCTTTTAACGTTTTAATGGATAGGCGGCCTTCGTCGGGGAGGGGGAATGGGGGCATGGTAGGTTGTGGGGCTCACCCCCAACACCCCCGCACAATTTGGAGCTCAGCTTTTATGGCCAAAAAGTGCTGACTACTGGCCATTTTCTCTTCGTGGCCGAGCGAACAGTTGCTGTTCCTGTTTCTGTTGACATGAAACTGTCGCCTGCCATAGTCGCTGCACTGAGAGAAACAATTTTGCATCATGTAAGTAATTAATGACTTTAATAAATAGTTGGCAAAACAAAACTAACTTGAAGCAATATTCGTAGTAATTTGTATGATTTGTATGTGGGAGCTAAATAAATTAAATATATTTGATTAAGAAGAGATATAGTACATACATCGAACATAAAACATCTGCTGTTCTTTTTAAATATTATAATAAATAAATAGTAATAAAAAATAGTAAAACTTTGAATATTGAGTAAATATATTAAAATAAAAAAATTAAAAAAAATATATATTTATAAATGTATATATATAAAAATTCACGATGCAGGCTTATATAAAATACGTTTATGTGCACTTAGTTTAGTGCTAAAAAGTAAAAAGGTATATAAAATTCTTTAAAATTGTACCTAACCCTATGTTGCACAGGGCTCACTTTACATTATGTAAAATAATCAAAATAGTGTGGACTTGCTGTTGGCGAATTTCTCTCAGTGTGAATGGAGTTCTCCGCATCTTTGGTGATTTCCATCTATTCAAACCTTGGTCGGCCATCGTTATTGTGGTTGTTGTTGCTGCTGACTGTGGCCGTATGTTTGTGGTAAATGCTAACAGTTTTTTGTGTAATTGTCAACGGCAACAGCAGCAACAACAACAACAACCGGGCAAAAGCAACAACCGGCTACAACAAACACAACAAGCAGTCCAGCGACGATGAGAAATAACGTAAACAAGTAAATGAGCATGAGGAAATTTGCCGCAAATGTCAGCACTTTTCCAGTGGCAAGGGGTGGGGGCGGGTTGTAGGATGGTTTGCAAAAGATTATTTTCCACTCCCCACCCCCGACTCCCGACTACCGCCCATCGCCCACTTGGCCACTTGCGTTTATTGAGTTAACTAAACAGCAGCAACAACAATGCGGCAGCTTAGGAAAGACAAAATAAAACAAAGCCAAACAACAAGCCAGACCAGAAGCAAAAAGAACTGCGGCAACTGTGGCAACTCTGGCTGCGTAACGCTATTCCTGCACAAGGATTAAGCTTTTGGCCAGCGGCAAGCAGAACCACCTCCCCCAAACGACCTTCTGCCGGGGAAGGAGTTTCTCCCGCCTGATGGGGATGGTTACCTGGCTACAGATGCTCCTGGATTATCGCTCCGCCTTCGCAGAAACAGAGTGGCACAGCATAATGTGTAAGCAGGTGGACAGGACTCACCTGGCGATCCCGGGGATACCCATTATCCTTGCACGGAAGGGATTCTACTGGAAGTGCATTCTACTTGATATCGATATGGGTTATATAGTTATGAGTTGTCTTTACTTCCCTCATAAAGGTGTCTTCAAGTATGCTATAATTAAATTAAAATGCATGCTTCTTTATCTATATATTTAGTTTTCGATTTATAGTTTGAATGAGATCTATCACGAGTAAGCAACAATATATGTATTTATTTTAGTATTTAAAATAATGATTTGACTATTCTATTTAAATATTCTTTATGCCATCTGTCAGATCTTATTGTTTCTAGTTAGTGTTGGAAAGGAGTCAAGAAAACACTTTTTATGTTCAGACCAGGATGTTATCCTCACTCTTTCAGCGCCCAACAAGTCCAGTTGACCACGTTGACCTGTGCTGGGTGGCCAGCGAGGGTATCCAGAAGCCACAATAAAAATGTTAAGGTGCGACGGTTGCGGTTGTGGTGGATCAAACCACCTCCCTTCCCACCACACGCCTTCTCTTGACCCACCACCACCCGCTCTTGATGAGAACGGGTGGTGTCTAAGAGGGCGGTGGAAGTGGGCTGAGTGGGTGGCTGCTAGATTATTCATCTTAGATAAAAGGAAACTTTAAAACGCAACCGAAACAATGACAACCGACAACCGCTGACTGCGCAGCTTAACGGGTTTCCCTTTGCACCTGTTGTTGTTGTTGCTGCCGTTCTTCTTGTTTGTTAAACCACTATATTTGTTGCTGTTGTTGTTGTTGTTGTTGTTGGTGTTATTATTATTGCTGCCACTGCTGATGCACAAAAGCGGCTTACAGTTTGACAAGAACTGCCTGATGATGCAGCTTCGAATGCCACCCACTAAACTGATTGTCAAGGCAACGAGTATTTGGATGGAGCAGGGAGGTGGCGAAGAATAATACAGACAGAAAAAATATGTTAGCATCAATGCATTTATAATTTATAATGGTTATACAAATTATGGATCAATTGGGATCCTTCTGCATTGCTTAAATAATACCGAAATAAAGAAGATTATCTACTCCTTGCCACAATATTTCTTGAACATAATAAACAAGACTTATTGATCGTGTATATTTAATATATATTAATATTATTCACGCTTCATTTCCCCCAGTGCACTCTCTTACACAGCATCGTCTACTTAGTTAAGTTGTTATTTTTATTATGGACCGCCCAGGGCGAGTGCTTGGGAGGCGTGGCACAGGCCATTATGACAACCCAGCAGCTGGACGAGAACGCCATGAAGATTCCCAGCATTTACAACGAACACCGTCTCTGATAATGCCCTTGGGACCGGATGGTTGTAATGGAAGGAGAGCTGGAGAGGGCGCTTCCAGTAGGAGGTGGGTGGTTGGTGGTGTGGGCACAGGTGGGCGGTGGTGCTGCAGGGAAATTGGGGAAAAGCACTCGCAGTTCCCCTCGATTCGTTGGAATCGAGCTGGGTGTTGCGGCCAGTTGGTAGAGGTGAATTTGGGAGGGGCCAGGTCCTGAGTAGCATGTAACAAGTTGGTCGGAGGGGCACCCCCCCAAGCCGAACTGGCAAGTTGCATAAGGATAAACAGCGCTGCTTGCAAATGAATGCCAAACACTCATCAAGTGTAATGAGCGCAGTGAATGAGTAATCGAGTGTCCTGACTTGATCAGAACCCCTACCCACGCCTACAATCCGCACTTTTCCGCACCCCGACGCTCGTAATCTGATTCGATTTACTTTGCAGATGCGATTTTCGCACTTGCATGCGAGTCTTTGAATACACCCACTCAGAGAAGTGTGCAGGAACTGTGCCAAATTACGTATCCTTTGAGTGAATACTGTGGCTAATGACATTCAAGTGAATCGATGTCTCTAAAGGAATCAAATTATTACTGAGTGTTTTGACAGCAATTATATATGCAATGCATTCTATGAATATGATCACTTACCAATAATATTCGTATCATATCGTAGCAATAGCCAGTTTACCATTTAATGCACACAATCTGAATGAACACTTGGTCCTTGACTCCATTCACTCACTTATTCATTTGCCGCTTGAGCTTCATTTGCGAATAACTGATGCTGTTCGCCTATTCATTCGCTCAATCAGTGAGTCATTCACTCATTTATTCACTGGCAGCTGGTTGAATGCCCGCCAGGCATTCAGCGAGTCCCGTTCCCGTACCGCTGTCAATGTCCCTGCCATTGTCCTTTCTCAGCTGTCATGGCACGGCGATGGGCAAGGGGCAAGGGGCGTGGGGCGAGGGGCACGGGGCGACGGGCGTTGGGTGGGGCAATGAAAATACCTGCAAGGAAATTATACGAAAACTGAACAAGCCAAAAACAACGGAAGGTTGTTATTTTAGAGTTCAAGTTAAAGTTAAGCAGCGCCCGCGGCATTCGACGTTCTTAACGCTCAGCCAGGACTTCAAAACAAGGACTCGCTGTAAGTGGGCGATGGAGGATGCAGGGATCCACGGCTTTCAGGGATCCAAGGATTCGAGGCCGAGGACGAGGGTGAGGACGAGGATTGGGTAGATGCGACAGCAATGAAGTGCACTCGAGATGTGAATGGGCTGGAGTGTTTTGGGCGCTCTGTTTGTGTCCCCTTTTCTCTGTGTGTGTGTCTCATTGCTGCTCGGCGAAAAGCTGCACACTGCGAGAAAAACTCTATTGTGTGTCATAGGTGTAAAACCGAATGAATGAATGCCTCTACGGACTGGTTTAAATTGCCATTCTTGCCAGCATATATTTGTTATCTCTCTTCGAACACAAAATATGAATATTTTTGTGGGATCTGAAGCAACTTGCAATAGCGTACACTTAGCTCCAATTGTTTGCAGTGCATATCCATCCAACTAGGATATCCTAGCCCGCGTTCTATCAAACTCACTCCCCGCCCGCCGCCACTCGTTACTCGTATCTTTGTGGAACAATTTTGCCTGAATGCAAGCGGCAAAATGGTTGAATGGGCGAATGAATGAATGAGTGAATGGGCATATCCCTGCCAGCCGGCTCGTCCTGCGTCCTGCGTCCTTCGAGTTTCCCTATCTGCCGGCCCATTCGAATGGCGCTGAAAAGTTTCTCTCACTTTGACTTAAGTGCTCCGCCCTCCTCAAGTGAACAATTCGAGTGTTTGTGTGCCGTTGTTGCTGGTGCAATTAGTGAAGAGCGCACTATTATTATTATCATTATGAATTTTAAGCAATCAACTGCGAGAGCAGCAACAATTAAACTTAAAGTTGGCGACTTGGCCAACTCCTCGGCCGCCCCTCGCAAGCCCTCGCCAAAATGTAAACAGTTGGACCGCGAAAAGCTATGGAAATTGAATTGGCGCTCTTCTTTTTCGCGTTTTCCCGTGTTTTCCTCGTATTTATTTTGTTGTTTACCTATGATAATTGTGATGTTTATTTATGGGAAAAGTCAAAAGTGGGGAAAAGGCCAAAACCAACGTTATGTTGGCGGTAAATGTGCACAACTTCTGCGAAATTTGTTCTATCCGAGTGAATTGTTTTACCTATTTTATTTTTATTCATTTCAGCTTTTATTTATCTGCTTTCCTTTTTCCAGATGCTTTAATAGTTTGCCCAAAAATGCTCACTGATGAAGTGGCAGTGGAATATTTACAAGAACAAGTTCACTTAAACAGGTAAGCTTAGTATTCACTTCAGTTCTCTTGAATTTTCATTGAAAAGTGGAGTATATAATTTTAAACAATTTGAATTTTCCTTGAATTTTCATTGGAAAGTGGAGTACATAATTTTTAACAATTGCAGAACCAATTAGAGTGACTTAACATCTGAATTTCGTATTATATTACAGCCTATTTGTCAATCCATAGTTCATAGTTCTTTTATGTTTATTCGTATCTTTTAATTAGACTTATGGCTGGTGGGTGAGAAAGGGGAAATTGTTGCACAATTAAGTAAACTTCCTTCGGTGCGGATATAATAAGGGTTTTCCACCATAGTTTCCTTCCTACTTCTCTTTCTTATTTACAGCGCAATCAAATTTAACTGTTTAAACAAGCGATGAAAAGATTCTGCTTTTCACCCACACACACACACAGAGACACACACCCACACACACATTCACACATATGCGACGGGTGGTGCAGTCATTGTCATTGCCAGGAAAGTGGGTGGTGGTGGTTGGTGGGTGGGTGGTGTTGGAAAATGCAAAACAATTTCAGGCGAATTAGCGTAATTGTCTCGCCGCTGCTGTTGCTTCGGCTTCTGCTTCTGCTTCTTCTGAGACAAAAGGGCCAAGGAGAAAGGAGAAAGTGGATGGGAAAGGGGGGAGCAGAGAGAGGAGGAACAGCAGCAGGACTCAAGCTACTTAATCCTCTAATTTGTGTGACTGTGTGTGTGGGCCGCGCCCCTTTTCTGGGCTTTCTCTAGCCCGGGCGAAGCAAAGTTTGCCCTCATTTATATGCAAAAATGTAAACCAAAAAATCAGCGAGAATGTTAAATCCAACAAAATGCATTTAACACATAAAAATTTGCATAGAAAGTGCCTTCGGTAAACCCCCCGCACCCCTAACCGTCACCACGATTTCCCATCCAGAAACCCCATTCCATTCCGAGTTCTGTTTTCGCATACCGCACTATCTAAGTGCGAGCAGCAGAACAATTGAAGTTAATTTTATTTTTATTTTTATTTCCGGCACCCGCTACTTGAGTATTATTACACTGAGCCTTAGAGTGTGTGTGCCTGCCACGCCCCACTTTAAGTAGTTGTTTCGGCTAACCTCCGGTTAAAATGCGCCCTTCTACGCGCTTCTCAATGTTTTCACCTTATAGATACAATCCGTTTAACTTGCTAAAGTCCGTTTGTAAAAACCACTGATACATATTTAAAACTTAAACTACATCTTCTGCCATTGGCTAACCTTCGATTAAATCGAGCCTCTAAATTTTTTCGCACTTTTCGCTTTATAGATACAATCCACTAATTTTAGTAATATCCGTTTGTGGTATCTTGAACGTCAACTATTTCTTCTTTAACCTCCGGTCAATATGCGCCCTTCTACGCACTTCCATTTCTAGGAACCGCTGGTATTTCAAACTTCAACTACCTAAACTCGGTTGCTGTTAAAGTGCGCTCCTTAAGATTTCAACTTGTTGGACACTTTTTAACGTTTCACTTTCGGAATGGCAATCTTTGCCCATCCCCATACTCATACCCATCTCCATAGCCCATTCTCTGCCATTTTATATCTGTCCGTTTCTTATTATGTATTTGTAACCAATTGGTTGCCAAAACCCCCCGCTCTGCATTCACGCTCAGTCAATTTTTTGTTGCCACTGCTGCTGCTGCTGCTCGTGTGTCCTTTGTGTTGTTGCTGTTATTGCATGTGTTGAGATTCTCATGGAAATTTGCATACAAATTGCGTCTGGCGCGTAGGAAGCCCCACCATTTGGTGGGCGGTGGCGGGCTATGTGTACCATGAACACTGGCTGGAGGACGGGGACAGATGGCCCGACATGCGTATGGGGTTAACGAAGGGTTAACACAACACAAAAAACCAAAGCCCGAATGAAAAAACACAAATATAAAACATTGCCAACAACGGCAGCACCTGACAACTGTCAAATTCTGTGGGTTACCATCGATAAATAAAATGGGGGACAATTTTATGACGACGGCGAGGTCATAGAAAACTTTGACAGATTCAATGGGAATATGTTGTTATAGTTTTAAAAGCACCTACAAACTGTTAATGCCTCTGATTGCTTGCCGAAAGCAGCTTTGACTATAAGCCACATTTTATTAGGAGTAGATCTATTCAAATCATCAGATTTTATGTCTGGCATTTCTTTAAATACGGATAAATACAGAGTCAAACAGATCACGATTTTCGATAGACACAACATCGAGGGCATAATCTGGACGATCAAGAACGGCGTGTACGACGAGGTGGAGCGCATGTTCCTAGCCGGATCGCTTAATGTGAACGATTAGATGGGCGTCCGGTTCCCCTTGCACTTCGCCGCCGACTTCGGCCAGCTGAAGCTGCTGAAGTTCTTTGTGCGGATCGGCGCGGAGGTGGACAGGAAGGACAAGTACGGCATCACACCGCTCCTGGCGGCCATATGGGAGGGGCATACGCGCTGCGTCGAGTTCCGGCTCCAGATGAGAGCCAGTCGCACGGAGCGCACGCCCGAGGGGCAGAGCTACGCGGGGGACGCCCAGCAGGAGGACATTCGATGGCTCCTGGCGCGGGACTGATGTCCTTGGGGTTGTCCTCCTAATTCCGGACAGGGGATCCGTATGGGAGATCCACCTACATTTTGCAAATTTTTAGTGTAACCATTTGATAGGTTCATTAGCTACCCGACTGATTGTTGCACAAGCGGAGTGCATTTAAATTTGAAGTTTAAACTATTTTGTATTTCTTAAGTTGTAAAAAAATATATATAATGATTCAGCAGAAAGTAGCTGAATCTGATTATAATCGATGCCGCTCTTGAGTATCATAAATCAACAATTTCATTAGCTAATAGAACTTTTAAATTATGTCTACTTTACTGATTTTGCATTTGTTAAGCTTGAAGATATTAAATCAGAACAATTATAAAGCTGCAGTTAGATTGTTGCGATTATTAGTTGATTATAAGCCATGCAGCAATCTTATTCTTATAATCTTAAAAAAACAACTTTTCTTGTAATTACAAAGTAGATTTTATCGAGAATCTTTATATCTTGAACAGATGACGATAGTTAAAAAATCGAATAATTACGCTGAAGCTGTTCGTAATACTCGTATGTATTAAAAAATAAACTTTAGTTCTGTTTTTATAGTGGAATGGCTCTTCTATACCGCACTGTTTTATTGGTTAATGTTGGGAAGTATTTACAATTAAGGTCAGTGAGAAACAGTAACAAGTTAGTATCCGTTGACCAACGGAGAGCGTTTACCAACTGCTCTGGGCCCAACCGCCCTGAGGAGCCCAACCGCCGGAGGAGTAGCTGGAGGCACCGCCAGAGGAGTATCCACCGCCATGGCCACCGCCGTAGCCGCCTCCATAGCCGCCGCTCGATCCGGAGTCGGAGATGACCTTGATGATCTTGACGTTGCCACCGCTTCCGTAGCCACCACCGCCGTATCCACCGCCGCCGCTGTATCCACCGCCGGACGACCAACCGCCTCCGTGGCCGCCACTGTAACCACCGGAGGAGCCGCCTCCGTAGCCACCTCCATAGCCACCTCCGTAGCCACCTCCATGGCCACCTCCGTAGCCACCGCCAGCTCCGGAATCGGTGATCACCTTGATGATCTTAACCGTGCTGCCGCCTCCGTGGCCACCGCCGCCGTAGCCACCGCCGCCGTAGCCACCACCGCCGCCGCTGTAGCCACCACCTCCTCCGTGGCCACCGCTGTATCCGCCACTATATCCACCTCCTCCTCCGCCGGAGGACCAGCCGTAGCTGAGGGCACTGCCTCCACCGCCGCCGCCCAGGAAGCCCGCATGGGCCATACTGCACACCGCCAGCAAGCAGACGAAAACCTGCAAGAGATTGGCAGGAAACGCGTTAGTTGAACTCACAAAAGGGTACACATAAAAAAAAAAGATTCGAAGAATGGGTTTCACTTTCTGTGAAAGTGTTAATCCGCGATTGGCGCACCTTCATGTTGGCGTGTTTGAGAGATTGATTGCTTCGGAAGAACTGCGACTGTGTCGGACTGGAAGGGCGATCTTCGACTGTGGTCTGCAGCGTTTTGGCCGCCGCTTTTATGGCCAGCGACTCGGATGCTCGGTAACCAGCTTGGCTCACTTAACCCTGCCCTGCCCCAACTGCTGCGGCGCACAGTGGGTCGAGTCGCGTCCAAACCGGACAGCAAGGCATCGTTACTCTCTAATTATCCATCTCTTGGCGGAGCAAGAAATACATAAGATGTATTCAGCGCAATGAAACAACTGCAATTAAAGCAGAGTACTCACTTTAATCGAAAAGCCAGGAGGTAAATACTTTAACATACATTTTTTAAGAATATTACCCACTTATATGCTTTTTTAAGTGCGCACTTAGTATATATACAACTTTATATGGTACTATTAACTACTTTAATTCTCGCGATCATGTTTTATTGAATTTAGGTTCAGTTGAGGGGAATATGTATGTATCAGAGCTTATATAGCTATGTTATATTTGTTTCCTATTGTTTTTAATTTTCCACATCGTGCACTAAAGGGAAATAAGTTATAATAATTATTAAATTGGTATTTTCCATATATGCCTTTGAGTGTTTTCCCCACAATACGGGGACATAATGTCACTGTGTGGAGTCTGCTCGTGTTTGACACACTAATTGCCGGTCCACGCGATGGTCCGTTTTGAGTTGCGGCATCATCATTACCATGACCATTACCATTACCATCACCAGCGTTGTCCAGTTGTCTGCATGAGGGCAACGGCCCTGACCCCACCCCATCCCCATAACCTCCACGACGCCATCCCATACCACAGCATCCGATCTCCACCCGCGGCTCTGGGCTCGAAGCTCTGGGCTCCAAGCAACAGCACGTTACAAGCCCCACGCTGCGGGCTAATTTATGTCGCGGACTGTACCATGTTGCAATCCAGGCAGCCGGAGCTGTCAAGTGGGCTAACTTGCATCGCCAGGTCGGCTGGAGGAAACCCTTGGCGAAGACGGAGGCACTGCACTTGCCGGGCCAAAACCGTTTGATGGCGCATTTTCAGCTCGTTATGCAATTCATCCAAATCGACACAAAGTTGCAAAAATAATAAACAATAGCTGCCGGCAGCATGATCCAATAAACAGGTAGCGATCGCACCACCATCTAGTGGTGGGTATCAAATGGTCGGTGTACCTGGGCATTTTAATAACCAGGTACTTTACTTTAATAGAAATGATCACGCTTGATTATGCTATGTTGCAATATTATTCCGAATTCGATGCAAAAACTGTACCATAAGATACTTTCTTTAGTTTTAGCTGTAATGAGTACCTGGAATTCAGTTGCCAGATATTATTGGATCACAAATGGCTGGTGTATCTGTGCATTATTATAGCCAGATTCGTACGACTTTTAATCAATTTTCGTGTTGTTTTCCAGTTCTTGTAACCTAAATGAACAAATCAATCTGTGTTTTTGAAGCCACATTTATGTTGAGTAACTTTGCCATCTCTGTACCCAAAACAATTTCGATCTTGATTAATCCGGCCAACGCGATCAGAGCTCCATTAACTTTTGGCCCGCAGTGGCGATGGGTCAAGCAGAATGCTATTAATTGCCGCTCCACCAACTCGATTCGGTTGCAGCAAAGGCTGGAAGTTAAAGCCAAAGCCAACCTTCACTTCTCGATCTGATAGATGAGCCATACATTTCCCGCTGATTGTCGGTGATTTCATGTTCGGCTAGAATGACTGAATGGCCAACGGCGGCACGATGATCGGATTATCATGGAAAAGCAATCTAAGGAATATTTTTCCAAGGGGCCAGCACTCGCAGCACTTAAAGATATTCTTATTGCTGAAATTAGGTGGTGATTTAGTCTATTATTAACCTTTTATTAAAGCTGGAGCACAGCGAAAATCACGTTGGATGGCCAAGGCTTTTTGTTTAAAACATTTAATGTGGCTTTGCAGAAAACAATTACCGATAATGCATTTCAGTTAGCACAGTCGGAAGACATTTATTTTTGATGAACATTTCACTATCCGTATTTTATTATGATTTATGGCCACGCCTGAGTTATTGCCAATAACAATTAGTGATTATTTAACGGGGTCGGATGTGTTTTATGCGCAATAAGTGCTTATTTTTACGCGTATTTATGGCACATTTAATAGAAACCCTGATGACACCATGTAACGGAGTTCGTGTAGCTTAGAAATAACATTATGTAACCCACTCGATGGCCATTAAACTCAATTATATTTGACATTTGGAATATATCTATCTATCTAGCTGGGAAATCGAATGCAAGTCGAATCATAATTATGCATGGGATTAAATGTATACAATCTTAATTAGTCACCATCCCCACCTCAGTATCCATTAATTAAGTCATAAAATATGCCCACAAAAAATGGGACCTCACGAACTTGTGAATATAAACAAAATACGAAGAACCGAAAGACTTAAGTCCGTTTTCGGCACATAGAAAACTAGTCACGGCACCATCAAATAATACTCGTACAACAAATTTAACGATGGAAATTCAAAACAAACCCCAGACGCATCCGCAATTATTTATTTCGGTGGGGAATTACTTGTATCTCACAGCATGGCCAGAATGGACATAATTACCAGACGATAATGGATTCATCATTCCCTTTGCGATGCTGAAGCTTGCCACGATTTGACCTTGAGCTTAACCCACTGTGAGCCGGCGGTACCGAAATTATTTTCGAACCACCTATGGAAAGTTTTCGAAATCATAAAAATATGATATCGATAAATCCATATAAACAATGGGGCTGTCAAAAATTGTCATATAATCTGATACCACTGATGAGGGGATTGTGCTCGGCGAGAAATGCAAGGTAATTTCATACCGTTTTGTGATATAATATGCCATTTCTATTGTCGGGGTTGCTACTTCAAAAATTATGTGGCAAACTGGTTATAAGTAATTTCAAAGTAAGTAATTGCAAACAAAACACAAATGTGGCAAAATGGGTTAAGTGGAAAGCGAAACTGGCCAACAAAGATGCTCTCAAAAACCCCCGATCATGAGTAATCAACTCTTGGGACTTCCCAATCGATGGACAAAGAATCAGTCAGCACGGGTTATCTTCTTTTTCTTTTTCTGTGTATTTCTTTAACAATTAGCTAAACAAATTAATGGTTTCTAAGCGCACACACAAAACGCGTGCACTATCCTAAACTAACTTCGAGCATCGAAAAAGGCCAATATCGCCGCACAACTCCGACAACAGGAACAATAGAGTTGACATCAGCGCACTGGGTTGCCTGGGATCCGTTGGGATGACCGAGCATCTCCGAGGATCTGCTTAGTTCCATCCGGAGCCACCGGAGGACCAGCCGCCGCCGGAGGACCAGCCACCGTGGCTGCCGCCATCGGCGATTCCGGAGCTGATCAGCTTGATGATCTTCACATCCTCGGCGTGATGGGCGTGTCCATGGCCTCCGCTGGAGTACTCGTATCCGTGGCCATGGCCGTGGCTGTGACCCTCCTCCTGGATGACCTTGATGATCTTAACCTCCGAGCCGTGGCCGTGGCTGTGACCATGGTCGTGACCATAATCATGACCGTGAGAGTGGCCTGCCTCGCTGATCACCTTGACGATCTTCACCTCCTCGGGAGCATGGGCATAGCCACCAGAGTAGCCGCCGGCCCATCCGCCGCCGCCATGAACAGCCTCCTCGCTGATGACCTTGACGATGGTGGGGGCGCCGCCTCCGCCGGATGACCAGCCACCACCTCCGCCGGATGACCAGCCACCACCTCCGCCGGATGACCAGCCACCGCTAGCACCACCTCCGATGAATCCGGATTGGGCCAGGCTGACGCAGGCAATCAGGCAGATGAAAACCTGGAGACGGATCAAAAATCAAGAGGCTGTACCCTTATCCGAGCCACAAGGAGCACCTACCTTCATATTGTTGTCGGTTCCACTTGGGTTTAACTGGCACTTGGCGATAGTCGAAGTGGGATTGGGGAGCTTAGCTCGGAAACTGATGACAATGCTCTGCCCTGCGGCTACTATTTATACGGCTCCAATGTGGGTCACCGCGAAGAGAAATGCTCGCCCCCATCTTCCGATTCCCATTCCAAATGTGACATTCGCTGACCCAAGAGCTGTATCACTAATGCACCGATTTTTCCAAGACTCTTAATCACCAGAGCCAATTAATAATGTGAATGTCCCAAGGAGGGTAGCCCTTGGACCTTCACCTTCACCAGATCGTAGGTAAGAAATAAACAAATGGTAAATAT
Organism: Drosophila simulans; assembly: GCF_016746395.2. NCBI lineage: Eukaryota > Metazoa > Arthropoda > Insecta > Diptera > Drosophilidae > Drosophila > Drosophila simulans. The sequence continues at coordinate 18,534,759 of NC_052525.2, read as the reverse complement.
GTAAATCAAACCAGTACTCAAATATATTTCGAAACTATCTATTGACGAAATTCTAAAGATACAGATTGGTAAGTAGCCCAAAGTAAAGATGACTTTTCTTCAATATATCTTTAATTATATTTTGGGTTATAGGTTGGAACTTCATTTTAATACAAACAATTTTAAAGATTTAAAGATTTTAAATATGTAGCGGTATATCTTCAATATATTCATTGGCACAAAGATGAAGCAGAAGTTGGCTTGACAACCCTGCTGCAAAAACAGTCTTCAAACATCTGGTCGCCCTGGGCGGAAAATACCTCAACAGGTGTTTTGATTTAGCCCCACTACCGGTTATCGCGATTTGCGATTTGCTATTCGCGATTCTCTTTGTTTTCGCACTGAACTCACTTTCGTGCACCAAATTGGCAAGACACTTTAGATGGGCGAATTATGCAAATCCGCGTGTGGTGGGTCAAAGTGAAAGAAGGCGAATCGGAATCAAAACACCAGCAGCCACCAGTGTTGCGTATGCACATCTGCTTAATTAAGCGCCAAACATCGCGGAGAGCTTGTTTTTTATGGCGCCTCGCATGGAACGGACGCTGAACACTTGGCCAAAACCCATTTGCCAACTTTCTAGCCGCTTTGGGACGTCTGCACTCCGCTGGCATTGTGCTCGTTAGCATTAGGCATATTTATCTTTTTGATTTTTCGCGCCACATCACATTCTGTAATGAGCCCAAATATTTTCCCGACGCTCAAAAGTTACCACATGGGCGTGCGCAACTAGATTGATTTGGCCTTGATTGCATCACATTTCCAGCTACTGATGAAGTGCCTGCAAATATTGTTGCTATGATCGGCATATTTGCCACCGGCGACACATTGCGTTGCAAGACAGACATCCAAGTCGCCAACTGGTTTGTTTGGCCAAAAAAAAGAAATAAATGATCTCAGATCACACCAGATGCATGCGAATGTGGCATCCATTGGCTTTAATTGTACAATTTAAGATATTTAGCACTTTTTTTTTTAAGCACAATTCCCCTGCCCAACTGCCATTAGGCTCGATTTATAGCCGTTGTCCTTGTGTTCGGCGCTCCATATGCAAATCAGGCTCACGCATGAACGCCCAAACATATGCAACAAGACACGGAGCCGGCCAAATGCGATAAATATGTTGATGTGGTCGTGTTTTTTGCACTAGCAACGGCGCTTTCCCGCTTTTCCGCTTTTCCGCGTTTTTTCCATGCGCATTCTTCATTAAAAATAATGAAAATTGAATTTAATTCGCTTGTCGAGCCTAATTATAATTATGTTAATGGCGCATGTTTTTCCACAAAATTTACACAATATTTGTCCAAATCGTCAGCCGATTTCCCCCTCTGGCCAGAGTGCCGCCACCATGGCAGCCAGATAGTATCTGGAAAACCATGTTCCATTCCATTACATATCGTGACAGGGACTCCCGGGTTGGCTTAGTTCGCGATTGCTAATTGGAAGTGCTTTAAACTGATTTTAAACATGCATTTTTGATGGCCCGGCAATGTGCAATTAGCGTCAGAGTTCGCAGAGCATAAGGGAAATTATCATCATAAGACTCGCCTGGTATCCATACTATATGATCGGGGTCAACTCGAATATTAAGTTTTTATAAGTTAATTCTCACAAAGCCTTCGCTTTGAAAGCGGCTTACTAATTTAATGGAAATATCAAACCAAATTGATTCGCCATTTTATTGGCGGGTCAACAATTGTGTTTTAGCGTAATTAGTTGAAAAAACGCGAAATGTTCGACTGATACGGATAATCCACGAATAATTGCTTAAAATTAAGTTAGTTTGCGTTATGCAATAATAATTATTAATTACGTTGAAAGGTAGTCGGCAAATCTCTCCTAAGTGGTTTTCCTTTTGCTTTTCTCTCTGGCCAAAAATCATTCGTTTGTCGCTAATTTTGCCACTTTAGTTTAACCAACGATATGGAAACAATCGCTGAGCTTTAACCAAACCGAAATCAGGCGGAATGGTGGGTGGCCCAAGGGGGTAAGGGTGTGTGTGTGGGAGGGGGGGGGGGAGTGGCATTTCGGTTTTTGGCCAAGTTGGTTACAGCGATTGAATTTAATTAGCTTATCATGAAAGCGTATTCCACATAAATTTATCAAAATTGCTTTACACAGCAGCAGAGACAGTGGCTTTCGCGAGGGGGGTGGGTAGGGGTAGGGGGTGGTGGGCAAATTGCATTACGACCCGCCCATTAAACTGATAAAAACGAGATCCTGGAATGGCGATGGAACGGTGGGCGGTGGGGCGATGGGTGGTGTTTTTCGGCCGGCGGGCTGGCTGAGCGGCACTTTAAAGTTGATGGCTCGAGAGAGAATCTAAAATCAAATTTATTAACGCACATTACAACGCGCTCAGTTCATAGCACACACCCCCTTTCAGTGGGCGGTGGGTGGTGGGTGGTTTTGGGTTTCGAGTTCCATGGGCGTAGGGCGTAGGGTGGCTGCCAAATAATACACAGGCGTTGCCTTTTGTTTTCCGCCAAAGCGTGCGGAAATGTATTTATTTCACGCCAGCGAAAGCCCAGCAAGCGCTGTGTTTAAGAATCGGCTTAAATAATAACAAATTTCCAGGGCGATATCTTTAAAGCTGCCCAAAAGTATGCCGCAATATGTTTTCAATCGGAAAATGACATGCGCTGCATACATTTAGACACCTCAAGAGCTGACTTTCATATCCATATATGCTACCGTATAATATCCATCGGGAGTACCAACCACTGGATACTTTTAGACACTTGAGGAGAGGAATTTCATTCCATGCAATGAAATTATTGTATCCTTCTGATCCTTTACATGCCCAGAAGTATGCTACACTATAAATTCAACCGGGAAGTACCACTGCATAGTTGAAGCAACCTTACAAGTTGACTTTAAGACCCTAGATCCCATCCCATTCCAGGTAATCAGAGCACTAGCACCGTTTGATCCCCACTGATTGTTTGTGTTTCAATTATAATTATTTCAGTTCGCAACCCAATCACAAGGCAGCCCAGCGTAACAATTGTCGGCCCCTCTTCACTTCACCTTGGGCTTATTCCGCCCAAGTGGCTCCAAACGCGCACAGGTATCTGTAAATGTATCTGTATCTGTATCCGCATCATTATAGCCAACCATTAAGCCATGATTACTGCGCTGCGAAGGCGACACCCCATATGCCTTGCACCCAATTTCCAATGGGCTGGGGACGCCTTAAGCCGCTTGGCAAAGTTCGGTCGACTTATTTCGCCTTATCGACGAGGCCTTTGAGGCATCCACTTTGATAGCTGGCCAAGTGTGTTAATTGATAAGCAATCGCTAATCGCGCGACTCGCGGCACCGGCGACAGAAAAAAAAGAGAATGTGAGGGGGTGGCTGGGTGGCCATAGGAGTGTGTTTGCCCCCGATGCGTTACGCTGTCTGCCGTCTCTTTCGCCCACTGTCGCCGTCTCTGTCTCACTGTCAGGCGTTCGCCTGTAGTGTCAACGCGATTATGATGATTATGCCGCTTCGTAGGTTTCACTATGCCGTTCGCAATGATAGCACTGAATCTTAATTAATCTTGAACCTTAATCGAATCAACGAGTATCTTAAAAAGCACTTCCTATGATTGCTTTAGTTGATTTAGTATTTAATAAAAAACAAATATATATAGAAGTGGTTTAAATGATCTTAAATATTATGCTGATCTGAGATATATCTTATATTTCCTAAGGACATGCGGATAGTTTACTGTCGATCCTGTCTTCCAACACCACTGCCCTTAAGCATTTGGCTTAACTCTTTTGTTAATTTAATTAAGCTAGCCAATTTTCATCCTTTCTGACCACATAATCACTATAGTGAATTGTGGGTGGCTCTCATAATGACCTCCTCTGTATGCCAATGCAGATCTGAGTGGCGAGGCCACCGAACAGGAGCAGTATATTAGGACATCGGATGGGGATGGGTGTCAGAAGGGGAGCAACATCATCCGCCCGGCAATTGAAGGCATTTGCGCGTGAAATTACATTGAAAATTTAATTGTGCACACACACACACACACAACGACAAAGTGCAGCAGGTTGCAGTGCATTAGACACGCAAAATTTGCCCATAAATTAAAATTCAACACACCCAGCGAAAGTGCCCCGATTTTCCAGCGCTTTTCCACCGCCTGTCGGGCTTTATACATTACAACTGAGATTATCGGCATCATAATGACAGTCGGACACGAGTCGGGAATAATCATTCAACGACCGTACTCAATGCCAAAGTCATTGATCTCTTGCTTATCTTTGCCACAGATAACGAAATGGTAACGAAATGCACTACAGCTCAAAAGTAACTCGCAATACTTATAAACACATTAAACGGAAGCCTTTGTTTTAATAAAAACAATTCCATCTGCACTACTGTCCTTTTATCACATTTAAGAGCTTGTGCTCTGTCAATAAATGCTGTATTATTAACTAAAAAGGTATGGGGGAGCTGGGAGCTTTCTGCACGCAATCATTAGTTGATTATCTATCGATCTGCTGGATTTCCCAACGATTTCCACTGCCACGCCCCCCTGCTTTTTACCACCTGCGCCCCCACATGCGGAAAGTGGCCGCGCATTTCTCCTGTTGCGGCTGTCTACAAAAAAAAAAAACGAGGCGAAACTGTAGAAAAAACCAGTGCTGTGGAAACCCCTCAGCTGATGCAATTTTCCTGTGCGAAAATTAACAAACAAACACACACACAAACACACAGACGAGTGTGGCAAATGAAAATGCGCGCGCGAGAATTCAATTTGTGGAAAAGAAAATGGTGTTGGATGAGTGGCTGCGAAGGGTCGGGCTATAGCATGTTGTTGGGTTAGGCAATGGTTTAGCCCGCTGCCTGTTTACTTGAGGTTTTCCCAGCACCCAGCACCCATGGTTTTCCTCCATTTTCCCTAGACTTTTCCGCCGACTGTCGGCATATATGAGGGCCAGCCGGAAGGAAATGCAAGCGAACAAACTGAGCGCGCCAGGCAAATACTCAGCCAGAGTGGGTGGGTGGTGCAGTAGTGCAGTGGTGCAGTGGCTCAGTGGCTCGGTGGTTTCGGTCTCGGTCTCGCCAAGGCAGCGTGAATGTCTTGGCTTAGACCAAAAATTGGCACAACCGGAAGTCGATTGAGCTCGCTGCTGCCAGCAGACTTGTCGCCAATCACTCGGCGGGCAGACATGGGTTAAGGGATCTGGATCCGGCACACAGTGTTAAGCAGTGTTTAAAGGCTTTACATAGCGACTGATAGCTCCTGCTTAAGCAAACGCCTTAAATCGGTAAGTTCAGCTTGCAAACAATATACTAGCTGTTATGCAAGCCCAAAACAGATTGGATTAGTCTAGATAATGCAGCGAAAGTTTTCGCAAACCATAAAATTTCAACGTAGCACTTGCGAAAATAAGAAGGTGACCACTTTGATACAATCAAATACAATCATACAATCTTATCCACTCACACTGTGTGCCATAAAACTTAAAGAGGGACAGAGTGAATTACCTAATTATACATATATGTTTATAATCAAGTCCTATTTTTGTCATCAAGCAGCAATAGAAGCAAATGTAATGTTTGAATTTTTCCAGCTAGGGAAACCCTTTTAAAGCCAGCGTTAAGCCGAGTGCTCGACTGATGTTTACTTCATTTTCCTGAGAATATTTCATTTCTGCCGTCATTGTTAACAACTAAGACCCCTTTGGATGCATAGTTGGCGTTGCCAGGACAACGGTGGGTGCCATTCAACAGATCCTGGCACAATTCACATGTGCACCACACTCTATTATTATAGTTTACTAACACTGCGCAAACTACAGGCGAGTAAAAAGAAATATCTAATCGATAAAAGATACTAGTGACGATGGCATTATCATTTTATGATTAAATAGCGTTTGACATATCGTTTTGAAAGGAAAACCACGATAGGTTTTCATTTCATCGTCTTAATGTAGAAGTCGCGCTTCGTCACTACGTAGACGTCTGCCTTAAGAAAAATGTGTATCCTTATTCAGTACTCGAATTCAAATTTTGTAATCATACCCAATTTGGATCAGTGCATAGGTAGTTGGTTCAAAGAGCTGCTGGAATTACTAATGTTGGCAATCTGTTTGGCTGTGCCACGCCCCCGTCCGCGCAGCCCGCCCCCCAGTTGTGTGCCAGTGTGTAGGACCAAATATTTCTATTATTAATGTCTGTTTATCTGCATGCGACGATGTCAGCCGTTCGCTATAGCCAGCCATACAGATATGTACTTATATAAACACAACCATATAAATTTATATGTGTACGAGTGTACATATATATTTATGTGCATATATATATATATGTATATATCCCCGATCTGTGGGGGTGTCTTTGTTTACGCTGCTTTATGGGCTTCGATTAATTTTGCGCGTAAATGGCGAGGGGGGAGGTGCGGAAAAGTGCAATTTGTTGTTGTTATCTGCGGGGCTATATTTAAACATAGTTTATTAGTTGTTGTTGCAGCGATTAAAAGCGTGGCAGACTCCTAGCCCACACCATGCTCTTGGCAAAAATATTGCAGACATTTAGTTTGAAGATGGCCAAATTCGAGGGCGGGAAAAGCTCGCGAAAAATGATTACGTTCAATCACAAGAATTATTTTAAATCGCTGTGCTCGGGTTATCACGTTATCAACTCAATTATCTACGCAGTTAAGCCAATATCGATGTACTGATTGTGTATGTTTTTGGCCAGATTATGCCCAGAATGCAGCTGTGTTACGCACATTAAGAAATCGAGATATATATGTATATGTATGGATAGATAGATAGATATATAGATAGATGACAGATAGATAGATAGATAGATAGATAGATAGATAGATAGATAGATAGATAGATAGATAGATAGATAGAAAGATAGATAGATAGATAGATAGGTAGATAGATGACAGACAGATAGATAGATAGATATATAGATAGATAGAAAAATAGATAGATAGATAGATAGAAAGATGGATAGATAGATAGATAGATAGATAGATAGATAGATAGATAGATAGATAGATAGATAGATAGACAGATAGATAGATAGATAGATAGATAGATAGATAGATAGATATATAGATAGATAGATAGATAGATAGATAGATCGAGCTATATTTGCTATCTGCCAATTAAGTTACTCGTATTTTCCTTTAGTGCAACCATGATGTTATAAAGATATTTTAACATTAAATTGTTAAATATAAACGTGGATAACAACATATTAAATTACAGTAGTACAAGTTAAATTTAAACATCCAAATAAAAATGGTAAATAACAATAACTTCGTTACCATAGAAAATGAATACTTCCTTATTTAGTCATTGAATATATTTAAATTCAAAAATTTGTATGTACGATTAGTTATCGAATTAGTCGTGCAGTTCTGACGTAAACATTCCGACATTCTGAACATTAAAGACTCATTATAATCTGTGGCTCAGTGGCTCGGTGGTTTCGGTCTCGGTCTCGCCAAGGCAGCGTGAATGTCTTGGCTTAGACCAAAAATTGGCACAACCGGAAGTCGATTGAGCTCGCTGCTGCCAGCAGACTTGTCGCCAATCACTCGGCGGGCAGACATGGGTTAAGGGATCTGGATCCGGCACACAGTGTTAAGCAGTGTTTAAAGGCTTTACATAGCGACTGATAGCTCCTGCTTAAGCAAACGCCTTAAATCGGTAAGTTCAGCTTGCAAACAATATACTAGCTGTTATGCAAGCCCAAAACAGATTGGATTAGTCTAGATAATGCAGCGAAAGTTTTCGCAAACCATAAAATTTCAACGTAGCACTTGCGAAAATAAGAAGGTGACCACTTTGATACAATCAAATACAATCATACAATCTTATCCACTCACACTGTGTGCCATAAAACTTAAAGAGGGACAGAGTGAATTACCTAATTATACATATATGTTTATAATCAAGTCCTATTTTTGTCATCAAGCAGCAATAGAAGCAAATGTAATGTTTGAATTTTTCCAGCTAGGGAAACCCTTTTAAAGCCAGCGTTAAGCCGAGTGCTCGACTGATGTTTACTTCATTTTCCTGAGAATATTTCATTTCTGCCGTCATTGTTAACAACTAAGACCCCTTTGGATGCATAGTTGGCGTTGCCAGGACAACGGTGGGTGCCATTCAACAGATCCTGGCACAATTCACATGTGCACCACACTCTATTATTATAGTTTACTAACACTGCGCAAACTACAGGCGAGTAAAAAGAAATATCTAATCGATAAAAGATACTAGTGACGATGGCATTATCATTTTATGATTAAATAGCGTTTGACATATCGTTTTGAAAGGAAAACCACGATAGGTTTTCATTTCATCGTCTTAATGTAGAAGTCGCGCTTCGTCACTACGTAGACGTCTGCCTTAAGAAAAATGTGTATCCTTATTCAGTACTCGAATTCAAATTTTGTAATCATACCCAATTTGGATCAGTGCATAGGTAGTTGGTTCAAAGAGCTGCTGGAATTACTAATGTTGGCAATCTGTTTGGCTGTGCCACGCCCCCGTCCGCGCAGCCCGCCCCCCAGTTGTGTGCCAGTGTGTAGGACCAAATATTTCTATTATTAATGTCTGTTTATCTGCATGCGACGATGTCAGCCGTTCGCTATAGCCAGCCATACAGATATGTACTTATATAAACACAACCATATAAATTTATATGTGTACGAGTGTACATATATATTTATGTGCATATATATATATATGTATATATCCCCGATCTGTGGGGGTGTCTTTGTTTACGCTGCTTTATGGGCTTCGATTAATTTTGCGCGTAAATGGCGAGGGGGGAGGTGCGGAAAAGTGCAATTTGTTGTTGTTATCTGCGGGGCTATATTTAAACATAGTTTATTAGTTGTTGTTGCAGCGATTAAAAGCGTGGCAGACTCCTAGCCCACACCATGCTCTTGGCAAAAATATTGCAGACATTTAGTTTGAAGATGGCCAAATTCGAGGGCGGGAAAAGCTCGCGAAAAATGATTACGTTCAATCACAAGAATTATTTTAAATCGCTGTGCTCGGGTTATCACGTTATCAACTCAATTATCTACGCAGTTAAGCCAATATCGATGTACTGATTGTGTATGTTTTTGGCCAGATTATGCCCAGAATGCAGCTGTGTTACGCACATTAAGAAATCGAGATATATATGTATATGTATGGATAGATAGATAGATATATAGATAGATGACAGATAGATAGATAGATAGATAGATAGATAGATAGATAGATAGATAGATAGATAGATAGATAGATAGAAAGATAGATAGATAGATAGATAGGTAGATAGATGACAGACAGATAGATAGATAGATATATAGATAGATAGAAAAATAGATAGATAGATAGATAGAAAGATGGATAGATAGATAGATAGATAGATAGATAGATAGATAGATAGATAGATAGATAGATAGATAGACAGATAGATAGATAGATAGATAGATAGATAGATAGATAGATATATAGATAGATAGATAGATAGATAGATAGATCGAGCTATATTTGCTATCTGCCAATTAAGTTACTCGTATTTTCCTTTAGTGCAACCATGATGTTATAAAGATATTTTAACATTAAATTGTTAAATATAAACGTGGATAACAACATATTAAATTACAGTAGTACAAGTTAAATTTAAACATCCAAATAAAAATGGTAAATAACAATAACTTCGTTACCATAGAAAATGAATACTTCCTTATTTAGTCATTGAATATATTTAAATTCAAAAATTTGTATGTACGATTAGTTATCGAATTAGTCGTGCAGTTCTGACGTAAACATTCCGACATTCTGAACATTAAAGACTCATTATAATCTTCAGTGAACATTTTGCCTAATGACGAAATCGTTTTGCAACTCAAAATTACAAATTACACAGTAGTGCGAATTGGAGGCACATTTTGGTTAGCCCACCTGGAAATGATCTCACCTCATGGCATTTTTTTTTTTTTTTGTGCTGATGCATTGCCATTTTATTGAGGAAAGTCTACTCGTAAAAAAAAATTAGATTGTAAATCGCCGGAGTAGAATTTTCGCAGTTAATCACAAATGCTTAAGTTTGTTTATTTCTTGATTTTGCTGCCAGTGGGTGGAGATAACATTCCACATTGATACAGCTTTACCTTATAGTTTAAGGTATTGCAAGTTGCAAAAAATAAAGATAAACAAAATTTAGGGGGCCAGTTTGTAATTTTTAAACCAAACATGAAAGGGAAATCGGCGGGTAAATGTTTGCCCACAAATGTATTCGTGTTTAGACACAAATTGCTTAGATAGTGACGCACCCCGTTCCAAGATTAGGCGTTCTTGATAAACACTGCTAATAAACACGGTCCGCGAATAAACAAACAAAACATTGCAAAATATTAAAATATCAGATTGGCGCAGACATGAGTTTATTACTTATGCACCGCGGAAAAAATCGGCTGCTTTTTGGGACTTCAATATATCGGGCTGGAAATACAAATTAATTACTAATAAAATTATTTCAATACAAAGCATCATCACTTTTCTAACTATATAATGGTATCTTATATGATCCTTAAAACTTAAGGTTGGAAAAAGGAAATATTAGGGATATGGCTTCATAAATAAAAACCACTAGTTTTCGAAATCATTCGCAAAGTTGCTCCAACATATGGTTATTGTTCGGAATCCTAAAATATTTATTTATCACTAGTTAGTGACAATAAAATCTCTAGTATTTTCCAATCATGTATGGTGTCTATAGGTATGCATCAATATATTTTGATTTGAAAATTTTAAGAAATGACTCCGTGGTGATTTCAAGGTGATTTCAAGATACTAGGAAGTGCGCGCACCGAATTCAGCCGGATTTTCTCGCAGTGCACATATTCGCACACATGCTAGAGCTTTTCGCCATCGAAGTGCGAATCGCGCTTATCTAATGAGTCGATAATCGCGGCGAGTGGCGGCGGCGAAGGAAGTGCATCGACGAGCGGTATTTTCTGGGAGCTTTTCCGCTGGCCCGTGGAGCCCGGAGGCGACTGGCCGACGTGACCGCCGGCACATCGGACATCCCATGGGCAAAGCTTCCCGCGGGTTCTGGTTCTGCCGGCTCTAGTTGCGGCTCCCACTCTGGGAGTGCGTTTGTGATTGTGTATATAAGGCCCCATGCAGGGCGTGCGTCCCGCGCATTGTGCAAAAAGCTCTACTCGCGTTCGCTTCGCATCAGCTCGCCGCATTCCAGTCCGCATCCGGAGTAGTGTCCAGTATCGTCACTCGTCCCGATTTCCCGAGAGCAAGCAGCATGTGGTCGAAAATTGGCATCGCCGGAGCCCTGCTCGTGATGGGTGGCGTCCTGTCCTCCAGCGTGGTGGATAACTTCGCCTACGTGGACCGCTCGCTGCCGGTGGCCATGCCCAAGGCGAAGGCCTTCCAAGTGAAGCAGGAGTGAGGATTCCCGGACGGAGGATCCCAGGAGGAGGGGGTGTCTCAAGTGGATCCCGGTTGGCTGTCGATTAGGCAGTTCCTGGAGCAGGAACCCCGTGCTCTTCACTCGGCAGCAGGGATATCTACTGGCCAGCCTGCTACTCCGGCTTGTGTTTGAGCTACAAGTGGACCACAAGTGGGAAATAGTTGGTGCAGGTCAACAAGTCGATGCACCCGCTGGGAAGCCCCCTCCTTGCCCACAGGAACAATTTGAGCACTAAACTTTAATTTATATGTTTTTTTTTTAACTTAATGTGACTAATTTAAGGAGTTCCCTATGCGTAAGCAATAAATAAGTTAAACGAACTCGTTTGCTATGTGTGTGTGTCATTTGATTTGATTCGAAGACCAGTGTGCAATTATCGCAGTGAATAATGAGGTATTGACATCGGTGGGCAATTAGTGACAAAAAGAATACAACCGACCACGAAAGCAAAGCGTTTTATTTGGCGGCTCTATAAAAGCCAATTAGCATGACAAATTTTGTTTGATGAGTCCAATGGAATGCCAAATTGTTATACGGAACGCCCTTTTGAATCACATTTGGATAATTTCTTTGTGTTTCAACGTTTGCTTTTCTGTATTTGCAGTTCCAAATACACATGGTCATATTATTTTCCTTATCTTTCGACTCGTCCTTCTGCTTTTCTAAGTTCAGTTTTTACTTGAAATTTTAAATCACATTTGGTTAAATTGTTTATGTGTTAACATGTGCTTCTTCATATGTTCTACATTTTCATTTCTTGCATTGAGTTGTCGGAATCCTTCTTATCCTTCGACTTGTCCTTCCGCTGATCTTTGATCAGATTTAATTTTGAATCACATTTGGTTAATTTCTTAATGTTTTCGCATGTGCTATTATGTGCTCTTTTCTTGGGTTGGATTATACGAGTTATTCATATTCTTTGACTCGTCCTCCTTATTTCTTTGTTCGGACACTGGACTGGAGGTGTGTTTTGTTTCCAAGATGTTCAACATTATATTTGGTTGGTTTGTGTTTTCCCAATTATTCAATTGTTCGAGTCAAAACTCTTCCTCCGGCATTTCTTTGTTCAGACTCCGCTTGGCCTTTTCTGCAGCAGCCGAAGCTGCAGCCTCCTGAGCCTCCTGAGCCTCCTTCATGGCCTTGATCCTCTTGGCCATTATAGATTTCCGCAGCCTCTCCTGGGATGAGCGCTTGAGGATAGCGGGCAGAATGATTGGTGGGAACATGCTCTCATCAAATGGATCCGTAGGGTTACAGGCCGCAGGAGGTGCTGGAGTAGGGTCAACTGGCGGAGCTGGAGTGGGAGCCAGCGTTGTAGTATGAGGCGGATCTGGTGTATGTTCCGGATGTGGAGTGGGAGCCGGATCTGGAGTGGATTCCGGAGCCGGACCTGGAGTGGATTCCGGAGCCGGACCTGGAGTGGATTCCGGAGCCGGACCTGGAGTGGATTCCGGAGCCGGACCTGGAGTGGATTCCGGAGCCGGACCTGGAGTGGATTCCGGAGCCGGACCTGGAGTGGATTCCGGAGCCGAACCTGGAGTGGATTCAGGAGCCGGATCATCAGCTGAATATGCAGTAGGAGCATCAACTGGTGGTGGAGCAACAGTATCAGCTGGTCGAGGAGCAGGCACTGCAGGTGGAGCTGGAGCTGCAAAATGCTTGGATACTTGGGGCTTGCCAGGATGTAAATATGTTGCATTCGGCCTTGGAAAAGCTTTGGTGGCCTGCGGTGGCTTTCCGATGGGCATCTTGAAGGGCAATGATGGCTGCAGATTGAGAGGCTGCTGATCGGTAAGCCATTTCTTGACCAGAGCTTGTCCCATGGGTCCAGGAAAGTAATGGGACAGCATGGCCGGCGTAGGCTTCATCATCAGCATCTGGATGGGCACCATCTGCGGCCAATTGCCAAAGTGGGCGGCAGTGAAGGAGAGCAGCTGTGGGGCGGTGAAGAATATTTGATGCTGGCTGCCATCGGGTTCCTTCTTCACCGCCTTGAAGTACGGGGATACCGCGTTGTCGATCACCGAGATGATCACATCCGGACCAAAGAGCCGAAGTTTCTCGCGCAGATGGGCGCTGATCAACACGCGCCTCGAAGTGGTTGTGGTATTCGGCACCTCCTTGACTGCCACTTTGGAAGGGGGCGGGTTAGGAACCCCATCATTGCAATGGCTGGGCAGCACCCAGGGCTGATGGGCCGGCTGGACAACGACCTTAGGATATATTTCATTCTCCAGCGGATTAATGACGTGTGCCAAGAAGTTCGGTACCGGCGGCAGTGGAGGAGGCGTCGGCGGACGACGACGCTTGGTTGCGCGTGGTTTAGGTTTGGGACCTGGCTTCCGGCCACGCTTACCCTTTGTCGGTGGCTTGGGGGTGGGTTCATGCGAGGATTCAGGGTGCAAGGGCACTGTGATGGGGAAAAACGGTGGAATTGTGTTGTTGTTGTTGTTCAAGGACGCTGGTGGCACATAGTAATCCACCAGCTCAATGATTGTGTTTGGTTCCTCCACCATCACCACGACATTAGTGGTCCCTACTGGATTCACAGTCGGAGTATCGTTCATGGAAATAGTGCTCGTATCAATAAGTATTTTTGGATTTCCATTCTCGGTCCTTCCGTTGATATTTTGTTCGTTTTGTGATATTTCGACCAACGGTGATACAGTGTTTATCATCTGGGATATTTCATTTATGGGAGCAACAGTTTCATTTCCCTGGACATAGATTGTCTGTGTATCAAGAATGTCCTTGAGTCGGGTTATTCCATCTGGGATGGAGACAAAAGTGTTCTCTTCCTGAGCTATTCCATCCATTGGAGATATTGTGTAATCTTTTGCGCATATTTCAGACATTGGCGCAAACGCATTCTTCTCATATTTTTCGAACACTGCATCCATTCCGGTAACAGGAGTATTTTCCATATTCTCGGACATTCCTGCTTTGAACATTGGAGAAATGACTTTCTCCTCGGATTTTTGGGACACTTCATACATTCCGGTTAAAGGTGTAAATTCCATATCCTCGGACATAATTGCCTTGAACATTGGCAAAATGGCTTGCTCCTGATAGTTTTCGAACACTGCATCCATTCCGGGAACAGGAGTATTTTCCATATTCTCGGACATTTCTGCTTTGAACATTGGCGCAAATGCATTCTCCTCATATTTTTCGAACACTGCATACATTCCGGGAACAGGAGTATTTTGCATTTCTTCGGACATTTCTGCTTTGAACATTGGCGCAATTGCATTCTTCTGATATTTTTGGGACACTTCATACATTCCGTGAACAGGAGTATTTTGCATTTCTTCGGACATTTCTGCTTTGAACATTGGCGCAATTGCATTCTTCTGATATTTTTGGAACATTTCATACATTCCGGGAACAGGAGTATTTTCCATATTCTCGGACATTTCTGCTTTGAACATTGGCGCAAATGCATTCTCCTCATATTTTTCGAACACTGCATCCATTCCGGTAACAGGAGTATGTTGCATTTCTTCGGACATTTCTGCTTTGAACATTGGCGCAATTGCATTCTTCTGATATTTTTGGGACACTTCATACATTCCGGGAACAGGAGTATTTTCCATATTCTCGGACATTTCTGCTTTGAACATTGGCGCAAATGCATTCTCCTCATATTTTTCGAACACTGCATACATTCCGGGAACAGGAGTATTTTGCATTTCTTCGGACATTTCTGCTTTGAATATTGGCGCAATTGCATTCTCCTGATATTTTTGGGACACTTCATACATTCCGGTAAAAGGAGTATTTTGCATTTCTTCGCACATTTCTGCTTTGAACATTGGCGCAATTGCATTCTCCTGATATTTTTGGGACACTTCATACATTCCGGGAACAGGAGTATTTTCCATATTCTCGGACATTTCTGCTTTGAACATTGGCGCAATTGCATTCTCCTCATATTTTTGGGACACTTCATACATTCCGGTAAAAGGAGTATTTTGCATTTCTTCGCACATTTCTGCTTTGAACATTGGCGCAATTGCATTCTCCTGATATTTTTGGGACACTTCATACATTCCGGGAACAGGAGTATTTTGCATTTCTTCGGACATTTCTGCTTTGAACATTGGCGCAATTGCATTCTCCTCATATTTTTGGGACGCTTCATACATTCCGGTAAAAGGAGTATTTTGCATTTCTTCGCACATTTCTGCTTTGAACATTGGCGCAATTGCATTCTCCTGATATTTTTGGGACATTTCATACATTCCGGGAACAGGAGTATTTTCCATATTCTCGGACATTTCCGCTTTGATCATTGTCGAAATTGCATTCTCCTCATATTTGTGGGACACTTCATACATTCCGGGAACAGGAGTATTTTCCATATTCTCAGACATTTCTGCTTTGAGCATTGGCGCAATTGGATTCTCCTCATATTTTTCGAACACTTCATACATTCCGGGAACGGGAAAATTTTCCATATTCTCGGACATTTCTGCTTTGAACATTCGCGCAATGGCATTCTCCTGATATTTTTGGGACACTTCATACATTCCGGTAACAGGAGTATTTTGCATTTCTTGGCACATTTCTGCTTTGAACATTGGCGCAATTGCATTCTCCTCATATTTTTCGAACACTTCATACATTCCGGGAACGGGAAAATTTTCCATATTCTCGGACATTTCTGCTTTGAACATTCGCGCAATTGCATTCTCCTCATATTTTTGGGACACTTCATACATTCCGGGAACAGGAGTATTTTCCATATTCTCGGACATTTCTGCTTTGAACATTGGCGCAATTGCATTCTCCTGATTTTTTTGGGACACTTCATACATTCCCGTAACAGGAGTAATTTCCATATCCTCGGACATTTCTGCTTTGAACATTGGCGCAATTGCATTCTCCTCATATTTTTGGGACACTTCATACATTCCGGGAACAGGAGTATTTTCCATATTCTCGGACATTTCTGCTTTGAGCATTGGAGCAATGACTTTCTCCTCATATTTTTGGGACACTTCATACATTTCGGGAACAGGAGTATTTTCCATATTCTCGGACATTTCTGCTTTGAGCATTGGAGCAATGACTTTCTCCTCAGATTTTTGGGACACTTCATACATTCCGGTAATGGGAGTAATTTCCATTTTCTCGGACATTTCTACTTTGGGTGCCTGGAAATGAGAAGAGGTCAGTTTGGCAGAATTATGGTTGGGAATCCCGCCCTGCAGCACCACATATTAATTTGCATTTGGTTCAAGCCTCATTTGCTTTTATTCCTGCTGACTCTTCAACTCAAACCCACTACCAATTTCATTCGCTTTCTCGCTGCTGGTCAGTCAACAAATAGGTACAGTTCAAGAAAATTTGTACATATTTTAATATTGAGTGTAGTAATATTGAATCAAATGAGTGAGAAACAAGCAGGTTGATAAGACGGAATAAAGGAACTTGAAAATGCGTATCACTTTGATGTTGTGTATTAAAAAACTGCCAACGAAGTCGACCAGTATTTTTGAAAGTGCACACACACAATCTCTGCCCCTGTCCACAAACACGAAAAATGACTGGCAAGCCGCAAATACTTTGTCAGGCTCAAGTTGACAGTCGTCCTGGATCCCGAGTCCTGGTTTTGTTCCTGGCGCCATAGGCTCATTCTGACCCCCCTCCCCACCTCGCCTCGCCTCACCACCCCGTCACCGAACCGGCCCGCCGCCTCTGTCCCCACGCATTTGACACTTTTTTGCGGAAGCCATATGCCGGGGATTCCCCGCCCTTTCATCTCTGCCCGTTTTTGCGTGTGCGGAGGCATTTGGCAGAACAGATTGTTGAAGATTTGATTTCGGGCAGAGAGCTTTGCCACTGGACGCCGCCCTGCCCCCACTCCACGCCACTCCTCACCATTCCCCATCATTCCCGAACATCCCAGCATCCTAGCGTCCTAGCATCTAACCACCAGCCACTGGAACAATCGTTAATCTAATGAAAGATGACATTTCATGTGGGCCCGGAGATGTTTATGTCCCAACAACACTTGAGCGGGCTGTGGCATGTGACCACTGAAGTCTCCACTTCCATCTCCATCTCCACCAGCAGCTCCCACCGAGATGGCTCTTCCAGTTGCTCGCATCTCATCCGATTTGCTGGGGGCATTCATCATTCCCCGGCTTTCGCCTTTCGGCTTTCGGAGCTCTGATGAATAAGCGGCTAGCTAAGCAGGGGAACCCATCACTACAGTCTGTAGATGGCCAGGAGAGTGAGATTCGAGATGAGGGAGCTGGCTGCGATCAAAGGTCAATTTACAAGCCGGGACTGACTCATGACCAAGATATCTGGTCTATATATCAAATAGGGCATTCGTCACTTAATATGCAACGTAGTAATTAGAGATATGAGCTACGCGGGTAGACGAACTAAAGTCCCTTGAGATTTTTGGGATATATGTTCAACATTAATCAGATCTTAAGATGAAGAAAAATGCATTGTTAACTTTGCTATATATATTATAATAGCACTCAGCCAATAGAAGTTGGCTAAGAAATTTGCGTGCAACTAATGCAGTTAGGTACAAAGTCCTTGTTCAAATTAATCTCATTAAACTATAGTTCGCTATTGACCATTTTCTCGGTGCCATGTTAACTAGCTGCCACGCCCACCTCGGCTGCCTCGCCGCCCAGCACTCAGTGGCCCAATAAAATTTGATTAGCCAAACAGTTCGGCGCGGCGACATGGACAGGACGAGGACCAGGCCAAATCCTTGGGAGGCCCCAAGAATATCAGAAATTATGGGGGCCAAACGGGGTGGCAGGGCGGTGCGACCCCACCAATTTCCGGGGGACATGTGTATTGTGTATTCATGGGGCCAGTGGAGGCAGTGGAGAGCAGAGGACGACGCGGCAGGACATCAGGCAACTTTGGGTTAATTTACATTATAAACTTTGAA
Organism: Drosophila simulans; assembly: GCF_016746395.2. Lineage (NCBI taxonomy): Eukaryota > Metazoa > Arthropoda > Insecta > Diptera > Drosophilidae > Drosophila > Drosophila simulans. The sequence goes on along the minus strand of NC_052525.2, from coordinate 18,516,338 downwards.
TATTTTATTGTTTGCCCAGGCTAAGGACACCAGCTGGCCCCGGGCGAGAGATCCTGGCCACTGCCTTCTGGCCCCTAGCTAGTAGCTCCTCCGGCTCCCTCGATTCGTCCTTCTTCGTTCTTGGCCACGTTATTGACACTTTTGCGGGCAAGTGGGAATGTGGGAGTGGGAATGGGCTGGCTGCTGGCTAAAAGGTTCTGTGGTCAGCAGAACGAGGTCTGTGACTCTGATTTAATGGCGGCATCAACATTTTGGGGCAAATTATGACGAAGCTTGGTCGCTAGGATATCACGCCCACTGGCCGCCCATCATTAGCATGGGCTTTTGCTTGTTAAGCTTTTAAGCATCGAGTTACTAAATAATTAAACAATTTCCCTCGCACACGAAATCGGCCACAGAATTCGGTACATGAAAGGGGCACAGAAACAGGTGCCTACATTAAATTGAACTTCATATAAAGTGAAATGCCATTGAATTGTCCTCGTTATCGAATCGCTAATATCGACCTTTGGTCGCTCACAACTCCCGGTCTTAATTATGCATTTTATTCGGGCCTCCGAGTCGAAAATTCAGAGCCGAATATCAAATGTCAATTAGTCAAGGCCCAAAGCTTAGTTATTAATTTGCAATTTGTGTTTCATTTTAATGAGGTCTTTCTAGCTCAAAAGTGAACAAAAATATACAAATTATCCATCTGTTTTAACTCTGAGCGTTATAATAATCTGAATCCTATTTGCGTTGCCCTACGAACTGCAAATGAAAGGGGAAAGTTAAATCTATATGCAATAATCTGGGAAACGTATCAATACTTATAAATTACACACATGTAATCTATCCAAAATACCAGATGAATGACTGTACATATGTATATATGCCATTGAGCTTTTTGGCGAACACGCTTTACATTTTCATGGCAAAAGCCACGCATATTTTACTCAAAGGGTATTTAATCCTTCGTTTAGTTTCATTTCAGTTAATCGCAGTACGCAGCTGCATTGATTTTCCCGGATTTCCCGGCTATTGAAAACTGTACTTTATGGGCTTGGAACGTTTTTCCCAGAACCGGGCTTACACCAACTGATGAAAGTTTTGCTTTCGCTGCTAATAAGCTACGTGTCGCATTTACCTTTTGGGTGGGCGAAGTGGGTGGAGTGGGTGGCTGTTTTGGGGGTGGTTGGGTGGCTTTGCAACGCGGCTTTCGGACTAATAAAAACAAGAGACAGTTTAAGCCGTCGTTTCGTGTCGGCTCTTTGTTCTTTTGGCTGCTTTGAACCACATATGAATAAACTGCCACTAATCCAGCAGCCAAAACACAGAAAACGAGAGGAGTAGGGGGAGAAGGGATGCTGCGATGCGGGGGAGAGGGGAAATTAATAATTTATAAATGTTAGCGGGGCGTCAGGTATTAGGAACGGGATTTTCAACGCCTTTTGCTTGGAACTTTTGCCGCGGGGGAAAACTTGGCTGGGAAAACTCATTTAAAGAAATGCGCTCCGCTTATCACCGCCCTGGCATCGAAATTAGCCAAAGCAAAAAGTGCGCGGCGGAAAATGGGGAAAGCGGCGGGAAAACACAAGGACAAAGCGTATGCAGGCACTGCAATAAATTATAATGCAAATCCGCCTTTGAGATCGCAACAACAACGGCTACAAAACGGGCATTAAATGCCCGCCACTTGACTGCGCCACACATTTTTCCACATTTTTTTCACATTTTTTCACATTTTTCACTTTTTTTTCGGCCCACTGCGTCGTTCTTGTTGTTCGTCCATTTAAAATGATAAAAATCGCCGGCAATTTCTGCGCCCGCGATGAAAGAGATGTTGAGGGAGGGGCCTGGCAGGGTTAAACGTTGTGTTTGCTGGGCAAAAGGAAGCTTTTCACTCACCAATCAAACGAAAACTGCAAAATATTCAAAATATTCTTAATTCAACTCGAAACTGTTTTTTCCGTGCGCTCCGACGACTTCGAAACTAGAACTGAAACTGAGCATCTGAATTCTCGATCCGGCCCAGTTCGATTGACATCCCGTCCACAGTCGACTTGTGAGGGAGAAATGCCGATCTGGAACTATTTACTATTGGGAATTTGACACGCTTTTTGGGCATAAGTTTATATCTCGTAAACTATTTAAAATACGATGATCATTTTATTTCTAATCTTATAGATGCCTTCAGAATTTGTCAAATTTTGAAAAACACATTTATGGCATAAAAACGGATGAAATTTCCCGTAGTGCTTTGTTAAATCAAAAATCTCCATTAATAGATACTTTAGCAACAACAATAATATTGTCATACATTTTCTAAATAAAACAGACACAAATATATCTAAGGGATACCTTAGAAATCTAATAGATTTCTTATCTGCATCAGTATTTGAAAATTAGGAATATCTTCACTTCCTATAACCTCGAGAACATCCTTCACTTCTCTACAACAGATGTTCCTTTCTTTTGGCCCCACATCGCTCATCACAACAGAAACCGTTGTAATCCGATCTCGAAAAGGGGAACTTCTCCCCGTGCAAATTTATAAACATATGTAAATGCTTAACCGTATTTAAGGGCCCAGTCCCGCCCCCATTCACCCATTTAATCTGCCGCAAAATGTTTGAAAATTGCACTTAAAGGCGCAAAAGTTTAAATGCGAAATGCTGACAAATGCGTTTCGATTTCCATTCACAAAAGGGGGCTCATCGTCGGGTATTTCATTCCATATATCTCAAAGTTGGAAATTAAATTAAATTTCTTTATTGGCACTTTTTTTCCTGCATTCGTTTCATTTCGTTTGCTACGCATATGCATATGCAAAATCCAAAGAGGGTGTCCTTCGCTGGGTGGCCAAAAAGGGGGTGGCTGGGTGGTTGGGTGGCTGTGTGATTGGGTGGCTGGGTGGTTGTATGGACAGGCAAAGCAATCAGCAGCAATAAATGATAAGCTTCGAGGCAACAAAGCCCAAGCCGAAAGACGCACATGAACACAAAGAGTCGTCGTCTGGGAGGCGGAAATTCCGTTTTCAGGGAAGGAATGGCAGGCAGAAGGGAACGTCTTAGATGCCGGAGCCCAAGAAAACTGTCATCCACAGGAAAAGTGGTGGCGACTCACTGGGAAATAGGCTTTCAGCGCTCGCTTCTGCTTGGTCAATATCGGAAAATCGAAGCGGGGACGGGGGCGTCTGCTTGTCTGGGGCTACTGTGCAACATATTTGCCGCTAACGAAGCGCACGATTTCCAATAATGCCCAGAATGCGTCTGGGAGATGCGGATGCTGCTGCTCCATACCCTCGAAAACAATTGACCCGGGGTGGCTTGGCGTTTTAATCTCCTTGGATAAAAAGGACGCCAGTGGGTGCAACTCATGTGACTATGAGTTATGTTGGGCATAGGTATCCTCATGTTCAGATAATATCTTATTATTAAATTATATTGATAGACAAGAAGTAGTGATTATGTACAAATAAAATGCAGTAGTAGTGATCGTACCTTCTGTTTTCCTAGAACGAAGCATTCAAAGCTTCCATTTCATTTTTACAGGGTATCCCGCCAGTTCAACCCCCAGTTGGCGACACCCCCAGTGCCACACACATGCGAATACAATTGCACGGGGTGTTTGGCTAGGGCATGTGTCCTCATAAAACGTACGCCAAATGGACACAAACACTCGCCTTCCTACTACGGAGATGTGACTTGTTGGCCGGACTTGGCCGTAATGAGTTCCCTTGTGGCCGGAGCGTATCGCCTTTTTTTATGGAGCCATTGCCATGGCCAAAGCCGCCCATGGGTGCGTGTGGTGGTGAGTGGGCGTCAAGGTGAAAGCCACTTAAAGCCAAGGGCAGGGCTCAACAATTTCCAGTTATCATGTGACAGTAATGAAGTGACAGACGGCAACAAGGAGATCCGGGAGCTGAGATCCGAGCGCTGCGAGCTGAGCACCGTGAAACGAGAGCATCAAGAGCATCGAGGGCATCGACGACATCGAGGACACCGATGACAACTCGACCGCAAAGCTTCAAGTGCGAAAGTTCCGCGGAGTTGGAGGTGGGTGGTTGGTCTTAAAGCCGTTTAAAGGGCCTTGAGCCCCGACATTTGGCCAGGCTGGCCCCATCCTCCGTGCTGCAACGTTCGCCCTGCGGTTCTCGGACAGCGGCCACATTAATTATTAATTGCAGAATAATTGCAAAATTGTGTTTGGCCAAGTTAATTTATGCAATAAAACCGCCGACCGCCCCATTCCCTGATCCTTTTCGTCCTTTAAAGTCGCTCGTTCACTCAATTTGCCACTCTTCATTCCGTGTAATTCCTTCGCTCATTTGGAGCCGGCTGCCTTTCTTCCTAATTTTTTGCTTTTTCGCCTCGCTCGGCCCCCAGCTAATGAGCCACTGATGGTCATGAGCCGGCGACCCTGTCCCTATTCCTGTTCCACGTCCCAGTCCCCAATAACAAACCAGCTCCAGGACCGCCTCCTTTTTGAGCCAGAGCAATTACTTAATCATTTGCCTAACGACCGAAAGGCAGGCGAAGGCAACAACAGCAGAAATTAGCAAAAATTAAGTGAGAGTTCAAGTGAATTTGCGGGGCAAAGGATTGGGATTGGGACTGGACGAGTAGAGGTCGACTCCATGTGGCCGGATTGTGGTAAATTGTAGTGCGGTTTTTCCAGTGCTCCGACAAGTGCGGTCAAGGCTGAAAAGTATGCTACGTAAAATATGCTAATATGCTAAATTATCCTTTAGTCATTGAAATTTATTCGGGCAGTATTTTAAATGCATGGCAATCATACAACAACGACACATGCTCTTCTCCAATTGCTTCTCAACCAGAGCAAAGCATTTGGCTTGTTCAATTAAAATATGAAATAAATTAACAATAGAATGTAACATATAAAAATTAGTTACTAAAGTTGATATCAATAATGATCGTGTGATTTTGTCTTTTTCTTATTGTTAAATGTTTGATAGTTTGTACATATAAAAGATACTTTAACTTCTAAAGACATACTTCAAATGATCTTACAGAAGCAATAATGAGATCTTCTATCTAGTTTTCAAAGCATGAAAGCATCCTTTTGCAGCTTTGTTTGCTTACTTGTTCGCCTTCTTGTCGTGAAGGGAAAAGTCCTGCCTGAATAGCATGAAGTCAAACTGAGGGGGTCGGGGTGGAAAAATCAACATAAGCATTTTGATATTTCAAATATTTTTCATTCAAAATTCCTTGACCGAGCCATTGGTTCGCCCAACAAACACGATTGAGATACTCGTGGCCTTTGGCCTGGTTTGTTGCTATTTTGTATTATTCTTCTACTTCTTAAAGCTGGGACAAGAGCACCAGTGCTGCCAAAATACCAGATTTGCATTATAAAAAAGTTGATTTTAAAGGTCCCCAAAAGTTAAGTTTTCGAGTAAGTTAGCAATCTTAAGTCGTGAGTGCTGATATTTTGTAATTTCTTTCTCAGATTTTGTCTAGATGCTCTTAACTTAACCCTGGCAACCCTGGTTTTCAGCGTGTGCACTTGCATTTGCCTGTGCATCTGTGAGATACTGGTGCTTGGTTGTGTGTATCTTATGGATTTCAGTTCGGGCCCAGGCAAGCATATAAATCTATTATCCTTTAATTTAGCCACAGAAATAATGAAGCATGTAAGAGTCTTTTGTGTATCTTTGTGCCTGTGTGTTTGTGTGCCACGCCCCCTGCTCCACGCCCCTGCTTCCTTTCGCCCCTCCCGCCCCTGACACACATAAATTCAATCAACGGCAATTTGCCGGCAGAGTTACAAAGGCGTCGACGTCCGCAAATGTGCAATTTATTTATTGTTACTTTCGCAAAAGCCTCTCGCGGTGGCTTTTCTACCCAGTAATTGGGTGCTTTGGGTATGTTATATTATCGTATTATTTTCTTTTATCTTCTTCAATATCCTTAGTTTGAAAAGTCATTACTTTTTCCAGAAAAAATCACTTAATTTACCTATATTAATGATTACTGCAAACTTAAGGTATATGTGTATAAGAACCAAAAGTATTGCCTATCGTTTTGGATAAATGTCATCATCCAGCAAAACAAAAGCAGTTTTCCCCAGGGTATTCCCGACGCTCTTGACTCGACTTAGGCCTTTCTGCAGCTTGTTGTTATATCTGCAAATTGAATTTTCGTTTAGCATTTGTGCGATTTTGGCAATTCATTAAAATTGGAGCGGTGTGGGGTTTTCCAGCTGCAACTTGCGCCCGCTGCAGGCAAATGGAAATGCAAATTTCCCGGGCCAAGACCAAAAAAAGGGGGCTGACGGCGAGGAAGACACAAAGCGACGACAAAGCCGGAGCGTTAAATTGGCAACACACATGCCGGGGAAAATGCGGCAGCATCTGGCTTGGCAGCTGCCTTAATTAGTTAATAAGAAAAGCGAGTTTCGGCGCCTTTTGAGCCGTGCATCCATGCATCCACGCACTTACCACCCACCCCCCCTTTCGTTGGATTCGTAAAAGCGGACAGCCAATAATTGCATAACGCAGTTGGGAATACTCGGCTACCCGGATACCCAGATACTTGGATACTCGGTTACGCACTCCGATTCTTCATGATCCGGATGGTCCGACTCGTTATCGGCTGCCTCGATTAACTCCGGGAGTTGCTGGCTAATCGCATCAGAGGGAATTATCCCGGCCAACGATTGATTTACGGGCCCGGGGACTCGGAAAACTGAAAACTGAAAACTGGCGAAACTCTTTTTAAGCTGCTGCAATCTTGGGATGTTCGCAATCAATTCCATTTGATACTGAACGCTTTTTTCCTGTGGGCACGCTGCCACGCCCACTCAATTGAGTTATGATTTATGGGCCGGGCAACAGGTGAGGGCGGACCAGTCACCAGTCGTCCCTCGATGCTGGCCAAGCCGGACACCTTCCACATCCGGAAAAGCACACTGCAAACAAAACATAGTGCGTATGACAGCCAGTACGTTAAAATGCATAGTGAGGGCATTAAATTTGTCATAATCTCCAACGAAAGTTTAGCATCGGATGTATATCCTGTCGCCCCACAACTCCATGGATATTTCGTCGAGTGCATGCCACTGCCACGCCCCCTGCGAGCCGCAGGCGTAAACTTTTCGCGCCTCTCGCGCCATCCTCATAAACTGTCCCCCGCTAACGTCGCACTTGGCATTCAGGACAGGACAGGACAGGCCAGGCCAGGACACTGCTCCGCGGAAAGTCGGGGATTGCCAACAGGATGGTGGGCGAGGGCGAGGACGTGGACGGGGGATCTGCAGTTGGATTCGGAGCCGGAGTTCCACTGCCAACTGATTAAAATGCGTTGCAGGACTGTAAAAGGCGCTGAGTCGACGCCGACTGCGCAGCCAGCGCCGCTGCATTTGCATTTATATTGTTTTGACCCGAGCATTATTATCATTTCTTTTCGCCCACGTCCACGCCCAGTGCCACATCCACTCCTGCTTGCACGCGGAGCGCCACTTTGTGGACACGTAGTCCTCGTCCTGGTCCTTGCCTCCACTGATCCTTGATTATGCCACCGGCATAAAGCCAACTTTGGCCGCCCACGCCCCCACCCCCGCCACCATGCAAACTTCTGCTTAGCGGGTGTTTTATGGCTCTTTTTGAACCCATTCAGTGGGCCAAAACTTTGAGACGCTTCCCGCGACAGGGCGTCATAACGAGATACAGCACTAGATATACGGATTATACCCGAAAGCAAAGCGATTGGATGATTGGCTTTCCGGGGTCAAAAGGTCGTCCAGTTGCCCAGTCGCCCAGTTGCCCAGTGAGGGGATAATGCAATCTAAATGGTAAAGTGATAACTCCAGCGACCACTTGAATTAAATGGTGAAACCTAACCGCGCTCATGTGAGATGTCCTGAAATTGAATCATTTATTTAAGGTTTAATTTTAAATTATAATATTATCTAATTGTATACGGTATCTCAATCAATCTGTAGACATATTCACTTCGAATCGCTCTTGTAAGTATATTAACTATCACCAAACTTGAAACCTTCACCATGTAGAAATTACCTCTTTCTGATACTCTTTATTTTATTTTTTAGATTGCGCATGTAAAAATATTAAAATTATAGGGAAGTCACAAAACTTTGCACAATTAAGCCTCGGTATCTGTTAAATTAGCAAGCTTCATTTGGGTGCTTATCAAGTTGATCTGATACTTATTATTTATTTCCACAAAGGACTCGCCATAGTTTCCAGCCAGACAGCCGCCGCGACAAAAGCAGCCAAAGATGTTGCAAGAACCTACTCCACAATAGGAGCCCTTGAGCACCCTTCCATCCGCGCAAACTGTGGCCTCGCATCCGTATTTGGTGGTCTTGGCATTGACCATTCCGCACGATCCTTTGCCCATCGTGAAGAGCAGTTTGGCCTTTGTCCAGCAGCAATCTGCGCCTGATTCGCCGAAGCAGGACACCCAGACAACAAGGATGAGTAGCACTGACACCGAAACCGCTCGCATTGTGATCGAATAACTTATGGATACTTTATATTGGGCTTTATATAGGAAAGTAATCTCATCGTTCTATTAACTTTTAAGCGCTTTTAATTTTACCCTTTACTTGCAAACTATAAAATATGTTGGGTTCGGTGGAGAGAATGTGGCATTGTGATTAACTTCTCTAAAAAAGGATTTATATTATTTAATTTATAATTTATTTCATTCTCAAATATCACCTAATTAAATCAGACTATTTTCCTAATGTTATATTAGAAGTGTTAGGCTAGTTTATCAAATCCTTGACTATGCCTGTCGTCAGAGAGAGTAAGGGGTCTCTAGCCGTCTATACACTGGACTATAGCGATTCCTCTTGCTATTATCTTTTAAGATTGTAAACTTGCTATTATATTTTAAGATTGTAAACCCTTCAAGTGAACAATTATACATGTCTGGTCGCAATAATCATTTTGACAGCACTCACACTCTTTATTCACTCACATTATCTAAAAAGGGTTTTATAGTATTACTTACTAGTTATAGATAAGTTCGTATCACTATGAAAAGTACCCCCTTCTTCAAGCCAACTTGTTCAGAATATTGATCGATTTATTGCCACTCAGATGTCGAAAAATTGTCTTTCTCTCTGCGATAAACCAAAGATCCACCAAGTGAGTATGGTAAAAAAGATTTTAGGCTTTTCTTTCCTAAGTCGCCCCCACTTCATGTACCTTACCCACGATTTTCCGACCGCCAGCATCTTTTTTGGTGGACCCGTATCGAAATGGGAAAAAGTGGATGGAATACAATGGAGGGAAAATCGAAGAAGACTACAAAAAATGTGAAGCGGACGTGGACGCTGACTGATTAGAAAAATGTTGTAAGACACAAGGAGCGGGCCAGCAAGAACTGAAATAAAATAAAATAAAATAATACAAAAAAAAAAATGAATACAAAAATAAAAGAAAGGAAAGGAAGAAGTTTTTGTGCCGGGTACGAAATGAATAAAAAAGAAATTCATCAAATTTCGGGAGCGTTGAAAAAACGGCAGGAAGCGGCTTGTCAGCACGCGTACGCCGAAAAAATATTGCTGAAAACAGTTAGCGAAACAATTTAATGATGAATGATGGTCAATGTCGAATTCCGTGCATTGTGTAGCGGAAGAAAGCCATCCCAAGGGGGGGTCCACCAACTCAAGGGGCCACATCCCCATGGCCAAAGAAGCCCCAGTCCCGGCAATTTATTAAAAATGTGTAGAAAGTGAATGAAAATCCGGGAAAGATGCCGGCGCAGCTTGTCATTCGCCTTGAAAAGGACATTCTGTGGATACCATTATGACGGCATTGCTTTGATTTGGAATCCTTCGATTTGTAATCCCCAACGAAATTAAGATTGTACATGGGACAAAATTAATATTTCCTAATTGGATTGGAATGCCATGTTCTCTAGTTAAATATACATTTATTGAAAACAGAAGGAAACTGATTAATATATAATATGGGCTTAAAGAACTTACACATCAATAATCGCTTGGCTTGTACGTCTTATTTACTTAGATGTCTTTTACTCAAATATTATTCATTTATTATTATTATGAGCTTAAGAACACAATTATATATCTTTGAGCACTGAATTGGTGGCTTAATTCCAATGGTCATTTGGCTAGATTAAGACTATATTTTATTGCATCTCATTCCGGCCATTCTTAAACTATATCTTAGCCTTATAAATTTATAATTATATATAATGTTACTAGTCATACTCCCTAAAAAGTGCATGCTGATCCCTAAAAACTTAAACACATATATTAATTCTCTATTTCTGGTAGATAGTCATATAATTAGATTAGTTTAGACTTGGTTGAGATTTTCATCGTCTGAAGTGTTTGAGCGTTTGATTTCAATTTGCTTCTCCTTGCAAATTGTTAGACACTTTCCACTTCCTTGAGACCTGTGAAATAAAGTTATTAAGAAATAAGAATATCTTATAATTACACTGCAATTAAGCAAAAATAACTTTAAGGTATTGTGATTTAAAGGTAGTTTCTCTCTCCTTAACTATTTTATTTTATTTTCTTTTACAGCTTGTTTTATGCACTCACTTTGCTAAGAAAGACAAATTTTTGGCATCAAACATCTTAGGATTGTATTTGGATAGGATCTTCGAAGAACTAAAATTCGAACTGACTTGCTGGCGAGCTGAAAAACAAATGAAGTTGGCTTTGAGCAAACTCACGGCGCTCTAAGAACCCCCTTATATACAAGAGTACATATGTACATATGCCTTATGTAGTAGAACATGTAAACATTCGGTACTTTCGAATCTGCTGACGGATCAATTAAAGTCGGGGGAGTACGAGATCATTGGCTCAAGTGCGTTTGTTTCACTTTTCCTCGTAAGCAAAACTGCCCCAAAATGCTCGATGGAAAAAAAAATGCTGACTACTCTGGTTGGGATAGCAAACTAAATCCCAGGTACCCTCTTTTCCTTCCGAAATAATATTTTATTTTAGAAGAGCGTCTCATTCCCAAAACGAAATAATTTTCTTTAAAAATGAGCTTCCTTGTTCTTGGAAAAATCTCTGTGGAATCTGCGGGATACCGATTGCGAATCATTATTCGGAACTTAAAATGGCATTTATCACATTGACAAACTCCCGCTCGACTGGCGGCCCCATTACTTATCCGACCCCCCGATCCCCATCCGATTTGTCCTCCGATTTCTCGGATTTCAGACCCCGGTATCAGTCATTCGTCATTCGTTCATTTGGCAATCAGAAATGAATTTTTTTTCTATCTCCGTTCGGCTGCGCTTTGTTTGTTGTTCTGGAGCCCCGTCTTCGATGCCCGTCAATTGGCGTTTGTCAAATGACTTTGGCTACCGAGTACAGTTGCCACGCCAGCTCCTTGGTTTGTTTGGGCCTTCTTCCTAAGTTACGATAAGGCCTCTATATACAAACATATATGTACATGAGGGGTGGGGAGCAGGCCGACAAGCTGCCGAATCTTTTGGCATATCATTTGAATTTGTGCGAATTTGGAATTGCCATTTCCTGCTGGTCATTTATCTGGGCCTAATGCGCTCCATGACAAGCGAAAGCATTGCTTTCCCATCCCAATCCATCTCGTTCCATCTCATCTCACATCTCATCTCATCCAGTTGCTGCAGCATCCCTGCCCCCGATGATTAACAGGTTTCCGAGCTCCGCCGGACTGATTGTTGTGGATGCCACCGATGGCGAGGCACTTAAGCAGCCTCGTCCGCAGGGCACGGCGATGCCATAAACTCGGCCGGAGCCAATTAAGCAGCACTGAGAGAAATCTCTGATACATCGGATTTTGAATTAATAGTATTTTATACATACCAATAGAGAAATAGGCTCAATCTTTATTCAAATTATTTCACTTATTAGCGTTCTATATTTACTATAATTTCCCTTTTTTTTGTGTTTTTCAATCCTTCCGATTCACGTTTCAAAAAGGTACTAAAAATTAAATAATATTAGTTTTTAGCGACATAATATACATTAAAATTTCTTCAATGTAAAATAGGTTAAAATAGGTTAATAGGTGACCATTTGAAAGCATAACATTTATACTAAAAAGTATCATAATTAAATCATTTGAAATGAATTGTTCAGTCAGCATCTTATAAAGGATTTCTTTAAATAAACAACAAAAAACAATCTTAATATTATATTATAATAATAATAACTTAAGTACATCAGATACAAACCTTAACTTTCAGATACATATCCGTAGATCCGTAGATCTTTGTGAATGCATATACTATGTTTTTCTCTCACTGTCGGCGATTGCTATAGCCGAGTGGCCACAGGATGCCCAACAGGATCCCTCGGCTCCTTGGAGGTGGGCCTGGGAAATGTCCTTGGGCGTATAATTTTATTGTGATGAACTGATAATGTGACATTATTGTAACTCATTTGTCAACAAATTACGGCCGCTTGAGGTGGGCGTGGTCCTGTCCCGAGCCTATGTATCAATCAGTGTGCACAAGGATATCCTTACCCTCACGCCCCCTGTCAAACACACACACACACACACACACACAGGGAAACAGGGACGCACACCAATACATAATAAATGAATCGTGCATGCATTGGAAAAGATCAAAAGTGTCAATAAAACAAAGGCAGACAAACAAAACCCAAAGCGAACTGAATCGAACCCCAAAGGGGAAAACAAACATGGGGGGTCCGGAATGGAATATACTGGAATGGAGCCGGGCCAAATGACAAAAGTGGCAAACGTGGCATAAATTACACAACCACCACCCCCTTGGGTGGGCTAGTTAGAAAAAAAAGTGGGAAAAGTAAGGGAATCCGCGATACGAAGCTTACTATACCCTGTAACCTAGACATTAATGATATGTTTACTGATATATTAATTACATATTATTACAGATCGACAAGCTGTTACTTATAGAATATTTTGTGTATGCCTTACTATATATATATTTTATTTATTATAATTAGCAAGTCTCATTAGGCCAACAAATGTAAGGAGCACTTCTTCCTTGCACATCCTTAAAGGGTATCCCAACACAGGACATCTGAGGGGCAGTGGAAATCCCCGCCTAACAAGTGGTCTCCAATGATGCGCGATAGAGCTTCACATGGCCAGCGGGAATACGGAGTGCCATGGCGAATGGAATCGGAATAGAAACGAGGAACAGGGACTCCGCCCGTCCACATTTGACAAAGTAAATCAGGGAAAATTAAATGAATTATTGCCGCAATAAATGTGGGCGAATGACAATATAAATTGTGTATGTCGCCACTTGAAAGAGCGAAATAAATGCCAAACTCGAGATGGAGACACAGATGAAGATGGGACTGGCTGATGTGGAAGGAAGGGAATGGCATGGAATTTTCCAACCAGAAGCAGAAGTCCAGATAATCACGAACCAGCAGCACTTTAAAAGTCATACACAAATTGCAAAACTGTCGTTTAAATTTGACGACTTTATTGTTATAAAGAAATTCCAGGAAATTCTTATCGTCAAGGCGATTATTATGCATAAGTAGTAAATACCTAATTCCTAATTGCAGCTGCATGCCAATTGAGCATTCTTCCTATTCCTTGCATAACCAATAAGTCAAAGAATTCTCACTGAATTTAATTAATTTTATGGACACCTCGCTACCCAGCAGGAGGTGTTCAAATACCAGAAGTGTCATAAACAGCAATAATCCGAAAGCTAAAACAATATCACGCTCCCAACCTCCAAGTCCCCCCTCCCCCCTTTCACTGCCACTCCAGAATGAACCATTTTCCACGGCTACTTTTTATAGAAGGCATTTTTTATTTGCCATTTGGACTTTGATTTATTTCAATTGCTTATAATTTCCTGCACGAGTTTCCCACTTTCCCTCGCCGCTAACTTTTTTTTTCGGCCGGGTGGTCGCGCATAAGTAGAAATAAATAAAAATAGATTAATGGCCGGCTTGAGTATCCACACAATAAATCCCGTGGAGCTGGGGAGAAGGCTAAACTAGTGCACTGAGAGAAAATACTGTGAAGAAGTGTATGAGAATATAGAAGTTTGTGAGCAAAGGCGAAGCTTTTGTTTGAAAAGTGTTTTAACTTTATTAGGTGACTTATTCGGTTAAAGTGCCAGCTCAGCACCCACATTTTCTCTCTGTGCACCTGACAATGGCTGACTGCTACAGTTATGGTTCATTTAGCCTTGTCAGCCTCTGAGCTGTGACACAATTTTTCCAACGCCCCTACTTGCAGCGCAACGGAGCAATCGCTCCTTCAGGATCCGCCCAGCCACGCCCCCGCCGCCCCCTTTTCGAACTGACAACAAAGCAATGCTAACAAAATATCACAACAATAACAAGGGGATGGGGAAGGGGAACAACAACGAAAGCTTTTAAGGCCGCATACATTTTTAATGAAACGAAATGCGGCCATTAAACATTCCAGAGACTGACTTCGGAGACGCTCCTGTCAAGGCATCCGCATCCGCACTCGCATCCGCATCCGCATCCGCATCCGCATCCTGCATCCCCCGCTCTGCCCGTTGGCCCGGCGCCCTCGGCCAATGTCCCCTCATTGCGCCCCCCGCCTGTAGCAACAATTTAAACTTTTATTAATTTTACATACACAACATCCAACAGCCGAACTGCCAGCCAGTCAGCCATTGTTGTGGCGGGTTATTAAAAAACAAGCTGCCTGAAAATCTTTTCTTAAATTAATATTTCGCTTTCCCCCCCTAGTTGTGTGGAAAAGGGGCGCCAGGGGGCTGGGTAAATCGAAACTGAAAAATGAAGAAAAGCAAAGGAAAGGAAGCTGGCCGACGACTTTTCCGTTCCCGTTCCCGTTCCCGTTACGTCGCCTTTGAAGCGGCTCTCCATTTATTTTGCCCCACCTCAATCACGCGTAAGACGGGGCGTATACTTAATGTTGAGTCAACTCCACAGGGGCGTACTCGGCAGCAGAAAGGGGGGTTGGTGCGGTGGGTGAACATCTGTAATTGGAAGACTACGGGTAATTCTTCGCTTTATGCATGCCCGTGCTTAAAACTCTCAGCATTCGTTTGAAGTCTCCACATGCAAAGCGGTTATTCTGATGAGCAGGATGATGCCAAACTGCTGAGTGGAGCTTCATTCGAATAGGATTCGTTTTCGAGCGTATCAAATGCCAGGGAATTAGAGTGCGAAAAATGAAGGGAAATATGCACATGCCACTTTAAAACTAAGTGTCACTTTCGATTTGGAAACAAATATACTGCCCAATACATGGATTAGGTAAGGGTTAAGGGGAAAGTTCAGTAACTTCGTTCTTGGAAATTTATGTACTCTCAAATATATGGATTAAGTTTCTATCTCAGCGTAGATACAAATTAACTTAAATTACTCAAATGCTTCTGCAGTTGAATTTTAAACTAACATTACAAACATGGCATAATATTAAATACATTTCAACTATTGAAATGCAGCAAAAGCTCACATTTTGTGTGCTTTGAAAACGTTCCAGTTTTTCCCGCCGCATTTCCCGAAACTATTGGATGGTTTTCTTTTTTTTGGTGGACGGACAATCCCATCTCGTTTCGCTTTCCGCACGTTCAGTTTGAGTTGATGGGCTGCCTTCTATATCTTTGCTACAACCCGCCCCATTTGCCTTGACTTTTGCTGCCCAGCCCAGTTCGAGGTATGTCCTCCCATTCCCTGTCCTGTCCCCTCCTGCCCCGTCTTGTCCTGAATATTGTCCTTTGTCTTCGTTTTTTTCGGGCAGCGGCGAAAAAACAACTATTTGTTATCCCTTGTAATTTGCATGGGCGCACCCGAAAACGTCAGTCAGTGGGGCAACGAGGCGGGGGCTTTTTGGGGGGGCCACTTTGACACATGGACAACGTCTCCATCGCAGTCGCAACGCCCGAAAATGAAGGAAAACCACCCACTTGTGCCACTTTTCCTTTCTCACTTTTGCGCCCTCAACTTTCGCTGTTTTTTCATTTTCGCTGGTTTTTTTTCTGCTTTTAATTGATTTCGCTTAAGTCTCATAATCGTGACACTTTGGCGCCTTTTAATTTGATTTTATTGGCCCTCAGCATGCCACGGCCCGCAGGACCTTCGCAGGACCTCGGGATTGCAGGACACCAGGACCAGGACTACGGTGCTCCAGGGGGGAGGGGCGATGTAAATGGGTCTGGGAAAGGGTTCTCGAGCAGTTGACCCGCGTCAATTGGCGCATTTTATGACGGCGACCTCGGCGAACTTTATTATTTTGTAAAAACAAGACGAAAAACAAAAAATGTGAGAAAAAAATGAGGTTGACATGGAAAAGCAGGGAAAACGCGCTGCCAGGAAAAGGGTGGTGGAATGGGGGTGGGGGTGGTGGAAATGAAAATGGGGAAAGGACGCTGTTCGCATTCTTCTTTTAAGATATTTTATGCCCTTTTACGTTCTGTTTTTGTTTTGTTTTTCGGTTTTGTTTGCCTTAGCACCGCCTACATTCTCGTTTTAATTTGCGTAATTGAGTGGCTCGTTTTAATTTCCATTTCCTTTTTACCAACTTCACTTCTTTCTGCTGCTCGCTGGGTATCAAGGGTTTTCCGGGCAACGAGATGTGGTTAATTTCCCAAATTATGTATAAATTGTGTAGATATTAAGTTCAATAGATTGCATTTTCCATGGACAACTATTTTTATAATAACTGGCTATCTTCTATCTTAATTCGTATTTCAATAAACAGATGAGGGGTAATTCCTTGGTTCATACATTCTTCAAATATCTTTACACTGCACAGCCAAATGGATGTGGCAAATAGAAAAACTGGGTAGCATTGGGCACACAAAAGGCGGCATATTAAGTTGTTGCCTCTGTCCTAATGGTAAAATGACAAACTGCCAAATGAGCTAATGTTCTTGGCCAGCTCCAGTTGGTCGAAAGAAATCCCTCAAAGAAGCCAAAATCAATTTGCAAGCCAAGTACCATGCATGCATTTCCTACCAACTTACATATGTATACATTTGGTTTATTATTACAAGATGCCAAGGCAACGCCACCATGTGCAAGCGGTGGACATTTGACAGGAGTGCTGGCCACAAAACGGCCAAGGACAAATTAGATTTAATTTAATTCACCCATCCATCTATACATCCACCTATATCCATCCATATCCACCTATCTATCACTGAATGCCCGTGCGGAGCAGTCGAGCATTTGGCCATCCATCAGATGGGGCCATCCGCAGTCCGATTGCGCCGGCACATAACCGATGATGAAGTTGCTCACTGAAGCGCCAACGAACACCAGTCAATGGCATTGATGATGCCCAGCCAGATTGTAGTGTCCCTCCATTCTTTGTTGCCCCCACTCCTTCTTCAGTCGGGCAGGACATTTAATTTATTAAAGAATTTGTAAAGCAATAAGTTTGTAGCCAGTTCCAGATCCAGTCGTGCCACTCCTGTTCCTATTTCCATCTATCCAATTGCCGAATCCCCTTCGTCCCGCCGACCCGAGTCGATAATCGTTTTCATTAAGCCGAGCGACAGGGGGCGCCAGCGTGCAACACGGCGGCTTAATTGCTGAAACGCCCCACCAAGTGAACCACCCAACCAGCCAACCAGCCCACATCCCATATCCCATCACCCAACCTCCTCCCCACCCATCAGTCAAATGGACAGTCGCACTAAGCGACACTTTTTAATTAAAACGCAAGAACAAAGAGGGAGTGGAAAATTGCTGAAGTGGGGGATGGGCGGGAAAATCTCTTGCTGACTTGAGGAAAATCAACTCATCTCGAGACGGCGACTTGAGACCACAAAAATTCAATCAAATCACGGCGCCCACCCATCCAATCCCCCCTCCCCCGGCTCCTCTTCCGCCATTGAACTTCGTTAGGCGGAAAGGTGGAATCCTATTTAGAGAAGGATACTACTACTTTAATCCACTGAAGCAGTTAGCTTGCTATAGGTAAGTGTAAGGATTAGTGCATTACATATCTAACCTTGATATTTTTGTACATATTATCACTGATAATAATGTTGCACATTAAGCTTTTGCCATGTAATTCGCCGTCTTTTTGGCACTTCCTAATGTCCAGTCACCTTAACCCGGCTCGCTTCCACCGCAGCAATCCAATCAAATGGCAGGAGGCATCAGGCGAGCACAAACATTATCCATTCCCCTGGAGCCCTTTCCCCCTGCCCTCTTTCCGATTTTCCTGATTTCCCCACTTGGGCCATCCAATCTCTTGGCCAGGGATCATTAGGCTCTGAGTTGTGAGGCAAGGGTTCATTCGCACTGCAGCTCATCCTGCACTGTGAGAAAAGAATGTACTATCGTTAGCAATCAACAAGCCCAAAAGTATGCAGTGAATAACTGAATAAATCCAAAGTTTCCAAATAATTTGTTGCCTACTTTTGCACATCTTTACCAGGGTTTTCGAAGTCCCATTGGATTTCCGTACATTAACGACTGAGCCCCAATTCTTTTCCGTGTAGATCGGCGTAAGGAAGCCATCACCTTCGTGCTGCGGCTGCTCATTTGCGTAATGCACAAATTTAATTTACCAAAACGCAGCCCAAGAATAAGACGCTGCCCGCTCTGCGAACTTTCGCCACGGAACATCAACGGCGAAACTTGCTTATCCGCAACGCATTCAGTGCGGTGGTCCGCTGTCCGCTTTTCGTTTCTCGCTTTTCCCGCTGCCAACCAACCGCCCGCAATTTTCCAGCCCACCCACAACTTTCGCCACCGCCGACGTTTTTCCACCCGATTTTCGAGGGAAAAGCTTACGTTAATTGTGTGTATCCTCCAGCTGCGAGCCGTGAGTTGCAAGTGCTTGGCACCTCCAGCCCATTCCCCCACCCGACTTCAAATGGGGTTCGTTGGTGACCCCAAAAGAGGGGGAGGGTCGTGCTGAGGCCCACGAGCCGGGCTCATTTTAATCAATTTTTAATTTAAATTTAATAGAGTAACACGCTTGGTGGCCCGTCGAAATGGCGAGAAAGGGCGAAAGTGGTCGGTGGCCTAGGGTTTCGGCGGGGGGGTGGGTGGTGCTGGGCGGTGGGGGGTCATAGCAATACATTGGTGTCATTTTACACGCATTCCTAGGTAAATAATCTTCAGAGCGTCACTAATGCGATGACTTTGTGGCGTTCTCTTCGGCGGCAAAGGGGAAATAAGGGGCTGGCAATGTAAATTTGCGCGTCATTTCGGTTCGTGGGGCAAATGTGGGTTAAGGTGTCACGGAGCAGCGAGCGGGCGATATTTAAAGGATTAAGTGATTTCCCAGAAATTAACACAAGTAAGAGTGTGGGTGCCATCGATTTGGCCTTCCTGTGGGCGGTTGGGCGGTTGGCCGGTGGGTCGCCTCGCATAGCTGTTTCTGTGGGTGGCCGCTCTTTTCTGGGGCGTTTTGCGGGCAGCCGGCAAATTGCGTGTTATTTTGACCATTATGCTTGGGGGCTTAACGTAATTCAATTTATGGCCTTGGTAAGTCCCTGGCTTCCCCCCTCCCCCCTCTTGCCCCTCTTCGCCGGCGCTGTCAATTGGTTATTTATGCGCTCCTTTTAGATTTTAGCGGTTAATTAAAGCACATTATGCCTTAATTGCTAGATTAAAATGCTGCTTCTTTTCCGCAGCAGCTTCTTTTTCTTTTTTTTTCGTTTTTTGGGAGGTCAAGCGCTGACCTTTTCCCGCATTTTTTTGGTAGGTGCTTTTTAATGACCCGCAATTAGTAGCGAATTAAAATGAGTGCCGAACAGAAAAGTTATTTCCGCCAATTGAAGAGTGCGAGTTCTAAGTTCTTTTTAAGTCCCAGGGCATAGAAGTGGGCTTACTTTAGGCATTTTTTAATTAGCATTGGGTGGGGTGTTTATCAATTATAACATCATTTGCCTCAATTAGCTCTTGCTATTACGTTTCAGAAGCGAAATATCTACCTTAAGTCGTATTTACTAAAAGCCATCTCAAAGTGAGTACTGTTCGCTGAAGATACCGCAAATATTTCCTGAGTGCAGTTCCACTTTAACTAGGAATTTCCCTCGAGCATTTGCAGATGGTTAAAAGTGGCCTACGGACAGTGGGTGGTGGGCAATGGGATGTTCATCGCTTGGGTGGCAGAAGGCGGCCAGGTGACTTTGAGTGGCCGTGCACCTGTCATTTGTCAGCCGGAGTCGCACCTTTGATGGGTTGCGATTGGAGCACGAATGCATTCGGCATTGGGCATTGGGCATTGGGCATTTGGCAGCAAACTGCATTTGTCCACTTTGATTGTCATAATTGCATTTCTTTGTGTGCGTGTCCGTGTGTGCGCATGTGTTGGTGCCCAGCCTGCATTGTGTGTACGTGACAGGAAGTAAGGCCGGAGATACCCATACACTCGAAGAAAATGCACACCTTGTTAGCCGAGTTGCATTGGACAGGATATGTTGGTTTATTTTTAAATTTTACCCCTAATCTTTGTAACTTCAAATAATTTAAGTTAACACGTTTGCGTTCAAATGAAAAACAAAGTTTCATTATTTTATTTACTGGTAATCACCTCATAAGTTTCCAAAGTAGCTAAGCTTATTTTTTCTCAGTGCACGAGTGGGCGCCAGACAAAAGCTTTGCTGTCAGAGCCGTCAGCACACATTGTGCGCTCTTCGAGGGGGGAAGGGGGACTGGGGGACTGGGGGGCTGACGGGATGGTGGGGCGAGCCGGGGAGTGTGAAATGGGGCGGGATGAGTGGGAGTGGCAGGGAGCCTACAGAGCCTGAGCAGCGCCAGCCAGCGTATAATGATATTAGTCCCGGACTAATGTATGCAAGCTTCTCTAATAAGCGCACTGCACATTATTAGTTATTAATTAGTCAGGTGAATTGCCCACGAGGCCCGGGCACCCACACACTCTCACCCGCACACCCGCACACACACACACACTCGTACTCATAAAATACACCTGCACACCCACGGGGCTAAATGTGTGCGACTTTTGTTGTAATCGCCCGACCGCATTGAACTCTGTATAGCTATAAAACTGTGTAGCTTTATGTGTATGACTACAATGGCCGACGGTGTTTTTCGGCTACTGCCTCAACATCCTGAATTATTAGAAATGAGCTAATTGAAAAACTCGGAGCGCCCCCAAAACACACACACCCACACACCCACGTAATGGCGTAATTCATCACGCAACGTGAGATGTAAATTGACAGCTAACAAGCTCAACGCCGCCAAATGCGGAAATCTAGAGAACGGAAAGCCGGCGATGAGCTACCAGCCCCAAAGTCCTGGGACCAAGCGATTGGGATGACTAATTACCTCACTCGAGGGAGCACGGGATGGGATATGGCCATGTATACCCAGGGCACTGAGGGAAGTACAGGGTGCAACATTTCGACAGGCTTTATATATATGATTTTAAAATATTCCCAAGCAAAATAATCACGTATGTATAGAGCTGCTTACTTCTAGACACTTTCACAATTAAATATCAAGTTAAGTCGCAGGACGAAGCAACGCCTTCGGGTTCGTAACAGCGTAATCTGCGACCCTAATCAGCCACGTAAGCAGCACAGGTATCCGGGTGACCATCGTGGGTTGTGCAACAAGCCAGGTTGCAGGTTGCAG
Organism: Drosophila simulans; assembly: GCF_016746395.2. Lineage (NCBI taxonomy): Eukaryota > Metazoa > Arthropoda > Insecta > Diptera > Drosophilidae > Drosophila > Drosophila simulans. The sequence goes on along the minus strand of NC_052525.2, from coordinate 18,494,801 downwards.
CTTGCAGCTGCTTAGGTTACGTAAAGCCAGTTGTGGCCAACAATTTGCGAGCGGAGCTTTTGTTTGGCTAGTTGCAAGGACTCGAGCCACAGCTCATCGCCAATCCAGCGCAAATATATGAAAACTTCAAGCTCCGATCCTGCGCCAAAAGTTATAATGACCTTTCTCGGTGCGATTCAAGTCCGAAATCGCAGTCCCCAGACCAATTTCATTTCCAAGCCAATCTGAGAGCCCAATCACGCGCCCAATCCCGTTCAGCGAACCCAAGTCCGCTCCGAGTCGCAGTCTAGAAGTCCACGAGTCCTGGAGTCCTGAAGTCCAATCCCAATCCCAATCCGAATCAGAATCCGACTGCGACTGCAGCTTAGCGCGTAATTTTCTATGAATGCAGCCATGGCTCTGGACCGCAGGAGGTCCGCCGAGCGACAGGAGACGAGTCCAAAAGGCTCGGAATGGGTCGCAAGGAGACGAGTCGTGCCACATGTATGGTAAATTAACACCCTCCCCGCCAACTGCGCCCCGCCCCACCCGATGTTGCACCGCCAGAAAAAAGTTGCAAGAAGGCAAATATTGGTTTAAGGTCACTTTCAGCTGAAGACTGACAGATTAAGGTCACCAGAACCCGATGTTGAGGTCACCCAACCAAAGAATATTAAGTTGACTACAAGGACTAGGATAGAATATTTTTCTCTCAGTTCACCTTTATTAAGATTATTTACTTATACCTAATTGTACCTTTTTTCTGCCAGTGCAGCAGCTCGAAAGTCGCGCTGCAACTGTCGCATATTGAAACGTTAATCGCATTGCTCCTTGCAGTTTTCCCGGCAGGGAAACAACTCCAGCTCGGACTGCTGGTCAGCGGGCGCAGGGATAATGGCAGCGCGGGATGGTGAAGGTGGGGGATTGGATGGAGCAAAGGCCGTCATATTTAGTTTTCCTTGACGCTCGCAGCTCACACAGCTGGATGTCCTTGCAGGCGCACACCCCCTTTCATGTCCACTACTTGCCACTCCGCCCCGCGCCACCCCTCCGCATTTCCATGCCCGCCCCAAAGCAACGTTTGCGATGATTACTTTTGGTGGTTGTTGACTGTGGCGAGTGGCCACTACCGCCCCTACCACCTCCTGCCGCCCACTGCAACGCCCCTTTGTTGTTCGCCTTGTGGTCAATGACATTTACTCGGAAGCAGCAGCGACAAAATCAGCAGCAAGGCAGCGAAAAATCAATGCAGCAGCAACGACACCGATGACTTTTCGAGACCCCTCGCCCACCCATCCGGAATCCACCCCCTTTTGGACCATTTAACCAGATGCCGCAGAAGACTTTTCCCACCTGCAGACCGCCAAAAAAAAAAGAAAAACAACAAAATAAAATGGAAGAAGAAAACACAGAGCGCTCTTCCGTTCGAGTGTTTTGGCCACATATTTCACAATTATCATAAATTTCTAGGCCAGGCACTTTTCTTTTAAACTGGAAATTTATAGGCGTAGTTGTTCCGATAATTGGATGTTGGAGTGCCCAGGATTGCCGGCAATCGAGATGATGGCATCGAAACCTCAGGGAAAACGCTTTAATGAGTTCAGCACAGGACAGCGGGCATTCATAAATTGCTGCCTGTTTATTATTAACCAACTGACATTTAATAACAATAAACACACTTCCCGAGAAGATATACAAGTTCGGGAAAATAGGGCAGAGTAATTGTATAAATACACCAAGAAAAATTGAGATAGAAACCGAGATCGGTTGCGCTCATAGTACTAACTGACATCAATCATTCTCATCAATCATTATCATCTTGGCAAGATTTTGAGATCGAAATTCTCAAATCGTTGAGAACGGCTTTTTCGCTGAGTAGATGTACAAAATAAGCTAAAATGAATTTAATTCTGCTATAGAATCATCTTGAGCTACATTCTTCTTGATTCCTTTTAATTGAGAAACATTTTTCAATCCTGCATCGATGAAAGAAACCTAATCCATACTAGCAAAACGCTCTTAGTCCAAAATGCTTGCTAGTCCAGTGTACTTCATGCAACTGAAGACATTTGGCGTATTTTAACTTGTGGCAAGTGGGTGTTCCGGCCAGGATTAACAGAATCCCTTTGAGTTACCGCGCTTCTTGGAAACCACACGTTCCGAATTCCACTTGCCGCTGCTAATTTCCTTCTGGCTGGCAAACATTCTGCGGCCAACTCACCTGCGAGCAAATCAAATTCCAGACATTGGCCGAAGCTTTTCTCGCACTTTGCTCGCCGGAGAGAAATGCGAAATTGCGGTAGCAACAAGTCCGCCAATTAGCCGCGTGCCTCGAATTCCCCGCCCGCACTCCCTCTCTCTTAACCCCTTGCCACACCACCGCCGCACACACCCTGCCCCCTCACCTTTGCACGCAAATCGTGGCAGTGGCGCGTTAATTGGCTTTCATAATTGACCAAAAAGGACATTGGAGGCTGTGGGAAAACCGCACTCATGCACAGCTCGAAATGGTCAATTTCCTGGTTTTATTTGTTAAGTAATCGCATTGGCACTTCAAAGCTTAGCATATCCTCAAACTCATTTATATAAGCCACTTGCAAGTTGTTATAGTTAGTTACGTTTTCATTCCTCTACCAGATTTTAGACGAATTTGAACAGAATAAGTTGTGAGTTTTTTCCTTTGTGTATATCGACCACTGAAATGAAATGAGCAAGCTAGCGTTCTTTTTGACTGGCAATTGCAGCAGCTTGGCCGATAATTCTTGTGGACATTTTTCGCATTCGCATTCGGATTCGGATTCGAGCCAGGCTGAAACACGGCGAAACGAAAGGCGAGCTGGCCAAGATGACAACACGGATGTTGATGCATCCAATTAGGCGGGCAATTACCGAGCACCAGCGGTCCAAAGGAGCTGCAAGTCACTCTACGGATCGGAGCTTCAGGTGGCTGACAGGGTGATTCAAGAAACTGCTCCCCCAGATTCGCTGCTAATGAGGAAGCTGCGATTAGGGCGGGGGAAATGTGATTAGCCAACTTGAAATGAGCTTACTGCAATTATATCACTTTACTATTCAATGCGCGCCAAAAAGTCTTCTGTATCTTTTTCATTGCATTCTTCTAGATACTTCAGTTTCTCTTAACAACAAACAATAAACAATTTATTATTTTAATGATAAAGCTAGTATAAGTCTATCTAAATTTCAAACGATCTGCCATATCTTAAATACAGAGTTGCATGATATAACTTTTCGTTCGCTAACTGACAAAATGTCTTAACAATTTAGAATTTTGAAAAAATATAGCCACGATCAAAAGCGCTACACTTTACTTTCAAAATGTGTCGCTTTCATTGACCGGAGTTTTTACGCTTTGCAATTAATTCGTTGGTTTTTTTTATAGCCCTAGCCCCCACCAATGGTTGGAAAAATGCTGCCCTCTTTGTCATTTAAAGCGATATTTATCATCGTTGTCTACTCCCAGGCTCATTTGCATTTGCCACAACCGTGGGGGCATGGGTGGAGTGGGTGCTTCCATCCGAGTGGCAGGAGTGTCGCCTGCCCGGAACGATAAGTTGGCCCTGTTTTTATGGCTTGCACGCTCTGGGCCAAGTTGTTTGTGACCGCTTCGGCACTCGCTTCGTTTTCATTTCATCAATTAACCAAAAGGCAGCAAAAATGTGTTTTCGCCCTCTAATTAGCATCTACATAAACAGAGGGAAATCCTATTAGCACCCGCACCCGCACCGCACCGCACCCCGATGGAGTGTTGTAAAAAAAAATACAAGAAAAAAAATAAACAACCGAGCCATAAATACTTTGGGGCAAATGTGGGCGTGTGGGCGGCAGGACATCGCAGCTCATTAGCAACTCGATTCAGCAATGTGCCGCATTGCTGGCAAAGTTGTTATCCCCGGAACGTGTCCTTTGGCAGCCATTCAGAGGTGGATTTTGCATTCAAAAATGACATTTGCGATCGTTAACATTGCAGTCTTCTCAAAGGGATTTGTGCCTTTCAATTCATACGAAGAGATTAAACAAATTATTAGACCGCCTTTAAATGTCCCGCTTGCGCTGGCTTGAATGCAAAAACGCAACAAATAAGCCCTTGTTTCGGGAATCCAAAGTCCGGTCGCCATAAAGGTCCATCTCGCATCCAGCTCACGTCGGAGTGCGAAGCCTTCGCCACCTGGCTAATATTGCGAGAATTCTTCTCGGGCTGTGATGACAAAAGAATCTGCTGCACTAATTGCTGCATAACTCGACTGTATGTGGCTTTTATGTTCGCTCCTCTGTTCTTTGGCCTCCCTGTCATCGCACATTGCACATCGCCGTCCACCGCCCACCGCCCATCGCACTTGGGATGCTGTGTCAACGCCGGAGTTCATTTGCGAGCTGCCCGCTCTCCTTGGTATTTTGAGCACGGAGCGGGTGCCAGGTCCTGCTCGTGGTCCTGCTCCTGCTGCTGATTTGCTCCTGGTTGGGTGTCCATTGTAGCCACGGCCACTTCACGCAGTCCCCGAGTGCCGATCCCAGCCCCGAACGCCAGTTTCAGTTCCACTTCCAGATACGCATCCTTGGGATACCTGGAAGACCCCTGTTTGTTCTGCCCGGTACTCCAGGGGTTTACGCTTTAACCAGGTTCCCTCCTGCGGTGGGGAACCTTTAAAAAACATTTACCCCTGTCAAATGGGTTAACTGTGCACTGGCCGAAAGTCAGAGGAATAAGTTCATAGATACAGATAGATGACAATAAATACATAATTCGATATTACGAAAGGATAGAGGCTTACTTTCACTTGGGGTTTTGGTCTGATCAAAGAGTTAAGAATCTTGGGTAGGAGTTAGGTATCTGTTAGTCGAGTCAGCGCCGATTTATTCCGCCTTGAGCCGCGTGGCTTGGTCCCTGTGTGCGTACCTAAATGTATCCATATGCCTGAGATACGGGATACCAAAGCCAATTACCTGTGCGTCTGTCCCCCTCCAAAGTGAAAGGGAGAAATGCTGATGTGGAGGGGGTGGGAACTGGGGGAAATTGGGGGTATTGAGGACTTAGGAGGAGAGAGTTGTCTGGGCCTGCGGCTGCTGTGGGAAATACAAAACTGACGCTGGGGCACAGTCTCCGTGGGCCATGCGACAAATTTGACTTTTATGCTTTTGAGAATTGCCTGTGACACAGATACAGATACGGATACAGAGATACAGGAACGCACACGGGGCTGCCAACGGATACAGATACAAGTGCAGGCGGACTACGGATACAAAGTACACACACACACACACACACATCTATGTGTGAGTACGCCCCCGACGGTTATGCAATTACAACAGGTACAAAAACCCAACGAGGCACTTGATGCGACTCTGATGATGATGATTCTCGGCGGAGGATCGTAATGATGATGATGCTGATAGAGTGTGGCAATACACTGAGGGAAAAGCCGACGGTGGGCCAATGGTCCGCCGGGTCGTCCGTATCCGTGTCCGTGTCCGTGTCGGTGTCCGCCAGTTGAAATGGACGCCGCACACAACAACAAATTGTTTGCCGGGTAATGCGAGAACTTTTTCGGGGTAAATAAGTGGATGGCCCTCGGCTAGGAGTCTGCAACGGAACACTCGCAACGCACATCCAGCATACATGCCAGCCACCCAACCAGGTGGTGCACTGAGAGAAATGAGCAGAACAAAAAGTGAAGTAAACAGAGCTGAAAGATTATCACTACAATGTTTGCTACCAAAGTAATTAAAAGCTTGCCTGAAAACCAATTTCATTTGGAAAACCATTTCATGCTTTTGCAGTCTTCACAGGACTGAAAAAGTTGCGGAAATTCCTCGCCGTGTATGGCCACCCACTTGGTGGTGGATCTGTCCGAAAGCAGAGAATTAAAATTCAAATTCCAATTCATCAAGATAATCGCATTTCAGAACTTTTATTTGCCCCCGCACAGAAGTCACATGTGCGAGCGAGAGGCGGCTCTCGTGCGTGCCTCTCGTTTCCAGCACTCACAACCACCCACAGCCACCCACAATTACACACACCCACACAAGTGTCCGTTCGCGTGCGTGTGTGTGTTTAATTGTGCTGGTGTTCGGTTTTGTTTGTGCAGAACGGGCAGCGGATGTTGTAAATATTTGCAAATAGCCGTCACAGTTCCCAGACCGAAACCCGACCCCAAGAGCCCTGGTTACCCTGACCATCCTGGGCCATTCGGGGCCATCCTATCCCAAATCCACGCCCACCACGTCCACTGCGAAAAGGGGTTTTTAGGGCCAATTATTATTAATTGCTTTACAGATACAGAACAGTAGTGAACAGCCGACTCGCAATTTGCAAGCGAAACACACGACGGGAATAAAATGGCAGGAACACAGCAAGAAAATCTAGACCAGGAAACGCAGCTTTAATTACCCTGTCAGCTACTTTGGGGCAGCCCGATGTTTATTAACAGCTCCATTCGGGAAGGTTTTCCGGTGCCTATTTGCTTACGCGAAACTCCATAGAATCAAGAACAATTGCAAACATTTTGCAGGGTATTTACGATTGTGCTGGAGTGCATGGAACTCGAATATTACAATACTAAGTACGATAAATATATTTGACACCTTTTCTCAGACTCGAAAATATATAATAAGATAATAAATAAAACCTTTTTTTTTACCTTTTAATTAGTAAGAATAAATAGATAGATATAGGTAGTTTTTGTCAATAAACAATATATACAATGTTTAAAACTAACAAAAATAGGAATGGCTTCGACATAATTTACTTATGATCATGCACATATTTCTAATGCTAATATAGTATTGAAATAGTTTAACAAGTCTAGTGAATAGTGATAGAACAATAAGATACCATCGGGATATATTGAAAATTTAATTCGTATATATGAAGAAAACATTATTTATGCAACCGATTTAGGAAATATGTGGCATACTCTCGGGCAAAGTCTGGAGTCGCAGGACGGCGACTTGAAGTGGACTTTAGCCCACTTGGCAGATGAAACCCATGGCACGCCATCCGGCAGATGGGGAGCCGAGTCGAGTCGGCAAAAAGTGGCACACAAAAAGCGGCAATAATAATAACAATAAACCAGGGGCAGTAATAGGAATGGAGCCCAAATGCAAGCTGTTGCATAATGCCGCTGCTCCACAGTTGCCACTGACTCGAGTCGGACTAACTGGATGGATGGATATTTGGACGGATGGCCGGGCTCTAGGCTCTTGGCTCATGGCTCATGGCTCTCGGCTCATGGCTCTCGGCTCATAGCTCTTGGCAATTGCCAAGCGGATTTTCCGCTCGAGAGCGCTTTTCCAGCCGCCAGAGAAGTCTTGGGTAGAACTGAAAGCGGCGATGCTGGGAAACTGAAAGCTGAGAAAACTCGGAAAATGCGAGCGACGCACTCAAGCGTTCACATTTTTAATCATAATATTTTAAACAATATAATTGCAAAACTAACAAAAGATGCAGTAAGCAAATGATGATGCACAAATTGCCAATAATTCGGCTCTTGTGAAAATTGCGAAATTGTGAAAATTTCGCAACTGATTGAATCGATTGTTAAATTGCCAAATTGGATTATTCTTCTATGAACAACTGCACAAAGAACAATATAAAATCATCTTAGATTAGTGAAAGCTTAAAGAAGTTTGAAGAACGATTATTCAATGAACAAAAAAAGTGACAACTTTTAAATGATGACGAAGCAAAAGGATTGACAAATGTACATATTTGGTGTTTCATTGCGTTAAAGGTAAAAACATTTTAAATGCTTATTCAAAATGTATCTAAAACGGCTTATCTTATTTCAATCTGATTCTAAGGGCCTTAAATTTTTTATGGTACCACAATTTTTAAGTGTGTTTAGCTCATTGTTTTATAAAATATATTTATAGAACATATTCTCGCATTGTCATTTGTACAGCTTTTGTCTTTTAACTGTTCAAAAGATGCAATAATTTAAATAATTGCAAATCGATGTTCTCAATTAAATTTTTAAATTTATATATGATTTCAAGGAACTATATTGTTAAGCGTTCCGTTTTTTAAGAGAGTATCGTATTCAAACTGAAATATAATTACAAAATATTGTTAGATGAATTGTTTTAATGACATTGTTCATACTTTTATCATTTTTTTTGCGAAAATCTTACCTTTTTTTACCAATTTTTATACCAAATAATTGATCCTCCATAGCTAAGATCACCACCAGATCACCGGCAACAGAGGAGACTCCAACCCATGCCAGAGCATTAAATCAACAAGTACCACCGGCCCAAAAGTATGCAATGCATGTTCGATGGAACGTGCTGCGCAAGCAACACGCAACAGCAACGGAACTGGATGCAACGGCATGATACAACATGTTCGAGTTCCACACGGTCCGCTGTGTGGATGGCAAGTGAAGAAAAAAGTTCGTTTCTTTTGGGGTTTTTCGTTTTGCATTAGATCTTTATTTAATTCTTTTGCGCTTTTCTCGTTTCTAGGCCAAGTTTTTCGCCAAGTTCCACTTTTAGACTTAAAACGTTGTTCTCTGGTAATAATTAATATGCATAACGTTACTTACAGTTTCGCTTAACTTAGTATAATAATAATTAATTCATACAATACAATAATTAATCATAATAAGGTGTAAACTACCCTCGTTCAAATGCCCGTTGTTGTTGGTATCGGTATCGGTATCGTATTGGTTGTCTATATAGTTCTGTGCTGCGTTCTTTCGTTACGTTTTTATTAGTTTTTATAAAATATCACATTTTAAGCTTTTTGTTTGTGGGAAAACCAAAGTTTCGAACGAAAAATTCACCGGCAAAGCAAAATCGGGCGTTGGCAGAAGCAAAGCAAATCTAGCGAGACCCAAAGAACGCCAGCACTCTTTATCGAAATCGAAATCGAAATGATGATCGGTCTTGGGATCGGGATCATTATCCATCCCCATATTCGTTATACATATACTTGGTTGTGGTGCTAAAACTTTGCTTTATTTTACGATTTATCCAATATCTAATGCGCCTTTCTGCGGTAATTCGCGTTTAATATTTTATGTAGACATTTAAAAGTCTGCAAAGTGCAGCTTGGGAATTTAAAATTGTAATTTCTTCTTGTAATTCGTATATGCATGTCTGTCTGCGTGTGTTTTGTTTTTCCTCTGTTACTGTGTGCGTGGTGGAAAGTGCTCCCGCGTTGGGCGCCACTTTCTACAATCGGATTTTCCATTGTTGCTACAACTTGATTCTAGAATTTCCCCTATAGTGCTTCGCCTCCTCATCTTCGTTTGCTTCTAATTGTGGACTGGAAATAGACAGGACTACGAAAGTGCTCGGAAAGTTATCAAAAAAGGCCAGCTCGAATGAAGGTATTGGTAGGGAATTGTATTTATTTAGTACACCAATATTTTTAATCTTTGCTTTTAACTTTTTTTTTTACTTTCAAGACAACAAACTCAACTTTTGGATATGCTCAAAAATTACTCCATTTTAAGTCACCGGATGAAACGCCTATTTGTCCACGGTGTTCGACTTACAAAGTACAAAACACACAGCATACTTTCGGACACCTTTTTTACAGGTTTCAAATGGACTTAGAATGATATTCCATAATTAAACGAAATACTTGGGAGTTTCTATCATGGCTTCCCTAGTCCGCTGATTTAAGGAACTCATTTCTGGACGATGCCTGAGGTCTTGCAGTTGGCATTTTAAGAGCTATTTTCCCTCACTGTGAAAGTTGAGTCGGTGAAAATGGACTTTTGTTTGGCTGGGGAAAGTTTTCGAAATGGAAATGAAATTCTTACAATGTTTCTCTATAGCTGCGCCTGCTGTGTGGATGTGGATGTGTGGAGGTGTACATTTACCATTTATCATTAGTATACACATAGGTATGTATGGGCTTATATATGCATTTGCTTAAGACACATTTTTCAATAAGTAAGTGGAACAACTCGCCAACTGTTTCGGTTTCAACTACATGCACATAAATTACAGATTTACTTTTGTTGGGGTTTTAAATGCTTTTCCATCGATTCGGGTTTCTTTACGCATTGAAAAAGTTGACAGGCATTGACATATATATTTTAATTTTGTTTTCATCCATTTCTTGGCTTTTGTTTTTGCCCTTTCTTTTATGGGTTGTGCGTCAATTAAATTGTTTATGTGTCCAAATTTATTTACAATTCGTTTAACACTCAGAGCTTAGGTTACCAAAAAAAAACACGTTTTATTAAATATTCCTTTTTTATTAATATTAATATTCGTATAGTTATAATCCACAATCTTTACTCTATGTACAAGCATTGCTAGGTTATAAATAATAAAAAAAATCGTATATATTTAGATTTATATATAATTAATGATCATGTTTGCTTTACGCGCAGACAACATGGTGGTGCAATCTTCTAGATCTATTCTCCACGTTCATCCACAAAAAAATTATCGCGCTCACGTATTTCTAGTCGGATGCAATAAAAAAAAATTGGCTTTAACATAGTTCGTATGTACATGAATAAATATATATATATCTTTATATATATGTATGTGGTTGTGTGTGCTTGTGTTTGCGTGTGGTGAGTGCGGTTACATATATTCTATATGGATATATGCCTAACATACAGTTAATTAGCGGTGCCAGATCTGCCAGATGGTTAATAATACATATATTTTGAATATATATATTTATCAATTCTGTGCTTAGTAACGATTAGTTTAAAATGTTCATCGGCCGCCAGGAAAAAAAACGTCGGTATACATCTATTCAACATGCGCAACTCGTTCGTCGGATATCGATTATCGCCTATCGCTTATCGCCAATCGCTATAATCGTTTACTTTCTGCATTCCAGGGGGTTTCTCCTTCTTTCTCTTCATATATGTGCTAATTCTCTTTGCTTCAAACTCTTTTCCTATTTCATGCATTTCTCTTTTAGTTACTTTGTTGTAGGTACCTTGCGTTTCGCTTTAAAGTGATTCCGAGTCCGTATCCTCTTCCGCTCCCCCTTTTGCATATTCGTATCCCCTCTCCCCTTACAACATATCCGCTATGGAGCCGTAGTGCTGCTCCTGGCAAATCGGACGACAGCACTCCTCCACGGCGTCGTACTTGTAGTGGCGCCTCCGGTTCATCTGACTCCTCTGGTAGTAACTTCTCCCTGGCTCCTCCTCTTCCTCCTCCTCCTGCTCCTCCTGTTCGTTTTCCTCCTCCTCCTCCTCCTCCTCCTTACTGCCCATCTCTCCGGGATCGCAGATATCCAGCTCGAAGGGATTCAGACGATCCTGGGCGAGGGAGTAGCGCTTCCGGGGCGGCTGCAGTGATGATGTGGACGATGACGTTGACGCTGATGACGTCAGCTGCTGATGCTGATGGTGACGACGGCTACTGTAGTTGCTATAGCTGCTGCCGCTGTTGGGTTGGTGGTAATAGTGGATGGCATGGCATGAGGCAGTCTTTGTATTGTATTCCTGAAAAGGAGAGCGCAACAATTTGTTAGCTTTCAAATCAATTGTTTATTTAATCTAAGGTTTGTATAACATATACATAACTATAAATATTAGAATGTAAACTAGTTTTGGTTTAAGCTTTACTATTAACCCTTTCAGTTATTCGAATGTCTGAAATAAAGTGTGTTTTGTGCTGTTAAAATATAAAAGCCAGCGTTTGGCAAAATAAATATTCTGTAAACTATTCGGAAAACTCTGAATCAAAATCATTCTGCTGTAAAATTAGTTTTCTCTTGTGTGGGGCTGGATTTAAATAACTTTCGTATTTTGTTAGTGGCCAATGATGGGATGTTTTTTTTTTTTTTGTAGTTCAATCCTGTAAAATGTTGCTACATTTTGTGAATTTCATAGCATTTATTCAGCTGCATTTTGGTTTAGAAATTCAGTACGAATTGAAACCTCAACCGATTGAACTGTGATGCCATACAAGGTTCAACAAGTTCGGGCTTTTGGTCAAGTCAAGTGAGGAGATTCCAGCAATTGACTTTTGGCAGCTTCTTCTTTTATCCACTTCCGGTAGCTCCAACATCCCACCCATACACTACGAGCATGTAGTCACTTCCCTTCGGTCGACTTTTCCAGAACCAACTGAATATTGTCTGCGCTAAAATTTGTTGCCACAATTTGTGCAACAAATTTTGTGCTCCAGCGTTTGCTTTTGCTTTTGGCTTTTGGCGCACTGCCTCGACATCTGTGGCAAAGTGTGTGTGGAGTGTGTGTGTGTGTGTGTAAATAACCAACATAATGGCAGAAAGGTCGCATTCTCATAAAGTTGGCGCTGACTTTCAGGGGTATCCTGCACTCCTGCTCCCGTACGCCCGTACTCCTGTACCCGTTTGCCTCCCTGCTCGTCGTCCTTCCTGTGCCCCGCATATTATCAATAAATTGCATCTGACTGCCAAGCAGACAACAAAACGGTAGCCCTATCTGCAGACCCCACCCCCAACCCAAGTGCCACCCAACCAGCCACCTGACTAACCCGTTATTAAGCGACAGCTTAAACACTGGGCGAATTAGACAAAAATGCAACTAAACTAAAGCGGTAACCCATATTTCAGTTATAATTAAAAACTAGACCAAGGTACGAAGAGTCTACATTATATTTTGTGAAGCACCCCGTTTAAAGGTGTCTAAAAGTATCCATTTAAAATATATTGTTGCATAAATTTGAATCCTTTGTGACGTTCCTCCAGTTCTCTGAAGCAAATGTCCACTTGTTTTCCCTTGTTTCAGCACCACCTTTCTCCCAGTGTACACGTTATATGGGCTTGGGCCCTGTCACACCGCACCTTGTTCTAATTTATTTATTGTTGCATGCATGTGCCTTTATTGGGCGTCCTCCAAGTGGAGGAGGGGCCGGCCCCGGAACCACTCCCCCACCACTTAACCGCAAAATATCGGAGAGGACCGGTGGACTGGACTTTAACAATTATGTTTTGCCGGGTTGTTCGGTTCGGTTCGGTCAAAGTCAACAGTGGGCGAGCGAATATGTCTGACAATTTGATGCACTTGTCGCTGGGCTGGCCATTTGGTGCCAAAGTTATTAAGCACTTTTCGGGGACGCCAAAGGGGAGTGGAGGTTAAACCGGACTGATGTGACCCAAAACTGGACTGAGTTTTAAAATCGGCTTAAGCAGGCAAATGTATTTCGAATGAGCCACACATCCTATTCATGCAGGACCCACTCTGGCTCATCCCCATCCCTTGCCCTTTCCCATTCACCTTCTTGTTTCGAGTTTATTGATGTCGACGTGGGTTTTCATGCCTCGGCAGAGGGTCAGTTGGCATGGTTAGGGACATCAGGGTGCAGACTCGTCTGCAACGTGACAAAACCCATTATAGATGCGACCGCAAAGATAACACTCGCTTTTCGGTCCAGACTCGACTTCTGATGGATGCCCAAACACAAGTGTCAAGCCTTCGGTTTGGGCAGCTCTTCTGGGTGCGGGAAACGGTGTGCGATTTGCCAGTGATGCCACTGCGAAAGGTACAACTCTGGCAAGCGATGTAACTGAAACACATCGTAATATTCCACTTTAAGAGTTGACACACCTATATGGATCGGATCAGTAAAACTGTGAGTTCCCAATAAATATTAAGTGCTGTGTGCTTTTTATAACTAGTAAGCTGTGTCCTCAGAGCTCAATCCTTAGTTCATCTGCATCACTGAGGTAGCCATTAAAGTCAGCCAACCTCAGTGATGTTTGTCTCGCCCAGCAAATTTCATTAGAGCTCCCCTAATTAACCGACGAACGAGAAAACAAACGTTGGGGTAATTTATGGTACCTTTTGCCAGCTAAAAACCTCTTCAAATAAGTACCTATGTACATTTATGTACATATATGTACGTGTACCCAAATGCGCCCCATCACTTCCGGTTCACTGGTGGCAAGTGAGAAAGAGCGACGCTGCAAAGTTTCCATAAATTTCATTTTGTAACCATCAAGAAGTTAAGTCAACGATAAATTGAATGGCTGCATGATTGACTGAATGAGCGAATGAGTGAATGAGAGGCTGTGTTCTTTGGTGGTGCAAGTGGGCGGTGGCTGGCGGTTGGTGGTGCTGCGGCTGTCAGTTGCTTGTCGGTCATTGTGTGGCTCGTTGCGTTTCGGCCAGACATCAAAATCCACAAGCGGCTACAAAAAGTTGGGCAAAAATATGAGAGTGCCAAAGAGATAAATGGAGTCAGGGATAAAAAACGCCTACGATTCGAGGTCGCAAAAAACTCGCACAGCACAGGGCGCAAAAAAAAGAATAGCTTAGCTCATAAGCTTCGCGTGCTTATGCATTTACAGCTTTCAAAATTTTCACTGCATATCTGCGGCGGTAGGCTGGAAAATATTTTAAATATTTCCCATTTTCAACGAGCTTTTTCTGTGGGTTGGTTAATTACATTTAAACAAATATATGCTATGCTCAATGCCATTGGTTTAGGTTTTTTTTTTTTTAATCTGTAAAAAGTGCATAATGTTTGATTTATTATCTAAACTGCATCAGGTCCAAATTGTCAGGCTTAATCGAACAATTAAATGAAATTATGCAGTGGCTTTGGGCGCAACGAAAAAAAAGAAAAAACAATAATTAAATTAACCATTAAAATTGAAATGGAACAACCAGCGGAACAGACCACAACTATTATATCGACCACAGCTGTCGCTGCATGCATGGCGTGTGCGTAAAAAAGCGTCAATATAAATATAAAGCAGGCGACAACAACAATGCCAAAAAGTCAAAAGCCGTCAAAAGGCATCATTGAGCCGAAGGGGGCGTGGCAGTTGGGAGGGGGTAAGGGGGCGAGTTGGGAGCCAACACCTCCACAACATGAAGCACTTCTCTGCGTGGGCCCCGCCCCCGCCACCTCCGCCTCTTTGGCCAAAGGCGTGGCACCGACATGTGACATGTGCCCTCCTAAAAACGTCATGGCAACCCAACCCCCTCTCCGGCCACCTTTGACCCCGCGCCCCTGGTGGCCAGGTGAACGGGGGGAGGGGGTCTGGAGGCTGGGGGAAGCACCTGCCCAGCCGACAATAGTGCGGAAATATTAAATCTGCGCGTCAGGCGAAACGAGCGAAGGCAAGAGAAGAAAACAATTTCGGGCAAGTGAAAACATTCTGGTAACAAAAGGGGGCGGCGAATAAAAGGGGGGCGGGGGTCAAAGGGCGTGTCACAGACTTTATATAAATTGCAATAAACACGAATTGGCTGGCAAGCAGCAGGAAGGCAAACTTAAAACTGATTGTGTATTGATGGCTCTGATGTCTGGCGTGTGTAGATATTCAAGGGGCACCATCTGCCGTCCTGATAATGGATGAATATGAATTTGATTGGGACAATCATTGCATGTGGTCAAGTGGGGTTGGCCATAAGGGTTTATTTAGGCATTACTGTAGCAGAAACCAAATTCAGTTGAGCACAAACCAAATAAGCAACTCAAGTGAACGTCACCGCGTCCTAAGCTTTTATTATATGGAGTAAAATATAACTAGCTAGCTATTATGTTGTGTAAAACTTTTAAGCAGGTTCTCCAGCACGTTTAAACTTTGTTAATCCCATTAAATGAGGACACCTTGTGGTGGTGGTGGGTCAGTTGCCAACCCCAATTCCCCCACCCTACCCCCTTCTTGCTCCATCGACAAAGTGCAGAAAGTGTTGCCTACTTTTTGGGGCCATGCACTTAAAGTCGCTTCGAGGCGCCGTCGACGATGTTGTGCTGGGAAATTTCTGACAGGTCATAAATTGGCGCAGCGGGCGGTCTTGCCACACCCCCTTTTCTCCATCCAAACGCGGGTATTGCGGGGGGAGGGTAGGGTGTTGTGGACTGGAATGCCTTTGCCAAGCCCAAACGCACACACACACACACACACACTGCACACAACAATCCACCCATCGGGAGATATATATTCTGATGACCAAATGTCGGCGTTGTCGACGTTGTTTGTTCGCTGCTCTCCGGCAAACAAAACCAGACCAAACGAGACGAAACGAAATGAAACGAAATGAAAACGCATTCCCCGCAACAGCTCGTGCACAAATACAAGCGCAAATGCAAATGCAAATACACACACCAATACCAATACAAATAAAGGTGTGAAGCGGCACGGCGCAACAACAATGGCCATAATAATGGCCAGGAACAACGAAAAACCAAGTGCCATTCCGTCGCCCGCCTTCATTTGCATTCATACATACACGCATACATACATACATACATACATAAGCGTGTGTATTTTTTACAGTTAATGAAGCGACCAAGGACCGGAGACCAAAGTACGAAAAAAACAACAACAACAGGAGCAGCGGCCAAAGCAAACAAGGCATGCCAACTACACTTGCAAAAATAAAGGGAACATCTGGCAATTTCCTTTGCAAAATGTACTAGTATGAAGAAAATCTAAGAAACGTTTAAATGTTCCTTTAAAAAACCTTGACAAGTTTAAATATGTAAAGTTCGCACGATTTTAGTATACAATAATAACTCATTTAGTTTATTTTTATAAATATACATACGTATATAATCATATTAGGGTTGTAGGGATGAAGTTTAGACTTAGTTTCATTGAACTAAGACAGATACTAGTGTTGATTAATTATGTATGTATTGCATTTAGTTTACAAATGCTTTGCAACATCTTTAAAACAAATAATAGAATCGGTGTCTCATTTCTTAGGTGAATATATACTTTTTCTGCCAGTGCAGAACCAACGCTTTGGCACCTTTGCTTGCCCAATTTTCCCACCTCGCACTTCGTTTGCAGCGCTTGTTTATTAGCCAACGCCGAGCGACAATAACAACAACGACAAAATCAGCAGCAGGGACACGGGCAAAATGGCCGACGCCGCGCTTAATTGTGCGGCCAGCGACCGGAAACGGAAACTGATTGTGCGGTCTGGCGGGACGGGAGGCGACAAGTGCCTTGCCCTCGTCGCTACCTTTACCCCATTGATTTGCAACAAATCTCATTCACATTAACGCGAACGCGATTTGCCAGCGTTTTTAGTCGCGCTGGCGGCTTTCCAATCAACGCATTTGACATTTCACCAGCCATTTCCAACCATTTCCCCGCTTTCCCGCACTCACCACCACACATTGATTAAGCAAAGGAAAAATGGGGAATGGTATTTTTTTTTTTGGTTTTTAGGGGCCTACGTCAATCGGTTTGTTTGTTTGCCAAAAAATTGACTTTGAGATTCTATTTCTGTTTTTTGCACTGCCTGGTTTTCCTTTTTGAATTTTTCTTGTTTTTAGCGTTCTGGTCCTGATTGATGGGCTAAGATAAAGCTATGGTCGGGCGTTTTGGTTGGAGGATCTGTCGTTTGCATTTAGCAGTGCTCGCTACTACTCTCCATCTTGGCCAAAAAGGAGCAAAAGCCGGAATAAAGGACAACGAGCCGCGTTCAATTGAAGCTGCGCCCCGATTTTCCCATCTTTCCACCCTTTGCCGTAATTGATGTGTCTGCGTTGCGTTTTGTTTTCCGTTTTCACTTACAAGTTTTGCCCATTTCTTTTTTTATTTTCTCTGCTTTTTTACTTGCAAGCTGATCTGCAAAATCCCGGCGAGTTGTACATCTCTATTATAACTTTCATGGCACGAATAAAGGAGAAGAAATAACAGAATATCCGAAGACCATAAAGATTATCCCAAGGAGGTCCATTAGGCTATTTTTTCATACAAGCTGATGGAAAACTTGGCCATTTATATCGGATTTAAAGTCAATTAACACGGCTTGTTGTGGGTCTGAAAAATGCACATTCCATAACCATCGGCAAAAGAAAGAGGTGGGAAAAAAACAGAAGTTATTAACGATTATTTTCTAAATAATTAAATGCTGGCAGCTAAAGTCAGTTTGGCTTAGCATTTAAGCCAAACATTGGATGGCAAAACAAGATAACATACTTTTTCCAACACTTTATCAGCGCGAAATTCAGTTAGGTGACCATTTTGGACTGAATGAAGTTGCAATATAACGAATTCACTGGCCCTAAAATCAACTTGAGCCATGAGCACCATGTGCCGAATGCCACATATTAAACGATAGTTGGGTAATCCACATCAATTACGAGCAGTGCGACTTATTTCACCCGGCCAGTGGATGAGCCCTTCAATGGCGACTGAGACAGAATAAACCTTTTGACAACTGCGTCTCATTTGGCAGTCGAATTGATTGCGCAACAAATGTTCCATCATCCCAGCCGAGCAGCTCATCTCATCTGGCATTATCAATTGCTCTTCACGCACGTTTGCCCGTTGTTAATGTTAATGCAGTCATCAGCTTAAGGCCGCCGAACAATGCCCAAATAGTGGGTTGCTATTCCCAGTACCCAGGCCAGTTCCCTGATTTTGGTCCCGAATCCCCGGTGAGGTCCAAAGGTCCAACCCCTCGCTATGAAACCACGCACAACAACACACCAGCTGTGGGCGCAGCGAACCTCAAGTCGATAATTTAATGGTCTCTGCCATTTAATCTGCATTGAATTTATTATCTTGGAAAAAATTAATCTTGATATGTGGCCGGCTTATGGCGGCGACGACGACGAACTGCCCCCCGCTCTCCTTGTCCCAAAGCACCGTTCGACTGACGAAAATAGCTAAAAAGCCGCGACAAGCACGCGCCACACCCCCGTTCTGCCGCCTCGAATATCTCATAAAAATTTGCAATTGTGCGGGTGGAGTGTCTCTAAATCTTTAAAGAATTATTTACTACAGTTCTCGTCTTAGGCGGCGAGTGGAGGGTGATTTCGGTTAGACAACCCCCGAAAACCAAGGAGTACGCTCAGACGCTCTGTGCGTGCACTGGCAAAAAATACTCGAACTTGGGTAATGGATTTTATTTTCCAAGCACCTATTTAAAGTGCAGAAATCCTTACTCCATTGAGATGTACGAACTGCCTATGATAACCATGCATTGAACTATCATTTCCAAGTAGCTGGTATTTCTCTCAGTGCACTTGTACACGAGTGAGTATGAAAGGGAACGCAGGCGGACAATGTCACCACCAGCTACCGTTGAGCCACCCCCAAAATTCAGTGTGTGTTATTGCTCCACGCCCGGCATTGTGCTCCGGGTCCGCCGTTACGCCATCACCCCTGTCCGTCCGTCCGTCCGTCCGTTCGTCTGTCTGTCCGTATGTCCGTATGTCCTTCTGCCCGCCCGTCCATCCGCCCGTATCCGTAGCCATTCCCCTGGACCTGGACCTGATCCGTTGGCTTGGCGCCTTGCCAATGAAAGGAGCAGACGACCGAGGACCAGACCAAACGGGTCCTTGTCCTTGCAAATTTATTGTGCTACCCACGCGACTTTGGCGCCAGCGGGTTAAGGCTTTCCTTCGCCATTCTTCCACTCAGCTACACTCGCAGAAATGCTGCGCATTGGATTTAGGAATGTCAGTCGGTTAAATGAGACGCGAATAAAAGCTGTAAAATGTCGAAGGGGCATTACGAGCAGAGCGCAATTTACATTAAAATGAAAACACTGTATTGGCAGCAACATGGAATAAATGGCCATTGTTTGCGGTTAGAAACTATCGATTTAATTTGCACCTGCTTTCTTCCCAATATTAAAAATTTGTTGCCATATGCACCGCCTGTTAGCCTACATTGTTTTAATTACTTTTGAATGGTTTCTACCACCGAGAGCTGCATTTAAATTGACCAAATAATTGCATTTGTTCAGATGCTAAGAGCAAATAACGTGTCATTTTAGTTATAAATAATAAATATAACTGCAAATAATTAGGGCTGTCCAGCTAAACGAATCTGTTCGATTTTAGTTTCAGTTTCAGCTTTCTCTTTCCGTGTTCCGAGTGTTGCATAAGAATAAGGCATGATGGCTTTCCTTGGCAGCAACCAACATTTTCCTACTTGAGGACGGGGGCAAGTTTAACAATTTCAATGTGAGCGTCATCGTCTCCGGGGCCTTCATCATTCAATTTTTAATCAGTCGGGCGCAATCTAGCCGGAGAAAAGTCAACCAGGCACCCAGGCACCCAGGCACCAGTAACCAGGCAGCAGGAACCAGGAACCGGGCTTCATTCAACCAAACTTCTGACAAATTCCAAATTTCCAGCTTGGCCCCGAGCGGAGTGATGACCCCTGACCCCTGTTTAAATAGAAATGTTGTTCATTTGAGTACTTTGTGTGCGGCTTGGCTTTTATTATGGCTAAGTGAATGTTTATGCCCGATTTCCCCAGCACATGTGCCATTCTGCCCCAATCCTTCCTTTGGCTCCATCGGCTCCTTTGGCTCCTTCCCTTTCATCCTTATCTCCATTGTCCGGCACTGGAATCCCCAAATCGTCGTCGTTCTTGGCGAGATCCATTTTCATATTTGCCCAGAGCTGAAAAGCAGACGTTTTCCCCATTTTCCCATTTCGATGTGGCTCTGATTTCATTTCGAGTTCCTTTTCCTCCTTTCCCCCTTTTTCCTCCTCTTCCGCTCCTTTCCCTCTTTGCTTTATTAGCCGGCGCAAGTTTAAAATGTTTTATTATTGTTGGCTACATTTAAACGATTCTCGGTGCAAAGGGAAAAGGGAAATGGCTGTGGGGCGGGAAAGGGTTACAGAGCTCCCACCCCCAACCAAAAAAAAAAAAAAAAAGTAAAATAATAAAAGGGGGGAAATGGAAAGCAACTGACTGACTGACTGTCAAATCGAGTGTGCACAAATCGTTTCCAGATAGACTTGCCCAAGGACTAGTTTTCGGTCACATGTATGAGAAAAGTCGCAAAAAAAAAAAAAAAAAGAAAACGGAGGGGCGATTGCGTTGGGGATTCAGAGGGTTAGGGTCAAGGGTTAAATTCTAATACAGATGATGATGATGAGATGTCTGGGCTTGTAGCCAAACTTGTGTCTGGAGCACCCAGAAAATGCTCACAAAAAACGAATGCCCTCGACAAAGTCGTCTTGAATAAATTAATAGGATGAATCAACTGGAATGAGCGGTGCGACATATTCACTTACTATTACTCATCTGTATTGAAAAGTGCTTTGAAACTAACAGTTTTAGGAATACCTTAAAGAAATGTTTTTGGAAATATAAGAAACTAGAAACTATAAGTAAGCATATAAATGCATATTTTAGGATTATGGTCGAAAACTAAATGAATGAGATTTTGAATGAATGGGAATGTGCTCGCATTCTTGGCCGATTTCACAAATGACTCCGGAAATTCATCGCATAAATGTTCTGTATAAGAAGCGATTGAATAAGGAGTGCTATGTACACATACATATAGCTCATATGGCATATATTGCCGGGTCCTCGTGATCCACACACTCGCACTCGGTCACTTATTCATGGAGCGGCAATGGACCATTCACACACACTCGTTCGCAGCCTATCAGGCTTCCATTCATCCAAACGGCATTGAATGCAACCGAGCCGAGAGTTTCCCTTTTCAGCGCTTTCCCAACCACCCAACACCCAGTTTTCTCCCCCCCCCCCTCCTCCCCTTCCCCCTTCGCACTCCTGAGTGTTTGGCTTTCTCCCGTTGCGTTTATTTCACATGCTACTTAACACCCGAGGCAAATTAGTTGCGCCTCGGCGCAGTTTCGAATATAAATCAACACGCGGACAACAGCAACAGCGGAACAACAACATCGCACAGCGAAGGAAATGGATGCACGGCTCAAGGAGTCGATGCATTTGCTACCCTGGAATAAGTTCTTGATTACCTTATGACTACGAGGAGAGAAGCCACTCAATAATGAAGTAATATGCATTCAATCGCCTGTAGAATACATAATCAGTATTCAGTACTCAGTTTCAAGATGTAACAACTGTCGAAATTCTCAAACGATTGATCGACTATTGTATACCTTATGCAATACTAAATTGCGATTTCAAAGACCACTGTGGAGCATCTTCAGTGTGCTTCCACTTCATATGCCAACCAATAATACCCAGTTAATAATACCCAGTAAAAATAGTTTCGCCTTCGGAGCCATTTCCGAGTTTTCGCAACAGATTTTTTATGGCCGCCGCCGAAATGCGAGAAGCGCAGGAAGAGCGGAAGGAACGCGAGGAGCGTGCACCCTGCGGCTGCCACACACATGTGCGACCCTGCCCTCGAGGGCTGAAGTGTGTTGCCCTCCCACTCCCCACACTCCACTTTCCGCCACCCCAACCCGCGATCCTTCGACCCCTCGACGCACTCACATTGCATCCCCTTGCAAACCCTGTCGAATTGCATAAAGCATAAAGCATCCCGGCACTCAGAGAAAAAATGGTATATTCACACCTTAATTGACCAAAAAAAAACTTGACAATATTTAGGAAATAATAATGCAACAATTGGTACATTAATGTATTACCTAGTTTAAAAATAAACGAATTTTTTTTGATAAGGAAATACAAATATACAATAAGCATAAGCTACATTTATCTAAAGTTTCTTTATTTTCGAGACAATATTATGTTTTCAGTCTCGATTTCTGTTTCGAGTGAATCGCTGGCTTGTACGCACAATTGTGCAAATTGACAGATTTATAACAAAATGCAATGAATAATGGTATTATTCACACACCGAGTAATGGGGAAAGTGGAGTGAGCGGATTTAAGGGGGTGTTAGATGCTATGCTATGGTGTGGAATGGTATGGGTGCATCTTTAGGTCTGCGGACATTTCAACAGGCGCCTTAATGTTCGGCACCCCACTCCCCTGTTCGGCTATCGTCCCCCCTGAACATCCAGTATATTCCCCTTTGCTAACCATCCTCATCGGCGTATTCGGGGTAATCCCCGTGACCAGTATAAAAATGGGGGCATATGTGGCTCCGGAGTATCCGCAGCGCTTTGAAGCGCTTCCCACAGCCAAAAAAAAAAGAAAGAATTGATGAGCTATGCGGATTAGCCCAGTTTCAGTTATAAATGAATTTTTCGTATTTTTCGGTCAGAGCAAGATACAAAAAAGTATACACAAATGTGTGTGTGTATATTATATATATGTATGTATACATTGGGGGAGGAAATCTATGAAGTTCAATCAGTTTTAATTGATTCATTTCGGCGGCGAAGGGATGAAAACATTTTGCCCGCTTCTCCCAGATAATGATGATGTCGGGCCGCTCAGTTAATAAATTTATTATCTTGGGAATGCGGATAGTCCTCCACATCCCAACCAACCGGCCGCCGACCCCCTGCGTCCTCCATCTACGCGCATATATGTATATCTCGCGCGGATCTGCTTCCTCTCCAGCGGAAGTATCTCGTTGATTGTGAAATGGAGCTATAAGCTATGGCCATGGCCGTGGCTGGAAAACGGGGCCGCAAATTTATTATGATTAAAGTTGAAAAGTTGAAATTGATGCCCAAAAGCAGTCGGGATATGGGAGCTATGGCAGTGGGATTTGAGATTCGGGATTGTGTGGAGGGGGTGGGAATATCGTGATGGCGACGGCGATAATCATGCCAGATGATCTTAAATGACAAAATGGCCATAAAAAGTAATCAACTATTGAAAGGGGTTAACACAATCGCAATCACGGCGGCGATGTGGATAAAATGGACGTTCTGTGAGTCAAGTGGCTCTTGAGTGATAAAAAACTCTATAATCTCTTGAACTATTATACAAAGTAATAAGGAAGTAAACTATAACAGCACGGAGTGTTTGATATACATTTTTTTTTTCAATCTTAAATTTAATTTAAATTTAATTTAGTTAAATAATGACAGTTGTACTCACCATAACAATAGTCCATTTCTTGCAAATGTGACGCAGCGCCTTTTTGTAGCATCACGGTTTCATGGTCCAGAAGTTCTTCTTGGGTTTCGCGCCCGTGGACAGGGCCACGTTGCTGCTGCTGCTCATGCTCATGCTGCCGCCGCCCATGCCGCCGACGGCCATGCCCACACCGGGTCCAACGCCCACGGCGGAGGCCATCGATCTGCCCGAAGCGCGCTGCTGGTCCGCCGAGCAGCGGCGTGGATAGTTGAAGGGCGACAAGGAACCGGCGCCCACAACGCCGGATCCCTCGTGCATGGGCGTCATCATGCCACCACCACCGCCGCCGCCCACAGCCAAGGTCATGCCAATGCCCTGATCCTCGCCACAGCTGGCCATGCTGCTCTTCGATGTGGAAGTGCCCGAGGCTGTGGAGGATCGGCAGCTGCGTAGGTTGTGCGGCAAGGTGTTGTTGTTCAGGCTGTGATGGTGCATCGCCTGTTGCTGCTGGTGGTTGTGATGGTGGTGCATCGGTCCGGTGGGCGTGGCGGACTTATAGTACCGCAGACTCTCGTTGTAGCTGGCGCCGCTGCTGCTGCCGCTGCCACTGAAGCCGGAGTCCAGGTCGCCCTCATCAAACTCCGGATTGATGCAGCTACTGTGGCCATGATCCTTGAGCTCCATGCTGTTCAGGGTGCTCGATAGGTTCTCCAGGCTAGCGTGCGAGGCGGAGCTCGAGTTCGAGGTGCCCCCTGCCCCAGCCGCACCGCCCAGGAGGCCGCCGCGTCTCGGTCTCTGGGCGGTCTTCGAGGGTCCCGCCACCACGCTGGACACTGCCGATCCACCTACTGCACCAGCGGACATCGAGGTGCTTGGCTCATCGGCGCCCATAGCGTGACTGGGACTGACGTCCGGCGGTGTCGGCGGCATTATTAGGGCCTCCAGCGAGAGATTTAGCTCGTCGAGCACCCTAAAGTGGTTGTGCTGCACGCGCCGCTGCTCCTCCTTCACATTGCCCGCACTGGAGCCACTGGCGATCCGGTTGTCGGACAGCACCTTGCGGATCTTTTGATCGCTGACCTCCTCGTACAGGTTCTCGGTGGTGCCGTAGCGAGTGGTATACGTGTGGCGATCCCGCTCCTCGGCACTCGGAGAACTGGATGTGGACTGTCCGCCATGGTTGGTGCTGCTCTTCGAGCGGAAGCTCTTGGCCAGCAGGGCGCGTATCGAGTTGCGCGGCGGGCTCTTCGACTGGACCTGGTGGGCCTGACCCTGTCCAGGACCAGCTCCTTGGGCGGCAGGCACATTGGTGTGACACTTGGCTGCCCCCGGTTCGTAGTAAGCATACGAATAGACATGGTTGAAGGGCGCCGCCGCTGCAGCTGCTCCCGAGCCGCTGACACCACTAGCTCCTGATGTCGAGGCTGAACCACCGCCCACTGCTCCACCGCCTCCGTTGAAGGCCACGTGCAGTGAGGGATTTGAGGCGCCACCGCCATGCGAGGCCGTAGCACTGCTGCCACTGGGCGTCATCACGCCGGCTGCAAATCCATAGTCGAGCGATGAAGTGGACGACGAGGACTGTGTGTTGGGCGTGGGCTCGAAGCGTTCCATGGTGGCGGCGATGTTTTTGCGAGACCACTTAACCTGGTGTAAGAAAACAATATGGATGGATATGGATTAGGGCTATGAAACCAACCCTCGTCGTCGCCCCGAGGCTTACCTGCTGTTCCACGTCCATCTTATGATTGCTGCGCCGGCTGTGGCCCCTCCTTCGGCGCTCCGTGAACGCCTCGCCGTGACTGCTGCCCAAGAGCAACTGGTCCCCGATCCCGAGACCGTTCTGCGAGGAGGCGGACGAGGAGGAGGGCGCCGCCGGCATGCAGAACTCGATGCTGTCCATGTCGTCGGGGAAGATCAGATGCGAGCCCACATGTCCGTGGCTGCTGCTGCTGCTGCTGTTGTTGTGCGAATGCGAGTGCGGATGGCCCAAGGTGGCCGCCGCATGTCCATGGTTGTGACCCATTCCCATGGCCATGCCCATGCCGTGGTTGTGTCCCATGCCGCCGTGGTTCAGGGTCATCTGACTGGGATGCTGATGGGCTGAGGCCACCACCCGCTGGCCGTGACGCATGGACATGGACCCACCGCTGGCTATGGAGCCACCACTCACTCCGGGCGGGGCACTGTGCACCGCCACCGATGTCGTCTGGTGCGGATGCTGGTGCGGATGTGGGTGCGGATAGTCGCTGGCAAACTGCGGCGATCCGCAGCGATTCTGGAACTTAGCAGCGGTCGCTGCACTGCCTCCTCCACTGCCGCTGGCCGGATACATTGTGGTTTCAATATCAAATTCGTACGGACTTTCGGTCTGCTCAGCTTTCTCAGCTTTCTCGGTGAGAAATTCGGCGTATTTAGCAGCAACAGAAGTCGGGCATCATCTGTGGAGTACGGAAAGCCATTAATCAGCGTGCAAAGTGAGGAATGGTCAAGGGAGCCAAGGAGCATTGGGGAGAAAAGTGCCAAGGCGGAGGCGGAGGGAGATGGGTAAGGAGGTTGCAGAGATGCATGACTGACATGCCATGCCAAAATCCCACAAATAAAAGCTGGAATTATGAGCACCGCACAGCTCCAAGACCCGCACCCGCAGTCGATTCCAATTTATTTATGCGCAAACATTGTTGCCACACTAAGTGGCGGCCGAGATGCACTGCGAGAAGTGGCCAGGTAACTGGAGGAACATTCATCCCAGCACAAATGCACGCAGCTTGCCCAGTTGAGTAAGTCATTTTATGGGTAATTCTTGCTTACATATATTTTCTTGGAGTGTTCGAAAGGCACGCATGTAAAACATTTGGCGCTGGCATGCGTTTCGGTTCCACTTCCAGATCCCAATGTGTACAACTTCACCCCCATCCCCATCCCCATCCCCTTGGCCCACTAAACTGTGGCCCTTTCTTCTCCACGAAATGCCATAAAACAGCATTAAAGCTATTAACAGTCAAAGGAGAAATGAGCCAGCCGGGAAGAAAAGGGCCAAGAAGTAGTAGGAAAAAGAAAAACAGCTAGTGACGAGAGCCACCCTTAGCCCCCCGCTCCTCTTCTTCTTATACCGTACCCCCTTTTTGAAGGGGTGCGGGTGGTGGGGGAATACATAAATCAATCAGAGTGGGCAGGCCGCCGCCCTTTATGAGTGCCCCAGCGTGTGTCCAAGATAATCCTAGAAACAGACTGACAAAACCGGAACGCACAGATGTATATATACAGATATGTATATATGTATATGTTATATGAAGAGGAGTACATATGAGCACTTGCACATGTGAGCCCGGCTCAAGGCCAAGTTTTTGGGGGTCGGGAGAGGGCAGGGCTATTAACGGGCAGAAAATAATAAAACCATATCAAATATCGACTTAAGATGCCATGGTTATATGCATGTGCGTCTGTTTGTTTGTGGATGTTATTAAGACGTCAAAGTCCTTATTTACCATACAGCCAGATATATTAATAGCCTCGCAGCTATAAAGACCAGAAAAACAAGCCATAAAAATCAATCTCATATTGGAAAGAATATTTTTGAAAGCTATATTTATCGCCATGCTTGTCAAATAGACAACAGCCGTTTAAAACAAATCGTTGTGATCCGTAGATGATGTATTTCTATGCCAAAGTGGCGGCATCATCAAAACAACTATTTAAATATAATATCGTATTATTTACAATTCAAAAAGTAATGTTTTGTAACTAAAACTAATTATTATCTTGCCGCTAGTTAAATGTGCAGGCTATTACCTTTCACATCGAAACCACGCCGCCCCCTTCAATTTTAGGCCCCACCAAATGGGAGTGGCAACAGCCCACAAAATCCAAATGAATTTCCCTTCCTCTTGGCTGGATTTTTACTCGTGCTTTTCACTTTTGGCCCTCACTCTGATTGATATATCAAATTGATAGCCATCCGCTGCTATATAGCCAAATGCTCTTGTTGCTGTTTCACCGTAGGAATACCCAATTTCCATTGCCCCGTAGATATTTCTATTGCACAGCCCCCCCGCCGCCCCCTTTCGCCATCACCATCCGCCAAACACTGCCCCCGGAAAAGTCTAACGCTATCTCGCTTTTATGCCCATCCCTTTTCCACTTAACAAAGCTCGGAAATGTTTGTGCCTGCGTATTTGTCTTTTTTGTTTTCACCTTTTTGTGTTATGTTTGTTTGGCTTAGAGATGAGCGCGTGACGAATCACGAGCTGGAGCTCAGCACTCACGACACCAGAAAATGGATCTATTTGTTGCTAAACCCTCTTGCATAATATACGAATGTATATTTTGAGTTTTATACTAGAATAACACACTATTGCTGAGAAATTCCTTTTGGTTTTTTTTGTTAACCCTTCCTGCTGACTATAAAAGCGACCATCACGAGCCCATCTTTAGCTAAATTTTCTTTGATTTTTCCACCGTTTTTCCTCTCTTTTTGCGTTGGCTATTTTCCTCTTTTTTCAGCTTTCTTTTTGTTTTGGCCGATTGCATTTCACATGCAAATTCTAACGAGTTGTTTGTGGTCTTGTCGAGGCGTTGCCAACAAAAGTAACAACAATTGCGACGCAAAAAACCATGATAACACGGCAACAACAATAGCAACCATATGCCGTTTATTTGCTGCATTTTTGCAACATTTTGATTTGCCTGATTGAGTTGGTTTGAGCTAGAGGAAATAAAAACGAAACAAAAAGCAGGAATTAAAAGGATGACTCCAAATGGAAACAACGCCCAGTATCGCATATTGATATGCATTTTTCAATTAAGACTTTGGCCAGGAAGCGTATAAAAACAGGCATACCTGCGCAGCCATATGTTCTTAAAAATGTATAAAACTCATAATGAAATGCAATATTAATGCGGAGTGATAGATGGAGCTAGCTCCTTAAACTCATTTCAGTTCTATTTGGACCGAATCCTTGGAACGAATTAAATGGCTTGCTTCCCTTGGCATAGAAAAATAGATATCTTTATGGACCGATCTGGGTAGTGAAAACAATTCTTCCTCTTCATGGAAGGCAACCAACCAACCACTTGCCTAATGCAATTTTCGAATGCAAAAGCCATAAAAATATCTATTTTAATCGAACACTTTGTAGAACTCTTTTTGCAGCAGCTATTTTCTCTATTTTTTTTTTTACTTTTTTTTTAGCCAGGTGAAAGGGGGCGGCAAAAGCAATTTAAAGTCTGCTGAATCTTGGGTTCATCCTCTTCCTGTTCGTTCTGGTAAAGGCAGCAGCTGCAGACCCGGCCCAGAATGTATCTTATGGATACTACTCCTGCTCCACCACCACAGCGCCCCCCCTTCCCCCTTCTCATCCATTTTTGCTCTCTGCATTTGAATGCCTCAGCTGCCTGCTGGCAATTCGATTTCATGCTGCAATTTAATTTGCTTCACTCTGGCCACGGCATCGGAGCATCGATTTGAAAAGCAAAAGTAACTCAAGTTGTGCACAGCCCGTACCAACTCCCCCACTTGCCACGCCCACCGCCCAACGCCCCCGAGGGAGGAGCGCACCTGGGCAGAAGAAAAAAAAGGGCAACAGGTACAACGGGCGGGACTCATTAGGAGGCGATCGAGTTCTAGGAAAGAACTCATGAATCGTCGGCAGTCGGTTGGTTTGTCATTAACACATTTTGTGCGTGTTGTGCATCATTAGAGCACCAGACGAGATGAGACTAGATGAGGTTGAGGATGATGTGTGCTGGTGGATGGTTGCCAATGTCGATGGAAGAGCCAAAACACTGCCACAAATGCCAAACTAATGGCAAGTGGGTAAAACAAGTTTAATGTTTCATTTCAGCTTCCAGTTTGATTATAAACTATTTGGATATCAGTTAAACACTTTTACAGAATCAAACATACATTTACATTAAATAACATAACATAGCAGTTGTGTAGTTCCTCTGTATAGTTTTATACTTTTTCCTTGATATCTTCTTTATATGCACACAGCATTTCTTGCAGTGCAGCCATCTCACATGTTTCGTTATTTCAACAATGCTCCTGACACGTGGCGTCTGCAGTTGGGCCACACACCGAACACACCCATTTCGGCTGCCCTTCGCTCCACCAGCTGAAAATTATTCATTGATGTCAATGCCAAAGAGGAGATTTTCCTTGCCACTTTGCCTCTTCGCCTCTTTGCTTTCCCTTTCCCCTGCACCTGCCACGCCTCCCCCCGTTGCACACACCACACCCCCTCCCTCACTTCCTCCTGGCCAGTGTGTTGTTGCCTTGAGCTCAGCAGCTGTTGCTCCTGCTTTTCAGCTCCTGCCTTTGCTGCTTGGCATGCATATGAAAATTGGCCAATTTGGCGCAGCGTTTGGCTTCACTTTGTAGTTGTTGTTCCTGCTGCTGTTGTTGCTACGTGTGTGTGTGCGTGTGGCCCACCACCCCAATCCAGCGCCCCAACCCGCACGCAGCCCCCTTTATCATTATGCACAGAGGAAAATTATCATACTAACATGCTAGCCAGAAATATATTTAATATCATATTTTTTACTTTCTAAATATAAAGCATAAACTTATTGACTGTTGTTTTTCGCACAACACTGGTTATTCCTTTAACTGGTTACTGATTACCACTGGTTATTCCCTTAAAATATTAAAATATTAAAGATTTCCATGTACTGAATGTACTTAATATGTCCTTCCACTAAGCTTGTATTTTCCTGCTGTGTGCAATTTGCAGCCGCTCGCCATTTTGGCTTTTGTTTCCTTTTTGGTGGCGTTCTCCACGTAATGACTTTAATTAACATACACACACGAAACTTTTCCAGGCACAAGGGCGGCCCAAGAGGGGGCGTGGCTGGCCAAGAGAGGGCGGTGCGGTCATAAAGGGACGCGTGGGTGGATCACTCAAGTGAAAGCTTTTTTGGCCGAGAGCAGCAGGAGCGAAAACACCCAAAATGTGGGCCACAACTTGGTGGCCAATTGCAGCTGCAACAACAAGTTCATGAGCAACAAAAACAACAACACCAACCACACGTTCACCAGCTTCAGTAGCAACAACAACAGCAAACGCTTAATGAAAGGGAAATGCATTCGGCCATTTGTTTTTCCTTCCCTTCAAGTGGGACTCGACTATATTGGTCAATATTTGACCAAATGAGTGTGAAAATTAATTAATACGATGAAAGTAACACGGGGGTTGTGATGAACAAGTTCTTAACGATTGGTTCAGCAAATTGGGTGACCCCGATCGATTGAAGCAAAGGTGTGGAGAGATGAGCCGAGCCTTGAATTCAAAGACCAAAGTTTGACTTTCTGTTACTCTAATAAAGACAACCTTTATTGTTGAAATTGTTTCTCTCCTTAAATGATTTTATGTTAACTGTGGCTATTTTGGTGACCCTAACACACAGACACACACACACACTTTTCAGTGAAGTTCAACTTTACTGATGTTACAAGAGGTCATTGGGGTTCAGAGGAAACCCTCAGTTCAACACTCGATAATCGCCTCGATATTTCTTTCGACCATACCCCGCCCATTTGGCCCACCTGTAATTCATACAACTCATCGAATATTTGATTTCCGGACTCCTTCATCAAGTCGAGTCCCCAGTGCCCACTTGCCCCATGAACTCCGGCCCACAACTTCACTTCCCTTCCGCTTTTCCGCCTTTCCCTTCCCATGCCCTTACCCCCCTTTTTTCCGACCGCTCAGGCAAATCTAACCAAATGCCAACACAAATTTTGTTTGCCTTTTGTATTAGGTTGACAAAAATCAACAGCCAAGCGGGAAAACAGGAGCCGAAAGATGAGCAGGAAAATGCTGGGGTGGGAAAAGCCGGGTGTAGGGGATGGCAGATTGTTGAAGAGATTTATGTTGGCACTACGCCCACAGTAGAACGAGATATGGCCAAGATCTAGGGCTGAGCTGTTTGTCTTTCGCAAATGTTGGGCAATATTTTGCGGTAAAAGGTGAATTTATTAGCACTAGAAAGAGGAGTGGGTTCACTTACAGTTTGCTAAGGAAAACCTCAGCAGTAGTAGTTTGCACATAGCAAATTTTAATCTCACCAGAACGGATGCTTTGGTACCTTTTTGGTACCCCTTTTTATCAAATTAAAAACTAAATAATTAGTTCAAGGAGTGCAAAGTGCAAAGAACACATCTATAACCTTATAAGAAAGTAAAAGAAATCATATCAGTTCATCACATTTGACGCCCAATGCTTCGGCAATTTAAAACACATTTTCCCGGCCCTAAGATCTTGACAAATCATAAACAAAACGCTCGTCGGACGACGGCCAGCTGCAGATACGTTTTGTATCTTTTCGGAAAAGCCATAGAGGAGAAAAAAAGAAAACCTCTTACCCCCAATCACAATAAAAAGCCACACACACACGCACATGAGATGCATATCGAAAATATTGAGCTGAAGATGCTGATGAAGAGACAGTTAAGCACACGCACACTGCGAGAAAATTCGTGGACGGGGGGCTTATTTGGGGGACCACAAGATACGCATCTTTCGGATTGTTGCTCATCGCATTTCCCTCTCTGTTTGCGCTTTAAGCCGATTTCTGGGTTGTCTTTTTTGTGTCTCTGTTGCGACATAAAACACAATAAAAGTAAAATAGGAAAAATCGGGGTGATGACATAGACAGCGGTGGAGGGGTCAAAGAAACTTTCATGTCAGCGCTATCATTTTCGAAATTCCAATAAGTTTAGTATCGGCGAAGAGCTGAGACAGTAGATTGGATAAAAAATTTCCCCAAACATAGGGGCTCCCCTCAATGCCATTCCACTTACCGAAATTTTTGAAGAAGTTTCCCAGTAACGCTTGTTGCTCTCCAACCTTCTGGAATCTGTAAATACAAACACGAAACGAGAAAATATTAGTACAGAGTTGAGATTTAATTAGTATGCGTATACACTTCAAGTGGAGTGTAGGGCCAAAATGCCCCAAAAGAAACTCCATCAATGATGGAAATGATGGAAATGCTGCAGGAATCAGGCGGAGTGGCGACCAGCAGCAGCAGCAGCAGCATTGTACATCAAATGTGACTTACAATGTCAGAGCAAATGAAATTTTCCCCTGGTTTTCCTTTTAGCTTTAGCATTTTCATCATTTCAAAGTCAAATGTTGGATAAATAAAACAGTTTTCTGTAGTTTTTCCCTTTCCTTCTCCTTTTTCAATTTTTGTGTGTGCTTGCTTGGGTTCTCTTCCTTTTTTTTTGTAGCTTTTCTCAGAATTCATAATTGAATGTTTCTCTCAACTTTGTGGGGATGATATGGGATTTGCAATTGAATTAAATTCTGATGCCGTTTGTCTATGGAACTTTTGCTCGGCTTCTCCCGATTGGCCTCGGATTTCTGGGATTCTCGTTTTCTGATTGAGATTTCTTGCAGTAAGCAAGGATAATTGTGGCCAGTTGGAGGCAGAATGAGTTTTCCACTTTTCTATTGGTGTTCTTATCAAAGTTGGCTTCTTTGGTAGCAGGAATTTCTAAGATAACCTCATTACTTCTATGAACTACACGTGAATTCTTGACTTCCTAATCCGGTTTGGATGACACCAAATGTCTATATATGTATATATTTAATGCCCTTTTAGCTCACCTTGAATATGTTTTCAAATGTCCAACATATTTCTGCCACTTCTACGTATGTATCCAAGTCCTTTTGCTATTCGTGATGTAATATCTTTTCTGCCGGGAAACCCCAAACAACTACATCAACCAAATTGCTTTCACTGCAACCCCGCATACTGCTCAGTAATAAAAAAAATTTCCTTAAGCCGACTCAACTCAACGAAAAAAATGAAAAAAAAAATGGGGAAAATAGAAACCCAAATGCGGAGCGGTCGGTCACAAAAGTCCGACTTTTCCTAGTCCTCCAGTCAAACCCCACAAATGTCATCGCAAAATGTTTTAATTGAGCCAAGAATGAAACCCAAGAACGACAAAAAAAAAGAAAGAAAAGTGAAAGCATTTTGCACAATACAAATAAAATAGAATTTCAAACCGCAAGCAAACGTGCGTTATTCATTTTTGAATTTATAACACAATTGGGAGGAATGCGAATGAATGTCGCCGGGAAAATGGAAAATGGGGTGAAGCAGTGAAGGAGTGAAAATGCGCAGCAAGAATAACTGCTTGCCTTTTGCCATTTTATTTTCCCTTTTCGGTTTCACTTGCTACCGTTTCTGTTATTCCCAGGTTTTGTTGTGTTTCCTTTTTTCTTTTTTTTTTGCACTTTTTGTACTTTTTATTCCTCCCATGCACATAAAAATAGGAATAAATAAGGATGTGTTGTGGTTGGGGAACGGGGAAAAGTCAAAGGAAATCGTGTCGCGGCAAATGTGACAGGCGGCTACCGTTGCCGCACCACATCACCCCCACCCCACTTCGCCGGCTTTTCCGACCCTCCTTCAGAATTTTCCACACACAAATGACTTGAGTTCGCGGTAAATTGACAAAAATGTAAAAAGAAAGCAGGCAGAAGGAATAAGCTCCTAAGAAGTTGAGTGTAACCTCTGCAAATGATGATAATGATCATCGTGACGATGCCGCTGGTAAAGATGATGAGCGGCGGCATGTTGCCAGTTGAGTTTTCCAGCTCTGACATCTCTTGTACACCTTAAAGTCACCTTTCAATCAAAGGTTTTGCCAAAGCCATTTCTTC
Source organism: Drosophila simulans (assembly GCF_016746395.2). Classification (NCBI taxonomy): domain Eukaryota; kingdom Metazoa; phylum Arthropoda; class Insecta; order Diptera; family Drosophilidae; genus Drosophila; species Drosophila simulans. The sequence goes on along the minus strand of NC_052525.2, from coordinate 18,460,499 downwards.
TATTGCTCAAGAAGCTTGAGCTAAAAGAATTTAATCTGCGGATTTTACAACATAAACAAAAGGTCGTTGTGTATATCTACAATAACTCTTTAAAAAATAGTCGATTATAGTATACCCTTTAATCAGCGGAAATCGCATATAAATGTAGACCAAAAAATAATTAGCTTGCTTCAATTAATATAATAAACAATGAGCTAATTATTTTAAACCCCAATTTATGAACGCATTGGACAAAAGTTTCCTTGATTTCCTCTTGTATTCCTTCGCCATTTCCTTGCAACCCCCAATCAATGACCAATTGTTAATCAATGATCTGTGCACCAAATTAATCGTCAAAGAAACCGCCACCGAACTGAAGTCCTACATGCAAGGGTCTCATTCGATTCTTCTCTTTTCTACTTTTGGGTTCGGATGTCGGAAGACCCGCAGCTGAGAATCGAGAGCAACCCTTTCCCTCAGCTACTCTGTGTCATGAGTCATGTTCTTTTATTGCCAGCGGGTTCTGTTTGCCCACAGATAAACAAACTTGCAGCCAAGGCAAGGAATTTCGATATAAAACACGACAGCTAAGGTTGAGGCAATAGGAAAACCCCGAAATTATAAGCAGCTGGTAAATATGATATTATGCAAAAACCCCACAGACAAACCCCACATATGAACACCACACGAGCGAAGACCCCTTCCGAAGAAAGGGTCTGGGTCACCTTATCCGTGGTTCTATTATTTTGTGAGTCAACGTAAGGGGGAACTTGCCTACGTTCTCCTCACCTCCACTCCCCGTTTCCACTACAATCAAGCGACCAGACGACCTTGTAGGGGAAAAGTAAAATGGAAAAAAATTATTGAACACACACTCGGCCCCCGTATGAGTGTGCAAATATGTGTGAAATTTATTTGCCACAGCCCGCGCCGTCCCAGGGGTTTAAGGTTGGGTTTCTGTGTTCCGCCCGTATCCGTGGTAAGTATATCACCGACAACCCTTTCGCCACGTCCCAGGGGTTACTTCGAACCCCCTTGAAAACCCCTTCCGTTTGCTTGTTTAAAAATCACTTGATTGCACAAATGCTCATTGAGCTAATTTTATTTCGTGTACGGGGAGGAATAAAAAACCAAAAGGCGATGGCAATGGTGATGGTGATGGCGATGGTAAAGGCAACTTGAGCCACGCTTACATTTTATGGGATTCCGATTTCCATATGCCCAGCGAGGGAGGAGGTCTGCGAAAAAAAAAAATATTGGAAGAAACCCGGTGAAGCCGTACTGCCTGACTTAGTCGCAACTTAACTAAATTATTAGCCGGCCACCTCCGACCGCTCGAAAAAGTGCTCAGCAATGTGGAAAAATGTGTTATGTCCCTAAAACAAAAGGAAAAGGTAGAGGAACAGGGAAGGGGAAGGGCACAGTGAGTTGATCAAATTACCAGACAAACCCGAATGGTCCTCCGACTTTGATGCACTTGAGCCGTGTCAGAAGTAGTCACAAAGTAAGCAGCAGTACTCGTGTACTGTCCCTTTTTGCCGGCTTTGTTGTTGACCTTTCCCGGGGTCGCTTTAATTAATTACACGAAATGAGTTTTTCTGCGGCCGGAGCAGGGGTGACCAAATTACATGGCAGAATGCTGGCTGCGGAAGGGACAACCGTGTAATGGAAGCCCGAAGACGGTTTTCAAGGAGAGTTGGTACATGTCTTCAGGTGAGCTTCGGTCTGAAAACAATTTGTAATTGCTCCATTTTAACAAGTACACTTTTCACTTAAGCTAAATTAAAATTGGGGTCCATTTACTTACAAAAAAAAAGGTGAAACCATTTTGTGTGGCCTTATTTCTAAAGTGAATTTTCGAAAATTACAAGTCTTCGCTGCACGCATAATATATGGACATTGGTGGCGAGCCAGCTAACCCATTATCATTAACAATTGGCTTATGCTTTAAATCGAAATATACTCAAATGGAAAGCGCATTACTTGAAACCCATTTAGAAGGAATTCATATCCCTAAAAGCCTTACCATCAACTGATGGCTCAACAAGCTAGTTCGCACTTGAAATTAGTTTCCGAGTGCGTGACAAAGTTTTCCAGCCCAAAATCCATTTGCCAACACATCTCCCTTTGCAATTTCCTTAGACCGGCTTTGAACTTCCATTACCAAACTCCAAAGGACAAACAACAAGTAAAAAGAAGAAAAATACCAAAATTCCCTTTGAAGCTTCTTCGTCTTCACTTTTTTGGCCATGTTTGGCAATTAAATCATTTTGACCATAAATCGAATTTCGCAACACTGGATGTGGGTGTGTGTGTGTGTGTGTGGGCCTCAGTGTTAATCCAATTAACTTGGCTTGCATCAAACACATTCCTTTCCACCTATAGAACGAAGGCTGACGAAGGAGAGCGAAAATAAATAAAGAAATGAAAACAGTTTCAAAGAAACTCAAACTTCAAGTTTTATAGTTCCCTGCTCCTGGCTCCTCTTATTTTCCCCGCCGGCTTGCTTCGCTTCGGTTTGGTTTGGTTCGGTTCCACTGGCTACAAATTTCATACGAAACTTGGTTCAGAAAAACTTTTCGCAGGCATTTCATTGGAATAACTTCAACCCCCGATCCGAGATCCCAGTAGCCCCATTCCATTGGCCAACATCATCCCCATTCCCATTCCTCTAGCAGATTGGCAAGGTGGGCCATCAAGCCAGAAAAGCTTGTCCTGACAAATGTTTTCATTGATTTTTACGAGCAGTGAACGTATAAAATAAATTCACTTTTTTCCTGTGCTCTTTATTTATTTTTGGATTTTTATGCTCTGCGACCAACAAAAAATCACGACTTTGGTGTAAGCTGAGCCGAAAAAAGTCGAAAAAACCAAACTTTACACAAAAATCTCCGCTTGTTTACTTTCGTTTGTTTTGCGTGTTTCATGTTTCTCTTATTGTGCCACATCACTATCACGCCAGCGGCGCGGGGGGCGAAAGGGGATCGGCGCTTGAGGGGGAAGTTGCGAGTGTCAGTTTTACGATTTTACCATGCGGGCCCCACGTTGGGCGCCATTAACGATCTCACCTCCCTCACTCACGTGTGCGTGTCCTGGTTGATGTGTCGTAAACGCATCATAAACAGCTGGTACACGAGCGCCCACCCATTCCACCCAACTTGAACCCAACTGCATCATCATCAAAATTATACTTTATATTTACCTTTTCCTCTTCAAATACTCTTTTTTATGCCCAGGGGCCACCCAAAATAATGGACACTGATCTTTATCAAAAGGTGTAGGGATACGAGGGTGACTGTTTATGCAAAGCGAAAGGGTTGCATATAAAAATGAAACGTGGAAAATTTACAATAGGATGTTAGCCTGAGGCCAAAATTTATAATCCTTCGAAATTTCAAAGTGGTTCGTTTTTAGGCTTATCATGTTATAATCGTTAAAATAAGTACGCTCTTTTCGAAAGACTTCAATGAATCCATAATAAATGTAGTATACCTTGAGATAAATAAAAATATTCCGAAAAGACATAAACCTAATTATCATCAAAGAGTAGCCGAGTCAAAACAATTTTTTGAGTCTAATTGATTGGATTACACCGACTGAATGGAGTCAAAGAAATGTCACGAAACGAAAAGACTAAAATATTCCTAGAAATTTGAAAAATATTCAATATTAATAGCTATCGTGAAAATAGACAATTGAAAACCAATGAAATTGAATTGCTTTGATTGAAATTAATGACATAGATAAGCGCAGCGCAAGAAATATGAATTATCTGCAGATAGCTCGACTCCACTGTGCGCTGTAGCTGCATCAAGTCAGTGGAAACGCTCTCGTATGTTTATCTTGTCTGTGGCAAAGGTTTGATTAGCCATAAAAACTCACATTCGGTCTGGGTGTCGTTGTCGTACTTGTTCTATGATTGTATTTCCCCCTCTCCATCCGATTTTACTCGTCATTTTATGGCCTTTCCCCTCCATCCATTCCACTTTTTTTTTCGTTTTTACGAGCTTTCGAATTTTAAAGTCGTAAAATGCATTTCAGGAAAGTGAGGACAGTGAGCGTCGACAGCCATGGAATCTTTTAAGGCCGTGCTGATGGCATTAGCTTATTATTATTAATAATACTAGGCCAAGTGCTTGAACTTTAAACCCTTGCTTATTGTGCGGGGCCGCAAATAAAGTTTGCCGCCCCGCTTGAGTTCATTCCAACTCAAGTCGAGCCCAATAAAATGTAATTAATTTGCAAAACTTTTCCCCCACACAAGCCAAAAGCCAATAAAGTAAGCCCAAGATGCTGGGCGATGGTGTGGGGCTCAGGATTTGCATGCCAGAGATGAGCCAAAAAAAAAAAAAAAAGTTCGGAAAAAAGGACGAACGGGGGCAAACAAAAAGCAGCAAGGAACAGAAGCCAACAGCTGCTCGACATAAACTTATAAAAGCTGGCAAAACTCTCTAACCAAACTGGGGGGCTGAGCGGGGAAAGCTCTGGCATTGCTGCATTAAAAAGTTAATAAAAGTGGAGCATGCCACAAGTCGTGCCGCAATTTGCGGCAGCTGCAGCTGCGTTCCAGCAAAAGGATATGGATATGAATATAAGTAATCCTAGTGCCAAGTCCTGCCCAGAATGTGTGTATAGAGCATAGAGCATAGCAGGCTGCGGACGGAGGACGAGAGGACGGCGGGCGGAACTTGTTGCTCTTCAGGTGGCATAAGCTGCGACTTTTGCACTTGCACTTGCTCTTGCTGCCACAGTGCTTTGCTCTGCTGGGCTGTGCTGCCTCCACCAAAAGAGGCAAACAATTAAAATGCTCAACATCCTGAACGCCCCCCCTGCAGCATCGAAGCATTCAAGGAGTTTCGCAACAAAATAAAACGACAACAAATCCTTTCAATTCATGCGGAAAGGTAAAACACAGGGGGGCCTTCAAGAATTACATCAATGCAATTCGAGTGAAGAAATCGTTCAGAGAATGAATGTCACAGGAAAAACCTCTCTGGCCAGAAGTGAAAGCATTTACAAATAATTAAGAGGTAAAACTCTGGGTGATTGTATTTATTGGAGAAACGAACACAAGCCTGAGGCCTGAAGACTTAAAACCCATCCTAAAAGCTTCTTCATTAGTCAGACTTATCCACGTTCCACTTAATTTTCACATAGAGCGACGTCATAACGATCATCATCATCAATAAGCGTTAGTAAAGATTTGGCCAAGACTCTCCTCATCAGTCGTTTTGCCAGAGCGAACACATTTCACTTCTGTCAAATATTACCCACATGGATTTATCCGCATCCTAGGAGCCACACACATCTATGTATATCGCACTATACTCTATCTATATGTATGTTTGCGGGTAGTGCACATTTATATACTTAAGCCCTCGCAGATGGCAACTAAATGCAACTCTGCTGCCAAGTGGCGAGAGCTCACTTCCACTTGCGGTTTCAAGGGTTACTCATCGCCTGGAGAGCCAGGAGCCAAGAGGCCCCAGTGTGGGCCAGGCGGGGTGTGGCGAAGGAGCGGGCAAATCGGGCAAAAGCGGGTAACGTGGCTGTGCACTTTAAGTAATGCGGCCAATTGAAAATGTCGAACAAGTGCCACCGAACGCCAACAGCGTTGCAGCTGCCATCCAGCGACTGCAGCTAATTAAGAACGCATTAAAACGATTTGTGGGCCCTGGGCTGCCATTCCCGCCCGGGGGAATGGGTGTAGTGTGGCTTTTAAAGGGTCTCAATATTGTCAATCAATAAATAGATTAAGCGACAAGCGATTATGCAACGGCTACTAAGCCGCAATCAAACGACGAGTGTGTTGCATAAGCCAGGTAAACGCCATGAGAAGCGCAGAGCGGGGCGCTCGGGAAAATAGCTCATAATTCCGCTAAGCTGATTAACGCCGGGCCATCGAAATCTTTGCATTGGCAACACAAAAAAAAAAACACAAGCGTGGCAGAAAGGCAGAAAACCTGACACTCGGGCGATGTATTCGGTTTCCAGAGAGCTAAGTTAGTTTACAGCACAATGCAAATGTATAAATTACGATTTAGTTCGGCGAAACCGTGGAAATCTAGCAATCTTTTCTACAATAAAAGACTTCGTGAACTTACATGGAAATCAGTTTGGCCGTCCGAACGTTGATACAACTTTTGTAGTACTATGAAAATAAAGCTAATACATATCGAATTTCAAATGAATGATGGCAAGAGTCAAGTTAAAGGCTTATGGACCAGTATCGTATTTAAGCACGCCTTTTGCAATGCGCTTTTATTTTGTTGAGCCTGAGAAAGTATATATTAGATTCCATCGATGAAAAAATGCAATATTGAATAACTTTAGGCTTAAGCTGCAGCAGAGACAAGTCGCAAAAACAAGAGCAAACAAACCAATCAGAGAGATTGCCATACTTCGCGAAGTAAGCTCATTGAGAAGCGCATAGAAAGGCTGCAAAGGCAACCAAACAATGCAAAAACTTTTCCCAGGCCATTAGAAATGTCCAACAACAAGTGGCCATCAAAAAAGTACTTGAGAAGAAGCCAAAAATCCGGAGGCGGCCCAAACGACAAAAAAACTAAATGTACGAAAATCCAAAAAGAAAAGAAAGAAAAAGCCGAACTTAAAAGCAACTTTTCAGCTCATGTAAGTGCAAGTGCGAGAGTGTGCGAATGTGCACGAAAATATTTTCAATTACAAATTGTATTTTTCCGTTTAGATAAGCAAAATTTATGGCAGGACTTGCGTCCTCGATCGCTATTCTGTCCCGTCTCGGTCTGAACTCAAACTTTCAGTCGCAGTCCTGCGGCAACAAACACTTTTGCGCTTGGTCGGCGTCGCAGTTGTAAACAAGGGGCAAATACAAGAACGCGACGGAACGGCACGGAATATGCCACAAAAAAAAAAAAAGAAAAAACATAAGAAAAAAGTGCCAGCCGAACGGACCCAAGTAAAAACCCCAAGAAGACTGCCACTGCGACGACCAAAAGACGCCAAATAGAAGCTAAGAAAAAAAAGTGCAGCCAGAACTTGCAAAAGGCGAAATCGAAAAGCGCAAGAAGCGGTGCAAAGAAACTAGAAAGAAGGCCAGGATAGAACCTTGCGACTAACAAGTACCCTGTGATGGAAATATGTATATCAAATTCAGTACCGTAAAGTACACTATTTGGCATTAATTTATTCAACTTTATATAATATGTTTATTCGATATGGCGCTTGAGTAAAGAGTTGAAGTGAGTTATTATAGTTAAATTTAAATAAAATTTTATAGGATGTGGAAATGTGGCCTACTTAGCCAACTTATGGAACGGATGGAAGTGAAGCGTAAGAGCGTACAGATTTACAGAGTATTTTCCGTCTACGTGCTTCCCGGTGGCGCCGCCAAATGTCACGTACGCAGACAGTGGCAGCCAGGAAGGAAGTGGGCGGAGTTCGGCCATGGGGGCGTGGCTGCAGGGTTGCCCTGCTCATATGGCCTGTCACATGAATGGAATTGCCAACTTAATGCGAAGGCAAATGCAGCAAACTGGACAGAAGACGCATACACTAATAGGGTTGTCATCTTACAAAACAAAAATTATGTAAATATAAAAAATTAAATAAAGCCTGAAGCACCAGGTTCCAGTTTCAAATAAAATGTATCAATAATCTGTTGTAAGAGGCAGAACTTTTAGCGACACAAGGTGTCGATTTGACTGGAGGCGTGGCGCGTAAGCGGACTTCCCCTTTTCCACCTGGCATCTTTGATATTAACATTTATTTTTATAATATTCATACACGTGTTCAGACAAGGACACATGGCTGTTTCGGTGGCAAGAAAAGTATCAAGTAGGATATGAAGTTGTTATTACTTTTCCATTAGTAACATTAACCCACCATTGCGAACTTCCTGTAATGCTTGCAACCCTGGACTATCTTTTTTGTGCCATTTTCAAGCATCTGAATGTCGGCAAACTTTAATGAGTTCGCTGACTTCTCGCCCATGTGGTCCTTAAATAATGACTTGAAGATTCAGGCGCTAATAGTCTTAGTGAGTCACATAGGCTCCCCTCGTCCTCCACCCCCTTAGACAATCCACCGGTGAGCGTTTGAAGCGTGTGAAGCCATCAAAAATGGAATTGACACGTTCTGCCACCAGATGCACGCAAACAAAAGGGGTCCCCCTTCTCGTAATCCACCTCCTCGACTCGTTTCACTTCTTCTTCTTAATCATCATCATCGTCATCATCATCTTCTTGCCATTCTTCTGCTTTTGGTTCTGCAGCTGTGTGGCAGAGTGGTGACCCCGACGTCGTCTTATCATAATGATGACGTTTACATTTCAATTAACGGCGAACAACATAATTGCAGCAGTCAAATTATATAATTACACACAAACAACAGGCGCACGCAAAGCGAGAGCGAAAGAGACGGACGCAGCGCCGCGTGAAAGAGAGGGAGCACTCATTTGCCTATATGCATTTGTATGCATCGCACACACCAACTATATCAACTATATATCTATATATCCCATTGAAGGCAGCTGCAAATGCAACGCAGGTGTTGCCCCATGTGTCAAAAAATAATCACTTTGAAATCACTTCAAAAATTCAGACAGCACAGATGAAATATGCGTGCAACAGGGACCGAAAGCGTGTGAGAGAGAGAGGGCGGGAGATAGAGGGAAGAAAGAGAGGAAAGTCCCAAGGCCCTGTCAAGTGTTCCGGGCATTACATAGTGTGTTCAAGCCCCAGGTCGCAAGTTTACCTCCCCCATCCACCCATACAGCTCCCAATTGGACAGTCGTGTAATTTCATGTGAACATTCAATTCACCGAGCGACGTAAAGACACTCGCTCTGAAATGGACCACAGCTGCATTTCGAATCGATACTGGAAAAAAAGATCGACTTACGAAGTGGAAACTTACGATCTCTCCATATTGCGGTTATATATTCAGACCACTTTTTTCCAGTGCCAAATTGTAAATGTAAGTGGCCGACAAAAAATATTAAACTGACAACTTGACGGTTATGAAAAGTGAGATTTTTAATTATCGTTTTCGTGTCAGCGTCGAAGTCAAAAGATTTTTCACCATTTTTTTGTTCGTGTTTGAAGGAGCGGTACGCAATCCAAACTCAATTCCCACATTGAACCACCTGAGAACTTAACACCGCCGGGGGAAAAAAAAAACCGGGAAATTAAAGGCGAAAAAAGAAAACACATTGAATTGTTTTCTATCGTGACACATGAGAGGCCTTCATAGGCTCGAGCGCGCTTGTGGTGCATAATTTTTCATGCCACATATAATAATCTCTGCTGGCCGTAATTTATTAACGTTTTCAGTCCAAAAGCCCCCCATCCCATTCATCAGCTCTCCCTGTCGCACTTGCGTGCCTCTTGCGGGAATGGCTGTTGGCGGTTTCGCTTTCAGCGTTTTATTTCAATGCGATTGAAAGCAAATTGAAAGCCGGCACCTGCCAGAGAGCACACGCGGCCAAGGAAACGAGGAAACCCATTTGCGGGCTAAAATGGCCAGCGAATGGACTCACTCACACTGCGAGAAATTTCGCTTAAGAAACTGTAACTGTAAGAAAAGTAAGAACTAATCTCAATTTTTATCTATTGATCACTTGGTTAACGCACATTCAAGAAGCACAGCGAGGTCATGGGCACACTAATCTTTCACCACATAAGCCTGGTCACTTCAAAGATACGCGATTCATTGAGCAACTGATAAGTGCTTAAACTTTTTTCTTGTGCATCTTTCTATCAAACTGCTTGGTTGGATTTGATGAAGCGCACTAAACAAATAACGCCCCGGCAATATTTCATTAAAAACTTAACGGTCTAACAGCACAGAGTGCTTTGGGGCAACACGGAGGGACTTGAATGAGGATTAAGGGGCAGAAAGGGCGAATAGGGCAAAAAGGGTGACGGCCGAAGCGGGGTGCTTACAGGTAGATAAAGAGCCATTGGCTAATGCCCCATTGGCGTGTGTTGTGCACTGCCAAAGGCTGGCATTTGATGGAAACAACACAAGATGCATTTTAAGCGGGACGTAGGAACATGCTCGCTGATGGCTGGCGAAAATGGCCACCTAATGTGATCCTAAATGCCCCTAAAAGTGATTTCAATTGCCATCGCATCAGGCTAGTAAGAGAAAATTTGTACCAATGCATGCACGTGTTTTTTTTTTATGAAAAAAATTGCGAAGTTACCATTAGACTTTGGCTTATTTGCGCGTGGCAACTATAATTATGCGACATTTTTTGCATAAAAACGTATGCGATGGGTTTCATTTCCCCACCGGGGCTCTAGTATTTCCGTAATTTTCTTGCTCGCATTGCAATCCTTTGTTATTCTCAATATTTTCCAGTTTAATTAGTTTGAAATTACACAAACAGCAAATAAGCGAGATGAAAAATGCATGAAAATAATTTTTGTTGCCCGTTCGCATTTGAATTTTCAATTTGCCGTTTGCTGAAATTGACAGTTAAATTATTATTATTATTATTATTATACTTGTTAGTTGACTTTAACCGCCATTGGTCCGCTGGCCAGGCTTTGTGCAGATATTATTGTTATTATTATTCTTGTTGGAGCTGCGACATTTTCGGTGTCAATTTGTATATTTTTTGCGGTTGTAGAATTTATGGTAAATTAAATTAGCCTGATTGGTATATGCATTTATAATGACATCACTTCAATCCGATCCGATCCGATCCCCTATCACGCGAAAGCCAGCCCGTGTGCAATAATAAATTAATGAAATAAATGTTTATTACTTTCATTTCGTGTGTGCGGCTCCCATTCCCCCAACCCTCTGCACCACTCCACCTATCCATTTTCATCTCCATCGCCACTTGGACGCTGGCAGGCGAAGAACTACTAAATGGAAATGCCTTAGAAATTTCAATAAAAATTTTATGTTATAATTATAGGCCAAAGACAGACGAAGTCGACGGATGCATAATAAAAATTAACGCCCTTCCCCGCCCCCTTCGAAAAAGAAATTCCCGTGTTTGTGTTTGGGTCACCATTTTTCTATTAAACAAATATGAGGGAGGAAGATGGCATGTTCGTCATGTGCGAGTGTAATAAATTTTATTAAAAACATATACAAACAAACGCATAAACGAGATCCAAGACCAAGTCAAGGTGGAAGCCAAAAACCAGGAGGGAAGGGGAGTGAGTTGGCCACACATATGGGCCATCATACGTGACCGGCGATGGAATTTCGGGGCGCGCCCCTCTCTTTCACTCCGCCTCTCGCCGTCTCTTTCGGCGTCCAGCTGAGACAACACATAAAATGGAAAATAAACAAAGCCGATGGAGGCAGGTAAGTCGACGTTTAAGGAGTTGGCATGCAATCAAAGCTCACGATCTGCGAGCTCTGAGAATTTTCCCAAAATAGTTGGCACTGCGCCACGCAAACCGAATGAAACTTCAATTTTTCAAGTTCAAAATTGAAGTCACTCCAATCGCATTTTCACCATTTATAACCAAGAAATCGTCGCACAGAACTGAATATTCAATAAAATCCTTTGATTGAAACACTTTAACGACGCGTAAAGTAGCAAAGCAATAAATGGTCAATAAAATGTTTTAAATTCAGCAAGTCTCCAATGATATTAAATATAAAAGTTCTCCTTCTCCAACGGTTGACCGACCCACCTCCCCCCAAGAGTTTCCTGTTCCCAAGCGGCGAGTACAGAAGAAAATCCCCAGCGAAAAAGGAAAAAACACATCGAACACAGTTAAGTGTGGCCAAATTAATGGACATCGAATGAAGTTGACCGGCTGTCATAAAGCGTTCATAATTACTTTTCACACCAGGCTGCGGCAAACCGAACGCGTGACTAACGAGTGCAAGAAGTGTGTAGCTTGGGGGCCAGACGGGCAGAAGAGAGGCGCGGAGGTGACCCCAAACAAGCCCACAACAAGTCGGCAAAGAACAGAAAAAGAGGAAAAGATAACAAGGGAAATATTACAAATAAACAATCATAAATTTCTATAAATTCTAATTGAAAGAGTTGCGAGCTGCGGGGCGGACGGAGGTGATGTTGTATGTTTATATTTATAGGCTTAGAGCGTATTGCGCACGACATTTGTTTATTTATGGCGAGTGACAATAAAGTTTAATAACTTTGACACAATTTAATTAATTTCGATTTCCCAATATGACAATTTAAAATGGAAAAAATATAAAAGGCAGCGGGCGAACGGAGCAAACAAACAATATGTGGAAAGCCAAACAAAAGTCAACACGACACAACATTTTTATACATGTCTGTGCTAAGGGCGGGGGGTGTGGCATCGCTCGAGCCATAGGCAAACATATTTATGAAAATATATTTTTTGTTTTTCCGACTTCTTTTTGTATGCTTCTGTGCCATATGCAACGGAAAATTGAATTAAAATTTACCGAGTTCAATTTACGAAACCAGTTTTCAACAAAAAATAAAACCGACTAGTTAAAAAAGGACACTGGCATTTTTTCATTAACCAACACCATGCATGGAATGAAAATTCCATTTGATTCAAATCAAATCGACTAAATTAAGAGCTTTGAGATATCCAAATCAAAAGCGAAATTGATTTGTCCTGTTCAAGCCGAGAGTCAAATGCATTTTTTGTCGACCACTAGGTTTAACAAAAAACAAATATAGTAAATAGAGTTATTCAGTTTACAGTAAAAATAAAAATATTATGCAAATTCGACCTAGAAAAATGGATTTCACTCTTTAAGGTATTTTTAGAACATTTAAAAGCTTAATTATTTTGTAATTACTTTGCTTTGTACTCAGGTCTGGCTAGATTAATAGAAATTCATACAGATCTGGTCACACTTAATGAGCGTAAAACTCATGCAAGCGCTCTGGAATTTGTTTCGCAAATCAAAACTTTTAAAACGCAAGCAACTATTCGTGCAAAGTTAACAAAATGTGTAACACCCCACCGAAAACCAGTCAAATTGACAGAGTTATTATAGTCTTTATGTGTCTACAGACGGACACGCGTATGCTGGCCACCAAAAAACCGCAATTGAAATGCAAAATATTGTCGACATATAAATATTTGAAAAAAGTCAAAATGCAATGATTAAAAAATGAAAAAGCATGGGGGAAAAAATTAATTTTGAATGCTGCCTGGTCTGGCCAGTGCTGTTCAGTGAATTGCGTCTATCTCTCTTTTTCACCATAGCTTTTTAAATTGTGACAACATAAAATAATTGTTAAAGTCCACAAATAACAATAAACAAGCACACAGAGTGCCAGAGCAAGAGCAAAAAGCAATTTGCAATGCACCAAAAACCAAAAACCGAGGCCCAACTCCATGGGGATAGTCTTTGTAAGTGAGAGAGAGTGGCCTGTGTGTGAGGTAAATTTATTGATTTCCATATATTTATTTGTGTAAAATGCCATAAATTACAATTATTTAACCGGGCCGGACGGATGAGCCCGGCGGACGGGCCGTAAAGTCAACGCGCCAGCAAACGGACACTCGTCCCCCATTCCAGACCAGACCCCTCTATTGCCACTGTGTAGTTGGGTCAGTAGTGCTGCTGCTGTTGCCACTGCTTTGCATAATTTGTTGGCCAAATTGCAACTCAACAGGCCAGGTACGTAGACGTTCGGAAAGGAACGGAACGGAGCAGACCGGACTGGACTGCCTCGACTGCATCTCTGATATCGAAAGACCCCAGGAGCCGGTATGTATATGTATGTATATGCATATATGCAGGCAGGCGGAGGAGTGAGATGGAGAGCCAGGCTCATCAAATATGCAAAATTCTGCAAGTCCTTGCAACAATCGCAATTAAGGATGAGCTGCCGGCGAGGCGACTATAAGGCAAATCACAGATAATGAAAACAGTGACTCATGGTGAGTGCTACTTAGTGCCCAATTAGCCGGTGTTAATGAAAAAGGTGATTGCTACGATCTAAAGTCACTTGTTTCCAAGTTATGTGTGTGCTCAGGGTTTCATATATAAATATTATGTTATTTTATTTAAGAAGTTATGTTTAGGAACTCTGCATCTTGAATAAAATGAATATTCATTTTATATTAGTTGACTTGAGCAATAACCACAAACATGACATTTTCCAAGACTCCTTTAGCAGAATTTTATTCTATTTTCTTGAGTTGATTCAAACACATATGAAATCACGATATGCGATTCACAACCCTATAGTGTGACTACCATATTAGGATTTCCCAATCACTGAATCATCATCAAGGGGAATTCACTCAGGCATCTCCAATCGACAAAAGCGCCTTCCATCCCATCCACTTCTCCCTATCCCTTTTCCTTCTGCAAACCAAATTCCTGACCCTTCTCCTGCGCCAGGATGGCTGGGAGCCCTAGGCCTCCACTTGGTCTCCATTCAGCTAGCTCGTCCTGATCAATCGCTTGGTCATTTGTTGGCTTTCGCCGTGCAGGACTCGCTCTGCGTTTGTGTGTGTGTTTGGACTATTATGTCCGGAGCTTATTAACTGCGGGTCTCGCAAATGCAATGCAAATAAGCAAATTTGCAATCAAAAGAACGATTTTCATATTTAAGATGGCACACGAGTGCAGCCAGGGGGGTGAAAATTGCGTGCGGCGGGGCGCAGTGGGGGAAAGTCCGGCCAAATGGGGGCCCCGGCTGTGAAATGGGGCGTGGCTGGAACAGAGGCATGCACTTAATTTGGCAATTGTCTCGGCACAAACACACAAGATAGATATGCGTACGAGCGTATTGCCTGCATGTATCTATATGCGTTTGTGTGCGAGTATCTCGTATCTCCCGTTCATCTATCGTCCCTCGCACTACCACCACCCCAATTGCACCCACACAACCGCACAGAACTGCCCGTGTGTGTGTGCGCCTGCCTTTGTCATTAATATTAATTTCGTGTTTAATTTATTGTAATTTACGTGCATTTGATAAATCGTGTTATTATAATCAGTTGACTGGAAACGTGAAGAAAGGACAGGCCATGGAATACACTGAATGACACTCGAATTTATCCCACAGGGCAGTTTTCTTTATATCGAGCATGTTATGTTATTGATTCAAATATTATTTCTAAAACTTTAAATTGTCGTGTTTATATTGCTTCTGCTCAAATTTAAGTTACATTTCCTTAATCCCTTTTGCCAAGTTAACTGTCGTGGTTGTAAAATTGACAATTTCTTTCAATGTATGAGAAAAAAGTGGGGTAAAATGAGCAGTTATCTGACTAGATGGTATGGGGTTTCTAACCAAATGCCAAAGACAGTTGTCTGGGCTCTATTATTCGAAAGACTTACCTCTATACAAACTTCCACTTCAGCAAATATTTCGCGGATTTCGTTAACGAGTAGAATTCTTTGAACAGAGGCGCTTTAAAAACTGCAATGAGAAGAAAATATTCAAGTAAATTTTCAGTCATTATGAATGGCAATTGTCTAAACTAGAACTATGTATAGATACGGTTTATTGCTCTAATGGTTTATTGCCCATAAATAAGCAGAGATCCCAATCTATTGGGTAATTTGTGGAAATCAAACGATATAAAATTAATTAATGAATAGCACAATAAATGTTTTTCTTATCAGCAATATGCTTCATAAAGCATAGCCCACATTTTACGTAAGCTTCAAACCTTCAGACAGCGCAGACTATCGCACAGCATTCGATACCAGCCAACTAATATTTATGAGAATCGCATAGAAAGGGCCAAAAACCACTTGAGTGGAATTTCGAAGTGAAAGGGGATGGTTACCCCGTGTAATGTCGGGGCAATAAACATTTTGCTCTCGTGTGCGAATGGTATGGAATGCTTGAGGACAAGTGTCGCATAAAGGACTAGCCCCCATCCAATTTTTCTGTGCGGAATGCATTTTTATAACAAAATAATTATATTTATGCCACGGTCGCGAGGGGAAAATGTGCATTGGCCATTGCACAGAGCGCATTCAAGTCGAAGTAATGCAAAAAGGCGAATCGCAAGCCCGATTCCGATCCGCAAACCAAACCCTTTTTGGATCCGCCCCCAATCCCGTCCCGATTCCTCTGCTTCTGCACATAACGGCATCCATTACACGCAACAACAAAGCCAAAATGGCGTCTGGGGCGACAATGTGTTGCACGCGTGTGTTTGTGTGTGTGTGTGCGACGCTTTGTGTCTGTATTGTCGTTGAAATTATTTTTATTATTTTACACAATTTTTATATGGAAAGCCAACCAAATGCGATACACAGAGGGAGAAAGGCGAAAAAAATGAACTTTTACAGCCGGGCATAAATATTTAGTATATGGTTCTTGTTGCTGCATGTTTATATTGTTGTATTTAATGAGATTTTTGAACTTTTCCTCGCCATAAGCGCCTTAAGCGTTTACTCTCGCTCTGTGAAAACACTTTACAGAAGCCACAAAATGGAAAGCAAAACAAGGAGCATTCAAGAAGTTTTTCTTTTTGATGTCCCCAACGCGCGGGGGCGTGTGAAAATTGAAGCCGGGCGTTTGGTAAATTTCCTGTAAATGCAGGATATTAAAATGCTTATTTGAAAAGCAATAAATATTTTGTGTATGAGATGTGAAACGTGTTCCTAAATTGTGCAACCGATCATATCGCTGCTCTTTATTGCCAACGATTAATTTACATTAGTGTTATTATTTATTTTTTTTTACAAACTATACGAACCCGCCTTATTCCACTTCACATATCTTAATGCCATGCGTTTCACCTTTTAATATCTTAATTCCAACCGAGATATGCCTCTATCTCCACATCTAAATGACTTCAAATTGCATTATTACCATCCATAAATTCCAAATCGAATTCCCATAATCATGAAATCAATTTATTGTCATCACATTTAAGCCCATTAGTTTGAGACGCGATAAGATCTCCGATCCTAATCTCAAATGCATTTGTCATTCCCCAAAATCGAATCAGAGCAGATCGAAGACCAGTTTTCGGATCGTTTCGGTTTGGTTTTTGGTCTTGGGTCTCAGATTTTCTCATCTTGTGTGGGTTGTTGTGCAACCCACCAGCCGGATCGCATAAAATAATAATAATGAATGCTAAAGGAAAACCGGTGGCAGAGCATCCAACTCAGGCTTGTGACTCCAACGCATTCATTAGTTCTCATTAGGAGACAAAACATTTCGAATCGAAACTCGCATCCGAACGATAAACAAAACATTTTTCAGTCGTGCGAGGAAGGAGGGGGGCTGACTCTACCGGTTTATTGGCGTCTCTAATGAACCTCTATTAATAAATAGAAAAGGAAAACTTTACATATCAAAAAAGTAGCCATGGCAATACTTATGACATTGTCAAGCCAAATATTGTAGATAACTTCCGAGCTGGGTGGCCGTAGAAATCGAGTGATAAAATATACAATCGAGTGGGTTTGTCCAAAAGGGGTTAGGCTTCGATTTAGCTCTGATTCAATGCCCTGATGGCAAACAAAATAATATTATTAGGTTACGAGTACCGTATGCCGCAACGCACAGTCATTACAATTATCGATTTAAATTCGCTTTCCAGTTTGAAGCCAAGAACACATATGTACACCATACACCCTCGAGCTTGGCGGCAAAGTCAACCCAGTCAATTAAAGACCTAGAAGTGCATAATTTCCCATTTAGCCCATTTATGAATTATGCAGCTGAAAGGGACGACGAGCGGGCCAAAGGAAAATACTCCCCAAATGGGTAGAACTGTGGAAATGACATAAGCGTTTAAATATTTCAAAGGAGCGACTCAACTTCACTCCACTCGACTGGCTGGCGTGAGCGGAAAGCTCTATAAAAACAAAACGAAGCCAAATATAAGACAAATGCAGGCCCGAGGCGAACTTTTCAGGGGGTTATGGGGTTTGTGGGGCTTATGGGGCTATATGGGGGCTGTGGTGGGGACGCAAAGCAAACATGTGACATATGCGGCAATTAATGCCGTTAATTATTAAAGTTAACACCCAAAAGCGACATGCACAAGTCAAATAAATAAACACGCAGCAGGGAACGAAGTCAATGGCTCTTGGCCAAAGCCAAAGCCCTATATACCACACTCACACACACACACACACCCCCTCAAAAACCCATAAAATGCCAGCCCCCTGCACAAACGCCCCAACAATTAAGGACAATGCGTACTAATTTCAAACGAAAACCCCAACGTGGCCAACTGAAAGCGAAGCGGAGAAGAAAGCACGAAAAAAGAGCCACCAAGAAATTTAATCAAAATTACGGAAATAAACACCGAAGTTTTCAATAACCTGTAATTAGGTTTGAGTTTTGGAAACATTTCGTTTAGTTTGAGCAAGGGAACTCATAAATATTAAAAAATCGTTTTTTAATGCCTTAGTTTTGTATATTCCAGATCGAATGCTCTTTAATTTGTTATTTTTAAATAAATGGCATACATTTAAAAGTTTTCTATACCTTATTTGATATATTTTCCAGCAGGATGAGGCCTAATCTCTCACCCAAAAGTCGCGGCAATAATGCTTTTTATTTATAAACTGCCACAAAGGAGCGGAATGGGCGAAGTGAGGGGGTTGGGGGGTATCGGGCTTAACCCATGCGTGCCGCAAGATGAAGAAGAAGCCTGTTGGGGCAGGACAGTTGGCACATAAATAATTCACACACCCGGCCCTCGCTCGATTCGCCGTCCTGCTGACATAATTTCTCCCTCTTTCAGCCAAAAAAAAAAATAAGGAAAATATATAGCAGGGTTACTCACAATTAGGGGCATTCCACTTTTTTTTAGGGGGGTGGATTTTTTGAGAATAGGGGGGCGGATATTTGGAGGGCGAACGGTTGACAAGGGCAGTGCAATGCATAAGCAAACAAAACTTTGGCAATTTTGTGCAACTTTTTGGCTTCCACATTTTGTATAGAAGGCATTTTTCCTCCCTTTGTGTTTTCTGTTTGTCCGTGTGTGTGTCGAGGAAATTATGTTTTTGAAAACAGGAAAACCTGGGCAAGTTTTTGGGGTCAGTACAGCGCAAAGATGATTGGGCAGCCCGAGGAAGAGGTAATCCCATTTTAGAATAAGCTTTGCTTGGGTCAAATCAAGTTTAACTTTTTCACAGGCCGCACAATCGAGTTGAGCTCATAACAAGTCGCCGATCGACGAAAACTTTGTTTTCACCGAGTTGAGCGGCTTAAAAATGCTGCAAAATGGGGCTTATTTTCATTGATTTGATATTTACGAAAAGAAATATAAGCTTAAAACAGTTGAACTGCTTGGCATTTTAGGAAAATCATTTTTAATGGCCAACTGCGAGGTAATTTGCTGTCAATATTCACAAGATTAGGCAGCATTTCGCATTTTTCACACCCACTGGGTTTGCTCTATTAAAGGCAGATTGTGTTTTGTTTTGCACCGTTTCACAGTATATTATTTTTATTTTTGTTGAAACATTTGCCACTTAACGGGCACATAAAATGCCAATAAGGATCGCGGTTTTTCGCCTTTTTTGTTTTTTGTGTTTTTGGGCGGAAGGAGTGAAAATGTGGGGACAATGACGATGAGCATATGATTTTCAATTTTTGCCACAAATCCAGACAAACACACACACACACACTTACTAAACTTTCTGGTCTGCCCTGTTCGCGCGACTAAAGTGCCAATAGTACACTCGGAAAAAATGTGTAGGAAAAGATCTAAGACCTGCTCCTACATACTTATTGTTCAATTCTTTATTGATAAAGAACACAAAATGTGAAAACAATCTATTCAGATTGATACATTTATGGACAGCAGACAAATGACATTTGATGTTGCAGATGCACCACTCATTTTTCTTTGAGTGCAGCTCAAACTTCGTGGCGACTCCTCCGACCGCCGCCCGCCGACTGCCACGCCCCCAGCTGCCCCCTCTGTGAACCGTTAAGCGCCATTAGGCGGCTGTGCAGACATTAAAAACAGCTGCCATCGTCTCCTGTTTTCCGTTGTTGTTGCTGTAGTTGTTGTTGCCATTGCTGGTGAGGCAGTTTTTTTTTTTTGGGAGTTGTTGGGGGTGCGGCGGGTTGGTGGGGAAGGGGGAGGAGGGGTCAGAGGGACCGGCGACGGGGAGCGGCACAGAAATTGCCTGTTTATATTCGCAGCGACAGCAAATTTTATTATTATTTTTGTTCTTGACAACGACAACGGGCAACGGAGGAGCAGCAGGCACAACAGCATAGCCAGCAAGGCAGGACACCGATTTTTGGGGGGGGCGGGGGGGTAGTGGGTGGTGTGGCAGGAACATGTCCCGAAACCAAATACAGGGTGCGGCCATGGGGTGTATTAGTTGGGGGAGTCGCACGACACCAAAAACAGCGGCAGTTTCCCAGTTCTGTGAACTTCATTTCCGTTCGAAAAGAAGACACATTTAGAGATTAGGGTATGAGTTTAGAAATCACTTGAAAAAACTAAACAAATTAAAAGATTCAGATATATTTAACACTCATTCGAATCCTATACAACTTCAGTTGTACTTACTGGATATCAGCAAGTTCATAGCTCCAGCCTAGAAAAGTATATTTACCAATCAAAAACTATTTCCCCCATTTCATGCTCCTTTTTGTTATTCTGCAAATTTTGCATTTATATTTCGAGGGAAGCAAATCAAAATCAAAGTTATTTGTTGCTCTTCGTTCGTTGAATGTGTATTGCCGCATAGACACAATTCACATCGACGACAGGGGGTGTTCCATTCGCCCCCACTCCTGCATTTGGTCAGCATGGGTTAAAGTTGCGCCGACGCATTGTGCTTAGAAAGAAAGATTTCACTTGGCTTCGATTTGAATTCGTTTCATTTCTTTTTCATTTTTTTTTTTTTGGTCGCCGACTGCGCGCCCCCAATTAAAGAATAATTCATTTCAATTGAAGTCAATCAAAAGAAATTATTTCACGCTTAATCAATTAGAGAAGATGCTCGGCCCCAAGCAGGGTACATAATGTGAAGGAGAGAAACCCCAGAGCCAGACACCCCCAAACCCCAAACAACGAGGAATGTGTGTGCCGTACTGATTTTTCACTTGAAAAAATAGCCGAAAAAATGCGGCAAACAGAACGATTCCAAAACGATTCGGTACGATCCAGTCCCGATCCTCATCATTATGATATATGGGGCAGACAGACGGCGAAGAAGGGGCACTGACAGTCATCACTTGAGCTTTGCTTTTAGTTTTCGGAATCCAAACAAATTGATTCCGCCGAGGGTGTTGAAATGCCGGGAAGTGCCACTTGGAGCCCCCAAAGATAAGCTTATGAAATGTATGGGATTTTATGTACAGCTCCTAAGTAGCATTTCTCTTACTCTTGGAAACGACGAGGCCCGAACTTAGAGGATCATGTGCCATAATCAGGGCTAGATTTACGACTCCGGTCGACAGATGGAAAGTGAATTAAACTCAAGAAGCCGCACTTGAGTTACGATTGGATAAGTGATTTAATTAGTTCGACTTGATGGAAAAGCGGAAGAGGGATATTTAATAGGGGAATTGGGGAACATATCAAAAACTGAATAACTAGGGGCTGAAAAAAAAGCACTTCATTCATAAGAAAAGCCCATTAACAAAATAGACACCACTTAAGTGTTTGATATGAAATAAATGCCTATGTATATATGTTGACCAAAAAATCGTAATACTCACTAATTTTTGCCATTTTAAAGACTTGTGGTTTAATTTACCATAATTAAGTATTGAATGCATAACCAACTTAAGAACGGAGAAGAAAAACTGCTACACATGTTTTTACTTAACAATGCCATTTTATAATTTCTCTTATTTCGCAATCCAAATATAGCGCTTGCTAAAAAATTACAAATTAGTTGGAAATATAATGCCATTACATTTCGTTTGATTTCGCGCCGCCAGAGGGCGCCACTACGTAAACGAGTCGCCTAAAAGCAGCCGCAAGATCTTATAAAGTATTTATAGTTATATATGGATATGGCGAGCAAGAGTGGGGATGTCGTAAACAATTTTTGCGCTTACGCAACGCCCACCCAAGTGGCGACACCAGACAGACGAGGGCGGTGTGTGGCGAAGGGGGCGTGGCTGGGGGCAGGGAGGCAAGCGTCGCATTAATTTGTCATTTTGCGCGTGTGTTGACGACGGGCAAATATAGAGAGGCAAGTGCTGGAGGAGAAGGCGATGGCGATGGCGATGGAAATGGGGAGGCAAACGGCAAATAGAAGCCACATCAAGTGGCATGCCACACACACAGAAACACACGTTCACAAGCGAAAAAATGTGTGCACTTCTTAAAATCAGAAATTTTAAATATATACACAAAGTAACTAAGCACTATGCAAATAAATATGTATAATAATAAGTACACAGTTCTATTCATTTTTAAAAAGTGAAAATCCTTGTCTTCAAACTTTCATTTTCATAGTGATGCATTTGTTCTTTATAGATTCTTTTTTTCTGTGCACACACACTTACTGAAAACTTTTGTTTCTGCTTACGCGCTGCAAAAAAGTTGCACTTTTCCCCCTTTCCATATATGTATGTACATATATATACGTTTGCACGTACATATATATTCTTTTCTATCTATTAAAATTCCTTTTTCGCCGACTTCTTTCACAGATTTTGACTTTCGCGAAGGGAAGACCTGAAGAAGCGGCATCCGAGGCGAAAAAAAGTGTCACAAAACTTTTATGGTGGCCATGACACGTTGGCGGTTGCTGGTCCCCACCACTGGGAAGCACCCCCTCCCCTCTTTCGGAGGAAACCCCCCTCCTGCCCCTTGGTTGCGGTGGCTGCCACTGCTACTTCATTTGCCTGTGCGCTCATTAAAAAAGTTGCGACACATACAAATGCATACACTCGGCGAAAATGGGTAGTGAATGGATGCGGCAGATGAGGGGAAGGTTGAGATTTGTGCTGAAAGATAACTTGTGGTTCAAATTAACTTTAATTAACATTAACACTCATACGTACAACTAATAGGGAAATGGCAGAATATTCTGAAGTATTCTTTTAAAAAATATATATATATGACACTTGCAGAAAATGAATTTCTCATTGTGTTCGCCACCTTCCACCTTCCACCCCTCCAGTTAACCAATTCTCTAGACAAA
The DNA here is from genome assembly GCF_016746395.2 of Drosophila simulans. Taxonomy (NCBI): domain Eukaryota; kingdom Metazoa; phylum Arthropoda; class Insecta; order Diptera; family Drosophilidae; genus Drosophila; species Drosophila simulans. The sequence continues at coordinate 18,437,490 of NC_052525.2, read as the reverse complement.
GTCAACACGTTTGCCTGCATGTCAAGTGCCAGTCAGTCTGTCGGCTGCTCCGAGCTCCATGCTACAAGCTCCCTTTGCCCAGTTCCCATTTCCCGGCCCAGCGTAGTTGCCCCGTACTCCCGAAACACTTTTTGGCCAAATGAATGTCAAGAACGAGTGAAAATTTGCGCTTAAATGCAGTTGAAACAGGAGCGAAGGAAAAACTATGCACGAGGCCAGCGACCTGTCGCCATTTTTGCATATTTTCCGAGGGTGTAAACAGAAATTTGTCAGTTCATGTTGGGCGGCCTGGCAGCGCTGCTTCTTCTTCTATTTTCTGCCCCATGGTAACTTTGGTAGCCGCTCGCATTTTGGTCATTACACACACACACACACACGGGAGTCGAGGAGGCCAGTTGGAAAAGGGCTTAGGGAAGCCAGTGGAGCGTGGTCGGTCACCTGGGGAATTCCAGGGGGTGAACGCACCTGCGGTGCACAGGTGAGTCGTCGGCTCGTTCGAAAAAATGCGAAAAATAGCATAGCACATAGTTGCTTGTTTCATGTTGGTTGGAACACAAATTTCGAAAGTATTAAAACAGAATTTTAAAGTTGAAGTTTAAGGGCAGTTGGTTGGAAGAAAGTTTGGCTGGTGCAACACGCATGTGTCGGTTGCATTCTCTTCGATACTTTTGTGCTGCAAGTATGCAGATTGATATTCTCTACGTTTTATGCCTCATTTGCACATTATGTTGTGTCCCCCCTCGCAACCACTTGTGTTTTATGTTCGCCTTAAAACTTAAAAAAATATTAAATGAGATTAACAAATTATCTGAAATGCCATTAAACTGTTAATGGAGTGGAATTTTGAAACATCTTCTCCGGCCAGAGGCATAAAATCTGAAAAGACGATAGGCAAAGATGAATCTCTGTGCTCTTGGCTCGCTTCATCAAAAATGGGCTGCTGTATATATAAATATGTATATTCATGTATATAGACAAAGATATATACAGATAGAAAGGCAACCATTTGGCAGTCTGACTGCCGCCAGTGGCCCTATAAATAGTCCAGATAACACTAAACCAGGCAATCAGCTTAAGGCGAACCTCTTATCTTAATGTGTCGTCGTCGTCTCTGAAGTTCGCGAGACATTTTTGCTAATTAAGCTGTGACCAAGGGAGCCAGGGAGCCAAGGGGGCGTGGCAGCCGGCAGCTCCTTACTCACATTAAAAATGTCGCCCAGACATTAGCATTTTTATATGGCGAATATATGGAGCATTGAGGAGAGGGAGCTGCAACGTCGACGACGACGACGACGACGACGAGAGCGACGGGAACGACGAGTTTATCTGGTCAGAGTTTATGTCTGGCAGCGGTCACTACTTAGTCTGATTATTGTTATTATGGCGTCGTAGTTTTCATAAATTTCCAGCAAGTTATTTTCCCATAAATTCCTGCAGGACACGCTGCCAGAGGTACGATGTCACAAACGAGGCTGAGGGGCAGGGGCAGGGGCAGCGGCTAGGGGCAGGGGCAGGGGCAGGGTGGGCAACAACCAGGTAAATGACGACGACAGCAAATGACAGACGGAGGTGGGAGGAGACAGGTGGTAAAGGTTGTCCTGTCAAGACCTAGACAACTAACGAACCAAGGAAATAACAACTAAAAAGACGGTGACTATGGCAAATCTCTTGGCAGGACAACAACAACACCACCAACCAGCAGTAACCAGAGATGGGCGACCAACAGGGTATTTCCCACAAAGGTACTTGGTATCACAACGAGGTACAATAACATCATCATGGTTTATTAAAATTTCACAAACTGCACTCGGCTGTACGGGGACCTTAACCCTACACTTTTTAATTATGTATTTAAACGCTGGAAACTTATTCGTGTTCCGAGAAAGGGGCATTTTCGCACGAAATTGTACCCAAGGTACATCTAGGAATAAGTCAAGATGTTCGTTGTTTCCATTTTAAATTACTTGACTCTTTGGCTTTGCCATCCATCTCAATCGTGTTCTAAAGAGAGGATATACTTTATTAGTTACTATTTTCTTGTATCTTGTATACTTGTAAATGTACCTATGGTACACACAATAAGGATATCATCATATAGAGTAAATTATTGACTAAATTCTTCGCTTTTACGTTGAAGCGAATGGATATACCCCTTCTATGCCATGTAAAGTACAACAGAAATTGTACCTTCCGCATCTCTGGGAATAACCAACAAACGACGCAATGTCGAGACATGTGCAATGTGCAATGTCCTTTGGGTATACAATTTAAATTGGCATTCCACATGACAATATGTGTGGCAAAGTGAACGAGCCAACAGACAGGTGGCTACCAGGTACCAGGTTCTTAGCCGCAGGAAAAATACGGCAAAAATGCGGGACGAAAAAATGAATTCGAGAGACGGAAAGTAAGGAAAATAAGGAAAATAAGCATTGCGCATCGCGCAATCAGAGTTGATAATTTCTTTGCCGGTAAAGAGCGTTCAATTATCGCTTAAATGCAACCGGCGCCCAGTAAACAATGAATTAATAATGAGTTGCCCGCCAAGCGGATTTGTTGGGGAATCGGTTGTCCGTTGCCTTTCGGCGCTGGCTTTTTCAAGTTTTTGCTGAAATTAGTTTTCCCATTTTGTTTTAAACTTTTATGAATTGTGCTGCAGCAGGCAGAAGTAAAAGTGCTGGCAGTTCGGGGAGGGGGGAATTAAGCGACGGTAAAGTGATTATGTTCAAGAATTTAATATTGAACTATCGAGTTGAGCTAATAAAATGCCATATAGATGCCCTTTAAAATAATGAATGATAATGATAAACATTCAATTTTACACAATTAACTTATAGAAAGAAAAGAACTTTTTACAGGCTACAGCTTTAATAGTATTGATTATGAAGGAAAGATCCCTTTTTTAATTGGAATTTGCTTCATAGAATGCAAATTTCCCATAGAGACAAATTCTTGGAATACCTTATATATACCTATACGCGTGTGTGTGTAGAACCTCCAATACTAATACAATAATTATACATATTTCAGCCGAGCCATTAAAACTGGTTCGCTCACAAGGGCTCCTGCAGAAGTCCAGTCATCATCAATTCCGTCATCTCTGATCTCTGGGGCATTTTAATGCATTCCCCAGCGCGCTGATTATTATGAAATGTTGTCGCTGTTGTCATTATTATTGCTGAAATCATCGGACCACTTCTCCCGGCCCCATGCTTTTTCTGCTCCTCTGGGTTGTTCGCCTTATCGCGGTTGCATCGTCATCGGATGTCTTGCAGTTCCCATCGTCGCTGGGTAAACAAAGCGCAGGGAACTCTGGCCCGCAACGCTTCGATGGCGTTTTGTAGCCTGTTCCGCTGTCTGAGCCGACTCCTTTTTCCCCGGATCCCGATGCCCGATGCCCGATGCCCCATCCCCATCCCTATCCCTCTGCATATCGCATCCCTTTTTCCTGCCCTTCGTCTGTGTCGGCTATCAATTTTAGCACCTTTCGCTGGCATTCGACGCTTCGCGTTGCGTTTCGCTTCTTATCTGTGTGTTGTAGCTACACAAATGCTTCCACCTTGGAATAGTCCATCAAGATCTGTCCATTAACAACACCATGGGCTTTAACACACCCTTAAGGTGGCTAAGTACACTGAAATGCCTTTCTCTGCGCTTCTCAAAACATTTAGCTTAGAGCTTAGAGCTATATTTGCATGGGGAGTTTTGTGTACCACATACATATCCTGCAAAGATAGTTAAAGGGTATACACATATTTGCTCCCAAATGCATACTTGAATTGATTTATTCCAGTTGGTAAGCTCCTCTTCGATCACAGCTTCTCGATCTCTCCGCCATCCTAGTTATTTCTGCTGCGTTTGCCAATTTATACGAGACGATCCACTGATCACTTTATAAGTAAGTATATCATCATTTAAACATGCTCCACAGATGGCGATGCCAGGGGACAGCGGGTAATGGGTGGATGCGACTTTGTCTTTGTCATCTCGGCTCGGACATGTCTCGTTTTTACCGTTTTTGGTGTCTGGGGAATGCCAAAAATGTTGTGTGGATCTCTCCGAGAATGAGCCTCTGAAATGGAGAAGGGTGTTGGAGGGTGTCGGTGGCCAGAACCGAGGCATCGAGAGCCTGAGAGCGTTTTGTACAGTTTTGTTGGCCGGGAAATGAGCGGGAGATGGGGATTACGGGGGCTGCCATCTCGTTCTGGTCATTTATATTGTGGAGTTTCTTTCAATCCCCCCCAGATCCAAAACCCGCCCGACCCCAACCCCCGCCACAGCTCCCAGCTCCATGTGCATGTGTCAAGTGGACTTGTTTAATAATTTATGATGAGGCCAAAAACGTAGATCGTGCGTTGCGCATTGCCGGCCATTAATCATGGCCAAGAAGGCACAAGGCAAAAGGCATGGCCAGTAAAATTGGAGGAGGGAGGAGCATGCGGAGCATGCAGGAGCGGAGGGCACGGGACAGTTGGCTGCTGTAGTAAAAGTTCAATTACCCGCCAAATCAAAATTCAATCTGCTTGGCGAAGAGCAAAAATAAAGCAGGAAAAAGCGGACACAAAAACAAACAAAACGGCAAGAGCGGACCACAGTAGTCCGGGTGGGGAATGGGGATTGTAGTATGGAGCAGGGAGCAGTGAGCAGTGAGCAGGGGCTATGGAGTATGAAGTGCAGCAGGGACCATCCTGCATATTGACTGTATACCGTAGACTGCAATGTGGCAAAATCAAAAATTCCAAACGCATACGCCAGACAACCATGAAGTGGAGTGGAGGAGCCGAACCGAACCGTACCGTACCGAACCGAACCAAGCTGAGCTGAGCTGCAAAGACGAGCAGGAAAGCCAAAAGCGAGTCATGTCATGATGGCGGGTGGATGGATGCGGCCGACTGATGGACGGAATCGTTCGGGGGAGCGGCGCGGTTCGGGGATTGAGGTTTCGGGGATCCAGGTTCCAGGTCCCAGCTCCCAGATTCCGGGTGGGGGGCACACGGAGGCTGCAGCGAGGCCACTTAGCCACGCCACAGATCAGATGACAGCGGCCCAAGACGCGACCAGGATAACAGACGGCGCACAAACAGAGAAAAATCAGAAGGAAAAAAGGCACAGACACGGGCACGGGCACTGGGACTGGCACAAACCCGAAGCCGAATCTGAAAACAAAACCCAATCCCAATGCCTGGGAGCAAAACCAATAAAGGCAGGCCAACACGTTTCGGGAATACTCTGCCCGCTGAATCGATTAAAATTGATCAGCTACAACTCAAACTTACAGGATTATTCACTGGGTTGCCTGTCGCAGGAAGTCAGTTATTTGAGTTCTCCTCATGTCATCATCATCCCAGTGATGTTACTCGCCTGCAATTATATTCCTCTACGCTTTTTTATGAAAGCTAAAAGGGATCACATTTTGTGGTATGATTACTTTGTGTAAAAAAAATATACAGCAGAAGAGCGTTAGCTTTCAGCTGAATAAGCAACCGAAAATATGTATTTACCCGGAGCGCTGCCTGATCATATCTGCATGTGGTGGACTCCCCCGATATGCAGATATGTTAAACCGACAAACCAAAGTCCCTGACAAAGTTGATGGACATACCCACCCCTAGCCGGAGGTGCGGGGAATGCGGAAAGCATTCCGGGGAACGAGTAACGCGGGTTTTTAGCCGCCATGCGTGAGCCACCCGCCCACCATTCAGAGCCCGCTAAACCGACCTATTCTCTGTTTCGTGCGCTCCGGCATCCCCGCTCGACCATGCCCATGTGCGTTGGAGCTGCCACGTAGTAGGTGCAAGCATAAGCGCTACTAATCTGCTACTCAGTGGCGTATCAGGCTAAAGGCAGCAGTCGAGGCATGCCACCAAACAAAACCAACAAGCAAACAAACAAACGGATGAGCCAGCCGCTCGGCGGACGGGCGGGGCAAGCGGGGCAAGCGGAGCGGAGTGGGGCGACAGGTCGTGTGAGTGATCAGACAGCCGCAGATTACGTATACGCCGCGTTGAGAAACAGTACTGGCCACTTGGCCGGGTTCTAGCTGGCATTCGAAGTGAAATAAATAAGTATTAGCTTACAGCAACGTTTTGATGTCAGTATTCAAGAAAATACTGAATTAATACTAAAGAGCACAAAATGCTAAATAGAACGATGTGCTCTTCTCTGCGATTCTCAAAAGTCCTATGTAAACAAACTACTTGCTGGGTGTGTTTTTCAAAATGCCAAATGTAAGAAGTTCCTTTTTGTGGCAGCAGAAGTTATCAATAATGTGTTTCCGACCAACTTGAAGTGCCTGAACTAGCTATTTTCCAGTCACTGCAACCAGCTGTCAGCTCTGACGTGGAAGGAGCTTGAGGAAAGGGGTGAGCGAGCAGTTGGGGAACTGGAGAGGAACGCTTAACTTTCTGACTTTTGGCTGCGGCTTCTGTGGCTGCTGCTCCTACTGCTGCTGCTACTGCTGATGCAGCAAACGTCGGTGAAAAAAAAGCATATGCCCACTCTTCTTACTCGGAATGCTTTTCTTACTCTTACTCGAACTCGTATTCGTACTCCTCTACTCGTCTTTGATGCTGATGCTGGGGAATCTGCTTAAAAAGTCCGCTCAGGTTTTGTCTGTGCCGCAGCCAGCCTTCATTTGTTATTCAAAAGTTTCTTGCTTTGCACTCCGTATACTACTCCTCCTGTCCCGTGCCTTTATTTATTTATTTTATTTGCCTGATTTCATTTCATTTTGTTTCATTCCATCTCGTTTCATGCCTCACGTACGCAGACAGTGTCCGAAGAGCCCTGCTTGATTTTTTCGCATACCCTCTGCTCGTCTCTAGTTTTGCGCTTGAAGATCCAGCTAAGTGCATCCAATTTTTGCCACCGGAATTCCCCAAAACGTCCCTGGAATTTCTGCCATTAAGATGACGGTCAGAATAAGTGGCATGCCATGTGGGAATGGACATGTTGGAAATAAAACAAATTAACCAAAATGAGAGGCCGTACAGGAGTGCATACAAATGTCTTGACTTAATGGCTGGGCAATGAAGTCGCTCTAATGAAATCAATCTATCGAGAATTGAGTAAGCAATCATAACACTCAAACATTTCATCTGGTAATGGAGTAATTTGCTACTAAGCGCTTGCCATCTCTACTACCAACTACCCATCAATGCCTGTGTAACAATTTATTGAAAAGCTAATCCTTTCGCAGCGCTCAATTCGAATTTTACTGCCCGCATAACGAAAATTGCTGGAAAAAAATAACTGGGACAAAAATGGATTAAAATATTTATAAAACAGCGCACGCAAAAACCTTTTTAAATGTTTTATCTTTATAGAACTGGAGTAGTAGCAGGTTCAACTGCCACTAAATATACTCGTGCATACTACACATCGGTATACATTTGATTTCATTTGCGAAAATTGTTTGATAAGCATTTTTCCCGTAAACAAAGGGAAAAAGCAACCGGAAAATTTATGAGCAAACAAAAATTTTGTTTGAACACTTCCTATTTTTTTTTTTTTTTATCATTTTAGTTGCGCTATACACAATTTATGGCAAACAGCTTGTGGTATTTATTTTAAAAGAGATATTGCAGTTTGTTTTTATTTATACACGCAGATAAACAATGGCATTGACAAGTCAAAAAAAAAATGTGTATAAAAATACGCTTTTTCGTGGTCTTTCTTGATGAGCTTTTTTTAATATTATTTTTTTTTTTTTGTTGCAACTAGATTATTATTTTTGCCATATCCAAAGAAGCAGTTTCCGCGGAAAGATAATGCAAAAAGTGGGCGCGGAGTAAAAAAAAAATAAATAAGACCGCCCCATAATGCTGGCTAAATATGTGTAAACACTAATTATGTTAATTATACTTTTTTGCATCTGCCTCTGTCGGCAATTATGCTAATTGTATTTTCAATTATTATATGCTTATTTATTATTATTTCTCAGCGTGCCCTGGCCAGCCTGCATTGTTGTTGCCGTTGATTAAAATTATACAAACGAGACTCGATTTATGAAAAATACAGCGGCCCACGAACAAAAAAGAAAAAATAAAAATTAAAAAAAAAAAGAAAAAGAAAACAGAAAAAAGCGAAAAAAGCCAACAAGAATTACGCTGCCTGAATTTTAAGATGATTTCATTCTCGGTCATTCGTTTGCAGCCGAAATTAAATTGATTTTGCCTTACAGAAATGGGGGCGTGGCCCACCGCCCACCGATTACAATGGCAGTCTGGACATATAATTACACCCACATGCACACTCGAACCTGCTGGCAGACATAATGTATTCACACATATTCATTAAATAATTATGTCCATAATTAAAAACGAGGCGAAAGGAACGGAGGAGCTGCGTCTGGATTTAACCCGGAAAACCCCATTCGGAGCTGAAAGTTTTCCCTCGCTTTTCCCCGCTCTTTTCCCTCTTTTTTTCGCACTTTTGCATAGTTTTTCCTACTTTTGCACATAATTATATGACCAGATTAAATGTCTATTAACTTATGATTCGAAAATGGTCCTAAAGAGTTGGTCGTGGAAATGAAATAATAAAATAAAAGCGAAGAAGAAAAAATTCAATTTAATGGCTATTTTTTTTCACTACAATGTTTTGTGTGTTGAACCTAAAAAAAAAAAATGTACTTAAATACAGATAACTTTTGAACATTTTTGTTGTTTTTTTTTACGCTTTAAATTGCACTTATGCTTAAAAATTTTTTATATTTACTTAACACACATGAAAATAGGTTTTATAATGCTATTAAGTAATTATTTATGGCTACGTGAATATTTTTAAAGTAAATTCAATTATTATACGCATAAATGCGTATATTTTAACTAATTAGTTAACAGGTTTTTAATGCTGCAACTTATTGTGCTCTGCCTTCTGCCGATTGAATAATGCTTTAAATGCTGCGAAAATACTATTGGATATATTCCATAAGCTGAACATGAACTTAATATCAGACTGCAGCTGGCCCCTTTGCTGCTTTTTTAGTTTCCTTTTCATATATATATTTTTTTTAATAATACTTTTGGAAATCTTCTTGACTTCAAGGGCTTATGGTGTTTATTAGCGCCACCTGGCATGTGTTAAGCGATAGCAGCTGCCACCGATCTATGTATATATATATATGTATATATGCCCTATATGACTGAAAGCGACGGCAGTTCATAATTGCCAGCAGAACGAGTCCATTTCAATCAATCTGGCCATTCTGTTTCATCTTTTTCACGATTTTTCTCGATTTTTTTTTTTATTCTTTTGCAAGTTTCGCCCTGGCAGGCAGTGCCATCTTAAAATTGATAAAAAAAAAAAACTGACGCCTTCGCCTGGCATTTGTTTAATTAAAGTGATGACCTCCCCCCGCACCGACTGCGTCCCGGCGGCGGGCGAGTGAAAAAATCAGAAGCCGCTGGCATTATTTAAAATGCAACGCAATGCGGCGCTCGAAATGCAATCAATGTGAATTAAATTCCCCAACTGGGACCAGCACAAAGCGTGTGGTGGAGGCTGGGCTGGCAAAAGCCGGGGGAAAAGCCGGGGAAAGTCGGTGGAAAGTCGGTTGAAAGACGAGCGGGGGCAGAGCGGCAAAGGAGGGGCGCTGGAATCAGAGTCACAATCCGAATCAGAATCCGGCGCAGGTCAGGTCAGGGATTGGGGTCAGTTCAGTTCGGCCGCAAATATTTTATCCAAACTCCGTCAGAGAATGGAGAAAAATATACATACACACAAAAGTGGGAAAATTAAAACAAAAAATCAACAGGGTGAAATCAGGAAAAATTTAATTGAGCGTAAAATATTTCAGGAGGCTGGGCAAAAATGCACATTCAAGGTGTTTGGGCAAAATGCTTTGTCAATGTTATCTCTGCTTTTGGCATTTGTTTATGCCATAAATAATTTGTAAATCGGCAAACTTCAACCATTTCGTCCGTCCTCTTTTCAACTTTAAACTGTCTGAGCGGATTAAATCGCCTGCTGAATTATTGAGTGCATAAATAATAAGCATTGGAATTATTTATACTTTTCATTTCACAACTCTCAATATCTAAGTGTTTTGTCTGTTGTCATTCGTTTCGTCCATTTATTGAACTTTCAACTTTAATTGAAGTTAATTAAGTTGGCCAAGTTACAAGGTAGAAATTAAGTAGATTTTCATTCGCTGACATCTCCATATTCTTACGTATTTTCTCCTAACCCATTTAGCTAATACAATTTAAATATTTCATTCGCCTCCATCGCCCATTTAAAGAAGTGAAATAAAAGAATTCTTTTTCAATTGCTTTCACTTATTGTTTGCTGCTTTGATTTTTTCCCTGTACTGTGTTTTGTTTCGTTGGTCACGCAATTAATTTCTGCACGCAAAGTTTTGTTGGCTGAGTGAAACAATAGCCTTGGACGCCCTTCGCCCAACCCACCACACCCCACCCCTTTTTCCGGGGGAGCACTAGGCATTGTCTTGGATATTCGCAACCCCTGCAACCCCACCCCCAACCCCAACCCCCCTTCCTTTCGCTGTACTTCAACCCCCAAACTGCCGTGTGATCGTTATTATTAGAAAAGTTTTATGCACAATATTTTTCTTGTTCCTTTTGATTGTTGGTACTCTTGGGCGCCTCTGCTTTGTCTTGGCTACTTGTTGTTGCCGTGCTTTGTTTGCTCCTTCTCCTTGACCACCAGCCACCACCCCAGCACCCACCACCTCTTAACCCCCCAACAGCCAGCTGCTTAACCCTCGACTGCCAGCCATCATACATCGTTTATGTTACGTGACTTGTTTGCCAGATGAATGCAAAATAACAGACCCTGAAGGAATCGAAAAAATCGGATGGAGATGGCTGGAAAACACATGTGTGTGTCGGTGTGTGTGTGAGCTGTAGGTTGGAAAAACAGCGGAAAAATCAACAAAGAACAAAAGGAGAAAAGAAAAACAGTAGACCCAACAGAAAAATACATCGGGAGGAAACAAAAACATGAGGAGGAGCGAAGAGGTGGCTTTGATAATGAGACCAAATTAAGCGATGGCCCACGGGAGAAAGTGGAGAAAGGGGCGGGCAAAGGTGGGCAGCTCTGCAAGGATTCCAAGGATGCCAATTTGTCACATTGAATATTTGATCGCAATTTCTTGGCATCAGAAAAATATGTGAATGCCAGGCAGGAAAATGCGTTAAATTATTCTAACTTATTAAATGGTCTTGTTGTTAATCTCAAAAATGAAAAATTAGCAAACACTGTTTTTCCTCTGTGTAGCTCGCTCATCATCTATCTCCATCTCTATCATACCAACTGGATTTTCCTCAATTTCCATTCAGCCATTGGATGCCAACATTTGGCGGCCAACTTTTAATGTAAACTTTTCCGCCGTCTTCATATCCTTCGCCTTAATCATTTTATCGATTCGTGTTATTGTTGCCGCTCCTTGTTGCTGCTGCTTTTAATGCATATTAAACAGATGTAAAAATTTACACTTCAATTACAACAACTTAAACGTGAAATACAACAACAGCTGGCAAGGATATCCCACCGGCAGCAACAAAAACAACAGCGCCGGAAAAGGGAAAAAGGTTGAGAACTGTAAATGATGCTGCCAGCGAAATCACAATTTAAAACGAAAGACAACAAAAAGAAGGTAAATATATTGAGAAAAACAAATAAGAACGAGTGGTTTTAAACAATACGGCATGCAGCATATAAGTAATATAAGTAATTTGGCCAGTGCTATACTGACTAATGATACCAATGACTTAAGATCGGCGGTTCTATCAGTCATTATCATTATCAGTGAAAATGACTTGTTATAATTAGTTTCAGCTCTAGACTCGAAAATACACTGTTAATACCTAGTGGTATCATCGGTTTCCGGTGCAGAATGCATTATTTTCGTACCGAATTCGTAACAACTGTCTGCCCAAGATGAAGGGCATCAAAAAGGATCTCCGACTTGTAAGTTGTTTTCGTTGAGGCTAAAATTACAAGTAATTGAACCTCAACTTGATGCTCCGATGCCTTTTTCCGCCTTTTGCGCTGGAACATGTGTGCGGCATCGGTGGCAGGGAAAAACAACAATACAAATTGGAAAACGGCTCCTGAGGGGAAGGAGGTGTAACAGCAGGATACAATCCCAAATACCCAAAAACCCAAAGAAGAAAAAAAAAAGCAGACGAAGAGATATCGAGCATGATTTCATGGGAACAGGGAGCTGTGCACTCAAGGGGCGTGGCAAATCGCAACAAAACCTCTGCGGCCCAAAAAAAAAATATATATGTATATAAAAAACAGCATAAAAATAAAGATTGTTAAAGCGAATGAAGAACGATCGGTAGCCGAGGATTTCTCCGCACATTTTTAGCGCAAAATGTTTCGCTTATCGCGATCAATCGATCATACTTAGTGGGGACATGAACCAGCTGTCGCTTCTTCTCGTTCACCCTCATTTAACGGTAACCATAAACCCCGGCCGACGCGACACGCCCACTTTGATGGGCGATTTGAGATCAGGCAAAAGGTGTTCGTCTGCCCCTGCCTAACCCGGATTCTCGTACAGAAATCCGAGAACGGGCGGGATCCCAAATCGCAGAAGGGAACACATTTTCGGTTCGGTTTCGTGTCAAAATATTTGGTGAGCAATTAAATGCGGTAAATAGGGGATTCTCTTTGGAAATACATATATCATATCATATTCATTGGGATTATAGATATGTGGCATGGGATTATTATATTTGGAATAACTACTAATGGCTTCGAAAGACAATTCCAATGTCATGCAAAATTGTTTCCTCTCTGAAATGTAAAATTATTCTTTTGTACTACGAAATACTTCTGTATTTGGCAATAAGCCGGAAATGTTGGTAAAAGAAACGTGGTTCTGGTCAATAAATTGAAGTGGTTTCTCGATTCCCCCCTCCTACGTCGAACCACCATCAAAAGGATAAGACGCCACGTCTACAGCATAAATTCAACTTATTTCTCACAGATTTCAAAGTAAATATGCAAAATATTTCTTAGTACCACATTAATGCATCAGCCAAAGGGAGTGGGCAGAGGCGTCGCGCCAAAGGGGGCTGGGGCTTGGGGCTTGGGGGATTTTGACTGGGTTCTGGTTTTCTGGGGTGTGACTCGCTTGGCTGGGCGACGTCACTCACACTCAGCCAAATGTGGGCGAGATAGCTCAGGAAGCGGCCACAAACATAAAAAATATGGAGAAAAAATCAGAGGGAATTATCCGCAGATGGACGAAACGTACCGCTGAATACCCTAATGAAATGATGAGCTTGGCAGTTGTCTCAAAAAGTGTAGAACGAGTATAAGCAATATATCAAACAAGATCCCAAGTTGGAAGTATTTTCATATTTGTATTGCCTTGTACAATATTTGTTGATTTCTGCTTAGTGATGTTCCCGCATAGTAACGAAAAGTGTGTATATTATGGTTTGTCGTACTTTTAACCCAAATTGAAATACCCTCTTCGAGGGCAAGATAAAGAAACAAAGAAAAAACCCAAATAAAACATAAAAAAAAAGAACTAAGAGCGACACGATATGGGAAGAAATAAAGAAGAATGGGGGCTTCCACAAGTCGGCGAGCTATGCGAAAAACGTGCAACAAACTATGCTTTCGTCTCGCTCTAACTTAGGGCTGGGCGTACCGCCTTAACCCATCGCAGCCCCCCTTTAACCCCACGTTGGCTGGGGCCAAGCTTAAATGTTGGCGGCATGTCATGGAAATAACATTAAAAACACATTAAAACCGCGAGTTTCTGGCCAGTCAACAACAAGCACAACAAAAGCAACAACCAACAAAAGCTAAGCGATGTGAGAAGAAGAGAGCTATAGTACATATATATCAGTATACCCACACATAAATGGGAGTATCTGTGTGCACAAGGCGAAGCGACAAAGATGCGTTTTCTTCCTCTTGGCCTGCTGTTGATTTATCCCTTCCAAAAAAGAAGCCCCCAAAAATCCAACTGAAGCAATGCACACCATGGAAATGGAGACTGGAGACAGGAGACAGGATGGGGACACGAAAATGGGGACGAAGGATACCAACTGGCAACAGGCCCAAGAAGTGGGGATTTCGATAAGCAGGCGGCTTCAACTGGATGCCAATGCTCAAGTGCCGGAATCTTGATGGTAAATATTATCATAATAAATACAAATAAAATACTGGTGCCAATGTGTCTTAGGATTCATCGCATTAATGTGGCTTAATATACGATTTAGTTTTATTTTCGTCTAGTAAATTTATAATTTAACACTTGTGAGCCCAATGATTTCCGGGCATATCGGTTATTCATAACTTAAGTGCATTAAGGTGAATGACCCCAATAAAGAACCGAACAAAAAAGCGCAACTCGCGTGAATGCATTCTCGAGTGAAAAAAAAGCACCAGCTATTTTTATAAAATTCTAACAAAAAGTTGACAAGCCCAGTTTCGCTGCCTTATGCGGCTGACGCTTACCTGCTAAAAAAAAATAAAGCTGTAATACATTAATTATAAATATGGTAAGATGGCAACAGCGAATCGCTTCCGTTTCACCGACCCGCTAATCATCGGAAAAGCAATTAAGATGATGATGATTTCCAGGTGGGGGCGAAATCGGAGATCAGGCAACTCTGGCTGCTCGGCAATTAATTCTGGCCTCCCTGGCGGGCGAATCGAATCGGATCGATTCGGTTATAGTTAATGCTAACTATATGTTTGGCCGTCACGCCTCATTAACTGCCCCCTGTCAGTAGCAATAAACAAGGGGCGGGGGGAAATCCGGGGGAATTGTAAATTTACAGCACGTAATAATAACGAAATTCTCGTTAACAACTTCCAAACAGCCAACATCATCAGTGCGCCAGAAATTAACAATTTTGTTTGCCAATCACACATCAATGAATTATCATTAACAAACCCCGCACACATACATATATATTCCGTGGGCAGGGGCAAGTGGAAAATGGGCGGGGAAAATCACAATGATAATTGAGGTTAACCCCAAAAATGCCCTTTTTCCATTCCATTCCATTCCATTTTAATAAAATAAGTCCATATATTATTCCGCATCCGTCTTGTTAATTTTCGCAATTTGAATCCCCCCCTCCAGACCCTATCTGCGCTTAATTTTAAAAATAATTTTTCATTTTCTTTTATGCTGCGCGTAATTTCCAGCCATCAAGAGCAGCCAGTAAAAAAAAATAGAGGCAGGAAAAAAGTGAAAAATGGTGACTGGAAGAGGGCGGTTAAAAAGGCTGTGAAAAGTCCTTCAGAATCGCCTTCGATGTCTGTTTTTTATGATTACATAGTATCGTCGTAGTAGCCAACCCACCCCAACCCCCCGGCAACTTCTACTTCCGCCCGAGGCCATGATAAATCGCCAAGGCAAATCAAAATTGTTTATAATTGTCATCTTTTTGTTGGCCCTACTGGCGCTTCCTACGGACATGGTGGTTCTTTCCCAGCTGCTTTTTGGTAGGGAAGTGGCCAGGCCAACTAACTCGCACCTCTCATCATCACCTGCGCCATGCTTTTTGGCTGATGGGGCGTTGGGGCTGACGACTAATGCGGCACCTTGAAATGGTTTTTATGGCCGTGGCGTGCGTTGGGCCATTTCAATTAAACGTCTGCAATGATGATGATGATTGGGGCGGGGCAATTGGGCTGGAGGAGCGGTTGGGTGGCCAAGTAGGAGCCACACAGAATAGATGGGGGTTTCCTCATCTTTTTGGTACAGTGAACAAAAAAAAAGCTCTAATAACTATTTAATTGATATTACCAACGCCAAGTACGCTTTTTATTAAGATCGCAAGGCCAGTTGCTACTTTTCATGCGGCTTCACAAAGAGAGAGAATAGAAACGTACCTGTAAAGAAGAAACAAATATATAAATTAGTATGAATTTTATATAATATATATTATCAAGATTTTTATAATGTTTCATATTTAAAGTTCAATAGAGTTTTGATTTTTCAACATTTTAACATTATTTAGCAAGTTACGCTGTTGTGTCGTGGCCATAATCACAGCCACTTTGTCACCCACCCAGTTTTGGCTCACTTCATGTGGGGTCAGAGTACAACAACACCAACCCCCCACCCCCCACACCAATAGCCCATACCCCAGCCCCATCTTTTTGGCTTAATGCAGCTGCCACACGCAAGTGGGGCATAAAAACAAAATGTTTTGCGGGGTTCTCTAACTCGAACTATAACTCCCGAATCCCGAGACCTCCATCTCCTCCTCCTTCTCTTCTCGGCTGTTTAGGAAGTTGTTTGCTTTCTTCATCAGTCCATGGCCCGCACTCCTTCTATTGCCCTGGCCGGAAATGAAGATGATGCAGCACAAAAACTATGAAATAAATAAACTACATGCCACACCAAGGTGCAGAAGAAAGGGGCGGGGCCAAAGGGGGCACACACTGCACACACACACACACATATATATTCGTATATGCATATACCAAGAAGTGTGTGCCTTCGACTCCACTCCAACCAAAAATATCGGACCCAACTCAATCCTAACAATTTGGCAAACGCAAAATCCCTTTAAAAATAAACATGGCCCGCAAGAAAATTGGAGTGAGAAGCACACGAATCCGAACTCCCAGGCTAAATGGAATCCGAGTTGGTGTGAAATCGAATGGGAGAATACACTATACTATTTTAATGTAATTTCAAAAGAAAATTAAACATTAAAGGGGCTACCTTTTCTTTTTTGCCCATAATTTTCCTGCTTTAACTCTAACTCTCTGCTAAACCTAATGCTAAAATTGCAATTTTCTGAACTGGACAATGCGAGCGAAAGGGAAAAGTCCAAAAGTTAATGTCGTTTGCCATTTTCCATGGTGGAAAGCCCTGGAGTTTCCTTTTATGCATTTTGCATGCAATTGTTTTCTTTTATGTATATTTTTTTAATTTTAATTATCTCACTTCTTACTGTAAATGGGTGTGTGTGTGTGTGTGTGTGTGTGCTCGTGCTTTTCCCTTGCTCATACATAATTAATTTCATAAAAATAATTTATTTAATTGAAGTTTCGTACGACTTTCAACAATAACAAAAGTTTAGTTTGTCTTTTGTTCAAAGCGTCAACTCGTGTTTTGTTTTTCTCTCTCTCTCTCACTCTCTCTCTCTCTCTCTCTCTCTCTCTTTTTCTTTTGTTTAAACGACGGAGCAAAAAGCAGCTGGAAAAATAGGGAGAAAAAGCGGTGAATCAAAATTTTCCAGCATTTAAGCTAATTAAAGTGAAAATTCAAGATTATACAGCTCAAAAAACATGTGCAAGTGATGTAAGGATTGATACATTTAAGTACAAACTAAATTTACTTTTTCGTTCGAAAGCACATCTCTATTTTCCCCTTGATTTTCCCCGGCACTCTGTCATCCGAAAAGTGAAAAAATTAAGTCAACTTCCAGCCAAATTGATGAGGTGCGGTACTTGGATGTGTCCCCAAGACACCCTGCCACATCTTTATCTGTGTGTTTGGGACCTGCTTGCGACACACTTGCCGCGAAGTTCCCACTTTTCACCATTAGACTTCACCCAGGCACCTTTCACCTTCCTCCTACAGTTTACAAAAACAGATGACAAGGCGGTTAAGCGCAAGCTGAACGTGCTGGATACCCTGTAGGCAAATGGATCATGAAATAGCTCAAAATATAAATTTTGTAACCATTCGCATTTGTGCATCATAAAGTGAGATAGTTGAGCATCTGAGCATACCCGCGCTACTCTCTGATCAGCGTTTATAATTAATTAGCACCTGCCCGCTTCGTTTCGCTTGCTGCCAGTAGGAAACAAAAAAAAATATTCTGAAAAAATTGGGAGTGGAAAGGAGGATGACGAGTGAATGGCAATGGGCTAAGAGTGGTGGGGCATGGGGAGGAGGCGGTGCAAAGACGGTGGCAGCAGAGAGACGCCACAAAACTGTGACCGTGTGGGCGTTCTATCTTAATGATCCGAGTGCTGCCCAGTGCTGGAAAAGCCGCCTGTAGTTCGGCTGCGCTTGTGTCGCCTCATTTTCGTGGGCAAAAGTGTCATCGAAAATTAATTGCTAAACAAATGTCTAATCTTTGGCATTTAAAAAGCGCATAAATCAAGCGCAAATCAAACACTACAAGATACACGGGCTCACACACAGATACGAACGCAGACAGTGACATTTTCAGTGACTTCAGAGGCAAGCACATGACAGTTTTTTATGTTTTCTCCATCTGTTTTTTAATTTGTTCTGTGTGTGTGTTTTTGGGTTTTTTTTGTGATTTTGCCTTTTGGTGAATGGCAAGTGACTCAATTGGGGGCAAGTGGCAGTGGAAATTAAAATGAAACAGAGAAACTGAAAAATAATTGGGAGATCTAGAGCAAAGGAGAACAAATTAAACATTTCGTGGCAAAGGGATGTGTGGAATTATAAAGGAAATGGTATTATTTCAATTAGGAAATCTCTTTATGCCAAGGGAAGTTTAATTTAATGCAAAATATAAACGACGGAAAAAAACATTCATTATAATTCGTTATATTATCTTGCAAAATAAACCATAAATGCATACATACATACATTGATGTACAATATCAAACGATGAATGTTTGAAATAATGATATTGCATAAAACTCGGTTTAAAGTCTTCCTATATTGTATAAATTTAAATATCTATATATATATATATATATATATATATATATATATATATATATATATATATATATATGTTGTAGACCTCAAAAGTTCAAAATGAAATCTGTGAGCTGCCTCCGAGTGGCCGAGTTGCCATTAGACACAAAGCTGGGAAAAGTCCTGAAACTCATTTCCTATGCTCCTTCAGCAGCAGTTCCCTTCGCCTCTTGTCCACTGCTCGCTTTTCCTTTTCCCCAGGCCTCCTTCCACACCCCTCCCCCCTTACCAGCCACCCCCTGCTCCTTTAGGACACTGCCACGCCCCCTTGTCCCCTATGACTTGCCTCGTCCTTTTGCTGGCTGGTGTGGACCATCATCCATTTATGATTTAGTCCCTTACTGCGTCCCCTGCGCCGTTCATATATCTCTGTCTCGCTTAGGTTGGTTGCATTTTTATTGCCAACTTTGTTGTTGCACAGTCAACACCTACTCCCTTTTTGCAGGGGCGTAGGTGGAATTCGCACCAGGGGGTTTATAAAAAAGAAAAAAATGTTGACTA
The DNA here is from genome assembly GCF_016746395.2 of Drosophila simulans. Taxonomy (NCBI): domain Eukaryota; kingdom Metazoa; phylum Arthropoda; class Insecta; order Diptera; family Drosophilidae; genus Drosophila; species Drosophila simulans. The sequence continues at coordinate 18,418,343 of NC_052525.2, read as the reverse complement.
CGCCTAATCGACCTCTAATAACTGTTATCACTGTCATATGTCATTTTCAAAGCACTTCGCTTAGGGGATTGAAAACTTTAGAGATATGTACTTTTTCCGATTTATATTTTGGAAATTTCCACATATATGTTTGGTTTTATGAAAATCTTTCCCCTCTCCTACGCCCCTGTTGCTAGAACCCCTTTTATTTGGTTTTACCCCAGTGGAAGTTGCTTTTCCCTTTTATACAATTTCGTATTTTTTCTTGCACTTTAATTTTTTTGCTGCCTTTCACTTCGCACTCTTTTTGAGTGCAAAATGTAAATTTTGATGTCACTGGGAAATTCTGTGGCACTGCTTCTTCTTGCCGCTCTATAGGCCATTGACGAGGACACTGGCCAGCATGGTTAAGTTCGTTGGTCCTTGCAGCACCACTGGCTCTGGGATTCCCCTGCACTTTCTCTTCTACGATTTCATGCTTGACTCGAGTGTGAACTTCCGCTTTTCGCCATTTTTTTTCTTTCCTTTTTTATGCTTTCATCAGTTGACTTGTTCGACGCTCTTTCCTGGTTTTCCCAGCAGTTTTCCCCATTTTTCCAGTTTTTTTTTTGTTAATATTTTTGTTGCTTTGAGTCCATTGCAAAAATATTTATTTGGACAATTTTTCATTGGATTGTTGAAGAAGTTTGTTGCCTTTTTCGTTCTCCTCCTGCTAGTTTATTCGACTACGCCACGCCCCCCGCCACCCATTGCCCTCACTCTCCAATTTTCTCGCTGTGTAAATTTGCGTGCAGCTGGCGCACAATTTTAACACTTCTTGTGCAAATTTGATGCAGTTCCTTCCATAGTTAATACATAATACATATGTATGTATGTATATTTGCAAGTATATACAGTGAGTTGTGGAATTTTAAGGTGCTATTTTCGATTTGAAGTTGAAGTTCGATTTTATGGATTTATAAAGTAGTGTAGTTGTTGCATTTTTAAGATCGAAACATGTTAGGTATTTGTGTAAGTATTAACAAAAAATGACTCCAATTATGATATATTATATTTGGAATTTCCACTTGGACAGTTTGTGGCAGCCACCAGTGGGAGGTGGGTGGTTTGGGTGGCCACTCCTCAAGTGGCCCGGGTGGGTCGACGGTGTTGGCCACAATTAAACTTTACGACTGCAATTTTCAGCGATTTTTTTTCGCCGCCTCGCCATCTCGCATGCAACTTCTTCGTTTTGTTTGGGAAAAGTTTTGTAAAATTTAAAGCATTTGTTCGGGCCGTACATACATATATATTTTTTTATATTCAGCAAGCCAAGAACTTGCGGGAGCATTTGCGCTGCACCCCTCCCCCCCAAGCCGCCACTTTTTCGGGTTGTAAAAATGAACCTCTGGCGGCGACGTAGTCAACAAAAACCCAGCAGGTCGGTGGAAGAGTTATGGTTCTGGTTTTGGTGAGGGCGATGGTTCTAGTGATGGTGATGGTGATGGTGCTGGTGGATCCAAGACAAAGGGATGAGCTACGAGACAAACGGATGGAAAGTCTCTAAGTGAGTTCCCTTCGCGGAACGGGGACTTTGACGCTCTAATGGAATGCGGAAGAGTGAATGGCCACGGAATTGCGGAACGGAGTGGATCTGCTGATGCTGGAGGGCGGAATGGGAAAGGGGCCATCAAAAAGTGGAACTATTTAAGAGGGTTTTCCCTCGGCCATCCATGCATCCAAGCGGCTTAAATCTGCACAAATTAATGAGCAACGAAAAATGTAAATAGGGCCATAAAAAATGTGCACTCACACATGTATGCAAGGTAACCATATCCATTGGAATATTGTTCATCCGCCAATATCGCAGGTACATGCATACATACATATATCCCTATCGGAAAAGTATTTTAATATTAAATATAAATGTGACTGCTGAAAATACTTTTGGTGTGTGCGGTGGTGTAAAATGAGTGTTTTTCCAACACTACATCTTTAAGATCTTTAAGAGAATCACGCGGTGTTCGCCAATCCACATTGCTGTGCTTCCACATCCGCAGTTTGTCGCGCAAAAAAGGATTGGCATCTAATCCAAATTGATTGAATCATTTGCAACATCCGCTTCCAGATCCTTTTTTCTGCGCCCGCCTCCGATTTCCCTGCTCCTGGTTTTTTCTCCAACTGACGAACGAAAGAGTTTCGCTTATGCTTCCTTCTAACCCTTTTCCGGACCGGACCAACTTCTTTTTGCTTTTTGCCTTGGCTTTTCGACACTACTTCTGTTTGTCGCCCGAAGCCTAATTAGACCACAAAGTTAAAGCGAACTTTTGGGCAAAGAGATAGTAAGAGTGTGTTTTACACACTGAGAAAAATACTCATAAATCTATTCCACAACACACAAATGGTATCCAGTTCATAAATGTAGCACTTTAGGTTACACTTCTTTTACAACCCTGTCTAGGCTCTAGATACTAACTATTCTATCAACATCTTGTGTTAACTATGTTAATTACATCGATTTTTCTGTGTGCAGAATGATAGTACCTCCTTCATCTCATTGACATTTGATTACAGGGCCATGTGGCCCGTGAGACAATGAGACTTTTGTCGGTAGACCGTTAAAGGTTCTGCCTGGGACTTGTTCCTTTTGCGTCCTCCTTTCTCCACAACCTCCACTCTTCTTTCTCTGCATTCTTTTCTTCTCCGGCGGCCTCCAGACATTTGATGTTCGGTTTTGGCTCTGCGGGTGGGAGGGGGAATGCGGAGGAGGATGGTAGGTGGCTGTAAGGAGGCTGAGGAGAAGAAGGAAGCTGCGCGGTTCCAGCCTCAAATTTCAATGAGCACTGAGCCACTTAAGTGGTGAGCAAAGGTCGTTCTCCGTGGGTTACTGTCATTCGATATTTGCCCAAAAGTAAAAAGTAGCTCAGGTAGTACTGAATCCGGGTTTCTCTGCGCCGCGGCAACTGATGTGAGGGAGGCAGAAGATAAACGCACCGATAGACAGATATGTTTTATGGATGCCTACACAGGGAGAAATAAAGTCTACAACCTAGACGTTTAAGAATATAAACATACTACACCCACAATGGGTGTAGGGTTACACGGAAATTTAACTTGTTATTAATTTATTAATATTTATTAAAATTGTATTTTACTTGCAGCTAAATATTGAACAATTTTATAATTTAAATAGTTTTATATATGCAAAAGCGAAAAAGAAATATATTTGCCCCTACTGCTTGTTTTGTTTTTTTTTTTTTTCAAGTGTAAAAGCGGTTAATGAAGCATTAAGGATGTCTCAAGGAAAAATCAGGCAAAAAGGGAGAATTTCAGGGAATGGGACAGAGAAAGAGAGAGAACGAGAGAGTCGGAGAAACGGGAGAGTCGGAGTTACTTTGTCTCTGGGCCTCGCCTAGAAGCGGAAATTGCGCTAAGTGCCCCGGCACGCAAAATAAACATTGCCCACATTTGCCACTCTCAATTCTCCAATTCTCCTGCTCGCCCCTTTCTCACTTTAATAATCCCCTTCTAGTTCTCGTCTTCTCCTAGTGGTATATATAATTTTTGTTATATAACAAAAAATTTAACCTTTTTTTTATATTTTTGCGGGTGCAACACACTCTCAAGTAGTCGAAGTGAGTCAGTGCAGTTGGCAGAGGGTTTCCCACTGTGTTCCCCCATTTTTGTTTTATTTCATTTTTTTTTTTTTTTTTTTGTTTACTGGAGGTAGGGTAGCCCAGTATCGGGCAATAACCCCTTTTTGAAGGGGGCGAATAAAAAAATCAACAGCAAAAACAACAGCAAAATTGTAGCCCCATCAAACCGACCAGGGGTGCAAAAAATTATTGTCCAGAGGAAGCTGCACTCAAATGGTTTCCATGATCTTTAATGATAATGATATGATCCTTAAGCCATGTTTTTGAGCAGAAAATATAAGTTTCGAAACTTCAAAATAAATATAAAATATATGCAAAATGTTTGTAAACGATTGCAATTATCTAGAATGACAAATCTTCGAAAACTTAAAAAAAATCGTACATTTTCTAAACGGTTATGTATCGGTTTTAAATCGGTTAGGAGCAGTTTCGAAGCCGCATCCTTGGTCCAAACTCAACGGTTCCCCCGGGAAAAGTAACGTCGAACCGCAGCAATCGGGGAAAAACAGTCATAAAGCTACCCGAAAAAAGAAATCGGGCCAACAACCGCAGTTGGTTTCCCTAGTTCCCAACTGCTTCCTCGTCTTTTTGTCGCCGCGGCCGTAGTAGTTCTCCCCCATTTTGGTAGTTTCTGAAACTCCCCTTCATTTTTTTCTCCATTCTGCTCCCTGCCAAAAAGGGGAGCTCGAGTCCAAAGTCCCGGCCCGGTCCGGACCGGCTTTGATTGAAAGTACCCAGTCACAAAAGGCACTCCCGGCTAAAAGGGAAGTTGTGGGAACAGGAACGGGATTGGGATTGGGAGCGGGAGCGGTAACTGTGACTGTCACTGTGACTCGCAGTGCGATTGTGGGGCTCAAGTCATTAGGCTCGCCTTCGCCTCAACTCGCTGCTCATTCAATGCCTCCCCCTTTTGCCTTTTGTTTGACAATTTCTGCGAGGGTTCCTCGAAGAAAAAAAGGGCTCCGCAGCCCCAACCCTGAAATGAAACACAGTCATTGTGTCTTAGCCTGGCCAAAAGCTGGCATGCCAAAATAGGGGGAAATCAGTGAAAGGCTTGACGTGGAAACAGGGACATTCTCCAGGCTTTAAGTCGCAAATACCCGCAGTTTTTTAAAATCCTCTGGTCCAAATCCATTTTCTTAACTGATCGGTTAAGATGATTATTTTAGGATATGCAGAGGTTTAGAACACCACGTGATTTATTTTTTTCATTTATATATAAACACCTAATATTACTATTGTACGTCAATTTTTTGACATTTTTATTGAAACTATCTATTAATAGACTAGCAATACCTTTAAATATTTTTAGGGTACCTACTAAAATTAGCTCTACTAAAGTATCCTTTTCTTCATACAATAAGCCTCTTTCCTTTCATTTCCAAAAGGTCCTGCTTTATATTTCCTTTTGATATCTACCACTCGTTTTTATTTCGCTTTTTTCTGAGCGTTGCAAACACTGAAAGCGACCCGAAAGTCAAGTCAAGAAGGGAATTACATACAAAATATTTTATAATAAATTCCAAAATGGCAAAAGGAGCAGGCACTTGCACACACACACACACACACACACATGCAAATAGGGCGAATGGCGAAGAGCCGGGAAAATAAAGTATTGCAGAAAAACTAGTTTGCAAGCACCCCAGCCCCACCCCCTCGGATTTTCCCCTCATGTGTAACAGGAATTATGATGACATACAAGAGAAGGGGCGGCGGGTAATGCCGGGGATTGTTGGATTGCATGGCGCTATGTTTTGCCAACTTGTCTACTTAATCCTTACGTGAGGGAGTGGCTAAAAAAAAATGTTGAAAAAAACATAAAAATACGTATACAACACGGGGAATAGGGCAAAATATATAAAAAATACGTATTTTTTATACATATATTGTTTGTGGGGCGAGGGTCATTCATTTTAATATGCCACGCATGGGCGGCAGGGGTGCGGTGGGCGTTTCAGGGCGATTGCAATTGGCCCCCCAACCGAACCTCATTCAAACAGGGTGGCAACCCTAAGCGGCGTCTCTGATTATTTGCATAAATTAATTACAAAAACGTTTTGCCTCTGGCAGCGTAGGAGTTGTGTGCACACTTTTCGAAATTTGAAACCATTAGAAATGTGCATATGCTATTTAATTCAAAAAAAAAGCTTCCCAAAATTCCTACGCACATTAAACAACTTTGTAAACAACATATAACGATAACAACATTATTGAAAAACAACTATAAGCCAGCCAGCGAAATGTAATTGTGATATGATTTTAAAGTTGATAGCGAATTTTCCGAGTGTGTGGCGGATCCAATGTGCGTATCCAGCCAGGGGCGGAGTGCTGGTAACGACGGGGAGGGCGGTAAGGGCTGCGAGGCAGGGCGGGGGCGTGGCACGCACATGAGGTTCGCCAAGGTAAACTTTTTTAATTATGAAAATTAAGTGCAGCGACGACGGCTGCAGCATAAGAACGGCAAAGAGATGAAGAAGCGACACCAAATGGGGGGATGCATTCCACATGGGTGGCGAAAAGCGGAGGGGGGGGGGGGCGGACTGTAGAGTGCGGGAGGGGGGGTTCTTGCCGCACAGGGGAGTTAACTTTATGCGATTGTCGCTGGCAAACAGATGGCTGCATTAATTGGATCTGCAGATTTTTGCAATAATCCCAAAGGAAAACAGAAGAAAAAGTGGGGCTTAAATGATATCTAAGAGGTGCATTAAAATATATCCATTTTTAGAAGTTCTTCTTAATCAAATCGTATTCAAAATGAAATTTAAATGTAAGCAAACCTTTTAGTTTTATTTTTGGAAATCGAGCTAAAGGATCCTTCAATAAAGAAATATACGGCCTATTTACTTGAATGAAATCATTGATTTTTTTAAAGTGCCTCAAAATTCAAATAAAAACACCAATTTTTAGGTAAATAAATCAAAATATTCCAGTATATTAATGATCATATAAACATTGAAATGCTCTGAAAATATTAAAAGGAACTTTATGACTCCTATTCCGCTTCAGCAGTCATTTCTTGAAGCTTGTATTCATTACCATATTCACTTTAATCACTTTTCCAAATATTTATGTTTTATTATTAGACGTGAGAGCGAAGAAGTGATTTATGTCCCGAGAATTCGTTTCTTATTTTATCGCTTTACCGTTCCTGGAATGTCATTCCATCCGCTGCTGTCCTCCGTGAAGCTTTGGCTTTTGCTTTAGCTTCCAGGAAAACTAATTTCGCCAGGAGGGCCTAGAGCCCAGGAAACCAGTCCGAGTTCGAGTTCGAGTCCGAGTCTTAACTTGGGAACTGTGGCGGGGATTACCGCGCCAGTGGTAATTCATTTGGGCCATTGCCTGCGCGGATTTAACTGTTTTTCGCTTGACTCGAACGTGGTCTTAACCCACCGCCGGCCACTCCCATTCAATTTTGGCCAAAAAACCAAACATAAAAAAAAAATCACCTGAGAAAAGCACTTAAAATTCCACAGTTCTCGGCAATGAGATTGCCCCTTTGAAAAAATCACCGTCAAACGCTTAACGCATGCGCAACAAAAGGCTGCCCCAAGCTGCCCCAAGCTGCCCCCCTCCCTTAAGCCCCCCGCAGAACCCGTGACTCCTACGCCTCTGCTCCGAGAATCGGATCGTTCGGCAAAAATTGTTTTTTAAAACGCTGTAACTCATTTGAAGTTTGTGTTTTTTGCGTTGCCTTTACTTTTTACTAAGCCTAACTTTCAGCGTGCGCTGAAGCCAACTATGATCCCGAGGTGGAGGCAATATTGTCATCGTCAGTCTTGGCCGTCTCCTTCTCCTTCTCCATGTCGGATATCTGCATTGAGTAGTTTTTGTCCTGGGTGGGACATTCGAAGTGGATGTTTCTGAACATCCCATTCGCTGTTACGCGTGAGAACACAATGCGAATATAAACCACTGGACGCGGCATGAAGTGAAAGTTCTGCCAGGAGCAGGACCTCACGTTGCGGCGGTCCAGGATCATCTGCCATTCCTCGCGGTTCGTGGAAATTTCAATGAATAAGCTGTAGTTATGATCATTGCTGTCCCACAGCAACATCCTCAATGAGCCGAGATAGTAGGGTTGGCCCAAACGGACCGAGATCTCGCCGATGCCAAATGAGAGGTAAGTATATTCCGAGTCCCATTCGTTATGCATACAAGAGCCATTGATTACCATGTTGACCATGCGACTCACGGCGTCCGTCACATTGGCGCTCATTTCGATGGTGGCCGCGTTCCTCTTGGGCGCCACAAAGTGGTCAACTAAACGCGGCACCTTGGCCGTGTGCATGGCTTCCAGACTTACCACATGGAATACCCGGTTCACAGTGTTGTGGGTGCCCACCAGTCGAATGAATCTGACGGGTCGTGGTGCGAAGTACAAGTACTGCCAGGAGCAGCAGTGGTAATCGCTGTAGTCGACTACGCGCTCCCAATGCTGCTGGTCGACGGACACCTCAACGTAGTAGGAGTACGCCCGGCTGTCTCTGTCCCAGAGCAGCATGTGGATGTGATTGATTAGGCAGATCGTGCCCAATTCGACCACAATGCTCGCATCTTTGTCCGTGATGCAGTGGTGCGTATACCGTTTATCCATGTCATAGGTGGTCACATCTCCATCCAGCAGTGCGTCGCGACACTCTCCCTGGATGCAGCGCGACTGAAACATATCTGCGGCCACGTTCCTCTCCGGCCAGAGCGCCGCCCTGTAGGGCAGCGCCTTCGAAGTGCAGCGCTCGTTGATGGCATCGAGAATCTGGTCGGGATCCAGGATGCCCGAGGGACGCACCACCTGCAGAAGATCCTTGAGGTTTATCAGCGACAGGCGGACATAACTGATCAGGGACTCGTAGTCCACGTTGCTATTGAAGCGGCTCCAGTTCCACACGGCCAAGAAGATCTGTAACTCGGGGGCGAAGAAGCAGTCACGTCGTAGTACCTCCACCAGCGATTCCTTAGATAGCTTAATGAAGGTGTTGTGCCGCAGTAGGTCGCCGGCATTGCGATCCATGAACTTTAGACACACCTCGGTGAGCTCCTCCAGCTTGTAGAGACGCGCCGCGTCAAGAGTCCTGCAGACATTGTCCAAGGCCAGATACTGGCGCAAATATTTCGAGATGGCCATCTCCAGATCCTGGAATCCATACTGATTGGCCATGCCCAGCACCTCGATGGTGGAATCCGCGTCCAGTGTGGACAGCGGCAGTGTGCCCGAGTAAATGTAGCGCAGCAGCAACTTGAACGCAGCCAACGGCACCTCAAGCGGTATTTGGCGCTGTGGGCTCTCCTCCAGGCCGCACAGCAGTGCCCGGAAGTATTCGCTGCGTGCCGCGAGTACGACGCGGTGGGCGGGTAGGCGCTCCTCCTCGACGATAAACTCCACGTCCGCGTACTGTTCGTTCATGCAGAGGCGCGCCATGTCCGCCGAGAAGCGTTTGCCCAGATCGACCACGTCTGTGCCGCTGGACATCTTGTGGTGTTCTAGGCTGCTCATCCTTTTCTTCTTTGTTTGTTTTGTTGGTTTAGTTTGTTTTGTTTGTTTAGTTTGTTTCGTTTGTTTTGTTTGCTTGTTTTCCGTGCGACGGATATTTATGTGTGTGAGCAGCCAGAGGGAACAGTTCACAATTGACGTTTCGTCTCGCCTACTAGTGTTTTTGTTTTTAGTTAACTTGCTATGATTAGTTAACACTTATGATTGATTTGTTTAATAAGCAAATGAACAAAAACTTTTGGTATGAAACGTTCTTTTCTGCTTTCGAAGATCATTTACTCTCGCAAGTTGAATACCATAAAGATAGCACAATTACCAGAAATATCTGCATCTAATCTAATTGTATTAAAAATCGTATACTTTTGCAGTGTACTTCCAGCCTCTTCCATAGTTTTTTTTCCCAAGCTCCTTCTGCTTTTTTGAGACACTTTCACTTGCCACACAAATGAAATTGTATCATTAGTCGCGCGCGCGTTTTGCACGCGTTTCGCAAGCGATTACATTTCGCTCCTCGATTTTCCCCTTTTGCCAATCGAAAGCGTATTTTCCTGCACCTAAAGTTGTTGTTGTTGTTGTTGTTGTTATCATTTGTTGTTGTTCCTATTTTTTCTGCTGTTGCTGTGAAACCGGAAATTTTTGTCATTAGCTGGGAAATTTTATTTTCGCTTCGCTTCATTTTCGGCGATTTTTTCGCCATCCGCTTTTCCGAGTCTCTTTCGAGGATTTGTAAAGCGTTCTCCTGACCTTATCCTCTGAATGGTCTCCGGAAAAGAGGAAAGTCGCTGAGGAGTAGGAGTTTGGACTACAGTTCGCCTTCCTCAGGTTGGGAGTACCGTAGCTACCCTCTAATCTTACAAGACATACAATTGGTTATTGTAGTTAAAATAGTTAAAATATTTTGTGATCCCAAATGTTATATTTAGGGAAATATTATTCAGTTATAAGTTGAATAAATATTTGAATAATAATAGCGATATAAGTTTTTAAAATATAATTGCAATGTTTTCGAACTGATGTTCTTAATTACAGGGTATATTCGCCATATAAGATTCTCTATGCGACCGTTTTTTCTGTCTTTATATCATTTTTCTTTTGGCAGTTTTCGGGCTTTTCCCACATTTTTTTTTTTTTTTGCTCGCCTCACAATTTTTATCGAGCTATGCGAATTTTCGCTAGTCGCCTTCGTCCTGTGGAACTGCCACGCCCCCGTCCAAGCCCGCCGCCCCTCGTTTCTGGCTGTTGCTTTATCATTTTTCTTCGTCTGGTTTCCCCCTCACCGCACCGCACCGCACCACACCCCCGCCCTGCTCCTCTGTTGCCATATCTCTCGCTTTATATTTGGACAAGCTTAGTTTTTGGGTTCGAAGGCGACTTGCACTGCCAGCGACATATATTCAACCAAAAAAAAAAAACTCTTCAAAAAAATATAAAAAAGAGGAAGTGGGTGGGCGGGCGGTGGGTGGGTAGTGTGCAATACATTCGCATTTTGTATCATTCGGTGTGTGTGTGTGTGTGTTTGTGTGTGTGTTTGTGCGAGTGTGAGGGGACAAATGATAAATGAATTTGTGATAAATGAAGCATGTGGCCAAAAGTTGAAAATACTTTTTACACACAGTTTTGGAATCCGTTTGCCCGAGAACGGTTGCGGGAGGGGGGTGGGGAATTGGGGGCGTGGCAGGGGCAGGGGCGGCGGTGGCTTCTTGTGGGCGGTTGCCAGTGGCCAAATGTCTATCGAATTATGAATGGAAAGGCGCTTATTGCCAGTTCAGATATCACAAGTCCGACAGTTTTGGACAAAGAGCCGCTTCATTAACATTGGCTTTTCACCAACCACCCCCTCCTCACCCACACAACCACTTTTACCTGTTTTCCAGCCCACTTTTCGCCCACCTCCCACTTTTGGCTGGCCTTTATTTTGTTATGCAAACTTTCCTGGCACTTTTCAACTAATGAAAGGGCAGATCTTTGGGTTCTGCAACTGATGGGCATGATTTGCCGTTCGATTTGTGAGCAGGGCACTTGGTGGAGGGCAATGGGAAAATAATAATATTATGATAATTTGATACAGGTCAAATGTGAATATCCAATTAAGAGCGGCAGGCTGATTAAAATGTTCAGAACTGCTACATATCAAATGTTACGTTTCAATTGAATATATGTAAATGTGCTGCCAAAGACCCATTTAAGTTAGTTTAATTTTGAATACTGAGCACTGTTTTTTTTTCAGTGCTATTTCCAGTCTAGTGCCAGCTTCTTCGTCGTTTTCTTTGAGAAAGTAGCCAAACAAGTGAATCATGGGAGGAGCGAGCACAAGGTGTGGGTGTGGAAATGGGGCACTGTGAGTGGGGGGCCAGAAGTGGAGCGATTACTTTTGAATAGTTTAACAGCTGTTCCAAGTGACTGTGCAGCGGAGGATGCAGTAAAATAAATGGTCAAGTAATTGGGAATCGAGATTGGTTCGGGGATTAAGTTGAAAATGAGTGGCTATTTTTCACGCCGAGTTAATGTGGCTCTGGAGCTGCTCGAAAATGCATTCTCATGGCAAGACTAGGGTATAAAACAAGTATATATACGATATATATATATATTAGGTTTTAGTAACAGTCATTGTTAAATTCACCAGCTTTATTTGCAACATATTAACTATAGCTAACACTTGAAATACTAGTTTCATCTTGCCAAATGTGTTTCTCTTCCTCGAAAATACACATACATACAATCTTGGCGATTTTCCAGCCAACTTCCCACTTGATCCATGTGCTGCGTCCACACCTCAATCCAATGCCATCCCGTGCCCGATCACCAGAGACTCTATTTCGAGTCCAGAGAATGACTAGACAGGCGGGGGTCTGAAGGTGCCCCATTGCCCATTGTTTCGATGGTCAGCTTGTGTGTTGCCATGTAAATCAATGCATTATTTTCCCACGTCGTTTTAACAAAAAAGCCAAAACTCATTTATCAGAGGCGGCATTTCGACAACAGAAACAAAAAAAAAAATCGGCGGCCCACACACAACAACAACAACAACAACAACAGCAAGAACAACAATATCGAACAAGAAATGAGCAGCATCATCATTTATATAGCCCATAACCATTGCCCATATAAGTCGGCATTCGGAATTGTGTGTGCCTGGGTAAACAATCGTATGCTGATGATTATATAGTGTGATGCCCATTATCGCATCAAATCGAATTCAATCGGAATAAAACCAAGAGTTTGGTATAAAACCAAGAAGTTGGTAGTTAAAGATATACGCATGGGCCATACATACATATTTATCTCGATTATAACATTCCTTTCGCAGTCCTGTAGCTATATTCGATTTGTGCATTTTATTGATATTGCTATAACCTTTAGTATAACCTTTAGTATGGCACATAATTAGTGTGCCCAACCCCAACTACAATCCCCAGCGTATGCGGTATTCCCCAAGTTCGCTATTCGAATTCTTCGATTTGCTTGCCGCTTTTATCGTGGACAACAGACATTTAATTTATGGCCAACATTTAATTGCGAAAACTCAGCTTGTTTGTGTCGGGTTTTCCAGGGCGTTATCCAAACGCATAGATACGCACACCCCCATCCATCTCGGAGCACATATATTCTCGGCTATATACATATAAATCTATATATATATTTCAAATAATGACCACAAAACTGTCATTAGACACGGCGCATAAACAGTTGAAACAACAAAACGGGCCAGGAAAAACAAAACAAAGCACAGAAAAAAAGCAACGAAAATTAAAGTGGATGGCAAACAGAGCGCATCGATGGCATTGAATAATAATATTTCACCGCTTCGCCAACTCCTTGGGAGCAATATATGAATACTATGCCATATAGCCATATAGCCATATAACCATATAGATATAGCCCCATCCATATCCATACAATCCTCGGTTGCTGCTGCTGCTTCTTCTTCCTGCTCGTCGCCGCTGTTTGTTCATAATTTGTTTGTATGGAGTGTTTGCTGCTGGCCTGCCGGGTTTACTTTTTATGTTTTGAGCAGTGAGCTCTGTGCATATTCCATTGATTTAATTGATTCCAAACAGCAAGAGAAACAACAACAAGAAGAGGAGAAAAAATTCAAATCACGAAAGTGTTAAGAAATCGAGCGAACGAAGCCAGAAGACTCTTGGTATCGGCACCCTTCCTGCCGTCTCTTTCTCTCTGCCTACGCGACCTATCTGCACAAGCCCTGCGTCTCTTTCTGTTTAAACAGGTTCTGTCAGCGAACTGTGAAGAATTCTTTTTTTCGTGCACCGCAAAAAAGAATTGCATTTCTTTCCTTTAGGAAGTTATACTTTAAGTATTTGGGAATTTCTCTTGATCTCTCTTCCCTTTATGTATTATTATATGGTATTATTATCAATATTATGGTATTAATACATCTACTATCATTTTATTTTACAAACAACGTACCCAAAGTTTCGACGAGTGTACCAGTTTTGTGTTTTTTTTTTCCTTTTTTGAACCTGCGTGTCCAAGAGTCAACATTCCTACTCCCTAAATCGCTCCCTCTCGCTCTGACTCTGTTTAAAGTGGAAACCTGTTTTCTCAATAATAAAAACTAATTTATTTACTAGTTGTAGGTACAAAGAACAACAGCAACAACAACAACGAGAAAACGACTGAGAAACATACGCCGAAAACCATGGGGACAAACTGAAAGAGCGAAAGGGAAAGAAGGAAGAAAAGGTTTTCGAGCGTTGGGGAAAAAACTGCGTGTGTGGCTAATCAGAATCAAATTGATTTAAATTTGAATGGTTCGACGGGCAAAGTGCGAGGAATCCAAAAAAAAAAAAACAAAAAAAAAGCAGGTGAGCGGGGGATTTAAGTGAGAAAAGAAGCGATAAGTTGTTCCCAACTTAAGTGAAGTTTACTCTGCCCTCCGCTGCTTATCTGTAATTTCTGATTTCTTGACCATTTGGAATAGGAAAACCTTTTTTTCGGGTTGCCTTTCTGAAAGTCACGCAAAAGTTCATTCAGGCGGAAGAAATATGCATGGCATACAGTTAAATAATCTATAGATTTTTAGTAATATATCCTGGGTATTATCAATAGATTGGGAGTTACACTTAAAAAAAAAAAATGACTGACAGATCTATGTAATCAGCGTTAACACCTTTTCTTTCCGCCCTGATGCAAATTACAATCAACTTCAATCTATTGGAATTTTCTTCTCTAACTAGACAAACACCGAGGAATCACAGGTGAGCGCTAATTGTAGTGGCAAATATTTGTCGATCGAGTTGTGCAGGAGAGAGAAAAGCCGAAAATGAAAACCCAAACGAGGACGAGGGAAAATCGACGGAGAATTCGAGCGGAGGGAAATTCTCAAAGAGTTTGCAGCTGCAATTGTTGTTTTTCCTCCTGTTTGTTGTTTGTTCGAAAATTGCAGGCAGCGAAAAGTATTTAGAGGAAGAAAACTGAAACTGAAGCCAAAGCCGAAGCCGAAGCTGGGCAAAGAACAATACCCGAAATACGAAGAAAGTATCTTAAAGATAGCAAACTGCACGAAAGCCAAACAAAAGCAGCGGAAGTAAACGGACGGCGGGGGGTTGGGGCATAAGATATAAGGTGGCTGGTGCAAAGTATCTACAAGTCGAAAGCGCAAAGTTTTGCGCTCACTTTTGACACAGTCGACAAGACAAGATACACACGGGCCGAAATAGATACAGATACGGATGAGTCAGAGGATAGTAGACGCAGTGGCAGTAGTAGCACTCGGATACTCGGATGGTCAACAGTGGATACTAGCTAAATAATAAATAGAGTGGATGAGCTGAGTACTAGTTCGCCCGGTTGACAACAGGTGGCTTCACCCCACTTCCACTTACCTGTCTGTTTATGTTTTACGCTCTCCAGTTGTTGTTCTTCTGCTCGCCGATGTTGCCGTTCAATTACACCGACCTTCCACTTTTGTTTTTCCACCTGGTCCTGCAGTCCCGAAAACTCTGGACTCTGTGCATCCACCAGATGCCCCCAAGTTACCAAATTTATGCTGCAAAAGATCGCAGGGGTAAGTGAGTGGTAAGTTGGGCCATTGCAAATTTCGAATTATAAACAATAATAGGCGGGCGGAAATTGGCAAACACTATTTGGGTTTGCTATGCGCAGAACCTTCAGCTACGTAATCAGATTTCACGATGAATAAAATGCACATTTGATGTTAATTGACATCTTTCCATGCCCTTAAGCAGCTAAGTGTAAAATATTCCACACTTAATTGGAATCAAATCAAATTAAATTCAAATCAAATTGCTTTGCAAATTAGGTAATTAAAATTTCAAATATTTAACTAAATTCCTTACAATAACCACTCGATTTGTGTAGGCAACCAAATTATTTTGACAGCCAATCTCGTTTGCCAAATGATTCACGCGCCCATGAATATTTATCATATTTCTTTCTTCTTCACTTTAAAACTTCAGAAATTAACACTTTTTGTGAAGGAGAATCCAGTTTGGCTACGGCCTAGAATTTTAATTCTATTCAAAACTAACAACTTTCTGAGTCAGCAGACGACCACAAGCCGAGATTTATACACGACAAGAGGATACCACTTTTTGCTGGCCCTTTAATACCATTTTTTGTATAGCCAT
Source organism: Drosophila simulans (assembly GCF_016746395.2). Lineage (NCBI taxonomy): Eukaryota > Metazoa > Arthropoda > Insecta > Diptera > Drosophilidae > Drosophila > Drosophila simulans. The sequence goes on along the minus strand of NC_052525.2, from coordinate 18,402,630 downwards.
CCTTTCATGCCTTTTTTTTTTTTTTTGCTGGGCCCAAAGCCTTTTCATTCCTGAACCATGACCCCAGGCTAAACCTTTCTTGGTCCAACCGTTGCAAACTTGCTTCAAGTTCAATTTTCTTTTGTTCTATCGAAAAGCAAATAAAAAAGCCGATTTACTAAATAAAGTTGAATGCGCCAGCCAAAAAAGAAGATCAAACTTTTGCTAGTCTTGGCAGAAAAGTAGTATTCATTGCGAAAAAAATTAAGTGAAAATAAGAATGCAGCTAAACGAACTATCTGGTACCCATCTACAGCATTGAATGGTATATGAGTAAAAGATACATTTATTTAAATGCGCTCTGAAACTTGTTTTTGTGAACTTCTAGTTTCAATAATAACTGAAACGGTCTAATTTTATAAATCCCAATAGTAACAATGATACTAGAGTTATGATATTTTTCTCAATTGAATTTCATTCAGTGAATGTATTTAATTTATTTGTTATCTTTTATACTCAGAAGACTTTTTGATACCCAGTGCAGTAAGTTCCCAACTGGAAAAATCGGCCGAATACGGCGTGAGATACTCAATCGGATTAAAATGCATTCGAGTAGCAATGACACTGACACGCCTCCTCGCCCCTTGTCGCCCCAAAAAAACAAATAAGAAAAAAGCAAAATACGCAAAAAAAAAAGAAAAAAAGAGAAAAACCAAAAGAAAAGATACGAAATGGCACGGCGGCGGCAACTTAAACTGTGGCAAAAGTTATTGTAACTTGTGCCCGCCGGCAAGGCAAGGCCAATCGAGGGGCGGGGAATTCCGGGGGCGGGGTTGGATAGGGGGTCACGCAGATGCGGGGGTGGGGCAGAACTGATACTGTGACCGAGGCGCCACGCGCCTACTTGCCACGCATTTCCTTCCACATTCCCGCCCGAAATCTTTTGGCTCTTTTTTCTTTTTTTTTTTTTTGGTGACCTCAATCTTTAGTTCAATGCGTGACCAAGGGGGGGCGCGTTGGTGAAGGGGCGTCCAGAGACGCGGAATCTTGCCAACTGTGACTTTCTTATACAACAACGACAACTTTTGACTGTTTTACAGGACAAATATATGTAGGAAAAAAAAACAGGGAAAACATTTTGGAAACCGAATAAATGAGCACGCTTGCAGATTGAATCTTTAGCTGACAGCTCAGAGGTGTGTAATGATACTTACGAACAATTTGAAATATTGCCACAATTTGAAAACCATGCTTAAGTATCTTTCAACTTAAATCTAAGCTAATACATACCAACAGTATGACGACTATGAAATGATTACACACTTTATAAGAAATTATTTATAGTTTCGGAGAGGAACACAGGGAAAACCCTACAGAATTCAAAAATTTCGCTTGGCTAACAAACGGCCTACAAATTGTATAATCCCGACTTATAGAGTATAAGCCCTGAGCGCAAAGTCCAGAAGAACGTAAGGCACTTTTTACTTTATTCCTGAGGAAGTCGCTGGTATGGGGATTCGCTTACAAAGATGCTTTTTAAATGATTAAACGCTCCGAATTGCCGAATTTCTCTTGTCTTTTTGGCCAGGGCCAAGTTCTTTTGCTTTTTGTTCGCTGCCCTTTTCCGCTGCTGTTCTGTATTTCATTCTTATATTTTTTTTTTGATTTTTTTTGCTGAGATATCACATGGAATGACATTAAGTCGGGCGAAAAATCACGCAGCTCCCTGCTCATTAACATTTACCATTTGGACAAATCGATATGGGTTTTGATGTGATTTTTTTGCATTTTAATGCGAGCAGCATAAAATTAAAATCGCTTTGTGAAAAAAAAAAAACGTTTAATATGGAAACAAGCGGGCAATGCAAAGAAATCAAATGATAAGGCAAGATGAAAGAACTTTGATTCGATTCCATTTGATTGAACCGAGTTGCGCAAAGCTTCTTTCTATGGCCTCAGTTTAATTGCTTATTGTACATTTAATTGAAATAAATTCATTATTTTATAGATTCACTGGCAGATTGTTTAGAAATCTAATTAAAATGCTCGCATTTGTTGAACTCAGCAAAATCTCAGACAATTGAAAGAGAATCTGCTAATCCTTGCTTTGTGTTTAACTAACCTAACTTCGTTTTAAGCAGCTCATTCCAAAAACCATTTAAAGACCCTATTTTTAATGCGTTTCCAGTTTATCAAGCATTTTACTCCCTGCATTTTCCCGTTCAAAGAGCAGAGCATTTTGGGGAAACTTTGAGAATTCACACGCAGTCAAGGGAAAAAGACTTCTCTGTCCGCATGTCATATCAAAATTAAAAATTATTTCTTCGAAAGATAATTCCGACTGACATTTGCTGCTGGCCCCGGCAATTCAGGCATCCAAAACGTTGCAAACTTGCTGACATGAAGTCATCAACGTGGTCGAAGGAGTGGAAATTGTTGGCCAGGTCAAGTGGTTGACCGTGAATGAGCGAAAAAAAAATAAAGAAAGAAATTGGAAAATATAAGAATGGAAATGGGCAGACAATTGTCATATGAGCAGGAGCATGACAAAACTGTTTTCCACTTTTTTTTTTTCTCCGCTTTTCTCCAGCGAAGCGCGCAGAGAAAAACTTTGCCACACACACAAAACACAAAGCAATTTGTCGATTATCAAAAGGGTGGAGGGAAATTCTAAAGCGGGGTAGGGGAGCGAGGGGAGGGTGTTTGTCCGGTTAGTCAGAATTTTTTTTTTCTTTTTTTTTTTTTTTTGTTCAGACGTTTATCAGCCGAAAGCAATCAAAGTCAAGTTACCATGGGCGGCCGGCGTTTTCCCCCCTCACCCGCTCACAGAAAAGACACTTTTCCCCAGATCTGTGCACAGATTGAAAAATCATTTGGAAATTTAATATCTTCAAAGAGTTGAGCCTTTTTTCGCTCAATTAAAACGGCAACTTCTAGGGAAACTACGAACAGCAGGAAAAAAAACTAAATAAATAGAAGGGAACAAGTTTTTATTTAGTGTAAGCAGTTCTCCGATGGCAAAGAATAAATAAAAGCCGTCTTGGAAAAGCCACAAAGCCCATTACTGCCAAGAAACTAAAAACCTAGAAAAATATGGGCAAAATAGCAAAGGACTTGGAAATCATGATTACTGAATGAAGTCTACGGAAATGTAAGAATATAATATTCCGATTTTCGATTTATCGGATAATTGAAAGTCTTTCATTACCAATATCCAGTGCGTAGGCCATAGCTTTTATTTTGATTTTCCTGCTGGTGAAAGAAAATCAAATGTGCTTCAATGTTGCTGAAAAGTGAAATCCAAGAGAGCAGCAACATTTCTTTATTTCAATTTATTTTACTTTTCCTAGCGTTTTCGTCTCTATTTTCCGTTTATTTTCATTTGTCGCACGCGGCGACTGCAATAAAAGTTTAATAAATATAACCTTAAACGGAAGACACCGCACCACACCAAGCAAATAAACAAACAAACAACAAAAAAGCTTAAGAAAAACAGCACAAAATCATAAGGCAACGAATAAAAAAATTCAAATAACAATAAACAATAAACGAGAAAGAAACAAGAAACTTCAGCTGAGGCCCACGGCAATTTAAAGGCAAAAGCGAGCTGAAGATACTTCCGAAACTTAATTAATATCTCAAAAATTCGCTGTAAGCGGGCCAAAACTCAACGAATTCATACCACAAATGGTTAAATCTGGCTCTTTAATCCCCGATCTCTAAGCGGTACTATCTGTCCCATATCTCTGCTTCGATTTCCCTGTTCTCAACTATCCATCCATTCAGCATCCCAACTTCATTTGGCTCGTTTGCCACATATGGTTTTTCTTTTATTCCGTTTCTGATGCGGATTCCCCTTTTGTTTTTATAGCCTGGCTAGGTTCACATAATTCTTGGCCCTCTTTTAATTCCCTATTACAGTTAATGGCGATGTTAACTTGCTTTTTGTGCTTTGCCTGATTTATTCGGGCATCTAAAAAATGTCGTGTACAATTTTTCAACTTTGCTTTCCGCTGCCCCAATTCCTTGTGCTTCTTTCTTTCACATTATTTCGTGGAAGAAGTGCAGTTTCTATCTTAATTTGGGAAAATGCATCTGTTACTTGAAATCAACTTGAGGGATTGCTACAAAAGTGACGTAATGTATCTGAACAACAAAGTATCAATAACTAGTTCGTTGTTTTTTTGTTAAGCCAGAAGCTTATAATTTTAGCTAAAACACAGAATAACTATTTTGATTGTATTTTCTCTCGGCTCTGTTAATTTTTAATGGCATTATTTTTAGGTCTGTTTCCCAGTCCCTTGGAATTTTGGGCTTAGTTTCTCCGGGGACTTATTGATCTGCAGCTAAAATAGACCGCAAAAATTTAAATTTTTATTTAGATTCAACTTAATTGGCACTCGAATTGGCTGCCGCTCATTAGCCCCCAGAAAACACATTGCATGGCACTTAACAATGTCGCCATCCTCCCCTCTCCCGTCCCCTGCCACTACCCCTGTTTTCCCCAATGGTCCCCCATTCAACCCCCCACCCCTCCCTTCCCTAAGGCCATTAAAATGTCATGCACTTGGCGCGCTAGAAACTAAAACCAAAACCACGGTCCAAGTTGACTAAATCGAATTTTATGGGAGCGAAAATGGCTATTTAAACATTTAAATAAAACCAAAAACTGTAGATTGGCTTTGGGTATTTATCGTTGTTTTAATTTGGAGTCTCACATTAATTTTAATAAGTTGTAGACTGAATACACCACTAATGCTTTTTAAACTAAAGAACACGGCTAAATAGCCCGAAACACAAGTGTTTTTTTGTATAATGAACTTTCTTTAAGAAATGTCTAAAACTAATAGAAAACTTTAAAGTAATAACTAATATTCTTTAAAGGTCAAATTATATAAATTTATAACACTTATGCTTACGTAAAATCTAAGATTTGAACAGTTAGCCTTTTTTGAATCGACTTTTCAAAGTTGGGTCTTTAAAACCGAAGAATTTTCAACGCTGCAAGTACGAGGTGCGAGAGGGACAGCATAAACGAAAGATGTAGGGTTTTGTTAGGAAGAAACCACAAAAGAGGCACCGATATTGTAATGCGAAATGCATAATAAAGAGGAGGCCAAAGAGAGAGGGAGAGGATCTGATCCGCAGATCCTCTCGAAAGAGAGACGATCTCCCGTCTCGTTCTCTCTCGCGCAAAATGCAAGTGAATGGTGCAACAACAATTTCAATTTTACCGTATTCTCCTTCTGCGCTTCTTGTGCTCACCTTTCTTCCTCCTTTTGGTGTCCGTGTGTGCGTTTGTTCTGCTGTTTAAATTTTTCGGTAAATTTGCAACTTTTGTTTTGTTTCTCGTATTTCTCTCACTTTTTGGCACTGGATTTTAATTCGCAACTTTATCTCCTTGATTTCTTGCACTCACTGATTCGTTGGAATTTTTCGTATTCGTTTTGGGGCACAGTAAAAAAAATTTGGTTAATTTTGCAATGCTACATATAGTTTATGCCTTGTTTTGGTTGTTATTACTTTCGCACCGAAGAACGGGTGGTCAAAAACCGAAAAGAAATTAAAATTGCGCTGGCGAAACGAATTCGATTTTGGTTATTACGAATGACGAAAAGGCAATTGCAGGCGACGAGGAGAAGAAGAAGCTGAAGCAGAAAATAAGGAACCGGTTTATTCTTTTTTCGTTTTCTTTTACTTTTTTGTATTTGTTAACAATTTCTCCGTGGCTCAAATGCACACACACACCGACGCAGCGCAGCAACAATAATATCGAGACACACACAGACAAGCACGCGCGCAACGAAAGGCCGAAAAGCCGAGTTCCGAAATGGTAAATTCCTTCCCGAGTTTATCCCGTGTTTTCCCGTATTTTCTCCGACGAACGCCTGTGGAAACGTCCCCTGCGAAGTCCAAATTCGATTTGAATCGCGAGCGAAACACCATTTGTACGGCAACTTCACTTTTCGTGTCGAGCGTGTTGCGTGCGACGTCGCTGTTCGCGTCGAACTCGTTGGTGCGAGCCGGACGGGTTCATGTTCGAATCGGGCAGGTTCGGGCTCGATTCGAACTCAAGGTCCAAAAATTATCTTGGTAACGAAATCTCCTAACATTTCGTTTTTAAGCGTGTTTACCACATTTTATTAGACAATTTTTTGTTAATATATAAAGTTAATTTGTAAGTTCTTGAAATCATTCCTTTATTTCTTAAATAATATTTACTAATTTACTAATGCTACTATTTGTACATTAAAATATCAAAGTTGCGCGTTCGAGCTGCCAGTGTGGACCGTGTTCGAAGCACATAGAGGAAAAGTAAAGAAGTTTTAAGGGAAAAGTCGAATAAACCGAAATAAACTGAACGAAACTGAACGGAAAACACGAAAAACAAGCTGCTGCTGCATCCCATTAATGTTTACAGCCAGGGTATGTGCAATAATTGAAAAAAAATATTTGAGTTATTAAAAGGAGTTTCGTTCTAAAATTTATAGATATACCGTACATTGTATATTTTATATGCTTAAGGCTAAGAGTATGTAATTCCGGCCAAGGAGGCTCTTTGAATGTTTATATTAGTTGTTATAAATATTATGTGCAATACTTTAAATAATTTTAAATTTCCAAAAAATGAGTATGAGATTAAGGCAAGCAAGCACTTCTTAAAATTATTTGTACATATATGGCTAGGAAAAGCCTATTGCGGCATAAAATGCATATTATTTTGTTATCCCTCAAATAGATAGTCCTACAACTTTAATCCGGTTAATGGGTAACCCAAAGTCTGAAAAAAACGCTATAGAATTCCGACTTGTGTCAGTTTTGTGGCTTTTTTTTTTGTGGGCAGGAGTGGACGGGTAACCGGTTCAACAGGATGCAGGAGAGCACTGCAAATCGCTACCAAAACAAAACAAAAGTGGGAAAAAGGAGAAGAGTTCCCAGGTCTCTGCCGTCTCAGTCGCACCCAGCATTCGCCGTCTCGCTCTGGCTATCTTTTGCATTTTGCCAAAGAGCAAACCAACCTGACAACAATTCTCCTTCCTCTTCTCTCTCGGCCAAATGCAACTAAAATGGCAAACAGAACCGGTTGAGGCTCGTTCGCCCAAGGAATGCACAAAAACGAGAAGAAATAAAACTAAAGCAGCACCAGCAACAACAACTACAACAACAACAGAAGCAGAAACAGAAACAGCAGCAAAATGCAAGGCAAGAAAAAATAGCAAAAGGCGCAAGGCAGCGACCACAGAAATACAGATCGACCTCGATAAGTTTAACCAGTTGAAACTTAAAGTAATCGAAACTTATTTACTTTTAAACTAAAGTATAATACATATAATAATATATATATAATAATATAATACATATAATATACATATTAATACATTTAATTTACTACCCTAAAAATCCCTGAACACAATTCTTTAATTTCGAAAACACATTTCCCCATATTAGCATTGTAAAAATCATTCGATTTTAAACGGGCATATAAGTAACAATCAACATTTAAAAAGTGGCACTTAAAGGAAACTGGTATTTCAAAAAATTAATTGTACCAAGTCCGGTCAACTTAGCCAGAGCGCACTGTAAGCCAGCAGTTTCGGTCAGTTGAAGTCTCTGGCAAGCCCCCCTCACCCCGTTGCGCTGGCCGTGCGAAATGAAAACCAAAAGGAATGACATAAATCTGCGTGGCAAACAAAAGACTCAGGCAACGAACGTGCCACAAAAGCGTGTTGCAACAAAAGCTCAAAAGCCTGCAACTGGATTACTGTTACACGAAAAGGTGCGAAAAGGACGGCGATGGCGAGGCCTGGCAGCGAGCAGGCAGGAGCGAGGAAGACAGCAACACGGGGTCAAATGTTGCGGGTCCGCGAACTTTTGTAGGTGAATTGACTTCTGCTCGAGTCACCCCAAAAATGGTAAATGGGTGGGAAGCAATCAGCGGATGCGGCGAGAAGCGAGAAAAGGGCGGCAAATGGGGCAGCGACAGAGCGAGATGGCACAGTCATGAAAGACGTCTTCTAAAAATAAGGGACTTTTAAATACAATGCTACGAACTTGAATCGTTACTAAAAAAAAGATGATTCTTCTTCTGAGTTTAAAGCCCAACTTTATCAGCAAGGCCAAGAAATTACATCTTATTTACCGCTTCTAATTAAATCATAAGTAGAAGAGCTTAAGTTGAAATTGTTAAGTTGAATCATATCTAAAATAGCTTAAAAAAGTCAAAAATCTAATATTATATTATTTGTTATTGTAAAATGTTGTCTGAAATGTAAAAAGTTCACTAAAGTCAGCCAGAAAAAAACGCAACGAAGCGTAATATGTAACGTATAATTAAACAGTAGTAACACAGTAGTAGCTAATTATGCAGTTTAAATGTGGTGACTAATGGCACTCTGAATTGGGGTCCCTCACATATCATATTTCGTTATGAGGCATAATTCGGGCCAAAATAGAATCAAATTTAAGCTAAGCTTAGCAGAAAGTGTAGTTGAACTAAGTGCTCATGATACATATATTTGATTTAATTGAGTCGGCTTTTAACCCTTGGCCAAAACTCTATATAATAAATAAATAAATAAATTATTATAAATTAGGGCTAAAATGATTAACAGCGACCTAAAGTTTCGTTTTAGCCATTTCAATGCCGAACAATGAACAAAGTCCCAATTATTCCACCAATCGAATTGAGAAATTGCAATAATTTGAACTGCACAATTGGACAATTGGCAGATATATATGTTGCTATATATGCAACAGGCAACTTAGCCCAACCCACGACCCCCACCCCCTCGTTACCCACCATTATTTTGGGTGACCATTAAAGCCCCATTTGGAGGCCGAACTCTGAACTTTACTGTTTCTGCTGGCTGGTATTTCATCGTATCACTCGAGTCTCATTTATTGTTCTGCGGTTTTGTTTTCCTATTGACTGCGCCCGCCGTTGTTTCGCTTTTCTTTTCTTTTTCATTGGTGGCCACTTAGAAGCCGCCACACAAAACACTATGGCACTCGGCGCAAATTTGCTGCGCACCACGAAAAAATATGACCCAAAATAAGAAGGAGACAAGCGGCCAGCAAAAATAAACAAAATGAAAAAACCGCAAAATAAATAAGACGAAAATTATGCAAAGCACAGACAAATGCGCAAATTTGAAAAATGCCACAGCAACAACAATGCCAGCAGCTGCGCTCCAAAGCAACCATCCCCCCCACCTCCCCCACCACAGACAAATCGAAAAAAAAGTGCGGGCTCCACATGCGACGCAGAGTTCTCATTGGCGATTTATCGATACCCTAATCACAAAAACCACCATCACCAACTCATGAAAAACAGGCATTTTTCAAAGATTTTTGAAAATATTTAAAGACATTCATTTCGCAAAGTAAGTTAATTTGATATTCGATAAAGATTTCAGATACAATTCTTTTACCGCTTATAGCTTATTTTTAATTAATATAATTAATTTTAGTTTTTTAAAATGCAATATGTATTAACAATTCGAGTTTCTTTAGCAACTAAATCGATTTCTCTGCAACAAACCCAGAGATATGTACGTTTGAATATGTCCGCAATTAGTTTCCCCAAACTTCGGCGCTTTTTTTCTTTCAAAAAAACGAAAACTACACAAGAAAATGCAGGCTGCTTTAAAAGAAGATTAATAATAATTTTTAAAAATTTCATTAGCTGAAATATCTTGTTTATGTCTTCACTTAGATATGTTTTTGCTGTTTACATAGATTTGATTTATTTTATGTAATGTTTTTACAGGGTATTCCTAATGCGCGACAGTTAAATTCGAAGCGGCGCTTGACTTTGCTAATGGGTCTCATTCGCGGCTCAACTTCATTGTACCTCTTGGTCCGGTTCGTTTTCGGTTTCTGTTTCGGTTTTTTGGTTTGGGTTTTGTTTTGCTTTCAGTTAACTTGGCCAAAATGGGCGGGGGCGGGCCGACAAAAAAGGGCGTTGCTGCTGCCGCTGCCGCTGCTGCTGCTGCTGCGGCCTATGTTGAACAAATATTACTCATGGCTCTTGGCCTGGCCCGATCATGTTGAACAGCATAGCTAACACCCAGGAACAACGTGACGAACAACCAACAACGATCGTCGAACGATGGAACAACGAAAAACGAACAGCGAACAACGAATAGCGAACAGCGAACAACGAGCGACGAGCGGCAAAGTCGGCCCAAAGCTGACTTCAAGTTGTGCTGACTGATTGTCATGGCACGATAATGAAATAACATTTCCATACCCTCACCAAAGCCAGTTCCATATGACCTGTGATTATCCCAACAGCCTGTGATGACTAAAGTGCAAAATAAGATCTTCGGTTCCTAACATGGATTACTAATGTATGAACATTTAGTGGGCTAGAATATTAACAAAATTCAAGATAATTTAGTAATTAATAGATTAAATTCCTTAATGGTTTGTATACTATGCTATACTTTTATACGTTATCAGTTAGTTATATGTATTTTATTCCCGAATAACGTTGCTACATTGTACATCCAAGTATGTAAGACTATACCAAAAGTATATGAGGTGAACTATATGACCATTTCATAATTTATACGCCCTTTTAATGGTGGAATATGGTTAAAAGCTGAAGTGACCCACTGAACAAGTGTATTTCAAATTTCGTCCCTACGAAACGTGCCTTATTTTCTCATTTTTTATGTCGGCTTTTATGCCGTACGAGTATAGATGGTTTGTGCGGCATATAGTTGGAATATGTGACTTTATGTGGCATAGTTTCTTGGACAGAGACCGGCTAAAAAGAACGTGCAACAACGCAAGGGGCGTTCTTAATACGTTTTCTTGCTTTTTGTCAACCTTTTTTTTTTTTTTGTTTGTCAAACGATTGCGCGACTTTGTTGGATCTTCGGGGTCTCCTCTTTAGAATGCAGGTTGCGCATGCGCAGGGGAAAATTCGAGGGGCTGGGGGGCTTACATGCAGTATGTGGTATCATAATCATATTATTTATGATTGTATTTGTTCTGCGCCCGGCCGAACGGATACGTCGCCTCAATGGCAATGTGGCAACGTAATTGCCGTTTTGTGGTTTCCACTCGCTGCTGCTACATGATGCTTGTGCAGTGTTGAATGTTGCGAAGTGGCACAGTGACTACAATTTTTGTAGATGCACTCGAATATTATCACGTAATTAGTCCGGAAAATTATGTATTCAAATGGCAAAGCATGAAATGCTAAGTAATTAATTATTGCCTATTAAAGAAAATAAATAAATATTATTCCATTTACTCAACTATTTCCAATCCTAAATTGTAAATATTTCAAAAACTGTTCCAAGTATCGATATAGAACTTTGTAGCAGCAGTTCCTACACCTTATGCCTTCTAAAAATAATCATTTTTTATTTCGAACGACCATACGTAGTTGCGCAATCGGAGTTCCTGCTTAATGAGCCCACTGTGCCATTGCCGTTTGCTCATTTTGCCAGGCATCTTTTGTGTGCCACTCACTTCACTTCACTTCACTCCAGCTCACTCCACATTCACATCCACATCAACTTCAACTTCAAATGGACTGGCGACTGGCCACAAAAGAGCATGGATCGATGGATGGCTGCAGCTCCATGGAGCATGTGTTTTTGCCATTTTCAAGGGCACTCGGTGTCTCGCTTCACGGGAAAGGGGGGCGGGATTGGTGGCGGGGGCGGGCCGGGGTCAGTTAAGGAGGGGGAGTCCAGTTGACTGAAGCTGTCCAACCCGTTGAAACGCTTATCGATCGGTGCCTCGATTTCGATTCCGATTCCGAGCCTATGAATCATTTGTCAATTGTTCCAAACGAAATGCAAATTGCTTTGGGCCCCTTTCGCCCTCTCCCTCGCACAGCCTGTTGCTTTCTCCTTCCCACATCCGAGTGTGGAGTGTGAATCATATGGGCGCCTATATATCTCCATATGAGTCTATGTATGTACACTTGCCCTAGGCCATTGTACCACGTAGATATACCTGCTAAATGCGATTACACGATTGGTAACATGGCGAATTATTCACTCTTAAATGGATATTTGAATATATTATTTGAATATATTATGGCCCATGTGGAAATAGTGTTTCATATTTCTCGTTCAAGTAACACAGCTTCATTGTCGAAATGCATTTTCTGTGTCGCATTGGAGTTTATCTATAAATTTTACTTAAACTAATATTTCACTGCCCATCAATTTGTTGTGTTCTGCAGACCACAGATTATAGTATAATATACATACATAAACATATATATAGAGGCCAAACCTAAAACGATGTTAAAGAAACCTAAGATACGGTAAGTTATTTAGAAATTATGGGAAATATGCAGCAGAAGAATAAGATGCAGAGGAAAATGCAGCCATGCAAATATGCGTGGCGATAACGGAGCCTTGACTCGACACCGAGTTGAGAGGGCTCCAGCTCGGGCTACACTGGGAGAAAAAGCGCGAATGTCTTCATTTCCATCAAAAGAAAGAAGGGCCATTTCACAAAGTTGTTGGTAACGAAAGCAATGTTATTTTGAACCTTCCTTTACCCCAACATTAAATCAAATCACTTCTTCTCACTTCACTTTTTGTGGAGTGCACTCCAAGCACAAGCTCATGGGAGAACTTTTCTTTTCGGCCTCCGCCGGCTCCCTTGGCCACAATTCATTTAGCTTCATTTCCATGGGCCAGTCTGGCGATTGAAGGCCACTGAGCAATGCACGGAGATAACTCCGCCCGATTCCAGTCGCAGTCGCAGCTCAGGCCCGACTTTGGAGTCCAACTCCGAGTGGCGGTCAATGTTTCTGGCTGATGGCTGATGGCATCATGCTGTTCACAGCCGCGGCAGTAATCTACAAACATTTTTGGATGCAAAGCATTCCGAGCGGCGATCGGAGTTGGCTGGAAGGGGCCAAGATCTATGCATATTGGGCCACTCGGCTTGTGGCCTCAGCCGCGCACAGTGGGCCGCCATACAAATTAAAAACACATTCAGAAAAATAGAGGAAATAACGAAACACGAAAATAACACTAAAATCCAAATTGAAAATTTAATTATGCGGATAAGGCGCAGCTTGCGAGTGATGAAACGTATTTGACAAAATAAGCCCATTTAATCCAGATTAAAGTTGCCTAATGTGGCCATAAACGATGATTACAAGTCGAGTTAATTGAAAAGAAAAAAAAGTTAAGAAAAACGAAGTTTTTTAAGCAACCAAATGGCAACAAATTTATTTATTTTAAAATCCATGACAATTTAAAAAATAGTTGAGAGTGAACTTGTTGAAAAAGTTTGCAAAATGTGAGAGGAAACCAAGTTTGAATTGTTTTAATTACAATAATTATCTAGCAGACTAAACCCATATATTCACATTTTCCAATCAGTCACCTTTTGTAAGATTTAAGACCCAAATCAAAATTGTTGGTAATCAAATTTGGCTTGGAATTCAAGCCAATGTCGAAAGGTTTAAATGTCACTCAAAAATAATTGCGGAAAAGCATTCTCAACCACAATCGCTTGAACTTTATTCGCGGTACTGAGGAACTGAGGAACTGAGGAGCCTTCGGTGGGTCATGTTCAGGTTCTAGGTTGCCCACTGAAATGGCAAAAACCACTGTGGTGCGAAGTGGGTTCGTGTAATGCGATTCAATCAATCCGTTCATCGCATTTTCCACTGCAGCAGTTGGCCTACGAGCTGAATTGGCCGCCGTTCTCCAATGGAGCTGGCTTATTCACTTGCGATCGCTATCGTGGCTGCTGTGATCTTGGCCTGGTTGTCAAGTTCTAACCCCTACTCCACAAACCAAATTCTGCCCTATACCCTTATAGCTAACCATATAGTGGGTGAAATCATCATTCTATGAATCATTTCAGGCGTTTGCTAATTTATTCGAAACGTATATTTAATTAGATCTCGAGATAAAAAATTAATTTAACGCTCAGAATTAACTGCTGATTTATTCAGAGCAAATATTCACTTAGCCGAACTCTCACTCCTGGTTTTTCACCTGTGTGCCATTCACTCGCCACGCCCACCATTCCAACCATATGATTATCAACTAAATTGTATAATTTACTCCATTCGGAGGCGGGGCTAGAGGGGTAAGTGGGGTTGAGCGGACTTCGAGCGGCTTTTATTCACTTCCAGTCGCTCGGCAAGTGCTCCGAAATTTGCTTTCCGAATCGGTTTAGTGAATGGAACTAAATGGAAGCAGAAACATAAATAAATTTACCAAAAATAGAGGCAGCGACTGACAAGTCGTTGGTGTTATTATTGGACTGTTTTTCTGCTGCTGCTCGAACACGAATCAGAAATCGTGAAATGGAAGCACAGAATGTGCATAAAAAAGTCGAATGATTAATCGAAGCGAATCAGTGAGTGTTTGAATAATCACATTAGCTGCGTTACCTGTGTTTTAAGTGTTTTAAGTGTTTCGGAAATTCTTTCGTACAACTACAGATGCGAATTTAATGCAACACATTCTGTTTTGTTGTCAAAATATAGCTGCCTCTTTATATTCAAACAGTTCAAATTATTCCGAATGCAATTGCAGTATTTGTGAATTTTTCTCAATTTTTTGACCTACCCGTTTTGATTTCCCACTGCTGCATTTGCAGTGCGCTTGCACCGCGAGTATAAATCAAAGGCAAACAATTAAACATTCTTCGACTCGATTCCCAGACAATGTGTTGCACCACCCCCCTGTACGCCACCACCCCTCCTCTCCCCCACCAACCAAGCCCCAACCATCCCCCATCCACAACCCTTGATTATGTCTTGGCTTAATTGCTGTAAATGTGCGGCTGCAGTTGGAGTCGCAGTCGCAATTGCCTGCCCATAGTTGGGTGTTGCACTTGGACACACTCTCACACACTCGGCACACACACCAGCACGCCCATGCACTGGGCAAAAAAAAAGTTAGACTTGTGAGTAGATTTGCATAGCTACTAATATAAGCTCATGCATTCTAATGTTTTTACATTTTATTTAAGCATAATGACGATAAGTTTCATTCATTATATATAAAATCATCATGCTTAAACTTTTCAGAAAACCAAACAAATTGAGTTAACAAGCAACTTGAGTTGAAATTGCCCGTTTCTTGCAGTGTAAGTTGTGGATTGTGTCGCAGTCTGAAGTTGTCTAAAATTTGACAGTTGTATGAGATTTATGACGCCGCGCACTCGATCATATTTGACTTAATTGACAGCGGCAGCCACGACAAACTGCCATCGGCATCTGTCAGTCGTCGCAGCAGCCGCAGAAAGAGAGGCAAGATGGCGGTGCGACAGAGACGGAGGCATGGCGTAGGAGGCGGGCTAGGGGGAGAGGGTGGGGCGTGCGGGGGGGCGAAGGCGTTGAAGACTTGTTTGTCCAACGCTGCTCTAATTTTAGTCTGTCTCACTTGATTGTAAGCTCCAAAAAAAAGGTGTAAAGTACCGGCGACCCAAAAACTTCCCGCTCCACAAGCCTTATCATCTTCCTCTTCCCATGCTCACCCAGCACTTATTACATACCCTGTACTCAGACGGGGCTGTTATGACTAACTTTGGAATATATGTAGTTGTAGGACATCAAACTTTAAGTCAGCTGATTCATAATTCATAATCAACTACTAAGCTAAACTCTAATTTAGAGCTTATAAGCGCATTGGTGCTTTATTACTTACAAACAACATTTAAAATATTATTTAAGTTACATAATGAAACTCGTATGCAAACTTAAGCTACACGGTATGCTTTAGTCGCAATAACTTTCTTTAGATTTGAAATGCCTCGCGCGCATCAAAGAAATCAATTACAATGAAATCAGATTTTTTCGTGTTGCTCTTGCTTATCTTTTTGGGTTCCTACCATCCCCCACCCTACATATTTCAGTGGTGGTTCAGGGGGGTTTCCAGGAGGGGATCGACTGAAAGGGGGGCCGGGTTACTGCACTTTGACTAAGTGCGTCCGACGAGCAATAAAAATAATAAGAACGAGACGAAAGAGTGCGAGATTCGTGGCTCAGAAAAGAGGGGATGGGCAATACATGGATGGATCGCCAGAATGTGACCAATTCCAACCGCTCCTCCCTACCCCTGCCACACCCACTTATTCCTAGATGCCATTCGCCCACCATAAATTGGACACATTGTTGATAAAGCGCAACTTTATACGCTTTATATGAAGCTTTCTGTGGATTTGTGTGCGTTTTATGTGCCTGTGGGCACGGAGAGAAAAACAACAACTTTACTCAACTTTTTCAATCAAAATTGTTTACCAACAAAATAATCTCAATTCTATCAATGCAAACCGCAGACCTAATGATACACATTTTAAAGTTTTTAAAAGTTATTCGACTCAAAAATGCTGTTTAAGTCTGGGTCTTATTCTGAAGTTAAGTAGCAGGATACAAATTTATAATGTTGAGCATTCTGATAAAAAACTTAAAATAATATTACATAGCTTATCGTTCTTTGTAAACAACTCAGTTATTTTATTTTATGATTTATTTTATTTTTACAAATTATAATAGGTATTAAGTGACACTAAGATGCTTTCTTTTGTTATATCGATTGATACACAAGACGAATCAAATCAATGAGGCAGCTGCACCCATTTTCTGCCAGTGTGTTTTAACCAGACGCCATCATCATCATCATCATGACGATGAGCACCATCGACTGCTTAATCATCATCCGTTTTTGTCATCATCATTATCGTCGTCATCATCATCTCCGTCGTGGACGTCATTGCTGCAGGTCCCATCAATGGCTTTCATCATTCAACATTGTTATCAGTGTCGGCGGCTGTGGCAACAGCAAGAACAACAGCACTTGTCGGTGCCACACATGCCCCAAACACCCTCTGATTTGCCACCCGTTAACTGGGCTATGGAATTACGCTGCAAAAATAGCGAAATAAAAACCAAAATTGCAGAAAGGAGGAAAAAAAAACGAAAACAATGCGAGTATAGTAGCAGACAGGAGACTCGAATAAATGCTGATAGTGTTGAATGTGCCGCATAAATGGCGCTCAAATGACAGCCGCACATATCCAGAGATATAGCCAAAGCTATAGCCGCACTTAGATACAGATACTGCTGCTGGCCCCAAAAGACTTCAAGTCGACTCTTAATGAACTGCAGCGAAAAAAAAAGATGCTGACTTGGGGCAAAAGATGGGTTTTGGCGCAGAGGAATTTCACTCATTCCTGGAAACCAAAGTTGCATATTATCACGTATTAAATAGAAGAATCTAAAATAAATTGAAACACGAATATTATTTTAGGATAGTGATGTACATATGTGTACATAAGTCATATAACAACAAATCAATGCTGACAAGTTAGTTGGACAAAAGATAGATAGATAGATCTGCTGTCAAATTAGATTCTTGAAACTTTATATAATATGAAATGAAAAAAAAACGAATCAGGGGCCTGAAAGCATCTCTTCCCTAAATATATTTTAATATTTTAAAGTAGAATATTATCAGCTTAAAATTTGACTATTTCCCTAAGTTTATTTAAAACCCATAATAGATATACAAATATTAGTGAGAAAAATCGTCATAGAGAAAATATATTCTTAATACCTATCTACCTGGATACACATCGCAAAACAGTAAATAATATTACCTTTTAAATTGCCAAAACATAAATATTTTTGAAAATGCTAAAATCCATATTGCCATTTTGCCATTTTGAGTAACCATATCGAATGAGCCATATTTTGTGTTCACAATTCGCTCACATTTTAATGGCCGCGCGCTTTGTTTCTCGATTTATTTCTGCTGCGTGATTTGGCTTAATAAATGTTTATTTGCATATTCCTCTGGCATTAAGCCCTTTATTTTTTGGCATTTATTTAATTGGTATATTTGTCACTCACACAGACGCAGACAGACGGACACCGAATACAAATTGTTATGGCCGAATTTTTTATTAATATTTACATAAATCCATTTCTGCTCAGTTTTCGTTTATTTGGCTGCCCGCAATTTTTTCGGGTCGCTTGTTTATTTCATCATTCGTGTTTTTTTTTTTTTTTGTTTGCTGGTATTTATTTGCTGTTTTGTTTTAATTTTTGTGTGCAGTTCGCTTCCTTCTGTTTCTGTCTGCAGGCGTTTTGTCGGTTGATAGATTGCAGCTGGTCGAGGGTATCTGGTTGCCCCAACTGCTTGCATACCCATTACCAGCGTGCTGAAGAAGGGGCATGATCGATTTAATCAATTTGATGTGAATATTATGAGTATTTGTTATTAATACTCAAAGTAAAGACGTAGTTGCATTAATTTAAAATACCTACTTCCCACTATAAATTAAAACTTAGTTAATATTTTAATGAATTCATAAACTATGTACTTTAAGGTAACATGGATAGTTTCGTGGCAACAAAGTTATTCCGCTTAAAAAGTTCATGAACTTGGTAATGAGTTTCTTGCCTTGCATTCCGAACCAAAAAGACAGAAGACGACAACCCGAGTGGCGGCCAACATGGCGGATGATGAGTTCTGTGCAACCCTAACACAGCATCAGACAATTCGATCAGTTTCCGCTTCCTGTCGCAGATTTTTTGCTTCTTGTCCGCGCTCTTTTTTATGCGTTTCTGCCAATTTTTCATACATGTGTGCGTCCGTCTGGCCGTGTGTGTGCTGCCGCTGTATTGGTGTGCTGAGAAAATTGCCCAGCTAATGGCTATTAAGGCAGACAGAAAACTGAAAACAGAAAACTGAAAGCAGAAAACTGCGAGCTGGAAACTGAACTGCAAACTACAAACTCGAAACTCGAATTGGGCCCGAAGTCCTCGTGAAATGCTGAAGCTGAAATGCGTTCCCAAATTGCATTTGTCGCTCGTTGAGTTCTTGTTCCATTTACAGTTCACATTTTGTTGGTCGTCCGGCTCGCTTTTTCTTAGCTAATTTATTATTGAGACCCGTTTTCCTCTCTTTCCCTTTTTGGCCCATCTGTCAAACGAGCTGTCAAATTATTAAGCGTTACGCGGACATGGGAAATTTTCCAGAAGCTCCGGTCAAAAGGATTCACCCATATTGACTTCAATGGGATATATGTGAATTAAATTGTTAACTTAAGCTATATGAAATAAAATAACCAAATGCATAGATAAACTCATAAGTTGGTTTTACTTTTAATATGTTATATTAATATGATATTAAGATTATTATTTGTGCTTTTTATAAGCATTATCTAATAATTTTCGAATGAGAATAGCTAGCATATAGCATATATAGATTAAATTAGAAATGCAGCCAACGTGTGTAGCTGTAGCGCTATAAGGAATGGGTATGCATTAGTGCATATAAATATATTAAAGTCGTTATGTAAGAGTGCCACGCATAGACGCCAGTCAAAGCCACCAAGATTGATCACCATAAGAAGACCCCGGTCCTTCGCTTTTCATTTCGTTTTATTATATTTTTATGTTTCTTCGTGCTTGTTGCACTTTTCAAATGCTGAACTGCATTTTCAGGGGCAGCTTGGCAATTCGTCACAGGAGGGGGAGGGGGGTGTGGTGTTGGTGGTGTGTGTGGAAATTAGGGATAAAGGAGGGCTTACACTTGACCATCTCTTACCCCCCTTTCCCGCCCCATCCACCTTTGTTCACACTCCGCATCGCAAGTAATTCATCAGCCACGCATTCCCATTGTTTCCCCACTTGACTTGCCGCCCCCACCACCCTCTCCCCCATCCAGACGCCCCTTCTCCGCTGACGCATGACACCCCCACCTGTCCGGCCCCCCACTCACCCCGCTCTCCGCCAGGAAGACGGATGTGAACGCGGAACACGCACTTGCCGTCGATTTGCTTAATTAGTGAGCGTAAGAAGGCCGCAGGGCTACACTGCACGAAATCAACAACAATTTGTGGATACATTGGTATATAAAAAAGATACTTTCTATTTTGATTCAAAAGTGCATAATTTTTAAAGAGTTAGTTCTAGTTTTCTTTGCCAAGATTTGCAGGCTTACGCACAACATTGATTTCCAATTAAAGATATTTTTTTCGCTCAGTGTAAGCTGGCTATTAAAACGCTAGGCCAAAGAGGCAAACATAAAATTAGCAAGTAACCTCAAAAGTTAAGTATTTTCTTAGTTTCGCAAGGGATATACATGCATACACGTCATTTTTCACGAAGCTCTCGAATTCGACGATACTTTTGCAGACCAAAGGTGCACTCTATTTCTCCGAAAACTTTCCCCTTTTTGGCATTCATTATCCACTTTAAGTATTTGTAGTTTCGCCCGAAGGGTCCACAAAGTTCTGTGTGATTCCGATTCTGGGTAAAGCCAGATACCCATCTCCCATTTTATGCCCTCCGTGGTCTTCAGTTTCTCCGGGGCTCTTGTGTTTATGGGTCTTGGGACCTCTTATCTCGTAGTGTCGTCGATCAAACTTCGTTGGGCTGCACTCAGAACATCTATCTTGCTATTTCGCCCATTTTGTGTGGCTTCTATGACTACTTCCCTATCCCTCCCTCGATTCTATATCGCTTTGTCGCACGCGTTTTTCATGGTCGAGAAAGGTGCGTGTGAAGTTTTTAATTTTCAACATTAATTCAGAGACAATTCGTTGTCTCCGCGTCTCTTTTTTTGTCCAAAGGCGACGAAGCGTGTCCAATTTTTTCTGTTCTGTTAGTTTTGGTTAGACACCTACGACGAAAAAAAAAGAGGAGAAATTAATGAGCAGTGCTAAATCCACAGAATGTCAGTGCAGAAATCAACAGAGTGTCAGACGAGAGAGAAAGGAGGTTGGAGTCCGCAGACCATAATGAGTCCTAATGGCCCCACTGCCACCGGCAGCTGTTCCAGATCCCTGATCCCTAACTCCCGCCGTCCAGATCACAGTTTCCCAAAGAAGTTAGGTGTCAGCAGGCTGATCGTCCCCCAGGTGGGAGAGGGCGTGGTCGCAATTTGCTCGGTCCGAGGACTCAGGTAGCAAGCTCCACCAGTTCCATGCCATGTGGCAGGCTTCTCCACGGTCTGCTGACCCCACTGCCTCCCTGATCGCCTGTTTCGCTGGACACCTTAGCCTTGGGGCACGTGGCTATCATTTGGGTTCGGGGTCAATGGCTGGCGATGGTTTTTGGATCCTGGTCTGCAGGTAATGAAGGTACAAAGGACTTTCAAAGCTAACAGCTCCAAAGGTTAGCCTAAAACTTCAAACTCCATAAGATGTTAATTTTAGAATCCATATATGGTACATGCTCGTTTCAGTTTTATACAATAGTTTATGATATAATATGTGTGATTTACATTCACTGTGTCGTCTAAGCTTGGCGCTTAAGTTAATATTTCGGTGATCGGTTTTCTTTTTCACCCAAATCGTTTCTCATGTTTCGCTTTTTTGTTACTCTTCTCTCTGTCAAAGCAGCACTCATTCCCTTTTACCACTTCTTTCTCTCCACAATACACTTAGAAAAAAGGGTGTTCATGACTAGCCTAAGCTCAAAGTTCCATATCGTTCGAAATAGTATTTTCGTCCAGAAGAACTTACACATTTAAATACCTTGTTTAATACCAACATCGGGGTCACCAAATCAACTAGTCTTATATGTTGAAATTGGAAAACGGTTTCCAAAAACAAGATCATTTTTTGCAGTCGGGGTCACCATCTAAATAAAGTGCAAAAGTCAAGTGCGAGATGTTTCAAAATAACTCCTTATTGTTATTTGAATTTAAACATATATTAATAAGTGAAACATTATTTAAGTATTTGAGCAGTTATAATATTATAAAAATGGATTGGGGTCACCAAACATAAATATTCTTGTCCATGAGATCGATAAGAAAATACATCGTAATTAAACCCTGACAGGCTTGAGTTACTAACAGATATTTTCTCTAACCAAAGTGACTATCGATTTTTCTCAGTGCACATCTGGGGACCCCCCTCGAGCCCAGTCCCCCGCCGCACCCCTCGTTCTTGTCTGGCACTTTGCTATCTGGCTGTAGATTTATTGTGTGAATTGGCATTGACAAAGTGCATTTGATTGGTTCTCGTTGCGATGCGTTCGGCTTGCGTGTCCGTCCAGCTTCCCCCAGCCCCGCCCCCTTGCCGCCCCTTACCGCCCCAATGCCCCCCTCTGCCTGCTCTCGTACCCCCTCCAACCGACACTCACTCACTCATTCTGCTTGTCTGTCGTTTTTAATGTGTTTTGATAACAATTCCATTAAAAGTGAAGAAGTTTATAATAATAATTTCGAGTAGCCGAGAGGCTGGACGGCCTGTAGCTGGTTTTATTTCTTTTTCTCGGTCAGATGATGCTGCTGCAACGCCGTGTTCCTGTCAAATTGCATTGATTTTCCTGGTTCTGTTTCGCTTTTTGTCGATGCACTGCGAGAAGAAGGGCTTCATGGGGTGATAATTGGAGGATAGTTGGAGCTTCATAATAATTACTTTAAAAAATCGAGGGTAATAAATGAATTACAGATGGACTTAAGTTATTTTATTATAAATATTATTCTAGCAAGCTAGTACTATAGGGTATGCTTTAGTCGAGCCAGCGCTGGCACTTCGATTACTCTTCCCATTTTTAATTGATTGTTGTCTGTCCATCACATCACACCGAGCAGATAGATGACCATATAGGATATAGCATAGCATATATCTATGGCTAAGTGCGTGCTTCCGATGGGCGAACATACATATATGTATATATACACACGTACATATCGGAACGGTGGCATGTATAACGCATACGTACATGCTATATAAGTTAACCCACATGCCATGTGCTTTATTGCATTCAATTTTCTGTTGTTTGTCAATTAGTTGTTATTGCATTTGTTGTTATGTGCATGCTCGTGTTCATTTGTTGTTGGCCAGCGCATTGTTATTGCTGTTGGTGTTGAATTTGAAGCCAAACAGCCAAAGTTTTAATTGGCTGCATTATTTATTGTTTTTCACTCCGTCGAGCAGCCACAAATTTCCCATCCCTGCATCTGCATCTGCATCGCTTTCATCTGGCATTTTCCCTTTTGAATTTGCCCATTTTCGTTGAATGCCCAAAATGCATTTAATATTTGCTCAAGCTGCGAGAGTTTGTGCGCCGTAAGCCCATCCAAATTGCTGCGACTCCCAAAGCTCCTGAGCTCATTAATAATTCCGCAAAAATAAAATACAAAAATCGCTTTACAAAGCGCTCGAGTGTAAAAATGAATTGCAATTTTCTTAACTTTTATTATTTTGTGGGCACATTTAATTAAGCGCTTTCAATCGAACATTTCTGAACTGGATGTAAAGGAATCCTGGCATATTAATCACTATGGCCGGCTGTCCGCGTAGTGACGATGCGCACCTATTGTGATATTCATTCCCTTTTTTACCTAGATTCTGTGAGCAATCGGGTTAACCCAAAATCATATCAAATCATAGAGATTTGCACTGTTTATTCAACTTATAAATTTATTTCGAAAGGAAACGAATCGTGTGTCTGTGCACTCTGAAATCAAGCATAAACTTTTAAATTCCAGCTCAAATTGCAGGTGTCCGACGAGAACTGTCACCAGCTCAAGGGAACGCAGGATCGTAGGGGATTGGATGCCTCCAAGGGAGTATGCTCCGCGAAATGGATGACCAAGTGGCGACAGGATGTTTCCGCGATGTTCGCATCTGGAAAAACGTTGCAGATCCGTTTAAGAAAGTTCAAAATGTATGGATTGGATAGCAGCTAACATTTACACAATTCCCAAGTATTTACGTTGGACTTTGCTATCCTCGAGAACGATCATCCAGGAGGAACCGTCCAGAAGCATGAGGGAGATGTTCCAGCTTTCCTCTCGCCGTCAGTTGCGTACTTTTGAATTTAAGATTTATATTTTAATAATATTAATCATTTTAATTAGTTCATTTATTCATGGTTTTTGGAGGATACCGTAATATTTCCATATATCTCAATGAGGATATTTTAAAGGGTATATTTATTTTCTTGAGTGTAAAGCCAAATATATTTAAGGGGCGATCGTCACTAGTTTTGTATACCTTTCAGCAGGCATTTTGTTTAATATGATTGAAAAGGCTTTAAAAAGACAATGCTTCATTGCGTAAATAAAAAGCGGGTTAGTCTTCGATCTGATTACTGGGTAAAAGCAAAAATATAACTTTCACCGTTGCAGCGTTTCAATAAAAAAAGGAAAAAAAGTATTTCAAAAATTGAAATATTATTAAACAGCCATAGTGGAATTCAATCCGAAGGATATCTGCGCTGGCACGGATATAAATAACATTACAACACACATGCAGGTTCCGTAAACAATTACAGGTGCTCAAACAAACCAGTAACAAGGTAATTCCCCCTGTGCCAACGGAAACCTGGACTCAACATGGCAATCTATCTGCTCCTGATTCGCCAGGACACAGCTGCTGGGCCATCAACTATTTGTAGAGCTTAAAAGGACAATTCGAAGGGGAGCATAGTGGCAAATACACCAGGAGAAATGCAATGTTCATGCTATTTATTATAATTTTTAAGCTCCTGCATGCCTCTTATTTTAATATGAACTTTAATTGGGGCCGCCACTTTCTCTGCTCAAATTTTTGAACAGTGTGCATCTTTAATGTCAAATTTAAGTAAATACTTATTATGTTCTGTGTACCGAAGGGTTGCCATCCACACCCCGTGTGAGTAGTGTGTGTACTTATAATTATTTAACTCTTTCGCATGTAAAATCCTCCCCCCGATCCCAGCCCCGCCCCATTCCCCACATGGAGAGGCAAACATAGCGCCAGATGAAGATTAATTATGCGAGAGGAAAATTCGTAACATTTTTCATGCTTAATCTTATAGCGTAATTCGAAGGACGAAGCAAGCTGGAGAGGTGGCACGTGGTATAGAACGAAACTAACTTATTAATAATAATAATTGTTTCATGTGCATAGAGTCCTCATCTATTTACCCACTCCTCGATTCCGTATCCCGAGCATGTGTCACCCTCTGGAGCGAAGGGACACGGACGAGGATGAGTGGATGGGGATGTGGCCATGGTTGTGCATGGTCTATAGTCTATATCGCGGGCTCGAGGGGCCAGCTGTTCCGTTCCATGAAGTGCGGGTCTTAAGTGTGGGCTTTGAAAAATGATTTCTAGCAGCTTAGGTCGAGGCCTGGGAAAGCGAGAAACTAGTTTAGCGATGGACATTCCCGAGAAGCCAGTCGAAGATACCAACAACGCCGCTGGACATCGTCTCTTTTGCCATTTGACCTGATCAAGCAAAACAGTGTGTAAGCTCCTATACGAATAAGGAATGCACTACACCTACAATTTGTAGCTTTTGTATCTTATTAAAGTTTGTCATGGAGTATCTCTGAATATTCTTAAGTTCATTTGGGCTAGTGACAAGTTTTTAATTTCCCTAGATAGCCCAACACCAGGCCAAGTTCGTGATACATAATAGTGACTACCACACACAGTGCTTTGATTTACTATTTATAACACATTTTAATGTATTAGCACCCCTCATACCAATTTTCCTAGATATCGTATCAGCCAAAGTCGAGTTCCATCAGCCTAGTATGCATATAAGTCCAACCGACATTTGTGCACTCTAAACAGTCTGTTTTGGGATCTCATGGCTGGCAGAAGAGTTTGTACCCCGAATACGGTGTTCTGTTGTTGTTCAACGACTTTTAACAACTGCTACCTGTTTAGGGCTTAGAGGAATTCCATTTCGGGACCACTTAAGTGGCACCCGCTGATCCCGACCTAGCCGTGAACCCCGTAAACCCCGTGAACCCCGTGAACCCGAGCGGAGACATTAATTTTATTGTTTTGACTGTGCGCACGATCGAAATCTTTGTAGTGGCCTCGTTGGATTCTGGATTCTTCTAGGTTCTGTGGTTCTCCTGTGTTTTGGGTCAGTTCGCCTCAGTTATTGATAGTTCCAAATTAGGGTCAACTATGCGGTTAGCAGCAGCCCCAGTTCCAGGTAGCCAATATCATCTGTTTTAATTACGCGCCGAGGTGAGCCTGGTGAGTCCAGAACCTCGATAAGAAGATGCCTCTGCAGGTGTTTCCAGGCAGTTAGCAGGCGCAGCTAATGTCCGAGACCCCACAACACCATCAACTCGGATGGGACTGGGATTGGGATTGGGATTGGGAAAGGGTGGGAACTGGGGGAAATCGAATTCAATTTCCTTCACACTTCACCAAGGGCTCTCTGTTATTTAAGAACTGGAGCAGTTTTCCGCTTTCGAAATCTACAAAAAACTATCATTAAGATTTGAGGAAAAGATTCTTCAATGTATATTCCATTCCTTTAATCCATATATGGTTGTGTACTTAAAACTTCCCAATGACTTTGTTCTTGTTTTGGTTTTTTATTATTAATCACTCCTTAAGTTTACTTTTAGTTTTAGTTACTTGTTCTGCTCATTTGATTTGGTTTAGTTATTTGTTTCGTCTGCTCTTAAACATGGTACATGTTCTAGAAAATATGAATTTGGTTTTATTACATTGTCCACACTTGGTGTATATAGTATATATATATATGGTATAGGTGTATATAACGCATGCTTGTATATCCGTTACACAGTTATATATCAGTATATATGCATCTGGTTACGTTTGTGTCCGCAAACATTGTTCATGATCTAGTTTCAGCTCTTCTTACACATGTAGGACTTGGGCTCGCTATAGGGTTGGGTATTGGTGTATATTGGTGTATGGGATGAAACAGAACGTTAACACAGATACGGATGAGAGCCTTAGAAAAAATTCGCATAGATGTGGGTCCGGAATACATGTATATAAATCTGTACGTCTAGGTATAGGCAAGGTATATAGGTTGATCGCCTCATATTGCTTCGATCGTGGCTCTAGCAATCTAGGTCTCTAAGTGTGTGTTCGAGTGAGAGTGGAGATAACTTGATTCCCTTCTGGCTGGTTGTGTATATCTATATACTCGAATTAGTCCTACAATATGGGTATGCCGCGATTATACAGTTTTGGGGATGAACAGTTTATATATATCAGAAGACCAAGTTACCATTATAAGTCGTTAGCTTTGTAGGCTTCCATTTTTGTTTAGAACAACGATTTTTCATTTTTCATTTTTCGATTTTCGATTTTCATTTCATAATTATAATCTTTTTTCTTTATCATTTTTCATTTGGTTAGTTGCCGGATCCCCTACAAGATCCATGCCATTGCCCCCCGCTTTACTCTCTCCCTGGATCTTTGGTTGTCTCTCAGGCTCCCCGTCAAGTCCCACAAAACTATGCCTACTAGTAGGGATACAGGTTCTTGCGCTTGAGCTCCATGTCCAAGTCGGCCAGTTGCTGCAGGAATCCATCGTTCGGCCGGATATCGCGCCTCATCCGCACCGTGCGTATCGCGTCCACCGCCGACATCTTCCGGCAGATCATCAGGTAGGCCAGCACACAGGTGGCCGATCGTGACATGCCCACCAGGCAGTGGACCAGGATCTTGCCTGCGGTAGGAGAAGCGGAATTAGTGGGGAGTCTTATAGGTGATATCAATCTGGTGAAGGATCCATAGTAAGCTTGCATTAACTGGATATAGTGGATATAGCTATGTTTGGCTTTCTTTTGATTTGATTTTTACTGATTTGTAGAACAAACAAGTATGTAGATACTACTAAGAGGGAAGATCTGGGTCACCTTACGGCATATTGAGGTCACCAAATGTAACTTAACCGAGTCACAAC